>NC_081406.1:39199214-39870464 GCF_030272615.1 Cryptomeria japonica | reverse complement strand
CTGACTGTGAGTCAAATGGAACAATCACATCCTATGGCTCCGAGTGATAAGGGTGATAGCAGTCAACAACCATTTGGGAAGTTTAAACCGAACAGACACTCCATCAAATTCAATGAAAACATCATCAACAACAATGTGAATGCAGCATCAGGTGTGCCTCCTATTTCTAGATTTTTCAAGAAAGAAAGAAAGTATACTCCTTTGAATGAATCATTGCATAGTATTATGAATAAATTATTGGAACAAAATGTGCTTACTCTTCCTCCTATAAGACAAATTGATCCTACAAAGATTACTTCACCTTATTTTGATAACAAAGCCTTTTGTCAATTTCATCGTCAGCCTGGGCATGATACTGAAAAATGTTTTTCTTTAAAGGGTAAAATTCAAGATTTAATTGATAATAATACTATCTCTGTTTCTGGAGTGAATGATAAAGGCAATACATCTATAGCTCCTCCTAATCAAAATCTTCAGATTTTCACTAATCCATTACCTTCTCATACCTCTAATGCGGTTGAGACTAATGATTCCTCTCTTTCATCTGATGGTCTTGTGTCTATGACTCCAAATGTGATTAACTTTGTAGAGCAGCAAGAAGACCCTAAAGAACCTTCCATCACATTTGATTCCAGTGAAACCATTAGGGCACCTGATGGTCCTTTATACATAGTTGCGAAAGTCAAGAATACACCTTGCCATGGAGTGCTTATTGATCCTTCGTGCACGGTTAATGTTATTACTGAAGAATTTCTTTTTACTTTGCAATTGAATCAAGTGATTTATGATAAAACAGATGTGATTGTGAAACTATTTGATGCATTTTCTTCTCCTGCAATTGGTTCTATTACATTGCCTATTGAGGTCTATAACAAATCCCTTGATGTGAACTTTGCTATTATTCCATCTTCCGAACAATTTCGTGTGAAGCTTGGCTATCCTTGGCTATCTTCCATGAAAGCTATTGCTTCTCCTATTCATAAGTGTTTGAAATTTCCCCATAATGGTGAAGTTGTTACTGTTAATCATAGCCTCTTTAAACCAGCTGAAAGAACCTGTAGTGTTCCTCTTGATTACTTTTGGCCTAAACAATTCCAATCTCTTCCTCCGCGAAGTGATCATCTTTTCAAATCTTATCAAAAGTGGAAAATAGATATGATCCTATCTTTAAGTGAACCTAGAACACCTAAACTTGACATTCCTATCATTCTTGAGAAGGAAGTTCTTCCTTTGAAAGATAAAACTAATGTCTTTCCTCAAGAAGATTCCCAACCCATCCCTATGGATGTGACTATGTCTATGTCTAATAAATTTCCTACAAGTAGACCTATACCTCCTCGTCATGATGGACTTGGTCTCCTTCCTAAACCAAAAATTCCTCCTTTATATGGAGCGGTTCCTCCTCCTTCCTTTTATAGAGAGAAGAGACCTTCTTCTTCTCCTATTATTTAGCCTAAGAGACCACAACCTAAACACCCAAGTGATAGGGATGAGAACATTCCTCCTCCTCAATCTTCTTCACTTCCTACTAAGACTAGACGAAATCGTTCTGCACGTGAACGCCGACGAAAGCGTCATCTTAGAGCTCAAGCAGCTGCTTCTCAAACTTTGCCATCTCCAAAAACACCTTCAACGAGCATTATTCCATTTTCTCCTCAGCCGGACATTGAGCCTAAATCTCCTAAACATAAGATGCATGATGGTCTTGATCCTGTGCGAGTTAAAGATCCTATTTTTATAAATCTTGATGATGATATAGATGAAAATGTTATTCATGATGAAAATATTACTTCTCTTGCTTCTGATAGTGAATATGAACTTGTTGATATTGATAACCATTTATCTAATGAATTTTCTAAAGCACTTATCCTAGCTCCTAGACAAGAACAATGTGGCTCGGAACATGAACATAGCCCTTGTTTGGATCTTGTGATAGCTCCATTTGTTGTGTTGAATGTTCCTCCTCTAGCGTGTTCCCTGCCTTCCCGAAACATTGATCAGCAAGATCGGGGGGTAGATGATGTGCTAGACTAGTTACATTAGCATAGCAGATTCTCTCCTCCTCTCTTGTGTTACTTCTTCTATATGTTATTCTCATTCTTCTATTTGTTGTCCTTAGTATTGTCTACTTGAGGACGATGCAAAGCATTGAGATCTCTCGATCTCTCTCATGTTGACTCAAAAGACACATGTGTTCCCTTCTTCTAGGTGACCTTCCTTGATTGGGGAATGAAGAACAATTATGCATACATACATATGATATATATACATGAATTATCATACAGCATACTGACCCCGAGGAAAGCGAAGTCACCTCGTGCTTTGTGTTTTGTGTCTATTATCCTTGGGCTTATCTCACACTTGGGGGCTAAATCCTTGCGATAACGTTCTCCTTTCCTTTCTCATTCTTATGTGTATCACTACGTTAAAACAATCACCCCCGGTGAGGCGTGTGCGATCGCTTTAACGTAGGGGGGCATACATCCCGTTCATATCTTTTCAAGATACTTGAGAATTTCTTGGCAAAATTAGCTTTGCCTTGAAAATTCTTGATATCTTTCTTGCATGACTCATAGTGAGGGAACCTTACTACTGACAGTCATGGTTCTCCTTCGTGATCTTCCCTTTTACTTTGTCAATCAAAGTCGTAAGATCCTTAGTCCACTGGGGGCTTGGTGTGTCTTGCCTCCTTGACATGGTGAAAGTTTTTCAATGTTGTTTCCTTGTACTTTACCGGAAGTATGAGCATACATACTCCCGCTAAAGTGGGGGCTAAATGTAGCGTCCTAAAATTGTGACACTTGCAATTTCGACTGCATTTCGGTCTTCACGATGGCGACGCAACACGCAACCTGAATGGAGACCCCGAAACTTGCTCACGACATCAAAAACTGCATTTTTCAAGTACCCTGGCCTGAACCTCCTTGCACCCTGCTGTCCCGGGAGGTGGGACCAGAGCGCCCAGCGCCCTGGTCCCTGGGTCCTATTTTGGGCCCGGTCTCCTAAGGGGTCTCGGGTCTTTTTGTTTGCAATTTGGAAATTAACTTTCCTGGTCAGCCTAAGGTCGGGAAAATCAGTCTATCAGCCCTAATTGACAAGTATATAAACTACATTTTTCTCTCTCATTTGGGATAGGAAACATACATGTGTACAAGGCGTGGAAACTATACTCAAGCATTCAAGCATTCAAGCATTCCTTCTAAGTCTCCATTCAAGGCTAAGTGTTGCATTCAAGACAAGGATTCAACCATTGAAGAGGAGATCACATATCACATACTACTACAACATACAACATACAACATCTAAACCTTCACACATAAGGATACAAACATCCTTAGAACAAGGTATTAGTACTTGTTTTATAGTCATTTACATTTACAGCTCTTGCTCATTTCTTGGTTAATTCCAAAACTGGGGTTTGACCTAAAGACAAACCCCTAATACCTAACCCCCCAATCGTCTTCGCTTTTCTGTGTGTAGGTTGCAGGTACGTGGCTGAGATTGAAGATCTAGAATCCTTGTGCAGAGACGAACAGATCCCCCTTCGTTTCGCGGATTTTTCGGAGGACCGTGGCGTCGGGCGCCATCGTCCCGACAACTTTTGCTCAAATTTGCAGGACAGTGCCGTATCGACATTTTACTGCTAATTCTAGGTCCGCAGCTTCATACTGTATTCCTATCTCAGTTTATAAGTGAATCTTTGTCAATTTCTATGCATTCCTAGCTCAATTCTCCCATGCACATTCTTTACAAAAGAGGGTAGCTTTGTTGTCTTAACCCTTGAAACTCATTTAGCATCCAATCTTGCATTGCGTGGGATTGGATCTTGTGGGTTTCAACCCCTCTTTTGAATGTAAAGTCTCCCCCCTAAGTGAAAACCATCGAATCCTAGCGAACCTCCCTTCTCTCTCCTTGGAGTTGGAAGAGGGGAGAGCAACTAGGGTTCGATCGTGATTTTTCCGCTTTACACAGCTATTCAGGAGCTAAAGTCCATTAACAAAACTAAGGTAACTCTTGACTCTATCATTGGAAAATTTACTACTTTTGAATTAAATGGTTATAATGGTAGTGTACAGAAATCAGAATCTACATTCAGAACTTTTGTTTCTAATCCATCTATGAGAAAAAGTAGAGATACTTGTCATGGTTATGAATCTAGATCCAGCAGAGATGCTGATGATGAAGATATCTTAGTGGAACTTGAAGCATTGTTGGCAAAATGATTACCTAGAGGAAATGGTAAATATAGATGTAGACTAACTTTAAAATGTTTTACATGCAACAAGATTGGTCATATAGCAGTTAACTGTCGTAATGGTGAAAATGAATACAAGAGAGACAAATTCAAGAAGTATAAGGGAAAAGGCAAGAGAGATTGTCTTATAGTGGTTGACAATGGTATTACTGATGAAGAATCTGATGATGATGTTGGTGAAGATATTGTGTTTGTAGCTATTAAGGAAGAGATATCAGATCAGAAGGCACTAGTGTCCAGGATGGATAACTTTGATGATTGGATCATTGATATTGTTTGTTCACATCACATGATCGATGATCAGAGCAAATTTCTTTCCTTGAAGAAATTTGATGGCGGTGTTGTTAGATTGGCAATGACTTGCCCTGTATGGTTAAAGGTAAGGGATTTATTTCTCTTAATGTGAAGAGCAGTGCTGATGGTGTCTATTGGGTTGAAGGCCTAAAGCACAATCTTCTGAGTGTGGCACAACTTAATGACATAGGATACCCACTGGAGTTTAGAAATGGTATCTGCAAAATATTTGACAACAAAGGTGAATTGATTCCAACCGTGAAACAAACCAGAGGTAATCTATTTCATCTTAATCCTAAAGTTAGCAACTGTTTGATTGCAAAGATAGATGATAGCCGGCTTTGGCATAAGATATTTTTTCATTTAAACTTTGATAACATTGTTAAAGTTAGCAAGTCCAAGACAGTAAGAGGTCTACCTCAGTTAGACAAACCGGTTAATGCTCTTTGTAAAAAATGTCAGTTAGGAAAGATGACTTCTTCAACTTTCAAGAGCAAGTCCTTCTCAACAGAGCATTTGTTAGATTTGGTTCATACAGATCTATGTGGACCAATAAGAACAAGAAGTATTTAAGGTGATAGATATTTCATGATCTTCATTGATGATTGTTCAAGGATGATATGGGTCACATTCTTGAAGGATCAGAATGAATCTTTTGGTAAATTCAAGGCATTCGGGGCCTTAGCTGAGAAAGAGAGTGGCAAAAAGATAAAATGTCTAAGAACAGATCAAGGCGATGAATTTACTTCTAAGGAATTCACTAAGTACTATGATGAGAATGGTATCAAATAGAAAATTTATGCACCAAGGACACCACAGCAGAATGGTATAGAAAAGAGGAACTACCGGTCAGTGGTTGAAGCTGCTAGGACAATGTTGATATAAGGAAATGTAGTGAAAACATTTTGGAAAGAAGTTGTAAGTATAGTTGTCTACACAATGAATCGAGTTCTAGTGAAAAGAGGTAAGGACAAGACCCCTTATGAATATTGGTATGGGAGATCACTTGATGTTAGCTATTTTAAGATATTTGGTAGAAAATGTTTTATTAAAAGAGGTGATTACATAAGCAAGTTTGAAGCTAAGAGTGATGAAGGCATATTTCTTGGCTATTCCACCAAGAGTAAGGCCTATAAATGCTTCAAAAATTGGACACTGAGAATTGTTGAGAGTTTTGATGTTTGAGTAGATGATGTTATGATTCCCAAAGATACTGAGAAGGGGGGGTGAATCAGTATCTAATGAGTTTATGGATTTTCTAAACTTATTAAATGAATTGCATGCCAAAACAGTGTACCTATATACCAGAAATAATGCAGTAAATAAGATCAGTAAACACAACATAGAAAGTGCACCATAACACAATATTTTTAATGAGGAAACCTGGTGTGGGAAAAACCTTAGTGGGATTTGTAACCCACAATATTCGCTCACTGGCCAATAAGTGAATATTACTGATACAATAGGGGCCTGCACATGCAGGAAGGCCAACTACCTAAAGCTCACTACTTAAATACAAAAAGGGAAGTCTCACTGACTTACAAAAGTGGATTATGTAAATCCAATGTCATGTACTACTTCAGTTTAGTATCTACTATGCCAGGTTCAGTACCGGTTTAAGCTCAACAACTTCCAAAACCCTATTCCAAGGTCTGCCTTAATATTCGCATCTGCCTATTACATTCCTTCCATGTATTTTGCATCTTACAAATGATTTACAAGATCTCATACTTATATGAGTCCTAATACAATTCACCTTGTCGGCATACAAAAAGATTTTACAATTAAATACAAAATACAATAAACAAAATCTTGTCGGCCAGAGTGCCAGTAAACATCTTTGCCATTGCTGCTACTAGTGTCTGTCGGTGCCATAGGATTGTAAGGTTGCCATCAATGACAATACCTTCAATCACCTACAATTTCTCATTGGAGTGTGCATTTTCTAACAATCTCCGCCTTTGGCATTGATGGCAACACTCATGTGATAAAGCCAAAAAGTATATCTAAAAGTGTTGTCCAAAACTATCTTACCAAAAAATTTCAATGTGTGCTCCTCTTGAGCACATGATCTCTTATGTCATACATTTTTCTCATCCTTATTCCTTTTTCTCATCCTCTACTACTCCCCCTTTGGCATCAATAACAAAGGTTGTCATTCAATGTCAATTGAGTGTAGTTCCTGTTATGATCCCTGTAACCGGTGGGTTTACAAAAGCAACATTCAGATTGTTGTAGAATCTTTCACTGTCCTTTAGTGCTACTTCAGTCCTCTGGATTGTACTAGTGAGTAAGTGCTTTTTCTCTTCTGGTGTCTTAAGTCCTAGAACAAGAGCCTCAAAAATCTCTTTTCTCAAAGAGATGAGGATATCTAGTTTAGGACCTAGTCTGCACTTCAGTTCTTTTGCCTTAAACCTTAATCTCTCTTTATCTTTTTCAATTTTTTTAATTTTCTCTTCAAAGCCGGTAATTTCTTGTTCTAATACTGATATTGAATCTGATGAACCTATTAAATTGTTAGCAATATCATTGATTTCCTTTTGTGCTCTGTTGATCTCTTTATCTAAATCCTCTATCAAAATGTTTGTTTTACATGTGTCACTGTATAATTTCTTGAAATCCAAAATTGTCTTTCCTAGTGCCGGTAATAATGTATCCATATGTTCCTTACTCTTCTTTACTGTCTCCTCAAAGAATTTTTCCTTCTCTTTATTCATTTTCTCTCTAAAAGTCTCCTCATTGATTTGATCAATTGTTAGAAGATTGTCGGTTATGTGCTTAGACAATGTGTCTAATTGGCCTAAAGAATCTTTATTCTCTATGTTACACTTGGGTGCAATCATCTTCAAAATTGGTATGATGTCATCAATTGCCTTATATGCTAGTGCATTACAATTTGTTGTTTTCTTGATTGAACCTAATAATACCTCTGTCACATTAGTTGGTCTAAATTTGGTCATGGAGGTTCCGAATGACTATCCAACTACCTTCACAATTTGTAATCTACCGGTGGTAGTAATAGCTTTGCTTTCCTCTTTCTCTAGAGAGTCAATTTGTGTTTGCATTTCAACTACCAAAGGTTTAGATTTTTCAGTTGTAGCTGGTGGCACTGTCTCTATATGTACCTATGAATGAACCTGTTGCTCTACCTGTTTCTCTATATCTGTCTCTGCCTTTTTCTCTGTGCTCTCTACTAATGGTTTCTTTGATGGTGCCTCTGATGATTTTATAGTGGTATCCACTGCCAGTTTTTTTGTTTGCACCTTAGTACTGTCCACTACCAGTATCTCAACAGATTTTTCATAACTATTAGTTGCTAGTTGCTTAGTAGATACATTAGTGTGTATACTAATAGTATTTGCCTTTCCTGTACCTAGGGAATCAGTTTCCTATTCAGTTTGTTGTTCAGTCCCAATTTCAATATTTCCAACTATATTCTCCATATTTATCTCAACTGTAGTGTCATCTACCGGTGGCTCAGTTGTCACATCTCTCTTCTCACTTGTTTCCTTATCCACCACAATGTTAACTTCCTATGTGTCAATATTCATTGTAAACAACACCTCTGAGTCAAGATTTGTGTCCTCATGTGGTGTTTCCATACTCTCTATTGCCAGTGGTGTATCAACATTTTATACCGGTGGAGTATCAGAAAGAGGTGGGGGTAAGTTATCTGTTATCTTTATATTCGAAGGACCACCTACTTTACCTTTCCCCTTATCCTTATCCTTTTCTTTTTGATAGACATTAAAAGTTTGTGGTCTCTTAAGCTCTTCTTGTTTCCCTTTCTCAACAAAGAATATATCCCATTTATCCATTGTCTCTTTTGTGATCTCATTAACTCTGCCAACCATTAGTGCTACATGTCGGTGACCGGTTGAAAATACAGTCTGGTTAGCCTCACTTATCAGTTCGTCAATTTCTTCTGTTGAATTTACTGGGTAAATTGCAAGTAGTTTTTCTATCTTCATCTTTTTATCCAATTCAACAATTGTTGCTCTCCTTGCTTCTAACCTTATATACAACTCATTGGATAAATCATCTACAACCTCAATCAAAAATTTCTTGTAGATATCCAAGTGTAGGATAACACTATTTTCAATGCTTTCCTTTTCATCATTGTTAAAAGTATCATACAACTTGCTAATGTTTGATAAGTTACCATTTTCCATTATCTCATTCAAAAGGTTGTCAAGTGGAGGAACAACTTGTTTTTCTTTTCTTTTTTTTGGTGTTAACTTCTTTGTCGGAGGCCTAACTACTTATTGTTTCTATCTTGTTCTCTTAGGTGTAGGAGCAGGTACCGGTGAAGGTTTCCTTTTCCTTACTAGCCTTTTAAACTCTATTGGTATCTCACTGTTAGAGGAGGTAGCAACCAGTGAGAGATGTGTTTCTGGTTGTAATCCTTCCAAGTCACTTTCCTTAATACCATTTTTATTCAATACATCTTCCTTGATTTCTTTTTCCTGCCTTGTTCCTTTTCTAACTATTTGTTCAGTTTTCTTTATTCTTTTCTGTGAATGAATACTGCTTTCAATTGTTTTGGCATTTCCAAATATTTCTTTAGTTGGTTCTTTAGGGGATTCTAGGAGGGCTTTTGCATAAGTTTCAATTATGTTTTCATCTGTCTCATATCCCATTTCTGTAACCCAAATAGTCCTTGGGACCACTACCTCCATCCAAATCTCATCCTTCTTTATCATAAAGCATATCTCCTTTTGATATTTGTCAACAATAGATTGAGATAGCCTTATCCTTATTTTCATTCTATCCTCTAGTGTCTAAAAGTGTTCATTTATGTTCTTTTCTCTATCATCTCCCATGTTGTTTAGTATGTCTAGAAGTTGTTTTCCTACCTGTATGTCAAAACCAAAATCATTTCTACCAATACCGGGTACTTCCTTGGTAATATACAACATTAAACATACAAGTAAGTTGCCAAATCTGAATGTACCTTTCTTATCACCTTTGATCTTCTTCAGATTGTCTATCAGTTCATCCTTCAACCATTCGCATATGTCAATCTTTGCATTGTTGTTTACCATGTCAAAGGCACTCTTGATACATAAGCTAGAAACATAGTTTAATCTATTGGCATGTGTAACTTTCTATCCAAGAATCACGCTGATGAACCTTAGATTGATATCCTTTACATCATTTACTCTCAAGGATCTCTTGTCAAAGGTTACACCGGTTAGGGTCATTACAGTGTCATTTGGAACCTTTTTAGTCTTGTCAAGCCTGCTACCGATGGAAGGTAAGCCTGTCACTGCCCTAACTGCTTCTTTGGTTATCTTGTGAATTGAATCCAACCAAAAGAACTCACAATAAACTTTTCTTAACACAATCCTTCTAACATCCTTTGGAAAATCAGGGATACTAAGAATCTCCACAAAACCTAGGGTTTCAACTATCTTATGTTCCGGTTTAACATTTCCATTTACATCACATATAACAGTCCTATGCATGTTCTTAATTTCATCACCTCCTAGTTCTTCTATATGACAATGTATGTAGATTCTAGGATCCTCAACATATACAACTCCTTTGGGTATTTTTGAGAATGCTCCTAGGGTATCATCTTTCTTCGCAATTTTGGGAATAATCTTAAATATGGGTCTAGGGTGCTTAACAACTTCAATTACAGTAGGGTTTGCAATAAATTTAGGTTCAGAGGAGGAAGCCATTGTTATAAATACCTTAATTTTCCTTTAGGTATAAGTGCTTGAATGATTTGCTTCACTTCTCATTATGGATGCCTTCACTCGAGATTTTCGTGCTCTGAGGAAATTTGAATGATTGGTGAATAAAAAAGAGCCAAAACACTTGCTTTATAATGTCATTTGTTTCAACTACCACATTAAATGTCTATCGGTTAAGTGAAACTTAACACATCTGTCAATAAAGAAGTATTTCAACTTTCCAGGTGAGATGAGTGACACTTGTCTTCTCCTTCCCCCTTTCTCTCAACCTTCACCTTTGCTCATAGCCATCCAAATCTATAGATCTGATCATGACAGTTGATCTAAGCCACATCATCTTATCCTCTCAAAGTATATAAAATCCTGAGCTTCAGTTGAGAGAGTTAATCTTCAAGTTAGACTTCAAGAGACTTCAAGTGTATCTTGCAAGCTAACCATATGCATCCGTGAGTTTTTGAAGCAAAGAGCAATAGCAAATATCATATATCATTTTAGCATAATCATGTAGTATTTACATATCATAGTGTCAGTTAACTACAAGTTATCACTCCATTCTTCACATGCTATCTTGGAAGCCAACAATGCATTGTCTGAGAGCACACCATCTGCAACCAGGAACAGTGGAGTTGGGATATAATGAGACATAAGTCATGAAGGTAAAATAATATTTTATTTTAGTATGTATTTCATGTAGTTTCATTGGTGGATTTTGAATTTCCTGTATGCATTTCCATTGTATTTTGTGAAACTAACTTATTACAGGTAACATTCTGAGGATGAAATTCAAGCTCACACATTTTGGTGCCCATCGTGGGGATTGACCTCAAATATACATTTAAAAAAATCTTGCAAAAAGTTAAATCAATGCATTTGTAATGCAGATTCACACATGTGTGAATTCTGACATCACTTTTGTTCAACAGGTTAGCGCATTTGCATCATAGGTTAGCACATATGTCATGCAGGTTAGTGCTTTTATCTGAAAAACTGCGCATTTGCATCATAGGCTAGCACATATGTCATATAGGCTAGTGCTTTTATCTTAAATTTTGTGCATTCGCATTACAGAATCGCACATTTGCATCATAGGTTAGCGCATATGTCAAAGAAATCACATTTTTGTATCCACAGAGCAGCACTTTTGTAGTCTAAGTTAGCAGTTTTGATATGTAGGTTAGTGCTTTTAAATAGAAAGATGGCACATATGTTAGGTTAGCACTTCTATTTATAAAACTGACAAAATTTTCTTGCAGGTCTGAATATCCAAGAAATTAGATTTGTCAGATTACTAACATGCGTGTGCAGGATGGCATTTAAAGCAAATTTTATTAATTTTATCATCTAGCTAATTAAAACTCTTCATTTGGGAAGTAATATATCATATCTTGTTCACCTAGTTTAACTAAGAGGATGAATTGACAGCATGGAACTTACATTTTTGGTAATTTTTTCTAAAATAGTTGCACATAAAAGGGCTAAAGTGATCACCATGCTTGTTGGACCAACATCTCCAAATAGGACTTAGCTAATAATTGAATGGAAAAGGATAAAAAGAACACTTGTATTTCATGTCTAGAAAGTGGTAGGTATATTCTCTCCCCTTAATTGGGTGACCAAAAATCCAAACCCACTCTCTTACGCTTTCTTTACTTTCAAGCAATTAAATCCTTTTAGAAGGCCTACCTTCCCGAGTTGCCTTGAGGGGGCCAGTGAGAGGGGAACGACCTAAAGTGGAAACAAGCTAATATCGAGTCCTTCCAATCCACTATAAATAAATCGTGTTTGTGATGAAAGTCCCAAACAACATGTGTTGATAAGTTCATACTGACACTATGTTTCCCCATAAACCCTATGGAGCGTAACCTCTATAGGCTAGGAACCTTTTGTATTTATAGAGCTGAAAGTGTCGCATGTATGGCCACATGACTGGAAGCCTTTACTAAAAACCACTTCTACTAGTTGCCAAAATGCTTCTAGTTGTTGGCATAGGAGGTCGGACCTCTAAAGCGGCTCACATACATATGGTTCCTAGTAGAGATATAAAGTTTGCCATGGGTAGATTTCATGGAAATTGGTGCTTGGCTGCCTCAAAGAAGTGAGTGCCGAGGGTGGAGCTAGTGGGGTCAAGTATCTAAATATCCACTTTGAATAGCGTAGCCTTGAGGGAAACTCCACGTGAGATTCAACAATTATTGTCTCAGCCTGCCATAGGGATTGTACTTGCTTGTGTATTTTATTTATTAAACACTGTGTCTTCTATGTTTGTAACATGTTCCAAATGGTCAAAAATTGAAGAAAATTATCATCTACAAGGGAGCAAAAATCCAACAAATTTCTGAAAAAGTTTGATCAAAAGGGTAATACAAAAGCTTTTTAACACTTGAAACACCATACCCAAAATCAAAGTGTCAAAACATCAATATCAAAATAATTCTTGAATTAGGTTTGTCTCTAAACCATCACATACTTTTCAAACTAGCTCAAACAACTAGGTTGCTAATCCAACATGTTATACTCAAAAGGTTCTATAAACATCAACATTTAACAAGCTATTGATTCAACTATCTTAAGTGCAAAAATCAACATCTTTGTCAAGTTTCTCATCAGGATAATCAAATCCTCTATCACGAAGCTTGATCAAATCTATACTAGGTTCCTAATCTTGGATATATCTTTCCTGGGTTATATCAAAACTAAAATTGGACCAACTTTGGAATCAAACAAACTTGTGAATTGTCAAATGCTTATATGACTTTTAAGTATCACCTTAAGAAAAGAAAACCCAGTTATAAAGCTACTTAGAAAAGGATAAGATTCTTGTATATCAATTGCAAGATCTTATTGAAACATAAGACATTCTTACACCATTTTCATTACTAGTTACGTGGCTACAGTACATAATTTGACGGTGAAACTCTACAAAGATGTGCCTTTCAACAAAGAGACGCTTTATCCCAATGAACAAACAATTGTGGTAAGATCAAAAAAGCACATCTTCCTAAACCAATAATCACCTATTGACTTTGTCCTTTGGGAATTTCAACAACATTGAAATAATCACATGTCAGTTTGGACTAGAGCCCAACACGAGCAACTTAGAAAACAACAACAAATGGAGGAAGAAGATACTCCTATATTCCACACTTTTGGATTTACCGCTATTAACGAAGAAGCGGTCACTAGCACCATTAGAGACCTTGAGAAAGATTTCAAATTTGATGGGCTAATGGAAAAATTATTGGCAAAACAAAAGGAAAAATATCTCTTGATGTTGGCAAAATCTGGAGCTAAACTACCACAAGACTTTAACATGGAAAGATTGAAACAAGATGCAGAGACAAGTAACACCCAAAACACAGATGATCCAAATAATGAGGACATAAACAAAGAAAGTAATAGAGAAACAAGGAAAGAAGGGGATGATAAAAGAAAGAGCGTACTGACAAAAAGACTCACAAAGAAACAAGAAGAAACTATGTAGATAATACCTTATCAAACCTTACTCAACAAGTACAAACTCTTCAACAACAAATACAAGACATGCAAAATGGGACAAGCTCCAAGAAATATTCATTAGAAGATATATGCCCATATCCTTTTGATAAAAATCTGAATATGATACCATTTCCGCAACATTACGAGATTCCTAAATATGCCGAATACGATGGAAGATCTCATCCTCAAGATCACATTAAGGAGTTTTGTACTATGAGCATGGAATTTTCTCATGATGAAACTTACCTTATGCATCTTTTTCCTAGGAGTTTAAATGGACAATCAATGGAGTGGCTTTCAAGATTACCATCCGGAATCAAATCCTTTGAAGAACTTATGAATAGGTTTATTTCACAATATTCCTACAATATAAGGAATGAAATAACAATGCTAGATCTTTTCAATGTTAAACAAAAGAATGGTGAATCCTTTATGATTTTCTTACAATTATGGAAACACATGTTTAATAGGTATCCCTGAGATTTACCTGATCAAGAAAAATTGGATATATTCATTGATAATCTTATCAGTGAAATGAGTTATCAACTAAGGATGCAATGTCCTCCCTCTTTAGCCAAAATGTTCGAGAATGGATTAAAAATAGAGTACGCAATGGTAAAGAAAGGAGAACTAAAACTTTACAATAATTCATACAACAACAACAGCAACAACAACAATGACAAACCCAAGTTCTAGTCAAAGAATAGGAATGTCTGCAATGAAATCTATCAAGTCAAAACCCAAGCAATAACAATCCAGAAAACAACAAAGCTAAGTCCTTTTTCTCCAATCCTCAAAGAGAATTCACAAACATTGGATAATCTTTAGAATCATCTCTAAAAACTTTACTTGCTAATAAATTGATTGTTTTGCCAAAAACAAGAAATTATGAACCACCAGCCAAGCCCAATTGGTGGAATGGCAATCACTTTTGCAACTATCATCAGAATAAAGGACACATAATAAATGATTGTCAGAGATTGAAACACCTTATCCAAGACCTAATCGATAATGGAACCATTACAATGGATAGTCATAAAACGAACGAATCACACTTGGCTTTTAAAACTCCACTCTCAAATTATGACAAAGGCGAACCGTCCCAATTAAAAAATGACAAAGGAAAAACCAAGGTGAATTACACTTATACATACAATGATGTAATGAATGTGATTATTGTTAATGAAAATTCATCTTCAGAACCAATCAATGTTATCACGAGAAGAAAAGAAAAGGTTACCTTTCTAGGTGTAACAAAATATCCAACACCCAATCCACAACAATACAATTTGTAGAGCAATTATAATGAATACCCGCTCAAATATCAATTGTGGAACTTCTAAAGATTTCACCTATGCATAAGGGCATTTTGGAGAAAGCTTTAGTGGAGACAAAAATTTCAAAAGATTTGGATATAGATTTGTTCCAAAATATGGTAGGACACCTCATAGCTCCTCATTGCTTATCATTTTCTGAAAATGATGATGCATCCTTGCAACATCCTCATAATGCTCCCTTACATGTTGAAGTATCCATAAATAAAACTCATGTCAAACATGTACTCATAGATGGAGGAGCTGGATTAAACATTTGTGCATTAAGTTTGATAAAAGCTTTGGGATATTCAAAGAATGCAGTAGACCCGAAAAAGAAAATAACCATCAAGGCTTATGATGAAGCAAAACGTTCTTCTAAAGGGACTGTTGTGCTACCAATAAAGATAGGACCTGTGGAAAAGGAAACATTGTGTCAAGTTTTAGATTTGAACCTCTCCTACAATATTCTTCTGGGAAGACCATGGATTCACAAGATGCAAGTAGTTCCTTCTACATATCATCAATGTGTAAAATTTCCTCATGAAGGAAAAGAAATCATTGTAATTGTAGATTCCAGTCAATATTGCAATAATTTGAAGCCAACACAAGATACAAGAGTTCCACATAACAGAGAATTAGTATATCCTACCAAAGAAATTCAAGCAAAGTTATGGGAAACTTTTGAAGAAAAGTTCAAGTTAAATGATGAAGGAATGGGAAAGTATTCTTTGCAAAATTTTCCACTTTCCCCTAAGTCCTATGAAAAGCCTACAGATATTCAATCATCAATGTGTAAAATTTCCTCATGAAGGAAAAGAAATCACTATAATTGTAGATTCGAGTCAATACTGCAATAATTTGAAGCCAACACAAGATACAAGAGTCCCACATAACAGAGAATCAGTATATCCTACCAAATAAATTCAAGCAAAGTTATGGGAAACTTTTGAAGAAAAGTTCAAGTTAAATGATGAAGGAATGGGAAAGTATTCTTTGCAAAATTTTCCACTTTCCCCTAAGTCATATGGAAAGCCTATAGATATTCAATCAAAGGCATCAGGAAAATCGAAACATATGTTTAAAGGAACCTTTGTTAGTGCTGGAACTCTTGAAGAGGAAAATGAAGACAAAGACATTCTTGGTTGGTTATACAAAGATGAAGATAAAACTATAGCAACATCAACAGAAGTCAATATTCCCATAAAACAATATGGCAAAGGATATGACATCATGCAAAAGATGGGATATGAAGGAAAAGGACCAATTGGTAAGCAACATCAAGGTATTTCAGAACCTATTTGTCCACACTCGCAATCCATAGAAGATAAATCCGAGCTAGGATATCTAAAGTCTAATCAAAAGAAACATAATCATTAGCATAAAAAATGGAGAAAGAAAACAATTTCTAAAGAAGAAAATTGGCAAGAAAAGCTACATCAAGTGGCTGAAACAATACCCAATAAACAAAAGAAGAAAGAAGAACACGAAAAGAAATAGGAGGAGATCATCATCCAAGGTGAAGAAAAATCTTATCAACAAGTTTTGAAAATACAAACAAAGGCAAAATCATCACAAGATACTCCAGAAGTAGTAAAAATAGAGATGGCAGAAATCAGAGAACTCTTTGCACCATACGACATTCCAGTATGGTATAGTGGAGTAATCTTGGATCAGGATTCAGAAACAGACTCCAATGAATATGAATGGAGTCCAGATGTCTTATCCACTACATCAAGTAAAGAACATAATGAAGATCAAGTAGCTCTCACGAAAGAAGACTTGTCTATAGCAGAACAAAAGATGGAGTTAGAAAGAAGGCAAGAAAAACTTTGAATCCAGAGAAAAGAGGCATATGCAAAAAGGAAAGCAAATGACAAAGATAGAGAGGCAATGCCATATGAAGCACAAACACAGATCAGATATGGAAGAACCATATAAGAGCTAAGGGAGAGTCAAGTTGGACTAACTATTAGTCCAGAAGAAGTTGAGTTTGAAAGGAGACAAAATCTATTAAAAGAATCTACTTCATCATGTGCACAAATATGTCAACTCCAAAATGCAAATGAGGTCAATCAAGAAGGAATTTGCAGTATCAAAGATATGTGCATGGATATAATCCATTCATTTAAGGGACAAACATCAGTTGAAGGACCACTTGAGTGTGAACTACCAAATGCTAATATTAATCTTTTTAAGACTAATTCGGAAATGCTTGAGAAAGACAATTCTCAAAAACATTTAACCTATGACAATACCTATTCTACACCAAGCTATGATCATTATGTCATGAACATTGAAACAACTAATGATGATAATGATTATGATTTACCCC
The DNA here is from genome assembly GCF_030272615.1 of Cryptomeria japonica. Classification (NCBI taxonomy): domain Eukaryota; kingdom Viridiplantae; phylum Streptophyta; class Pinopsida; order Cupressales; family Cupressaceae; genus Cryptomeria; species Cryptomeria japonica. Next base: position 39,853,070 of record NC_081406.1, on the reverse strand, counting down.
TTCTACATCTTGAACTAATTGATTAGGATAATTTAGACAACCTCAAACTAAATGTCTTTTCAAATGATCATGACTTAGCCATGTACCTTAACATTGTTGAACCCATCCATCCTAAGATATCTTCCATTGTAGAATCAAGTGATGTTTCTCGTAATTAGGAGAATGCCAAAATTTCCAGTAACAAAAGCAAAATAAAACAAAGAAAGAGACCTATTGTTGAAAACCATTTCATAGCAACATTAGATCAATCAAAAGAGAAAACAAAGGGCGTATCTGATGGTGAAAACCTCCTAGAGGCACCAGAAGATGGAAAGTTTGACATTTTTCCTGTATATTTTCAAGAGAGATCTACTATCCTAATAGAACCAATAGAAGCAGTAAACATTGATACATCAAAAGATCCTAAAATACTTCATTTCACTGCCTCATTATCAGAAAGAGAGAGGAAAGAGTACATGGAATTCTTTAAGCAAAGACAAATAAATTTTGCTTGGTCTTATGCAGATATGTCGGGACTTAACCCAGATCTTATCATGCATCATCTTAACATGGATTTAAAAGAAAAACCTGTTAAGCAGAAGCTAAGAAAGATGCATCTGCATATTGCTCTCCTTGTCAAAACTGAGCTCAAGAAACTATTAGAAGTGGGTTTCATAAGACCAGTTGCTTATCCATAATGGGTCTCAAATATCGTACTAGTATCAAAACCAGATAAGAGCATAAGAGTCTACATAGATTTCAGAGATCTAAATAAAGCATGTCCAAAAGATGATTTCCCGTTACCAAATATTGATATCATAGTGGACTTATCAGCAGGCCATGAGATTTTTTCATTAATGGATGGCTTCTCAGGATATAATCAAATAAGAATCGCACTTGAAGATCAAGAGAAGACAACTTTCACCTGTGCATGGGGAATGCATTGCTAGAATGTTATACCATTTGGGCTGAAGAATGTAGGAGTGACTTATCAAAGGGCTATGATGACAATTTTTCATGACATGATGCATACATTCATGGAAGATTATGTCGATGACATACTTGCAAAATTTCACACAAGAAAAGAACATTTGAATATTTTAAGCAAGATTTTTGACAGGCTGGAAAGATATCAATTGAGATTAAATCCAAAGCAATGTGCATTTGGAGTAACCTCTGGAAAGCTCCTTGGATACATTATATCAGCTCGTGGCATTGAAGTAGATGCTGGAAAAGTTAAAGCTATCATGGAGATGGAGTCACCCAAGAACATAAGTCAATTGTGATCTTTACAAGGAAGGTTGCAATCAATCAGGAGATTTGTTTCTCAATTGGCCGATAGATGTCTTCCATTTACCCATCTTCTACATAAAAATGTTCCATTCAAATGGGATACAAAATGTGAAGAAGCTTCTTGCAAATAAAAGGATATCTTATGAGTCCTCCAGTATTGATATCACCAACCAAGGGAAAACCATTGTTACTCTATGTCTCAACAACAAGTGTATCATTAGGTGCTCTCCTAGCTCAACATGATGATGAAGGAAAAGAAAGAGCAATTTATTATATTAGCAGAACTCTTGTTGGCTATGAGTTAAATTATTCCTCAATTGAAAAGATATGTCTAGCAGTTGTATTTGCAACCCAGAAGCTATGACATTATATGTTGATTCTATTGGCATATGCACACTCCAATGAGACATTGTAGGTGATTGAAGGTTTTGTCATTGATGGCAACCTTACAATCCTATGGTACTGGCAAGGAATTACACCAGAAAGATAGTTCACTCGCATCAACATATCACACTCTACACCGGCACTCAGACTACTGACATAGAGAAAGGAAGCATACCGACACAGAGGCTGACAGGATTTTTGATATATTATATTTTGTTTATTATTGTAAAAACTTTGTAAGCTGACTTGGCAAGTTGTAAAATGACTCTTATATATAAGAGAGATCATTGTAGACATTTTAAAAAGGAAGTAAGCAAAAAAAAAAGGAAGATATTAGGAAGACCTATTATGCGAAATATAGGTTAAAGGTTTTATGTAAAGAATAGAGCAGAAAACGGTACTGGATCGAGCATTATAGATGCTATTGTAAAGCAGTACAAGATGTTGGATTTGTATAATCCACATTGTAAGTCAGTGAGACTTATTTTTGAGCAATGAGCTCTAGGTAGTTAGCCTTCCTGCATGTGCAGGCCCCTCTTGTAAGTAATATTCTCTTATTGGCCAGTAAGTGAATATTGTGGATCACAAATCCCACTGAGGTTTTTCCCACACCGGGTTTCCTCATTAAATCCTTGTGTCATGGTGTGCTTTTCATGTGGATGCTTTAATTTTGTTTATTGCATTATTTCTTGCACACCGGTATACTGTTATAATATGTTCTACATGTTTTAAGTTAAGAAATTCAATCCACTGGTTAGATACTGATTCACCCCCCCCTCTCAGCATCTGTGAGAATCCTAACAATTGGTATTAGAGCCTAGTCCTCTATTTTCAGAAGCCTAACAGCTTGAGGAAGATCTTGACACCGATAGAGATGGAAAATTTGATGAAGCAACTTGAAGCAGCTCTTTCAGATTATGATACAGAGAAATTGAAAAATATCAAACTAGAAGATGATCTAAAAGCAGCTCAGGATATCATTCAAGCACTTCAAGAGAATCTTACTATTGCAAGAAATAAGAGAAGAGAACTTTGTGAAAAGATGCAAAATGAGAATGATGAAAAGGAATCACGTTATGATATGTTAAGCAAGCTAAAACTAGAGAACATGACAACAAAGAATGAGATGCAGGATATGACTATGAGATTTTGTAAAGAAATTGAAGATAGGAAGAAGAATGAAGAAGAATTGACCAGAAGACTAAGTGATGCAACAAATGAGAACACAAGACTTAGCTATGAAAATTATTTATTGAAGACAGATCTGATGCACACTCAAAATGACTCCAATGAACTGATGAGGCAGAAAGAAGTCTTAGAAAGAAAACTAGAAACTGCAAATCAACATAAAGAAAAATTCAAGAAAAGCTCAGAGGAACTTGGTAACTTGCTGAAGAATCAAAAACCTAAAGGTGACACTTCAGGAATTGGCTTTGAAGTTGGTGAAAGCTCTGGTACTGCAAACACATAGGATCATAGCAATACAGTAAGGCAACCTAATGCTTATAAATTCAATGGAAAATGCTTTAACTGTAATAAGTATGGTCGCAGAATGAATGTGAGATGTTATGTTTGTGGAAGATTTGGACATTTATCTAATCAATGCAGAACACAACCCGACATATGATATGGGAAAGCTATTCAGAAGAATAATGTGACTTGTTATGCATGTAACAAGATTGGGCATATTGCAACATTCTTTAGAAGTAAAGGATCACCGGTAGACAACAAAAGTTCTAGCTTGAAAGGTAAAGAAAAAGTTGAAGATGTTAAGCAAGAATTCTCAAAACAATGGACTAGAAAAGCTTATCTAAATATTGGGAATACTAATCCACTGGTAGAACCAATCAATGCTTCACCGACAGGACAGAGTGATGCTTCACCGGCAGGATAGAGTGATGCTCCACCAGCAGGAAGTTCTTCATCAAATTGAAGAAAGTTTTCTTGAGGGTTTGGCAATCTAATGAAACATGTGCTATTATTCTCTCGGTTAGAGATGAGAAGTTGGAAATTACTTCATTACCGACAGACAATGTTAAGTGAATACTTAACCAGCATGCATTAAATGTGGTAGATGGCAAATAAACACTATAAATTTGTGGTTTTGGCTCCATTTCATTTCACCATGATTTCAAACATTCGTAGAGTGCGAAATTTGTAGAGCTAAGGAATTCCAAGCAAGGAGGCAAAGCACTTCAAGAAATCAATCCATCCAAAATAGAAAAAGGTATTTATCATCATGGCATCCACCTCTACACTTGAATATATAGCAAACCCTACTATAGTCAAGGTTATAAAATGCCCTAGGCCTATATTTCAACTAGTTCCCAAGGTAGCAAAGAAAGATGACAATGTAGGTGCTTTCTCTCAAATACCAAAAGGAGTTGTTTATACTGAAGACCCCATAATTTACATTCACTATAACATAGAGGAATTGGGAGATGAAGAGATCAAAACTATGTACAAATCTATCATATGTGATAACTCCAGAAATGTGAAACTGGAACATAAAATCATTGAAACCCTAGGATTTACTGAAATCCTTTGCATTCCTGAATTTCCCAAGGATGTGATTAGGATAGACTTAAGTAGGGTACATGGTGAATTTTTTTGGTTAGATGCAATTCAAAAAATCACCAAGGAAGCTGTGAAAGCTATCACAGGGTTACCGTCCACCGATAAAAGGCTAGACAAAACCAAGAAGGTCTCAAATGACCTAGTTACTAAGCTAACTGGTGCTACATCTGATAAAAGGTCCTTAAGAGTCAATGATCTAACTAACACCAATGTAAGGTTTATCAACATGATACTCATGCAAATAGACTCAATTTAGTTTCAAGTTTATGCATTAAGAGTGCTTATGACATGATCACAGAAAATGTAAAGATTGATATATGTGAGTGGTTGAAGGATGAGTTAATTGACAACCTAGGCAAGATTAAGAAGGATAAGAAAGGAACTTTTAGGTTTGGAAATCTGCTAGTATGTTTGATGCTACACATAACCAAACAGGTTCCCAGTATATGCTATAAAGTACTTGGATTTGATATACTAGTAGGAAAACAATTGATAGAACTATTCAACAATATGGGAGAAGATAAGGAAAACAATATCCATGATTACTTTCAAGCACTTAAGGCCAAAATGAAGAAGAGAATCAGATTATCACAAAAGGTTATTGACAAATATAAGGATGATATATGTTTTGTAATAAAAAAGGATGAGATCTGGATGGAAGCAGCCATCCCAAGAACAATCTGGGTAACAGAGATGGGCTATGAGACAAATGATCATATAATTGAGACTTATGCTAAAGCACTTCTGGAGGCTCCAAATGAACCAAAGGAAGAAGTATTTGGTAGTGCTAAGACCATAGAAAAACAAATACAATCTAAGAAGAGAGTGAAAAAGGTTGAGGCAGTTGTGAGAAGAGGTTCTAGACAGGCAAAGGCTATTAAAGAAGTTGTATTAAAGCAAACAGGTATAATTGAGGACGAGCTAGGAAGTCTATAGCTTGAGACTCACCTATCACTGGTAGGCACTTCTTCGGAGAGTGACATGCCTACAACTTTCAAAAGAGTTATAAGAAAAAGAGATCCTTCACTGGGAACCACACCCTCACCTAGGAGGACAAGACAAAAACAACAAGTAGTGAGATATCTAGCTAAAAAGACTACACCAAAGAAGAAACTAACACCCAAGAAGAAGAAGAGAACAAAACAAAATTTGGCCCCTCTTGACATATTATTGAATGAAATTATAGAGGAAGGGAAACTAAAGAATATAGAGAAATTGTATGACACTCTAACTGCAGATGAAAAAGAACAAGTAGAAAATAGTGTTATATTGTATATGGACATTTATAAGAAATTTTTTATGGAAGTTGTAGATGAAGTACCAGATGAACTGTTTAAAAGAATGGAAGCAAGAAGATAAGCTGTTATAGAGCTTGATAAGAAAACTAAAATTGAAAAGTTACTAGTTGTTTATCCAGTAAACTTACCTAAAGAAATAGATGACTTAATTGCTAAAGCCAACCAGTCAGTATTCTCTACTGCACACCGACACATTGCATTAATGGTTTGAAGAGTCAATGAGGTGACTGAAGAAACAGAAAATGGATGGGATATATTCCTAGTTGAAAAAGAAAAATAGGAAGAATACAGGAACCCCAAACCAATAAAGGTATATCAGAAAGAAAGAGACAAAGGAAAAGGAAAGGTTGGTGGACCTCCAAGTATCAAAGTAAAAGACAACTTACCCCCACCTCCTTTTACATCACCACTAACAACAACTACAGAAGATCAACCGACAGTTGAAAGTATGGATGTAGAGGATGTCAATCCTCATCTTGAAGTCTTATACACAGTAGATGTTGATACAAAAAAGATCAACATTGTGGTAGATAAAGATATAACTGGTAAGAAAGACATGGCTAGTGAGCCACCGATAGCTGAGCAAACTGATAACACACAAGATAAACTAGCTGATGACAAAGAGCAATAGGTAGAAACTTAGACTGAGACAGTGCAACTATTGGCATATGGACACTCCAATGAGACATTGTGTGTGATTGAAGGTTTTGTCATTGATGGCAACCTTGCAATCCTATGGCACTGGCAAGACATTATATTGGCAAAGCATTACACAGGAAACCTTGCAATCCTATGGCACCGGTAAGACATTATACCAGCAAAGCATTACTCAAACAAGACAGTGCATCAGCATCAGCAAGATCACTCTACACCGGCACCAGCACAGAAGATGTACACCGACACAGAGGCCGATAGGATTTTTGATATGTAATATTTTATTTATTATTGTAAGCCGACTTGGCAAATTGTAAAATGACTCTTGTATATAAAAGAGATCATTGTAGTCATTTGTAGGATATAGATGGGAAGCATAAAGAAAATTATAAGGAAGACCTAATGTGTTAATTGTAGGTCAAGGGTATATGTAAAGAACAGAGCAAGAACCCGTACTAAATTTGGCATTGAAGATGCTATTATAAAGTAGTATAGATCATTGGATTTGCATAATCCTCATTGTAAGTCAGTGTGACTTCTTATTGAGCAGTGTGCTTTAGGCAATTGGCCTTCTTGCATGTGTAGGCCCCTATTGTAAGTAATATTCTCTTATTGGCCAGTAAGTGAATATTGTGGGTCACAAATCCCACCGAGGTTTTTCCCACACCGGGTTTCCTCATTAAACATCTTGTGTTATGGTGTTATTTTCATGTGGATGTTTTTGATTCTGTTATTTAAATTAATTCTTGCATACCGGTATACTGTTACTTTATGTTCTGCATATTCAGTTTTAAGAAAATCACATTACTGGTCAGATACTAATTCACCCCCCCTCTCAGTATCTGTGGGAACCCTAACAATTGGTATCAGAGCCTGGTCCTCTATTTTCAGAAGCCTAACAGCTTGAGGAAGATCTTGACACCGGTAAAGATGGAAAATCAGATGAAGCAACTTGAAGGAGCTCTTACTAACTATGATGCAGAGAAGTTGAAAAATATCAAATTAGAAGATGATTTAAAAGCAGCTCAGGACATTATTCAGGCACTTCAAGAAAATCTTACATTTACAAGAAATAAGAGAAGAGAACTTTGTGAAAAATTGCAAAATGAGAATGATGGAAAGGAATCACTAAATGATATGATAAGAAATTGAAACAAGAGATCATGACAACAAAAAATGAAATGTAGGATATGACTATGAGATTTTGCAAAGAGATTGAGGACAGAAAAAAGAATGAAAAAGAATTGACCAGGAGACTAAGTGATGCAGCAAATGAGAACACAAGACTTAGCTATGAAAATAACATGTTGAAGATAGATCTGATGCATACTCAGAATGACTCAAATGAATTAATGAGACAAAAAGAAATCTTGGAAAGGTAATTGGAAACTGCAAATCAACACAAAGAAAAATTCAAGAAAAGCTCAGAAGAACTTGGTACCTTATTGAAGAATCAAAAACCCAAAGGTGACACTTCTGGAATTGGATTTGAAGTTGGAGAAAGCTCTGGTACTGCAAATACTCAGGATCACAGCAAACCAGTAAGACCTTCTAATACTTACAAATTCAATGGAAGATTCTTTAACTGCAATAAATATGGTCATAGGGCAAATGAATGTAGATCTAGGAATTATCAGAATATCAATCCTCCCACTGGTCAATGCTCCAAATGCAACAAAATTGGTCATAACTCTGAAAACTGCATAATGAATGTAAGATGTTATGTTTGTGGAAGATTTGGTCATTTATCAAATAAATGCAGAACACAAATCGGCATAGGTTATGGGAAAGCTATTCAGAAAAATAATGTAACTTGTTATGCATGTAACAAGATTGGTCATATTGCTAAATTTTGTAGAAGTAAAGGTACACCGATAGATAACAAAAGTACTAGTTTGAAGGGTAAAGAAAAGGTTGAAGAGGTTAAGCAAGAATTCTCAAAGAAATGGATTAGAAAAGGTGATCTAATTATTAGGGATACTTCTCCACTAGTAGAACCAACAAATGTTCCACCAGCAGGATAGAGCAATGCTCCACCTGCAGGATGTTCTTTGTCAAATTGAAGAAAATTATCTTGAGGGTTTGGCAATCTAATGATACATTATTCCCTCGGTTAGAGAAAAGAAGTTGAAAATCATACATTACCGACAAGCAATTAATGTGGTAGGTAGCAGAAGAGACTTTATAAAATAAGGTTTTGGCTCCATTTCATTTCACTGTGAATTCAAACTTTCAAAGAGTGCAAAGATTTCCGAGCTAAGGCATTTTGAGCAAAGAGGCAAAGCACTTTAGAAATCAATCCATTCAAAGGCAGAAAAAGGTATTTATCATCATGGCATCCTCCTCTGCACCTGAATTCATAGCAAACCCTACAGTAGTCGAAGTTATAAAATGACCTAGGCCCGTGTTTGAGCTAGTTCCCGAGGTAGCTAAGAAAGATGATAATACAGGTGCTTTTTCAAAAATTCCAAAAGGTGTTGTTTATGCAGAAGACCCTAGAATGTATATTCATTGCAACATAGAGGAATTAGGTGATGAAGAAATCAAAAACATGTATAAGTCTGTTATATGTGACAATTCTGGAAATGTGAAACCTGAGCATAAAATTATTGAAACCCTAGGATTCACTGAAATCCTCCGCATTCATGAATTTACCAAGGAAGTGGTTAGGATAGTTCTAAGCAAGGTACATGGTTCATTATTTTGGCTTGACTCAGTGCATAAAATTACAAAGGAAGCTGTGAAAGTAGTAACAGGGTTACCTTCCATTGGTAACAGACCCAACAAAACCAAGAAGGTCTCCAATGACTTAGTAACAAACTTAACTGGTGCAACATCCGACAAGAGATCATTGAAGGTTAATGATGTGACCGATACAAATGTTAGATTTGTTAGCATGATTTTAGGTTACAAAGCAACTCATGCTAATAGGCTTAACTCAGTTTCTAGTTTATGCATAAAGAGTGCTTATGACATGGTTAAGGACAATGTAAAAATTGATATCTATGAATGGTTAAAGGATGAGTTAATTGACAATTTAGCAAAAATCAAGAAGGATAAGAAAGGAACCTTTAGATTTGGAAATTTACTTGTATGCTTAATGCTACATATAACCAAACAAGCTCCTGGTATAGGCAACAAGGATTTTGGATTTGACATACCGATAGGAAAACAATTATCAAACTTATTCAACAATATGGGTGAAAATAGAGAAAAGAATATCAATGAGTATTTTCAAGCACTAAAGGTCAAAATGAATAAAAGAATCAAACTATCACAAGAAGTTGTCAAAAAATACAAGGATGATATATGTTTTGTAATAAAAAAGGATGAGATCTGGATGGAAGTAGTCATCCCAAGGACAATCTGGGTAATAGAGATGGGGTATGAAACAGATGACCACATAGTGGAAACTTATGCCAAAGCACTTCTGGAAGCCCCCAATGAACCAAAGGAAGAAGTATTTGGTAGTGTTGAGACCATAGAAAGTCAAATTCAATCTAAGAAGAGAGTGAAAAAGGTTGAGGCATTTGTGAGAAAGGATCCAGACAAGTAAAAATCATAAAGGAAGACATATTAAAGAAAATCGGCATAACAGAAGATGAGTTGGTAGCCCAACAACCTGAAACTCATCTATCACTAGTAGATACTTCCTCAGAAGGAGATATGCCAACAACTTTCAAAAGAGTTGTCAGGAAAAGAGACCCCTCACCGGTAACCACTCCTTTACCTAGAAGGACAAGATAGAAGCAACAAGCCGTGAGATCTCTGGTCAAGAAAGTCACACCTAAGAAGAAGCTGACCCCCAAAAGGAAGAAAAAGACAAACACTGACTTGGCCCCTCTTGACATATTATTGAATGAGATCATAGAGGAAGGTAAATTGAAAAACATAGGGAAAATCTATGACACCGTATCAGATGATGAGAAAGGACAAGTTGAGGAGAGTGTTATATTACACATGGACATGTATAAAAAGTTTTTGTTGCACGTCTTAAATGAAATTCTTGATGAACTATATAAAAGACTTGAGGCCAGAAGGCAAGGAATAATTGAGTTGGATAAGAAAATTAAAATAGAAAAATTACTTGCAGTATACCCAGTTAACTCACCTAAGGAAATTGATGATCTAATAGCTCAGGCCAACCGGACAGTTTTTTCCACTACACACTGGCAAATTTCACTAATGGCTGGTAGAGTTACAGAAGTTTCAAAGGAAACAAAAAATAGTTGGGATACATTCTTGGTTGAAAAAGAAAAACAAGAAGAATATAGGAATCCCAAGCCCATTCTGGTATATCAGAAGGACAAAGGGAAAGGTAAAGTTGGTGGACCACCAAGTATCAAGATTAGAGACAACTTACCCCCACCTCCTTTAAATACTCCACTGGTAAAAACAACAACTACAGAAGATCAACCGACAGTTGAGAGTATGGATATAGAGGATAATAATCCTAATCCTGAAGTCCTATATATTGTGAATGTTGATACTCAGAAGATCAACATAGTGGTAGTTAAGGATACACCAGATAAATCAGGTATAGCCAAAGAGCCTCCGGCAACAGGAAACACAGAGAAACTGGCAGTAGATATAGAGAAAAAGATGGAATCTGGAACACAAACAGAGAAACCAACAGAGCTAAAGGCTCTAGAACAGATGCCGCTGGTAAGAAATGATGCAGGAAAACCAGTGCTTAAAGAGATGGAGACACAAATAGACCTACCAGAGGTCAATACTAGCATGGTCACTTCCATCGGCACTCAGTTTGTTGGGTCACCATCAAATGTGACTGAGGTATTACTTGAATCTATCAAGAAAATAACTGATTATAGCTCACAAGCTTATAAAGCAATAGATGATTCAATTCCATTTTTGAAATCAATAGCTCCTAATTGTAATATAGACAATAAAGATTCTTTAGGCTAGTTGGATACACTTTGTAAATATATTTATGGAAATTTTGAGCAAACAAAAGTAGAATCTATAAATCAAATTGTAGAAAAAGAGAAACAAAAATTCTTTGAGGAAGGAATAAAGAAGTGTAATAGGGAATTTGACACACTTCTACCGGAACTATGTAATTTATTGAAAGAGTACAAAACTCCATACAAAGACACCTGTAAGACAAACTTTTTGACCATAGATGTAGACAAAATGATGAGCAAGGTACAGGAAGAGATCAATAAAATTGCAAATAATTTTGTTAACTCACCTGATACATTATCAGTTTTTGAGGAAAAGATAACAAATTTTGAGGAAGAAGTACTCAAATTGGAAAGAGAAAAAGAGAAAATAATAAACAAGGCAAAACTCTTGAGATCTAAACTAAGTCCAAGATTGGACTAATTAGCATCTCTGCGGAAGGAAATCTTAGAGGCACTAACACAGGGAAGCAAAACACTGGCAGAGCACTTGCAGCATCTCACCGGTACAGTATACAGAACTGAGACAGCAATAAAAGATAGTAAGAAGTTTATGGATGGTATAAACTTAATTTTGGGAGATATTCTTCAGATAATAACTACCCAACTACAAGGTTGAGGTTATGGATTGGTACAACTAAAAAATCTACTAACCTTTGTCATTGATGCCAAAGGGGGAGTAGTAGGATGAGAAAATTCAAAACACGGGGATCACATGCTCAGGGGGAGTTCTCACATTTTTGGTAACATTTTTGGTCTACACATTTTTTGGATATCTTTTGAAATTTCTCATGAGTGTTGCCATCAATGCTAAAGGGGGAGATTGTTGGCATATAGACACTCCAATGAGACATTGTGTGTGATTGAACGTTTTGTCATTGATGGCAACCTTGCAATCCTATGGCACCGGTAAGACATTATACCGCCAAAGCATTACACAAGCAACCTTGCAATCCTATGGCACCGACAAGACATTATACCGGCAAAGCATTACTCAAACAAGACAGTGCACCAGCATCAGCAAGATCACTCTACACCAGCACCGGCACAGAAGAGAACATGTATACCAGCACAAAGGCCGACAGGATTTTTGATATGTAATATTTTGTTTATTATTGTAAGCTGACTTGGCAAATTGTAAAATGACTCTTGTATATAAAAGAGATCATTGTAGTCATTTGTAGGATATAGATGGGAAGCATAAAGAAAATTATAAGGCAGACCTAATGTGCGAATTGTAGGTCAAGGGTATATGTAAAGAACAGAGCAAGAACCGGTACTGAATCTGGCATCAAAGATGCTATTATAAAGTAGTACAGATCATTGGATTTGCATAATCCTCATTGTAAGTCAGTGTAACTTCTTATTGAGCAGTGTGCTCTAGGCAGTTGGCCTTCCTGCATGTGTAGGCCCCTATTGTAAGTAATATTCTCTTATTGGCCAGTAAGTGAATATTGTGGATCACAAATCCCACCGAGGTTTTTCCCACACTGGGTTTCCTCGTTAAACATCTTGTGTTATGGTGTTCTTTTCATGTGGATGTTTTTGATTCTGTTATTTACATTAATTCTTGCATACTGGTATACTATTACTTTATGTTCTGCATATTCAGTTTTAAGAAAATCACATTAACGGTCAGATACTGATTCACCCCCCCCTCTTAGTATCTGTGGGAACCCTAACAACAACAAACAAAGCAACAAGAAGAGCAAAAGGCTCCGGAACAGGTTCAGAAGGAAACAATACAACTGACAATTGGAGAAGTACACAAACCATTGCTTAAGGAAATGCAAACACAAATAGACCTACCAGAGGTCACAACAAGCTTGGTTACTTCCTCCATTGACGGAATTCAGAATGTTGGTTCCTCCTCAGTAGGTCACAAATCAACAAATGTAACTGAAGTACTTTTGGATTTAATCAAAAGGATAACAGATTGTAGTTCACAGGCTTATAAAGCCATAGATGACACAATCCCAATTTTGAAGGTAAGTGCTCCTAACTATAACATAGACAATAAACATTCTTTAGGAAAACTTGATACTTTGTGTAAATACATCACTGAGAACATAGTGACTATTGAGAAAATAAAGGAAGAGACATTGAAGGACAAGGGAAAAATTGAAAAGCAAATTTTTTTTGAAGATCAGATAAAGGAGTGTATTAGAGAATTTGACACACTTCTACCGAAACTGTGTAACTTGTTAAAGGAATACAAAACTCTGTACAATGACACCTGTAAGACAAACTTTTTGATAGTAGACATAGAGAAGAAGATAAGCAAGGTACAAGATGAAATCAATAAACTTGATGATAATTTTGTTAACTCACCTGATACATTATCAGTTTTTGAGCAAAGGATAACAAATTTTGAGGAAGAGTTACTTAAGTTAGAAAGAGAAAAGGAGAGAATAGTGAATAAGGCAAAGCATCTAAGACTAAAACTGAGTCCAAGATTGGACTATCTAGCATCATTGCGGAAGGAAATATTTGAGGTACTAATACAGGGACAGAAAACACTGGCAGAGCATATGCAGCACCTCACCGGTATAGTTAAAAGAACAAAGACAACAATAAGAGACAGTAAGAAGTTTATGGATAGTATAAACTTGATATTGGCGGATCTATTTCAAATTGTAACTACCTAGTTACAAGGTTGAAACTACAAACTCTACTGACATCTTGACAACCTTTGTCATTGATGCCAAAGGGGGAGTAGTGGTATGAGAAAATTCAATATCACAGGAATCATATGCTCAAGGGGAGCACACATATTTAGTAACATTTTTTGGACTTCACATTTTTGGATACACTTTTGAAATTTCTCATGAGTGTTGCCATCAATGCCGAAGGGGGAGATTGTTGGCATATGCACACTCCAATGAGACATTGTAGGTGATTGAAGGTTTTGTCATTGATGGCAACCTTACAATCCTATGGCACCGACAAGGCATTACACCAGCAAGGCATTACATTGAAAAGATAGTTTAGCGGCATCAACAGATCACACTCTACATCGACACTCAGACCACTGGCACCGACACAGAGAAAGGAAGCATACCGACACAGAGGCTGACAGGATTTTTGATATATTATATTTTGTTTATTATTGTAAAAACTTTGTAAGCCGACTTGGCAAGTTGTAAAATGACTCTTATATATAAGAGAGATCATTGTAGACATTTTAAAAAGGAAGTAAGTGAAAAAAAAAGGAAGATATTAGGCAAACCTATTATGTGAAATATAGGTTAAAGGTTTTATGTAAAGAACAGAGCAGAAACTAGTACTGGATCAGGCATTATAGATGCTATTGTAAAGCAGTACAAGATATTGGATTTGTATAATCCACATTGTAAGTCAGTGAGACTTCTCTTTGAGCAGTGAGCTCTAGGCAGTTAGCCTTCCTACATGTGCAGGCCCCTCTTGTAAGTAATATTCTCTTATTGGCCAGTAAGTGAATATTGTGGGTCACATATCCCATCAAGGTTTTTCCCACACCAAGTTTCCTTGTTAAATCCCTGTGTCATGGTGTGCTTTTCATGTGGATGCTTTTAATTCTGTTTATTGCATTATTACTTGCACACCGGTATACTGTTATAATATGTTTTACATGTTTTAAGTTAAGAAATTCAATCCACCAGTTAGATACTAAGTCACCCCCCCCTCTCAGTATCTATGGGAATCCTAACAGATTCATTCTATAAAACTAATAGCAAAGATAGATCCTCTCAAATATCTATTGAGCAAGTCAACATTGACAGGGAGACTATCCAAATGGGTTATGATACTGAGTGAATTTGACATAGAATATGTTGACCGGAAAGCTATCAAGGGACAAGTCATCGCTGATCAATTGGCTGATGCACCTCTACATAATAACATACCTTTGCACATCAAATTTCCTGATGCAGATATCTTGACAGTAAGTAAAAAAAATTAGGAATTGTACTTCGATGGTTCTTATACCCAATATGGTTCAGGCGCAAGAATCTTTTTCATCACATCTCAAGGACACACAATTCCAAAATCATATAGACTGTGATTTCCATGCACCAATAATACTGCAGAGTATGAAGCATTAGCTATAAGGCTTAAAATGGCCATTGAATGGAATGTCAAAGAACTACATGTCTATGGTGATTCACAACTTGTCATAAATCAAATAAATGATGAATATCAAACAAAGGATGATAAGCTTATGCCATAGAAACAACTAATAGAGGAATTTAAAGGGCACTTTAAAGAAATTACATTCACCCAGATTCCCAGAAATGAGAATAAAGCAGTAGATGCAATGGCTACAATAGCATCTCTCTTGCAAAATAAAGGAATCAATAGTGTTACGAATTTCTCGTGGAAGATATCTTAACCCCTACCATCCAATCCCAGAATACCTATCAAATTTGCCATATATCAGGAACCAGTGAATCCTTATACGATCAAACCTACCAATATTTGAAAGATCATATCCTTCCTCTGGAATTATCTTGTAATCAACAAAGAAACTTTATCTATCAGTCCTCTCGCTATACCATTATTTTTGATATCCTATATAAGAGTGGTCTACATGGTACATTATTGAGATGTCTTAAAAAGATGAATCTGAGAGAGTTCTTAATGACATTCATGCTGGTATTTGTAGTACGCACTCAAGTGGTTTAACATTGGCTAAGAAACTTATCCATATGGGTTACTTTTGGCCTACTATGGAAATAGACTCATTCACCTAGGCTAGAAAATGTAAACAGTGTTAGATCCATGGAAATCTAATCCATGCACCAGCACAAGAGTTATATCCTATGACATGATCATGGCCATTTTCACAATGGGGCCTTGATTTGGTAGGAAAGATCAATCCTTCATCTTCTAATGGACATAAGTTCATTCTGATTGCTACTAAATATTTTACTAAGTGGATTGAAGCAATGCCTCTAACAACATTGACAAGAAAACAAATATCATCATTCATCTTGAATTGTATAATCTATTGCTATGGCGTTCCTATGACCATTATCACTGATAATGGAAGATAATCAAGATGTGAAAGAACTATGTGAACAGTTTCATATCCAACATAGGTTCTCTACTCCATATTATCCACAGGGAAATGGTCAAGCTAAGGCATCAAACAAAACTATCTTGAAAATATTGAAGAAAACAATAAATGAAGCTAGAAAAGACTGGCACATTTAGCTAAATCCTACTCTTTGGGCATACCGAACTTGCATCCACACTCCAATAGGGGAACTCCATATTGTTTGGTCTATGGATCAGAAGCTATATTACCTATAGAAGGAGAGATACCTTCTCTATGTGTATCCTTGCACGGCCTTATACCAGAAGAAGAACAATGAGTTTCTTGACTCCAAGAACTAGAACTAATTCAGGAACGTCACCAAAATGCAATAGAACATTTGAAAGTATACCAACAAAGAATGGGAAGAAGCTATAACCACAGAGTCAAGCCACATATTTTCCAGATTGGAGACATAGTTCTAAGGGAGAATCCAAGAAATCAGCAGGACTGAGAAAAGAAGGGAAAATTTGAACCAAATTGGCTAGGACCTTTTGTCATAGTAGCAACATATGGATCAGGAGAATGCAATTTATCTACTCCTTAAGGTGATTGGTTTGATGAACCTATCAATTCTATCCATCTTAATAAATTCTATGCTTGAGATATTAAGTCCTAAAAAAATCAATAAAAAGCAAAAAATGCAATAAATTTAGATGGTGAAAACCTGGTAAACAAGCGCTATCTAAAAAGTGAGTTCCTCCATCTATGAGATCACTTTGCGCACCTATCCACTCCATCCTATTGCATCTATCATTTCTATCTATCGCTAGCTTATCCAAAACATCTTTCGCATCCATTTCTCTGAACTATTTAGCAAGAAATATGCAACTTACCAACAGTTAACCAATCTTTGACATCCTTGTCGTACTCACTATCTTAGATTTTATCAGCATCGATAAATCTACATTTTTATCCCGCTATGGTTTGGATCTTGATCAATTCATATATCCATAATATTTTTTGTTTCCACTAGGGGCAAAATCCAAATTCCTTTGGCTATGGTGATCTTTTGAACCTTTGAAAAATCCAAAACATACAAAAAACTTAGAAAAACCAAAAACATCTAGGGTTTTGAACCAGATAAAAAGCAACAAAGCAACAAAAATCAAGGCAGTTCATAACAACTGAATCATCAAACTTAGAAAATGAAGAATCAACCAGCAAGCTATAAAGGATTATCAAAGATCATTCATTAAGATGATTATATCAGTTAATGACCATTACAACATGTGAATGACATACAAGGTTCTGTGTTTATATCTTGATTTTATTGCTAATCATGTACTCTATGCAACTCAAGGATGTCCATGACTAGAGAAGCTATGATGGGGCATGATTATTTTCTTTGATTGTTGTCTATGGTTTATCTCTTACTACAGTATGAACTTGTCTCAAGATATGATCAGCAAAAGATCAAGGAGGACATTCCAAGTCATGCATGAAAGGAGATAATCCTTGTTTGTTCTGCAAGCAATACTCAGGTCAAGTTGATCCATTATATTAAGCTACTTGTATTAACTTTCTATATAAAAATCCATGTAAGGAATACTCAGGTCATCTTGAATCATTATGTCAAGTTGCTTGTATTTTCTTACAACATTTTAAAAATCTCAATGATGAAATCAAAGAACTGTTACAAGATAACATATGAAGAATGGCAGTACAATTTTTAGTTAGATCATTTCATTAGCTCATTATTCATCTACATTATAAGCATTCATTTGTCAGTTGCATTATAAGCATATCATTTCATTAAACAGATCAATGGTCATAAATAAAGATTGAGTATACTTGGACAAACAAAAATAATTTGCCTTTAATCATAATGGGTGCATTTTAATCATCATTCATTTCATTTAGTTGCATTTTATTATTGCATTAGTTTGCATTTAATTGTGTGCATTTCATTTATCATGTAGTGTATCATCATTGTTATTTGCATTATCATTTTTATAATGATCATTTAGTTGCATCTTTGCACTTAGATTCATAATCATCATAAACATTACATAAAAACTCAAAAATATTTCATATAGATTATTTGCATTTAGATAATCATAAATCAAAAGCAAATCAATCATTCATTTGCATTTCATATAGATTAGTACATTTGCATCATTTAAGTTAGTAATCATTTTCATTTGCATCCAAGATCATCAAAATAAAAAATCAACAAAAGCATTTATCATTGCATCATCATATAAAGCATCATCATAAAAATAAAAATAAACAATAACATGCATAAATATCATCATCCATCTAATCACTACATCCATATAATCAAGGCATATAGACCATCAAAGCATAAAGCATCATCATAAAATAGAGTAACATGCATATAAATCATCATCATCATATAGAGTCCATGTTTGCATATAGATCATCATAAAATAATAAAAAGTCCAAGTATACAATGATATCAGATAAACAATACAAATGCCTCATCCAATGCAAATCAAGTCAAGGTTATCCTGCACCACTACCACCTGACTTTGTCTATCTCTATGGTTGTGGGCAAGAATATCCTCCAGATGCCTATCTCCCATGCTCCCCACTCCTCTGAGGAGGTCCCATGACCCCACCACTGCTAGTATCCATCAGCATGGTGGTATGATAACTACCTGCTCTCAAGCTCTCTGCAACTGCCTCCTCATATCATCGTCGCCAGTGGGAAGTCTCCTTCCCAGCCCAAACTAGTGATCTAATAGTATCCACCGAGAGAGTACCTGATTCAACCTACTGAATATGATCAAGAAGCCCCTAAGTATCATGATGTCTCCTAACAGCTCTATCCTACTCAATAATAAGAGTCTGTACTTGTGCTCGAAGTTGATCAATCTGTGCTCTCAGACTGTCAATAGTATCCTGCCCTAGCACATCATGCTCTGGTATAACCACATCTGGCATATCATGCATTGGTGCAACCTGCTGTGGTGCATGAATCCCAATCCCCTCACCACCAACCTGTCCAACTGGTGGAATCTTAGTCCGAGTAACTCTCCAAACCCATCATCTAATCAGGGGAACATGATCCTCAAGATCCTCATCATCTCCACCATGTGCTACAATAACTTGAGGATCTAGCTGAATCTGTCTGAAATCAATGCCTCTCCCGCAACCCCCATCCAGTCCAGTCACCCTGCCTCCTGTCAATGGCAACCCTCTCGGTGATCTCATGCTAGTCCTGCCATGCTCTCTCCCACCCATAGGACATGGTCTCTCAATCCTGCCAGCCGGTCCAAATGGTCCTCCATGGACTCTCAATTGACCTCCCCTTCATCCAGGTCTCCTACCACCACCTCCTCTATCCCCACCATCATCTCCACCTCCCCCAGCCTCATGAGAAGCTCTAAGCTCTTGTCTATGTCTACGTCTCCTAGAAACTAGATCATCTGAGTCATCCTCATCATCTCCTGAACTAGGAGGAGGATCTGCTGGATCGGTAATGTGAGGAAATGGATGAGCTAGTATATACTAAGCATACTCTGTAGTAACCCCAGGATCAAGAATGTGCAATCTCATATCATAAGCCACTCTCAGAGTAACAATAAACTCTGCATGAGCAATCTCAAATGACAACGATGGTCCTCGATGCAGGGCACCTAGCTCAAAGTTGTCTTTTCTTGCATTTTAGAGTTATTGTGTGATTTAAAGTTATTTTATGTTGTAATAATGTGAAATAAATCCTATGATTCTTTTTGAAGCCATAGTTTGGTTGTCAACACTTTTGTTGTGCTCAGGATCCAAAATTTGATGTCAATTTTTGGTTTGTACCAGGTGGATTCCTGGAAACTTGCTAGAATGTTTGGAAATGGTTTAAATCCATTTTAGGATGCCATTTGAGTTATTTTTAAGGCCTTGAAGGCCTTGGATTGTGTTTTTGCACTCATAGGTAAAAGTTGTCAAAATTGTCATGACAACTTTTGCATTTTTAGGCAAAAGTTGTCCATGAAGGAAATGGCATTGGAAGTTGGTTGGAACCAACTTGAAATTGTGTATAAAACCTTCTAAACATCTCCAATACGAGGTTAATCAACTTTTGGTTTGCATTCAATTCATTTGCCAAGGGTTTCCAATGCTTTTTCTCACATTTGGACTATTTTGGTTGGAACCAACTTGAAATTATGTATAAAACCTTCTAAACATCTCCAATACGAGGTTAATCAACTTTTGGTTCGCATTCAATTCATTTGCCAAGGGTTTCCTATGCTTTTTCTCACATTTGAAATATTTTTTCTTTGAATTTCTGATTTTGTACAACCTGTATATTCTGGTAGAGTTCTCATAGTAGCATAGGAAGTTATAAATTTTTTTTACCTTTCCAACAAGTATAATATGAAGGTCTGAAGTGCTTTGAATCAAAAGTTATCACTGTTTTTGTAATAGTTGCTCACAAACTCTTGAAATTTGGGGTTTTGATTGTAAAATGCATTTTACCTAAGCATCCATGAATGGAAAAAGTTTCAATCCATTGGATGGCTGGGTAGGCTCTGTAAATATTTTTAGAGTAGGCATTTTGTGTTTTTGTAGGACATAAGGAGGAGAATGGGTGAGATGAACAACACACAAGCTTGTAGCTAGTTTGTGGGGGTAGCAGAGATTGCTCATTTTCAGAGCCATGGAGAACTGATACCTTAGCAACCCATAGTGTTCTGGAAAGATCTAAGCATGTACAAAAATTATCCAAGATTTTTCTGGTTGTATATTTTGACTGGTGAAGAGTTTGGAGCACATCTTCCAAAATTGCCTGGAAGCCCTAAACTCCTTAAAAATAGCTTGTTTTGAGTTACCCTAGTTGTAAGACAAACCCATATTGGAAAAATTGTGATCTTGTTTAACATCAAAATGGGTATCTAAATATGTAAAAATATCTAAGGGTTGTTATGAAATTTTTGGGGAAAATACCAAAAAATAGTCCCAGAAGGGCTAGTCATTTAGGCCTAATACCAGTCGATAGAAGCAAGTTGAAAGCATAGGGCTTGGGAGGAAGGTGAAGACCTTTATAATGAATAAAATGACCTTGAAAATACTTGAAAAACATAACCACAAACTTTAAACATGGTTAGAGTGAAGATCCTTGGCAGAGGTCTTTGGAGCCTAGCTGGAGTTTTGAGAAACTAGTAGGAGACCATCTCAAAATCAGAGATTTGGGGTCAAAACCAATAAGAAACCTCAAGAGGATATACCTCAAAGGCAAGCCAATATATTTTAGGCCTTGGAGGTCTAAGGAGTGTACCCTAATAGGTTATCTTGGATGATCTTGAGCTGAAGGGTGAGTTGAGGAGTTGGGGTGAGTAAGGGTGAATTGGAGAGCTAGGCACAAGACCTTTGCATCAGAGTGGTATCAGAGCCATTCTTTGAAAGATTTGGTGTGTATGTCAGATTGTGAAGAATCAAAAGCAAGTTCAATGCCTCCAAAGGAAATGACTCCAAAAGCCATCCGACAGATGGTGGCCGAGATGATAGAAGGATGGAAGGATACAAAAGGAAGTAGAGGAACCAAAGAGGAAAAGAAGCAGAAGGTAAAGGTTAAGACAGAATGGGGTGATGAGACTGATGAAGAAGTGGAAGATGGAGAGGAACTAGTAGCAGTAGCTATGCCTCAAGACTGAAATTTATTCCTAGATGCAGTCAAATTTATTTCTAAGGACAATCTGGATGGATTACCCACATACGGAGGAAACCTCAATGGAGAAGAGTTGCTAGATTGGATAGAAGTTCTCAATAATCATTTTGATTACAAAGAGGTAGCAGAAGAGAAAAGAGTTAATGTGGCCAAATCAAGAATGAGAGGATCAGCATTGGTTTGGTGGAGTATGATGCAAGAAGAAAGGATACAAAAAGGCAAAAAGAAGATAACTTCATGGGAGCATATGAAGATCAGACTTAAGGCACAATTCCTTCCAAGAGATTATGAAGTTCAAATTCATAAGAGACTGCAAAATCTGAAACAAAGAGAGCTAGATGTCAATTCTTACATGGAAGAATTCCATAAGCTAAGCCTCAAAGCTAAGAAGTATGAGAATGAGGTGGAGAAATTGGCTAGATACATGAATGGATTGAGACAAAATGTACAAGATGAAATCGGCATCCTTACTCCTGATATCATTCATAAGTGTTTTTAGTTAGCATTAAGGGCAGAAGACAAAATTAAGAGGAGGAGTGAACAAAATCAAAAGTTTAGAGGTGGTAGATCCTTTAGAGGAAGCGGCACTTTTAATAGAGGACAGCAAACATCAAGGAATGAAGAAAACTCAAGGCAAGAAGTTGGTGGAGACTCTTCAAGGGGGGCATTTAGAGGATCCTTTAGAAGAAGAAACAATTCTAGGGGCAGATTTGGAAGCTCAGGAAGAGGAAATTCAGTTTTCACTGGTAGATGTTACAATTGTAATCAAGTTGGCCACACAATGGGAAGGTGTCCGGAGAAAGAAACCAGCTCTTCACACTCATACATGGGTGAGAGAAGAACACAATTAGTGTAGAAAGAAGACAATCAAAGTGTGTCTTCCCCTCTCAGCAAGGCAGGCCTAGTGACAGATGGTGAAAGTTTAATGCTAAGAAGGTCTTTGTTGAAGATTCCTCAAGCTCAAGAGCCACCACAAAGGAAGAGTTTGTTTAGAACAACTTGTAAGTCTCAAGGCAAGATTTGCAAAGTGATTGTAGACTCAGGTTCAACTAAGAATATAGTTTCAACTGAAATGGTGGATAAACTCAAGTTAAAGTGGCTACCACATCTCACTTCCTACAAGGTGTCATGGCTCAACCGGGGCCAACATGTCTTAGTTGATGAGAAAGAATGGGTAGACTATGAGATTGGTGAGTATAAGGACAATATTTTATGTGATATATTACCTATGGATGCTTGCCATTTTCTATTGGGATGTCCATGGCAATTTGATGTAAAGGCTCAATATGATGGAGAAAAGAATAGCTATATCATTATCAAGAATGTTAAGAGGTATCAAATGGATCCATTACCTAATCCAAAAGAGAAACCAAAAGTGGGATCAAGTGTGATGATGATGTGTGTAAAAGAGTTTCTTAAGGTGATGAAACAAGAAGGAGATCAAGGGTATGATATTGTGCTCAAACCTAGTGAAGAAGGTAAGGCGGATCCAATGGAAGAAGTGCCACAAGAGGTGAAATGTCTACTCAAAAAATATGCAGAAGTAATAGGAGAAGATCTACCTGATTCTTTGCCACCAATGAGGGATGTAAATCACCAAATAGATCTGATTCCAGGGGCAAGTTTGCCTAACAAGGCTGCCTACAAAATGAGACCTAGTCAAAATGAAGAAATTGCCAAACAAGTGCAGGAGCTCTTGGACAAAGGAATCATCAAAAAGAGTTTGAGTCAATGTGTTGTACCTACTATCTTAGCACCCAAGAAAGGTGGAAGATGGAGAATGTGTACAGATTCCAGAGCAATCAATAAGACCACTATAAGGTACCAGTTCCCTATGCCAAGGATAGAAGACTTGTTGGACAATCTTGGGGGTGCAAGCTACTTGAAAAAGGTGGATTTAAAATTAGGTTATCATAAGATAAGAATAAAACTAGGGGATGAATGGAAGACAACCTCTAGCACCAATGCTGGCCTCTATGAGTGGTTGGTCATGCCATTTGGCCTTACCAATGCACCTAGCACCTTTCAAAGGCTCATGAATGAAGTCTTGGCTGAGTTTATAGGTAAATTAGTGATTGTATATCTTGATGTTATTCTAATATTTAGTAGGTCCAAAGAAGAACATCTCAAAGATTTGGAGATGATCTTGAAGAAGCTGAAAAAAGCACAACTCAAAATCAACCTTGAAAAGTGTGAGTTTCTCAAGACTGAACTTGTATATCTTGGTTTTGTCATTTCACAAGGTTGTCTAAAAATGGATCCTAGTAAGGTTGAGGCAATCCTTAGTTGGCCTACACCTAAGAATATCAGTGATGTTAGGAGATTTCATGGTTTAGCATCCTTTTATAGGAAGTTTGTAAGAAACTTTAGTCATGTGTGTGCTCCTATGCTCAATACTATCAAAGGGGGATTCAAGTGTCAGTTTAGGTGGATAGAGGAGGCCCAAAAGGGTTTTGAGTTGTTGAAAAAGAAGATAGCTAAGTTACCCACCCTTAGGTTACCTAATATCAATCAGTTATTTACAGTTGAGTGTGATGCTAGTCAAAGAGCAATAGGGGTTGTTTTGAGTCAAGAGGGTCTTCCCATAGCCTTTTTCTCTGAAAAGTTGAATGAAGAAAAACAAAAGTACTCTGTGTATGACTTGGAGTTGTATGCCATGGTGAAAGCATTGAAGAAGTGGCATCATTACTTGCTGCCCAAAGAGTTTGTGGTCTATACTGACAACCATGCCCTTAGTTTTCTCAATGGACAAGAGAAGTTGAATCAGAAGCACCTCAAGTGGGTTGAATACCTACAATCTTACACCTTCACTATCAAGCATAAGAAGAGAACCTCAAATAAATTTGTTGATGCACTTAGTAGGAGAGTCATGACCGTACAAGAGATTAAATTTCATTGTGTGGGGTTGGAGGAGTTGAGAGACCTATACAAAGAAGACAAAGATTTTGCTCATATATATGCTACATGTTCTGATTTTCCTAACACTTCTCATGTTTGCTACTCAGAGTATATGATACAAGAAGGATTGTTGATTAAAGGACATCTCCTTTGTATACATCAATGCTCTATGAGACAAAACATCATTCAAGAGAAACATCAATGGCGTCTAGGAGGTCATTTTGGCAATGATAAAACAATGGAGCAGGTTAGTCGGTTCTACTATTGGCCCAAGTTGCAATCAGAAGTAAGGAGATTTGTTGAACAATGTGCCATATGTCAAAGAGCAAAAGGATTAGCAAGTAATGCAGGTTTATATCAGCCCTTAGTCATACCCCAAAGGTCTTGGGAATGTTTGAGCATGGACTTTGTGTTGGGTTTACCAAGAACACCAAGAGGATTTGATAGTGTTTATGTGGTGGTAGATAGGTTCAGCAAAATGGCTCACTTCATCCCTTGTAAGAGTACCAATGATGCCACCTATATTGCAGGTCTTTTCTTTAAAGAAATAGTAAGAATCCATGGACTTCCAATTAGCATTGTGAGTGATAGGGATGTTAAGTTTTTGATTCACTTCTAGAGAACCTTATGGAAGAAGTTGGGTACTAGACTCTCATTTTCATCTACCTACCATCCACAATCAGATGGTCAGATTGAGGTGGTCAATAGGTCCTTGGGTAATCTCCTAAGGTGTCTCACTAAGTAGCATGGTCAGACTTGGGACTTGGTGATCAGCCAAGTAGAGTATGCATACAATGATTCAGTCAAATGGAGCACAGGTAGAAGTCCTTTTGAAATTGTTTATGGAATGCATCCTAGAGGTGTCTTAGAACTTAGTGATATCAATACAATGAGCCACAAGAGTGCTTAAGGAGAGAGTTTTGCTGAAGGTGTCTTAGAAAATTCATGACAAAGTATGGCAGTCCTTGCAACAAAAATCAGAAAAATATAAGGAACAAGCTGATCAATCAAGGAGGAACTTGCAATTTAAGGTTGGAGACTTAGTTTTGGCTTATATCAGAAAGGAAAGACTTCCAAAAGGATAGCCAACCAAGTTGATGATGAAGAAGATTGGGCCACTCAAGATTGTGCATAAGTTTGGCCAAAATGCCTATGAGGTTGAACTAACTCCTTCTTTGGCCATATCTCCTATTTTCAATATTTGTGACTTGTATCCCTATAAAGAAGAATCTCAAACCTCTTAGATGGATACCACATTGCAATCTGAAGAGGATTGGGTGAAGGATTTACCAGTTAGTCAACCAGTTCAGCTGGAAAGCATCTTGGATACCAAAGTGTTCAAGAAGACAAGAAAGGGCATCTACAAACATTATTTGGTGAATTGGGAAGGTCTACCTGATTCAGAGGCTATGTGGATGTTAGAAGCTAGTATAAATCATCATGAAGTGCAACTAGTAGACCTGATAACTCAAGGGACTTGAGTTCCTTGCCCTAGGGGAGTATGGTGCAGGGCAGCTAGCTCAAAGTTGTCTTTTCTTGCATTTTAGAGTTCTTGTGTGATTTAAAGTTATTTTATGTTGTAATAAGGTGGAATAAATCCTATGATGCTTTTTGAAGCCATAGTTTGATTGTCCACACTTTTGTTGTGCTCAGGATACAAAATTATCATTATCCTGAAATGATCTCAAAATGTCAATTTTTGGTTTATACCAGGTGGATGCCTGGAAACTTGCTAGAATTTTTGGAAATGGTTTAAATCCATTTTAGGATGCCATTTGAGTTATTTTTAAGGCCTTGAGAGCCTTGGAGTGTGTTTTTGCACTCATAGGTAAAAGTTGTCAAAATTGTCATGACAACTTTTGCATTTTTAGGCAAAAGTTGTCCCTGAAGAAAATGGCATTGGAAGTTGGTTGGAACCAACTTGAAATTGTGTATAAAACCTTCTAAACATCCCCAATATGAAGTTAATCAACTTTTAGTTTGCATTCAATTCATTTGCCAAGGGTTTCCTATGCTTTTTCTCACATTTGGACTATTTTTGCTTTGAATTTCTGATTTTGTATGACCTGTACAGTCTGGTATGAAAGTCCCAGAGACAATTGAGAGGGGGGGGGTGAATCAGTTGTCTAATAAATTCAAACCAAAATCTTATTAACCAACTTAATGCTTAATACCGGTAAGACAGTTAAGTATGTCGGTAAACAGTGTTAACAGAAAATGCTATACCGGTAAGAATTAATGCATGAAACATAAGCACAAAGTCATCCACAACACATGACACAAATATTTGTACGTGGAAACCCTGTAAGGGGAAAAACCACAATGGGAAACCTTACCCACAATCAGATGATACTATTTATGGTGAAAATGGATAACAATAATAACGATATTGAAAGGCTAAATGAATTCAACCACAAAACCCTAGCCTAACAACAACAAAGATCCACCATAACATATGAAGATTACCTAAGACAATGCAAATCAAATGAAATCACAAAGATTATACCCTCACATGTCCAATAGGGTTTGGATCTCCATTCTTCCTATCTCCATTGATCTTGCTTGATATATTTGCTCTAAGATTTTATGTGCACAAGAGCTCAACAAAGAACGGAATGTGGTTGCAAGTAGGATCGTAGTGTAGTCAAGTCCTTAAGATGATTGATTAGGGTTTGATAATGAAGGAAGTATTTCCTTATATAGAAAACACTATATGAAATGGAGGGATAAGATTGAGAGGTGTAAAAGGAGGTCGGCTATGATTAGAGGGTAGGTAAAAGAAATAATAAAATAATGAAAGGGGTAGGTAGTGTATGAATTAAGAGATGAATGACATGTGTCATGGGTAGAAAAAGCTATTGAATTAATTAAATAAATAAAGATTTATTTAATTAATAGAAGAAGTGGGATTAATTAAATAAATAAGATATTTATTTAATTTAGGAAAATGATAATTTAAATAAATAAATGTATTTATTTAAATGAGAAATAAGGCTAGAAGAGGATAAATGAATTAATTAAATAAATAAAGATTTATTTAATTAATAGAAGAATTAGGCTAAAGTAATTAAATAAATAAAATATTTATTTAAATAGACTGGACAATTTTGGGTGTCTACATTTTGCCCCTCTTTGAGACAATGTGGCTTGTCGTGTTGTTTCAAAGAAGATAAGATGAACTGATACAGAGTTGCCCCAAAATGGGAATGATATGCCCCCTTGAGAGATTGGATGAAAATGTCTGAAAAGATTGCAGACAATCTCTCGATAAGAAAGAGAGGCTAGAATGGACTAACCGGATAAAGTGACAGAGTCACGGGATAATGAAGACTGACTCGGGCGATGAGGGCTAGGGCTAGGGTAGTCTATAAGATAGACCACGGGGGAAATACATCCTCATTGTCATCTACACATTTATGAGAGTAGAGTGTAGAGAGAGAAAAGAGCAGCAGCAGTCAGTAGCGATGGCCTTGGTTCATAGATTTGACCACATTCGCCTATTCCAGAGGCCAGCAGAGGTAGGAGAGCCGGTAAGTACCACAAAAACCTCCTTGTACTTTGATGCATTTATTGTTGTCATTAATGCATGGTAGATAGGGCAATAAATGTGCTTTAGGTTAGGGTCAAAAAATGTCCAGGCACGTCTGTGTTGGTGCCAGGCGCGTCTATGATTGAAAACGCGTCTGTGATGTGTAGGCGCGTTTATACCAAGAAGGCACATCTGTGTCGCCTAGGTGCGTCTATGCAGAGCATAGGCACGTCTGTGTCTTTAAGGCGCGTCTGTGTAAAATAGGCACATTTATGTAGTCTTCAAGCACGTTTATGTCAGGAAAGTGCGTTTGTGTCCAAAAAAATGTGAATTTGTGTCTTCTAGGTCAAATCGGCAGTTCAGTGATGAACATACACTGTCGATTGGATAAGCTGCTGAGAGGATACACTCAAGCAAGTCCTCTAGGGAAGACTAGAATAGATCAAGGCACTTTGTGATGAACAGTGAGTGCAAGTGTGAGGAGCACTTTGTGATGAACAGTGAGTGCAAATGTGAGTAGCACTTTGTGATGAACAGTGAGTGCCACATACGTAGTACTTTGTGATGAACAGGGAGTACTACTAGGATAAATAGCAACACTTTGTGATGAACAGTGAGTGTCACTAGGGTAGATAGCCATATGCATTTAGATAAAAAGTAGCATTTTGTGATGAACAGTGAATGCCACTATGACTGACATGATTGATTTGCTTGACTACAGGAGTATTTGCCTATGTTGGAGTCACGGAAGAGATTCCCATCGACTCAGAGATTGCAACCTGAGTTGACCTTCAAGGACCGAGCTGCGATTGAGGCTATGGGTCTGAGACATATTCTATATGTGCCTAAGTTTCGGACGAACATGGGACTGCTGACTGCACTGGTGGAGAGGTGGCACTATGAAACATGTATGTTTCATTTGCCGATGGCTAAGATGACAGTCACCCTCGAGGATGTATACAGGATCCTGAGGATACCGATTGACAGGGAGCTAATTCTATATGATCGAGATAGAGACAGGGAGGCCCTGAGATGAGTGTTCTAGGACCCAGGATTGGAGATGAGGGCTGGACATGTGGCTTGGGACACCATGATAGCTACAGGATTAGCACTGCTAGCAGTGATAGGAGGAGCAATCAGTGGGTTCTTGTGTCCTGATAGAGCGACACAAGGGTTGGTTGTGGGCTGGGGAGGTGCACTGGAGACACTGGTGACATAGCACACCAGATATTCTTGGGGACCATGTGTGCTAGCACACCTGTATTATGAGCTGCATCAGTTTGTGTACCACGGGTCAGTGGGATTGGGCTACGGGGTGACATTATTATAGGTGTGGGCCTATGAGCATCTGCCAGTGACGAGACCGATACATTTCAGAGGCAAAGGTCATGGATATAGTTTCATACACTTGTACGACATGATCACCTCACAGCCATGGATTGGCAAGTTAGAGCACTGGTGGCAGGTGATTGATGATATTGATGTGGTCATATGGAGGCCATACCTGGGATGCGAGCAGTGGGAGGATGATGCAGTAGAGCTTCCCTACACCTTCCGAAGTAGGTACCTGATTGGGCGGACACCCTATGTGTTGGAGAGGCAACTAGTAGATAGGGTGGGCAGGCAATTCGACAAGATCCAGCGGATGCCATGGGGTTCAGGCATGTATGTACAGACTGTTAGAGATCAGGCACAATTTGGGCCCCTATTGTCATATGATCAAGCTATTACGCAGCTCGTAGAGATGATGCCCCTACCTTGGGACATGTGGCCAGAGATCGAGGATGTTGGCATGGATGCCAAGTACATAGCATACTGGGTCGAGCATCCATTCCCATGCCTAACGGATCTAGGAGAGCTACTAGATGGAGATAGTGGTGGGGATGGTGATGATGATGGAGATGATGGGGGCAGAGGCTGACAGAGGAGGAGGGGGGCAGTTGGAGAGAGGAGGGTGGCACTACGGAGGGAGGGTGGAGAGGACAGGCAGGCTCGGGTGGTGAGGGGTCATAGTAGATTACCGCTACAAGTGCTAGCAGCACAGGGTCCTAGATAGGTGCAGGTACAGGGACAGGTACTAGTACAGATATAGGGACAGGTACCAGTACAGGCACAGGGGTAGGCACCCGTACAGGGGGAGCCATAGGCAGAGCCACAGGGGGCTAAGGCAGAGGAGGATGAGCTGATGGAGCTGAGGGAGATCTGCTAGGGATAGGTAGATGAGATCTAGGAGCTAGAGAGGGAGAGGGATAGGCTTAGGAGGCAGCTCAGAGATACTAAGCGGGAGCGGGATTAGGCCATTCAGCGCTACTCAAAGGCTGAGACAACACTGAGGGCTAGGAGGCAGGTGGCAGAGGACACAGGGACTGGATATGCCTATGTCCTGCGGGCAAGGGAGGAGATCAGTTACTGACGAGATCTCTATTATGGTGCGGTGCCAGCTGATCAGTGGGTGAGGAGCTTCCATAGACCATTGCGGACAGCAATAGCTACGGGAGGGAGCCGGAGGAGACAAGCATCTAGTGGTGGGGTTATGAGTCCTCCACCACCACCAGATAGAGGGGATAGGAGGGATGATCCTGGGGCGGGTCCTTTGGGGGCTCAGATTCCGTCGAGGCCAGGCGGCTCCAAGGGAGGGAGTTCATCATAGCCGTAGAGGGCTCCCTATGTATCAGTATTGTACCATTTTTATATGATGATGTAGACACCTTCAGGTGATTGTAGCCATATGATTTTTGACATCATTGTATCATGACACTTTATATACATATGAGATGATTCATCTTTGCGGCAGCTATATGCATGTGTACCTATGTGATGAGATGTTTCATGATGTATGTTTCTATGTGATGGGTATGATATGGATGCAAATATGTATATGATGCAATGCAATATATTTTTTGTTCGTTTATGTTTTATATGTGTATGCATGATGCAAATGTGAATGTATGTAATGCAGATGAATATGATAATGCAAATGCAAATTGTGCTAACAAGTGTTGTGTGCAGGATGTGATGTAGTTGTGATATCTATATGTATGTATGAAATGCTTATATGTGGTAATGCAGGTGCAACTACATGAAATGCAAATGTTTTTGGTGTGTCATTATACTCAGTCATGTGATAGCAAGCTACGCGGACTCGAGAAGGATGATGGAAGTCAATCAAGAAAGGGGGATGGAAGATAGAAGATATGAAAGTGAAAAGAGCTTCTTGTGCATTATCATCATTGAGCTTTACTATGGCAAGTAGGTTATGATAATCGAGGCATATGTTTGACCTAGAAAGTAATTGTACCTGTTTGCATGGAGATAAGACAGTCACAAACAAGGAATGCCCCAGTTCATACTAGACTCACAATGTCCTCATATCCTTGGACAAGTCATAGCATTACTAAAAGACAATCCACAGACAACAAATACAAATAGGTGACGATACCCCATCCTCGCCTTTCTAGTCAAAGACATCCTGGAGATAGAATCTCTAGTCAGAGACATCCTGGAAAAGCTAAAAGACATGTCACCAGAAAGATAAAATCAAAAGAAAACCAAGACTCGACACCAACATCCACTGTAGTCCTCAAGTTTAGTGTCTCTTGTCACTTGTATAAGTCTTATTTGATTGTGGTCACAATGTTTACTTTCACAGAAAGGATAGATAGCACTGAACCATATGTTGTCTGAGTATGCTGAAAGAATTGATTTGTTGAAGCCCATTGTTGTTGGTGTGTCATCTGAAACTGACTCAATCCATGAAACTGATACTTTATTGCAAAGAAGATAGAAATTTATTGCGGATTGGCGATGCAGATGCTGCTTTATTGTGGATTGTGTGCGGATAGACTGAAGAAAGTTGTAAGAAACTATACTCCTTGAAACATGTGATGTTCTTAGTTCCACACCCATCACTAGATGTAGAATTTGCCTTAGCCATAGATAGGGTCTGATTTATTATGGATGGAAAGGGAGTGAAAAGGGAGGTTTATTATGAATGGCTAACCAATCTTGGGTAGATCAATAACAAGCGATGATGGGAATGGGTAAGTTTATTATGAATGAATAGGTTGTGAGTGTGTGCAAAGTGAAGGATGAAAGTGAACCCTGAAGGAGGGAGGAGCAATGTCTCTACACATGGTGCTGGTGACCCAGTTTTCACCATGGTACTTGCCCAAGGCACCACCGAAGTGGTTTTCACCATTGGATGAAATTATTTCTCTTTACTTTTTTTATTTTTTTAATTTATTTTTTTGTATTTTTTGAATTTTTTTGATTTTTTTGTATTTTTGAATTAGGATACTCTGAAGAGCTATGTGTAGAACTTGCGAAGGTGCATGTTGTTGATAGGATCCTCCAAAGGTTCACCTTCTATAGTTGAGAGCTGATATGCCCCAGATCCATATGCTATTGTAATGATGTAAGGACCAAGCCAATTTGGTTCGAACTTGCCCTTCTTCTCTCTGTCTTGCTGATTTTGGGGTTTTCTCTGAGAACCAAGTCACCTACCTCAAAGGTGTGAGGCTTGACCTTGTGATTATAACTGCAACTCATTCGTTGTTGATAAGCCTTGAGATGATTAAAAGCAATTTGTCTTCATTCATCCAGTAGTTCCAATTCTTGTAAGCGAGAGACCCTATAGTCTTCATCACTGATGATGCTTTCCAAAGAGACCCATAAAGAGGGTAGCTCGACCTCAATAGGCAAGATGGCTTCAGTGCTATAGACAAGTGAATAGGGTGTAGCTCCTGTAGGTGTGCGGACACTTGTGCAGTAGGCCCAAAGTGCAGGATTAAGTTGGATATGCCAATTACAGCCAGCGTTGTCGACTATCTTGTTTAGGATTTTAAGGATTGTTTTATTAGACGCCTCAACTTGGCCATTACCTTGGAGGTAATATGGCGTGGAGAAATGATGGGAAATATGGAAGTAGTCACAAAGTTCATGAACATCCTGATTTTTGAAGGGACGCCCGTTATCAATGATAATGGAAAAAGGAATACCGTATCGGCAAATGATATAGTTGAGGATGAATGTAGCAATCTATTTTCCAGTGACTTGTGTGAGAGGTACAGCTTCAATCCATTTTGTGAAATACTCTGTGGTAGTGATAATGAATCTATGACCATTGGAAGAAGGAGGGTGGATCTTGCCTATGAGATCGAGTCCCCACTGACAAAAGGGCCAAGGAAATGCAATTGGTTGAAGTTCTTGTGCTGGCGCATGTATGAGGTCTCCATGAATTTGACATTGCTTACATTTCTTGACAAACTGATATGAGTCTTTTTCCATATTGGGTCAGTAATATCCAATCCCGATGAGTTTCTTGGCCAAGGTAGGACCACTGGCATGTGGACCACATATCCCTTCATGTACTTCATGTAATGCAATCTGAGCTTCATCACTTTCTAAACATCTAAGAAGAGTGCCATCTAGACCTCACCGGTATAGGATATCAGCTAAAATGACGTATCAAGAGGATTAGCGAATGAAAGTGCGACATTGGTTATTTGATAGATTAGGAGGTAGGGTATTGTCACAAAGGTATGTGAAAATGGAACCATATAACTAGGACTCGGGACCGATAACACATATCATCTCAGTAGAAATGATTTCATATGAAGGAACCAAAAGGTTATCCACCAAGAACTCATAACGGGTCTCATGTGGAGGTAGATCAATCAGTGAAGCAATTGTAGCCATGGCATCTACGGCTCAATTCTGCTCTCTTGGTATCTACTCAAAATCTATCTTTGTGAAGTGTTGTTTCAAGTCATCCACCATTTGTTTGTAAGGCATTAATTTTTCATCTTTTGTTTGGTAATCATCAGTTGCTTGACGGATTACAAGTTGAGAGTCCCCAGAAACATGAAGTTCCTGGATCTTCCACTAAACTGCAATCCGTAATCCAGTTGTTAATGCCTCATATTCTATTATATTGTTAGTGGAAGGAAATGATAAGCGATATGATTTTGGTATAGAATCCCCTTGAGGAGTTATAAAGAGGATGCCAGCTCCTGTTCCATGCTATGTGTATGAGCCATCGAAGTACAGTTGCCATGGCTTCGCATGTGACATTGTTAAAATGGATTCATCTGGAAATTCTGAACTTAGAGGAACATCATCTATCATGGGAGCATCTACTAATTGATCTACGATGGCTTGTCCTTTTATTTCTTTTCTGTCCACATACTCGATGTCGAATTCACTCAGGATCATTACCCATTTGGCCAATCGCCCAGTAAGTGCTGCTCTATTGAGAAGGTATTTCAACGGATCTATCCTTGCAACCAACTTAGTCTTATGAGTGAGCATGTAATGTCATAATTTCTGCGAAGCAAAGACCACGGTGAGACATGCACGCTCAATTGGTGTGTAGTTTAGCTCATATCCCACCAATGTGCGACTGATATAGTACATTGCTTTTTCCTTGCCCTCAGCAATTTGTTGTGCTAAGAGTGCCCCCAATGCTGTTGGAGTAGCTGATATGTATAGTAACAGAGGCTGATCTAGAACTAGTGGCATCAAAACTGGCGGATTCAGAAGATAATCTTTGAGTGTCTGGAAAGCCTGTTGATAGTTATCATCCCATTTGAATTTGATGTTTTTATGTAGCAAGTGCTGAAAAGGATTACACTTATCTGCAAGTTGTGCTATGAATCTTCGTATGGACTAGAGTCTATCTTGTAAAGATTGAAGTTGACTAATATTTCTTGGTGGTTGCATCTCCAAGATGGCTTTGACTTTTGCTGGATCAGCTTCGATTCCTCTTTTGGATACAATAAATCCTAGGAGCTTCCCGGAGGTTACTCCAAAGACACATTTCTTGGGGTTTAATCTTACTTTGTATTTTTCCAACCAATCAAAGATGACTGAAAGTATGTCCAAATGTGTATTTCTATCTATTGATTTGCCCAAGAGGTCGTCGACATAATCTTCCATAGTTGCGTGCATGAGATCATGAAAGATAGTAGTCATGGCTCTTTGATATGTAGCGCTTGCATTTTTTAGCTCGAAGGGCATGACATTCTAGTAGAAAGTTCCCCAAGAACAAGTGAATGATGTTTTGTGTTGATCCTTGGGTGCGATCCTTATTTGATTATAACCAAAGAATCCATCCATCAATGATAACATTTCATGACCTGCTGTGAGATCAACAATCAAGTCAATATTTGGTAATGGGAAGTCATCCTTTGGACAAGCATTGTTGATGTCTCTGAAATCTGTACAAATTCTGATGCTGCGATTTGGTTTACTGACAGGCACTAAGTTGAAGATCCATTCAGGATAATCAATTGGGTGTATGAATCTGACATCCAATAATTTCTCAAGTTCTGCTTTGACTAGTAATGCCACCTGTGGATGCATCTTTCTTAATTTTTGTTTCACTGGTTTTGCCCCCGGTTTAACTGTCAAATGATGCATTACCAAATCTAGATCTAATCCAGGCATATCAGCGTATGACCATGCAAAGTTGATTTGTTGTTCTTTGAAGAAACTTATGAATTTTGACCTTTCTGACTCCGTCAACAATTGAGCCAGGAATATGTTGTGTGGAACCTCTTCTATACCAATGTTTGTTTTGATAGTCTCGTCTACCAATATGGATGACTTTTCCTCATATGATGCTGGGAGAATGTTGAGCCTTCCATCTTCGGGTGCCTCAGAGAAGTTTTCACCCTCAGATATGTCCTTTCTTTTTACTTTTTTGGGGTTAGACAATGCCACAGTGTGGTTTTTGCCATAAGACCCTTGGTTTGTTCTTATTTTCACATTTTTGCGACTGGAAGGTCCAACATCCTCACCAAAATATGTCATGCTATTGAGTTCTACAGTGTATCCTGCTTTATGGTCCCTAGGGGGAAGATCATCTTGTATGCCAAGATAGTCAATAAAAGCTTCATCATTTTGGAATGTGTCAAACTGTGCAGGTCCTTCATGATCCCAGTCAATGAGTTGGTGGTGAACAAGGGGAAGGCCTTTAATGTCTTTGAAGTTAGCAGGACTAAGAGTGAAGATGAAGTTATATTCGGGTATGTCAAGGTAATTATCGAGGTCATCGATGGCACTCTCCTCATTAGTCTCGATTGCGAACGAATCCAAATTATCATCACTAGTAGCGCATTCTAGGACAGGTATTCTCATCCTATGTGATTTCAACCTAGGACCTTGAGACAAGGACTGTGTGGAATCCTCATGGGTTGTTTCTTGACCAACTTTGAATCTTTTATAAAATTCCTCTTCTTCTGTGGGTTCATCTGGCTCTCTAAATGTCTCGGTGATCTCATAGTCACCGAAGGATTTATCTGAACCCCATTCCCATTCATTGGAGTCTGTGGAATAGCGATCCTCTTGTTGAATTTTGGTAGCTTTGATTTGTAAGGCTTCTTCTGTCCTTTGGGTGTGGACCTTGGAAGTTAGGAAACCAAGTCCTTTCAAGCGTTCCTTTTTGAAAGTCAATTCAGGTTGTAAAGGTTCAATGATGCCTTCCTTTCGTAACCCAAGAGGGCTTTTTCCATCATACCCAAATTTTTGTAGAATCTTGAAGCCTTTGCCATATTTCTCACATGGTAGACTGATGTGATCTTGTGTATCATCTTCAATGTCTTTGTAAAGCATTTTTTATAAGTCTTCCTCTTCCAATTCGCCCCATCTTTGAAAGGTAGTAGGGTCCCATTTGAGTATCCTGATGGATACTTGCTTGTTAGGATGTGCTCTTCCATATTCTTTTAGTGAACTCATGACTTGTCGTAAGTAAATGGTCTGATTTAAAGTGTATTCCCCCATGCCCTTGTCCTGAAAATTGCCTTTAAGCTCACCTTGTTTTGATGTCGAAGGTTTTAATGACTCAAAATCAATGTATGCCGAGGAAGGAACAGCTTCACGATTACTAGGAATGATGGTCTCAGTTTTTGATCTAAGATTATTGCAGTATATGAATGGATTAGGATCACCGTTAACTATTACCTCCACTCCATTGTGAGGAAATTTAATGCATTGGTGATATGTGGATGGGACTGCCCTCATTTCATGAATCCAAGGACGTCCTAGCAATATGTTATAACTGAGATCTAGATCCAGGACTTGGAAAACCACATCCTTCATAACTGGCCCAACTCTAAGAGGTAAGGTGACTGTGCCCTTGGACGAATGCTCTTCATCATCATATGCCTTGATGGTGATTTGATTTGTAGAATTCATAGCTTTATCAGAATATCCGAATTGTTTAATTGTGCTCAATGTACAAATGTTTAGACCAGCTCCTCCATCTATCAGGACTCATTTTATTCGATGTTTTTGTATGAAGGCTTCAATGTGTAAAGGTGCATTATGTGGCTAACTTACAGAGGCATCGTCGGCTTCCGTGAATGTAAGGGAGTGTGGAATGGAAAGGTATCCCACCATGGCTTGAAATTGGTCCATGTTCAGATCAGTAGGAACGACAGTGTCTCCCAAGATTTTGTCAAGAATAGATTTATGTGTGGGGGATATGCATAATAGCTCAAGGATGGAAATGAGTGCGGATGTCTTCCCTAACTGTTCTACAAGGTCATACTCAGGCTTGGTTGATGAGGAAGTGGTGTTTTTGGCTGGAGCACCTTGCAAAGTGAATTTACCTCAACGAGTTGTGACATTACATTCAAGGGTAGGTTCGAAAGAAGATCCAACACCTTTTAAGACAATCTTGGGTCTCTGGGTAGGATTCTCAGGGTTTTTGTCCTTGATGATAATGGTAGAGATGTAATTGTCCATCGAGATGTGATTGATAGTTGAATCATAGTTGTAGGATGCTCTGGTATAATTGGTTTGATCCTCTGTGGCTTTAGCTTTTCCCTTGTCATGTTTTGGGAATGGTTCCTTAAACATCTCATGTTCTTGATTAGATGAGTGTCCCTCAATCTCAATGTCACCTCTATCAATGAGATCTTGTATGATGTTCATCAATCGATGACAATTTCCTATTTTATGTCCCTTTCTCTTATGAAATTCACAATATTCATCATCATTCCACCACTTTGGTTTAACCTCTGGTTCATATGGAGGAAAATCTGGAACTGCGATTACTTTGTTTGCCACAAGCTTTTTGAAGACTGACTCAAGTGGTTCTCCCAATGGGGTGTACTTCCTTTGTGATCTGGAAGTTGTTTGAGTATTCACTTGATTGTTTGTAGAACTTGATCCAGAAAAAATGAATTTGGGTCGCACTGTATTGGCATCAACAACACCATCATTGACTGTGTTCTTGTTTTTATTCCAAAATCTTGGCTTATCTTTTCCTTTAAAGTCATCTTTGTTTTCCTTGAATATCTTAATAACTCCTTGTTCAATTAGGACCTTCTCTATTGCTAAGCCTTTTTCAATGATGTCCTTGAAGGTGGACAAACAAGCTTTCCTTAGATCATAGCCAATGTCTTTGTTAACATTCTGGGTGAACATTTCTACCATTTGTTTTTGTGGAA
Organism: Cryptomeria japonica; assembly: GCF_030272615.1. Classification (NCBI taxonomy): domain Eukaryota; kingdom Viridiplantae; phylum Streptophyta; class Pinopsida; order Cupressales; family Cupressaceae; genus Cryptomeria; species Cryptomeria japonica. Next base: position 39,814,379 of record NC_081406.1, on the reverse strand, counting down.
TTTCACAAGAGCATTTGCTAGCTAGATTCCTCCATCTTTGTAAAAATGATGCAAAAGACTCTTCCTCTTTTTGCTTGGTGTTGCACAAAGTAGTGACTGATATGTCTGTCTCTATATTGTAGGAGAAATGTTGAATAAATGCCTCTACTAAGTCACCCCATGACTTAATACTAGGTGGGAGTTGGGAGAACCATTCCATAGCTTGATCACCTAGGCTTTGTGGGAATAATCTCATCAAATATGTCTCTTATGCTGCTACCTCAATGCAAGCTATGAAAAAATATCTTATGTGTGCCTTAGGATCCCCTTTTCCTCTATACTTATCAAATTTAGGCGTCACAAAGTGTGTAGGAAAAGGAGGCATTGGAATACTCTTGTCAAATGGATAAGGACATATGTCTCTCATTGTGTATGTTGGCTTTGGTGTATTTATGTCCTCCATTTTCTTTTGTAAGTCCCTGATTTGTTGCTCCAAATTGCTCTTAGGTGGAGATCGACTTCTTGGACCGTACCCCATGCTTGAGGCACCAATTGGAGGAGGAACATGTTGCATATATGGATGATATTGATCATACACATGTTCATATGGAGGAGGTCTATAGTGATGTTGCATATATGGACCACTTGGTATAGATTCATGTTGAGGATTGAAATATCTATTTTGTCCATGTATACCATACTCTATAGGCATGTCATGTTCAAATGTGTTGCCCCCAAATTTGACACGGGGTTTCCTTGTGTCCAAATTTTGAGCATGCCTTTGAATATCCAATTGCTTTGGTGGTTGATCCTTAGCATTGATATGTGATTTAGCATATTTCTCTACATAAGACTTCCATAATGGTCTGCAAAAGTGAGTATCATATGCTTGACCATGTGTATGTGGGACCTCTAGTTTTTGAAACAAAGATGATGGTGATTTAGGTACCATATGTGGTCCTCTATTGCCTCCACTATTAGGCCTTCTTTGATCCATGTTGGAATGAGGTTGTTGCAAAGGTTGATTTTCCATTATTTGAGACATGTCAAAATCATGAGGTATCTTGGCTCCACTTTGTGCCATCATTTGTAAGAAGTATTGTCTATCCCTCCTCATTACTTCCTCAACCAATCGATTGAAATGAGGATCCATAATGGATTCTTCCACATCTACTGAATGTACTGAAAAGTTGTCCATATCATCATTGTGTGTATCATTGTTGTTTGTAGTGTCCATGTTCTCAACATTTGGAATGTTTCTATAGGCATCCATGTCAGGTAATGTAGTATGATCAGAATTGAAAAAGATATCATTGTCATACTCATAAGAACTCATGTTTGCGGACTCTTGAGCCTCTTTAGTTTCTCTCCTAGATTTTTGAAGATGGGTTTCAACCATGAACTAGGTATTGACCAAGATGTGTGAGACTAGATGAAAATGGAAAGAGTATGGAAGACTAAGAGTTGGATGGAATGTAAATGAATTTGAGGTTTACTTGCAATGTCCAAAGTGTAAGACCAAGTATGTATGTAGTAGAGTAGGTGTGACTTCCAAAGAGAGGATAGTTTCTCTTGATGAGGTAAGTTGACCTTAACTCTAAGTAAGAGACCCAAAGGTGATAGACCTTGATGAGGGACCACTTAGCAAAGTGTTGTTGTATGTAGTGTGTTGACAAAGTATAGTGAGGACAAGCAAGTGACCTTTTGACTCAAGTTTAGACAAATGTGAATGTAATGAGAGATGTAAAGAAATGATGAACTATGTGAGACCCAAAGAGAGGTTGAATGCTAAATGAAACCTGGAGAAATGACCTAGGAAGCTCAAGAATTTCGAAACTGACTGTGTTTGTTTGCTAAACTGTAACAGTTTTTCAATTCTGAACACAGACATGCCTATATACTTCATAGACGCGATTTCCTGACACAGACATGGTTCTGTTCAACATAGACGCATTTCTGAGATTTTTGTAAAATGCACTATTGATTCTGGGAACAGAGACGTGTTTCTGAGATTTTTGTAAAATGCACTGTTGATTCTGGGAACACAAACGCATTTCTGCCCTTCACAGACGTGGTTATACAACACAGACACTATTATGTCAGACACAGACGCATTTCTGAGATTTTTGTACAAATTGCAATATTGATTCTGGAAACACAGACACGTTTCTGCCCTTCACAAACGTGGTTATACAACATAGATGCTATTATGTCAGACACAGATGCATTTCTGAGATTTTTGTGCAAATTTTCCAATCTATGAAATCATTTTGTTGTGACCAAATTTGAATGTTTGACTGTTTTTCGTGACAAGAGGACACAATATTGATGAAAACCCAATGTTTGCAAGTGTCTAGACTTCAAAATGACTCCAAAAAAAGTGTGTTGTTTGATGTAAAAAATGTTTTGCATACACTTGAAGACACAAAAGACACAATGTTTTGCTATTTGGTCTTGAATGTTTTGAATGTTTAAAATAAGTCAAGCACAATTCTTATGGCTGGCCAAGACAATAGTTGTTGATCCCACATGGGGTTTTACCCCCAAGGCTACGCTATTCAGAGCGGATACTTAGATGCTTGACCTCACTGGCTCTACCCTCGGCACTCACTTCTCGGGTTAGCCAAGCATCAGTCCCCACAAAAAATCCCCGTGGTGAACTTTGTATCTCTACTAAGAACCGTATGTGTGTGGGCCGCTACTAGAGGTCTGACCTCCTGCCTCAACAACTAGAAGGATTTTGGCTTCTAAAACAAAAAGGTGCTAGTAGGGGCATCTGCTCGTGTGGCCATACATGCGGCACTTTCAGCTCTATAAATATAGAAGGCTCCCAGCTGATAGGGGTTACACCCTACAACCGATCAAATAAATTTGATCAAACCGGTTTATGGGGAGACATATTGTCGGTATGAACTAATCAGCACACGTTATTCATAGTTTTCACCATGAATACAGTTATTTATAGTGGTTTGGAAGAAGATGGCTTTTCTTTTGCTAGCACTTGGGTCATTCTCTTCTCACTAGTAGTCCTAATGACCACACGGGAAGACAGGCCCTCTCAAGATTAAACAAAAAGAGCCTATTGCTCCAGACACAAAAGACAATGATTCAATTTTAGTGCACCAATGGAAGTGTTTGCTATTCTATGAAAACAAGGCATACAATAAAAATCAAAACTCTTGCTAAGGACCTACAACAAAGAGTTGTAAGTAGTTTGGATTATTTCAAATAATCACCCCTTCCTGTAAGCACACAAGTTAGGTAAATTTTAATCCAAAAGACTTTGCAAAAATAGGGGCCTTCAACCAAATGATTTTACTTTCAAGACAAGCTACACCAATTTCGTTAGATCTAAAAATGTTAGCTCGAAATAAATCAGATCTAAAACCCTAAATGCAAAAACCCAAAACTAAATCAATAACTCAAAATTTGAAATCGGTGCACACAGATGCGATTACCCTCGACACAGATGCGACTTCGTGATGCAGACGTGGTTCTGTGAGACACATATGCGACTCCAGAACGCAGACTCAACCTCTAGACATAGACACGGCTAAAAACACCGCAGACGCGACTTCAGAACACAAAAGCGATTCTAGGAACCTGCAAAATAAAATACTGTCAATAACACAGACACGATTCCAGATATCGTAGACACGCCAAAAAATCAAAAACACGATCCGAAAGTACACAGACGCGAGAATATCAAAATGCTGTTGAAAACGTCAGATCTGCAACTTCAAAAACACAAAATCTGCAACAAAGATGTTAAATGCAAAAGGGACAAGAGTCCCACCGGGCATGCCAAAATGTTTATGGTGAAAATGGATAACAATAATAACGATATTGAAAGGCTAGACGAATTCAACCACAAAACCCTAGCCTAACAACAACAAAGATCCACCATAACATATGAAGATTACCTAAGACAATGCAAATCAAATGAAATCACAAAGATTATACCCTCACATGTCCAATAGGGTTTGGATCTCCATTCTTCCTATCTCCATTGATCTTGCTTGATATATTTGCTCTCAGATTTTATGTGCACAAGAGCTCAACAAAGAACAGAATGTGGTTGCAAGTAGGATTGTAGTGTAGTCAAGTCCTTAAGATGATTGATCAGGGTTTGATAATGAAGGAAGTATTTCCTTATATAGAAAACACTATATGAAATGGAGCGATAAGATTGAGAGGTGTAAAAGGAGGTTGGCTATGATTAGAGGGTAGGTAATAGAAATAATAAAATAATGAAAGGGGTAGGTAGTGTATGAATTAAGAGATGAATGACATGTGTCATGGGTAGAAAAAGCTAATGAATTAATCAAATAAATAAAGATTTATTTAATTAATAGAAGAAGTGGGATTAATTAAATAAATAAGATATTTATTTAATTTAGGAAAATGATAATTTAAATAAATAAATGTATTTATTTAAATGAGAAATAAGGCTAGAAGAGGATAAATGAACTAATTAAATAAATAAATATTTATTTAATTAATAGAAGAATTAGGCTAAAGTAATTAAATAAATAAAATATTTATTTAATTAGATTGGACAATTTTGGGTGTCTACAGATACTACTGCAAATAGTAAGTGTACAAAGAGGGGTCTGCACATGCAAAAAGGCCAACAGCCTAGAGCTCACTGCTCAATCACAAATAGGAGTCACACTGACTATAGTTGGATGGTTAAATCCAATGAGAATGTACTGCACAAAATAGAATCTTCATATGCTGGATTCAGTACCGGTGTAATGCTAATATGCTTTTACAAAAACCTAACTTCACCTTCAAATGATGTCTTCATGTATATCTCTGCTTGATCTCGCATATATCCTTCCTTAAATCTTTTTCGCATTCCACACTTGATCTTACAAATAAGATCTTACATTTATACCATACCCTAAGACCAATTTTAGTAGGTCGGCTCTACAAGATATTACAATTGTAGACACCTAAAAATGGTCAAGGCTTGCGGAGTCATACTTTAACATTTGTGCATTGCCTTATTTTAGGTTTTTGCATCTCATTAACATTTCTCCTATGTCACGCACTTGGTTTTTATCATTTGTGAGCATCGAGTCATTCTTCTACATTCTTCATTCATCTCGCTCTCAAATTTGGTCTTGTTGACAACACTATCCAGTTATGATTTTGATCAATTTTATCCTATCATATCAATATGCGTGCTCATTTGTCATCATTTTGGACATCGTCAATCCTAATTAGGGTTTTGTCCTCTTATCGATCTTGTCATTTTGCAATCGATTTGTCATCGATTGTAGTCATTTTCAATCTTGTCATCTTGCAATCTATTTTGTCATCGATTCTTGTCCTCTTGTTAGCCTTGTCATTTTGCGATCAATTTGTCATCGATCGTTGTTTGTCTCAATTATGTCAATTTGGATCAATTAGTCATTGTTCCTCGTCAATTGGTGCATTTATCAATCAAATCATTTATCACATTGGTTCTTTGTTAATCAGAATCATGATCGAGTCAATTATCTTTCATCAAGACCTAATTGTCATGCTTGCATTGCTAATTCATCTTCTAGGGTTTCGTGATTTAATCATTTAACCTTGTTTGTCATTTCTCCCTTTAGGATCAATAAATTATTTATTTATCCTAAGTCTTCTCATCACAATTAAATGTTCATTTAATTGGCTAATTATTCCTCTTTTTGTGAATTAATTAATAAATGACAAATTATTAATTAATTCACCTAATTTATCTTAATTCCTAATTTTCCTCTTTTTCTAATTTTCTAATTTTCTAAATTCCTAATTTCATTTCTCTCCTATTTTTCTCCTAACTTCATGGGAATGACATAGAAATTTGTCATAATTTGTCATAATTGACAATCAATCAATTTTTGACATAGAAATTTGTCATAATTTGTCATAAATTATCAATCAATCAATTTTGCATAGAAAGTGCATAATTTGTCATAAATTTGTCATAATTGACATAATTGATTTGCAATTTCCATTTGAATTGAATCATGCTAATTTGATCATTTCTCCAATTTATCTATAAATTGGATGAATTTCTTCAATCTCAATCTAATAATCACTTGTTTTGAATTACTTTGTCAAATCAATCACGCTTTGAGTACTCTTGAGCAATCATCTTGTCTACTTGCTTTCATATCATGATCATGCACTAGTAGGTGAGATCCACAACAAAGCTATTTGGAGAAGAAAGAAGGACAATGGAGCTGCATGAAGGAAGCATTTAGATCTACATTTGGTTTGCATAGTCTTTAGTTTTGAATGTTTCATTTTCATGTCTTTATTGAGTGTGTTAGGATTGATCATTGCAATGAGTTTTTGTGATTGAGCTATTATTCATACTTGCTTTGATGATTTCCGATTTCCTAGCTACAACAATAAAAACATTTTACAAATAATACAATATTCGATGCAATAACTGATTGAACATGTCGGCTTAATGCATTTACAACAATAATAAATCATCTCCATAGCGTGCCATGCTGATCTGGAAAAGATAAACTTGCCGATGTAACCCTAGATAACCTGGACCTATTTTCCGGTAAAAGAAAATATGTAAATAAGAATATACCAATGATTATTACTTCAAATTAAAGTGTCCACATGACATCTTCGACATTACCAAGTGTCTTCCATGTCAATGCAGGTACCGGTGAACATTATATCCTGCCGGTTAACCATATACCGGTGATTGTTTGCACAGTTTACTATTTGTCGGTGAATGTTGTTGGATCTCCAAAGTAGGTGTATTTAGCAGGTGTTGACATCAATGACAAAACCATACCAAAATACCAACACTCTCCTCCTTTGGCATTGATGGCAACACAAGATGGAAAAACCATCAAAGTGCCAAAACAGAAATGCCAAGTACAAAAACCAATTCTCCCCCTGGGAGTAATATGTGTTTATACCAAACTCTCAAACCAATCTCTCCTCAATGTTTTATCTCTCCCTAATGCTTTTCCATATATCTCTCCCCCTTTGACATCAAATGCCAAAGTCACAAAAGGTCAAGTTCATACAAAATACCAACCAATTCAATATACCAACTACTCCCCCTGAGAAGTAGCTTCCTCATCAAATACCGGAATAAAAGTTTTGTCCATTTAATTCTACCGGTTGATGACAATCATCAACTGTCTAAGTCTCTACCAGTGGAGGTAAGACTCTGAGCTGATTTCTGAGATACTCAAAAGTTTCCTTAGGGAAAGGTTTTGTAAAAATATCTTCAAGTTGTTCTTTAGTATTCACATAAACCAATTTTATTTCCTTTTCTTCAACTTTTTCCCTTAGAAAATTCAGTTTGATAGAAACATGTTTTGTTTTAGAATGTAATACTGGATTCTTAGATATATCAATTACTGTAGTGTTATCACAATATATAGTAATAGGTTCCTTGCATTTTACCTTTATGTCTTTAAACATTTGCTTAAGCCAAAGTACCTGTGTACAGTTTGTTGTTGCTGCAACATATTCTGATTCTGCTGTTGATAAAGATGTACAACTATGTTTCTTACTTAACCAAGAAACTAATCTCTTTCCAAGAAAGAATGCTCCTCCAATGGTGCTTTTTCTATCATCCACATCTCCTGCCCAATTTACATCTGTGTATGCATATAGATCAAAATTTTCATCTTTAGGATACCATAATCCAAGATTTACTATGCCTTGTAAGTATCGGAAAATCCTTTTTACTGCTGATTCATGATTTTCCCTAGGATTACTCTGAAATCTAGAAATTATACATACTGCATTCATAATATCAGGTCTGGTTTGTGTCAAATACAGTAAACCTCCTATCATAGATTTGTATCTAGTTGGATTAATAGGTGTAGATTCATCCCTTTGAGATAATTTGTCAATTGTAGTCATAGGTGTGCTTACCGATTTAGAGTTCTCCATCCCAAATTTCTTGAGTAGCTCTTTCAAGTACTTAGATTGACTCAAAAATATGCCTTTATCAGTCTGTAAAATCTGCAATGCTAAAAAGAATTTTATTTCTCCAATCATAGACATTTCAAATTCATGCTGCATTTTAAGAGAAATTTTTTTGCATAATCCATCTTCTCCTCCAAAGATTATATCATCAACAAATACTTTCATAATCAAGATGTCATCATTAGTTACTTTGTAATATAAATTGCTATCTGCATTTCCTTTAGTAAAACCAATTTTTAAAAGATACTTATCCAATCTTGCATACGAGGCTCTTGGAGCTTGTTTTAGTCCATACAGAGCTTTTCTTAATCTGCAAACCATATCATTGTCATCTGTCAAAGAAAATCCATCAGGTTGTTCAATATAGACTTCTTCTTCAAGATCTCCATTCAAAAATGCACATTTAATATCCATTTGATAAACTTTGTAATCCTTGTGAGCTGCGAAGGCCAAGAATAATCTAACTGCCTCAATTCTGGCTACCAGTGCAAAGGTTTCATTGTAATCAACTCCTTCTTTCTGAGAATATCCCTTACACACTAGTCTTGCTTTATTTCTGACAGCCTTACCTTCTTCATTGAGTTTGATTCTAAACACCCATTTGGCTCCAATTACATTTTTATTTTCAGGCCGGGGAACTAATGTCCAAGTATTATTTTTCTCAATTTGTCCTAATTCTTCTTCCATAGATTTAATCCAAAATTTATCTTCCCATGCCTCATTGATAGATAATGGTTCAATTTGAGAAATAAGACATACCTCTTCATTTGCTAGTCTTCCTCTTGTCATGTCTCCTTTAAATTTGCTTCCAATTATCTGATCTTCAAAATGATTCAGTTTTACATACCAGGGTGTCTTAGTCGGTTGTTGTTCTTCAATTACTATGGAATCCTCTGATGATACCGGAGTAACTGGATCATCATTCTGTACCGGTGGATTTACTGTTGGTTCATTTGTCATAATTTCTGTTACCGGTTCAGAATCTATATACCTTGAAGTTCCTCTGAATTGTTCATCAATCTTTACATTTGTACTTTCAACAATATTCTGTAATCTTTTATTAAAACATCTATAAGCTTTACTCTTAGATGAATAACCAAGAAATATTCCTTCATCACTTCTAGGATCAAACTTGCCAATATACTCATCTCTTCTAATATAACATTTACTTCCAAAAATTCTGAAATACTTAAGAGTAGGGGTATTACCAAACCATAGTTCATGAGGGGTCTTACTGGTTTCACCTTTGATGTGAACTTTGTTGAATGTATAGATAGCAGTGCTTACTGCCTCTCTCCAGTACACATGTGGTAGATTTGCTTCTGATAACATACTTCTTGCTGCATCCAAAATAGTTATGTTTTTCCTTTCAACAACTCCATTCTGTTGTGGTGTCCGAGGTGCTGATAACCGTCTTTTGGTTCCATTTACTTCATAGAATGTATTAAAATCTCTAGATGTGAATTCTCCTCCTTGATCTAATCTTAAACATTTAATTTTCTTACCGGTTTCATTTTCAACCATTGCTTTGAATAGCTTGAACTTTCCAAGTGCTTCTGATTTTAACCTGAGAAAAGTAACCCAACACATTCTAGAATAATCATCAATAATTTTCATGAAATATCTATCACCTTGTAAGCTTTTAGTTCTAGCCAAACCACATAAATCAGTGTGAATTAAATCAAGAGCGTTATTGGATTTTTCTCGAATACTTTTGAAACTAGCTCTAACCTGTTTTCCAAATTGACATTCCTTGCAAATTGTATTTTGAGGTTTTATAATTCTAGGTAGATCTCTAACTGCCTTAGAAGTACTGATTTTTACCATGCAATCAAAATTTACATGACATAGTCTTTTATGCCATAGCCAACCTTCATCTATATGAGCAATTAAGCATGCCTTTTCACTATTATTCAAATGAAAGATATTACCTCTAGTCTGATTACCGGTTGCAATTTCCAAACCAGTTCTATTCATGATTTTGCATTTTCCATTTTTAAATTATAACTGAAAACCTTTCTCAACTAATTAACCAACACTTAAGAGATTATGTTTTAATCCTTCAACATAGTAGACATTGTCAGTGTTATGTTTACCATCAAGAGATATTGAACCCTTACCTTTGATTGAACAAGCTTTGTCATCTCTGAATCTTACTAAACCTCCATTGTATTCTTGAAAGTTGAAGAATTTACCTTTGTTTCCAGTCATGTGATGTGAGAATCCCGAGTCAATAATCCATTCATCCTTTGATTCAACTTTAGCTGCTAGGGCTTGTTCTACCGGCTGCGGTTGATCTTCTGTTATAGCAACAAAGACCCATCCGTTGTCTGTTGGATCCTCATCAGAATCATCAGTCACACCTTCATCAGCAATGTAACAAGATTTATCTTTGTTTTTCTTAAATCTGTATCTCTGATATTCTGGATTAGGTTTGTATGTCCTTCTAGCTTCTTCTCTTAGTCTAGCATGTCTATCAGGGCATCTTGAAGCCATATGACCAATCTTATTGCAGTTGAAACATTTAAAGGGTGCTTTACCTTCATACTTACTTCCAATTGGACCTTTTGGCATTTTTCTTGCAAATAGTGCTTCAAGTTCTTTAAGCTCTTCATTCTCTTTCTTGGTTTCTTCAAGTTCTCTTGCATAGAAGGCTCTCCAGTCTGATTTGTCAAAAGATGGAGCAGATGATGTTGATGCTTTGAAGGCCAAATCAGTTTTTATAGTAGCAACAGGACCAAATTCCTCAATTTCAAAAGCTGAAAGTTTTCCAATCAATGTATCCCTAGTTATTGATGTATTAGGCATTGTTCTTAACTCATTTATAGTAGTAACCTTCATTTTATATGCCAGTGGCAAACCTCTTAAGATTTTTGAAACAATCTCATCTTCACTCAAGGTTCCTCCACAACATTTTATACCTAAAACAATTTCATTTACTCTTTCCATAAAAGCAGAAATTCTTTCATCTTCTTCCATTTTCAGATGTTCATACCTGACTCGGAAGCTTTCAAGCTTTGTAATTTTGACTATGGAATCCCCTTCATTCAGTGTTTCGAAATGATCCCAAATAGCTTTTGCAGTGGATCTATCTGATAATCCCATGATTTGTTGATCTGATAATGCACTCAAAAGTGCTTCTCTTGCTTTGCAATCATTTTCTTCATCTTTAGCTAAAGTAATGGGAGCAGTCTGACCAGCTACAACAGTAGTATAACCATTCTTAGTAACTTTCCAAATGTGTCTCCATTCTGATTTTCCATTTTCCATAGTTGGTTCCATCAAGTTTAGGACTATCCTTTTTGAAATAATTAGTAGACATTGGATCTCCTCAAGTTGTTAAACTTCTGCAAAAAGAGGACTAAGCTTTGATACCAATTGTAGGTCCCGGAGACCACTGAGAGGGGGGGGTGAATCAGTTGTCTAATAAATTCAAACCAAAATCTTATTAACCAACTTAATGCTTAATACTGGTAAGACAGTTAAGTATGCCGGTAAATAGTGTTAACAGAAAATGCTATACCGGTAAGAATTAATGCACGAAACATAAGCACAAAGTCATCCACAACACATGACACAAATATTTGTACGTGGAAACCCTGTAAGGGGAAAAACCACGGTGGGAAACCTTACCCACAATCAGATGATACTACTACAGAGAGTAAGTGTACAAAGAGGGGTCTGCACATGCAGAAAGGCCAACAGCCTAGAGCTCACTGCTCAATCACAAATGGGAGTCACACTGACTACAGTTGGATGGTTAAATCCAATGAGAATGTACTGCACAAAATAGCATCTTCATATGCTAGATTCAGTACTAGTGTAATGCTGACATGCTTTTACAAAAACCTAACTTCACCTTCAAATGATGTCTTCGTGCATATCTCTACTTGATCTCGCATATATCCTTCCTTAAATATTTTTTGCATTCCACACTTGATCTTACAAATAGGATCTTACATTTATACCATACCCTTAGACCAATTTTAGTAGGTTGGCTCTATAAGATATTACAATAAAAACATTTTACAAATAATACAATATCCGATGCAATAACCGATTGAACATGTCAGCTTAATGCATTTACAACAATAATAAATCATCTCCATAGCGTGCCATGCTAATCTGGAAAAGATAAACCTACCGGTGTAACCCTAGATAACCTGGACCTATTTGCCAGTAAAAGCAAATATGCAAATAAGAATATACCAATGATTATTACTTCAAAGTAAAGTGTCCACATGATGTCTTCAACTTTACCAAGTGTCTTCCATGTCAATGCAGGTACCGGTGACCATTATATCCTGTCGGTTAACCATATACCGATGATTGTTTGCACAGTTTACTGTTTGCCAGTGAATGTTGTTGGATCTCCAAAGTAGGTGTATTTAGTAGGTGTTGAAATCAATGAAAAAACCATACCAAAATACCAAAATGGTATGGTTCTCATAGTAGCATAGGAAGTTATAAATTTTTGTTACCTTTCCAACAAGTATAATATGAAGGTCTGAAGTGCTTTGAATCAAAAGTTATCACTATTTTTGTAATAGTTGCTCACAAACCCTTGAAATTTGGGGTTTTGATTGTAAAATGCATTTTACCTAAGCATCCATGAATGGAACAAGTTCAAATCCATTGGATGGCTTGGGTAGGATTTGTAAATCATTTTAGAGTAGGTGTTTTGTGTTTTTGCAGGCCACAAGGAGGAGAATGGGTTAGATGAATGACACACAAGCGTGTAGCTAGTGTGTGGAGGAAGCAGAGATTGCTCATTTTTAGAGCCATGGAGAACTGATACCTTAGCAATCCATAGTGTTTTGGAAAGGTCTGTGGGTGCACCAAAAGTATCTAATATTTTTCTGGTTGTAGATTTTGATTGGTGAAGAGTTTGGAGCACATCTTCCAAAACTGCCTGGAAGTCCTAAACACCTTGAAAATAGCTCATTTTGAGTTGCCCTAGTTGTACGACAAACCCAGATAAAATTTTTGATCTTGTTTAACTTCCAAATGGGTATCTAAATATGTAAAAATATCTTGGGGTTGTTAGGAAATGATTGGAGAAAATACCAAAAAATAGTCCCAGAAGGGCTAGTCATTTAGGCCTAATAGCAGTTGGTAGAAGCAAGTTGAAAGCCTAGGGCTTGGGAGGAAGGTGCAGACCTTTATAATGAATAAAATGGCCTTGAAAATACCTGAAAAACATAACCACAAACTTTAAACATGGTTAGAGTGAAGATCCTTGGCGGAGGTCTTTGGAGCCTAGTTGGAGTTTTGGGAAACTAGTAGGAGACCATCTCAAAATCAGAGATTTGGGGTCAAAACCAACAAGAAAACTGAAGAGGGTATACCTAGGAGGCAAGGAAATATATTTTAGGCCTTGGAGGTCTAAGGAGTGTACCTTAACAAGTTACCTTGGAGGATCTTGATTAGAAGGGTGAGTTGAGGAGTTGGGGTGAGTAAGGGTGAATTGGAGAGCAAGGCACAAGACCTCTACATCAGAGTGGTATCAGAGCCATTCTTTGAAAGATTTGGTGTATGTCAAATTGTGAAGAATTAGAAGAAAGTTCAATGCCTCCAAAGGCAATGACTCCAGAAGCCATCCGACAGATGGTGGTTGAGATGATAGAAGGATTGAAGGACACAGAAGGAAACAGAGGAACTAGAGAGGAAAAGAAGGAGAAGGGAAAGGTTAAGATAGAATGGGGTGATGAGACTGATGAAGAAGTGGAATATGGAGAGGAACTAGCAGCAGAAGCTGTGTCTCAAGACAAAAATTTATTCCTAGATGCAGTCAAATTCATTTCTAAGGACAAACTGGATGGATTACCCACATATGGAGGAAACCTCAATGGAGAAGAGTTGCTAGATTGGATAGAAGCCCTCAATAATCATTTTGATTACAAAGAGGTAGCAGAAGAGAAAAGAGTTAATGTGACCAAATCATGAATGAGAGGATCAACATTGGTTTGGTGGAATATGATGCAAGAAGAAAGGATACAAGAAGGCAAAAAGAAGATAACTTCATGGGAGTGTATGAAGATCAAGCTTAAGGAACAATTCCTTTCAGGAGATTATGAAGTTCAAATTCATAAGAGACTGTAAAATCTGAAACAAAGGGAGCTATATGTCAATGCTTACATGGAAGAATTCCATAAGCTAAGCCTCAGAGATAAGAAGCATGAAAATGAGGTGGAGAAATTGGCTAGATACATGAATGGATTGAGACAAAATATACAAGATGAAATCAGTATCCTTACTCCTGATACCATTCATAAGTGTTTTCAATTAGCATTAAGGGCAGAAGACAAAATCAAGAGGAGTGAACAAAATCAAAAGTTTAGAGGTGGCAGATCCTTTAGAGGAAGGGGTACTTTTAATAGAGGACAACAAACATCAAGGAATGAAGAAAACTCAAGGCAAGAAGGTGGTGGAGACTCTTCAAGGGGGGCATTTAGAGGATCCTTCAGAGGAAGAAAAAATTATAGGGGCAGATTTGGAAGCTCAGGAAGAGGAAATTCAATTTTCACTGGTAGATGTTACAATTGTAATCAAGTTGGCCACACAATGGGAAGGTGTCCAGAGAAAGCAACTAGCTCTTCACACTCATAAATGGGTGAGAGAAGAACACAATTAGTGCAGGAAGAAGACAATCAAAGTGTGTATTCCCCTCTCAGCAAGGCATGCCCAGTGACAGATGGTGAAAGTTTAAAGCTAAGAAGGTCTTTGTTGAAGATTCCTCAAGCTCAAGAGCCACCACAAAGGAAGAGTTTGTTTAGAATAGCTTGTAAGTCTCAAGGCAAGATTTGCAAAGTGCTTGTAGACTCAGGTTCAACTGAGAATATACTCTCAACTGAAATGGTGGATAAACTGAAGTTAAAGAGGCTGCCACATCTCACTCCCTACAAGGTGTCATGGCTCAACCGGGGCCAACATATCTTAGTTGATGAGCAAGCATGGGTAGACTATGAGATTGGTGAGTATAAGGACAAGATTTTATGCGATATATTGCATATGGATGCTTACCATTTGCTATTGGGACGTCCATGGCAATTTGATGTAAAGGCTCAGCATGATGGAGAAAAGAATAGCTATATCATTATCAAGAATGGTAAGAGGTATCAAATGGATCCATTACCTTATCCAAAAGAGGAAACAAAAGTGGGATCAAGTGTGATGATGATGAGTGGAAAAGAGTTTCTTAAGGTGATGAAACAAGAAGAAGATCAAGGGTATGCTACTGTGCTCAAACCTAGTGAAGAAGGTAAGGCGGATCCAATGGAAGAAGTGCCACAAGAGGTGAAAGGTCTACTAAAAATATGCAGAAGCAATAGGAGAAGATCTACCTAATTCTTTGCCACCAATGAGGGATGTAAATCACCAAATAGATCTGATTCCAGGGGCAAGTTTGCCTAACAAGGCTGCCTACAAAATGACACCTAGTCAAAATGAAGAAATTGCCAAACAAGTGTAGGAGCTCTTGGACAAAGGAATCATCAAAAAGAGTTTGAGTCCATGTGTTATACCTACTATCTTAGCACCCAAGAAAGGGGGAAAATGGAGAATGTGTATAGATTCCAGAGCAATCAATAAGATCACTATAAGTTACCGGTTCACTATGCCAAGGATAGAAGACTTGTTGGACAATCTTGGGGGTGAAAGCTACTTCACAAAGGTGGATTTAAAATCAGGTTATTGTCAGATAAGAATCAAACTAGGGATGACTGGAAGATAGCCTTTAGGGCCAATGCCGATCTCTATGAGTGGTTGGTCATTCCATTTGGCCTTACTAATGCACCTAGCACCTTTCAAAGGCTCATGAATGAAGTCTTGGTTGAGTTCATAGGTAAATTAGTGATTGTATATCTTGATGATATTCTAATATTTAGTAGGTCCAAAGAAGAACATCTCAATGATGTGGAGATGGTCTTGAAGAAGCTAAAAAAAGCACAACTCAAAATCAACCTTGAAAAGTGTGAGTTTCTCAAGACTGAACTTGTATATATTGGTTTTGTCATTTCACAAGGTTGTCTAAAAATGGATCCTAGTAAGGTTGAGGCAATCCTTAGTTGGCCTACACCTAATAATATCAATGATGTTAGGAGCTTTCATGGGTTAGCATCCTTTTATAGGAAGTTTGTAAGAAACTTTAGTCATGTGTGTGCTCCTATGCTCAATACTATCAAAGGGGGAGTCAAGTGTCAGTTTAGGTGGACAGAGGAGGCCCGAAAGGGATTTGAGTTGTTGAAAAAGAAGATAGTTGAGTTACCTACCCTTAGGTTATCTGATTTCAATCAGTTATTTACAGTTGAGTGTGATGCTAGTCAAAGAGCAATAGGGGCTGTTTTGAGTCAAGAGGGTCTTCCCATAGCCATTTTCTTTGAAAAGTTGAATGAAGCAAAACAAAAGTACTCTGTGTATGACTTAGAGTTGTATGCCATGGTCAAAGAATTGAAGAAGTGGCATTATTACTTGCTGCCCAAAGAGTTTGTGGTCTATACTGACAACCGTGCCCTTAGTTTTCTCAATGGACAAGAGAAGTTGAATCAGAAGCACCTCAAGTGGGTAGAATACCTACAATTTTACACCTTCACTATCAAGCATAAGAAGGGCACCTCAAATAAAGTTGCTGAAGCACTTAGTAGGAGAGTCATGACCATACAAGAGATTAAATTGCATAGTGTGGGGTTGGAGGAGTTGAGAGACCTTTACAAAGAGGACAAAGATTTTGCTTATATATATGCTACATGTTCTGATTTTTCTAACACTTCTCATTTTTCCTACTCAGAGTATATGATACATGAAGGTTTGTTGTTTAAAGGACGTCTCCTTTATACACCTGAATGTTAAATCTAGTTGTCAAAGTGATTTTTATCTTTTGCACTCATAAAAAATATCAAATTTAAGCAAAAATGCTATCCTATTGAGCATTTGTGCTAAACTACAACAAATGCGCTAAAACTAAATGAAAATGTGCTAACTTAGTGCATATGCACTATCCTTTTTAACAAAAGCTCTAAAACTAGAGGCATAAATGCTAATCCATGCAAAAACGCTACCTTTCTGGGCATATGCGCTAACAAACAACACATTTTTGCTACCCTATGCATATGCGCTAACATACCGAGTATATGCACTAATCTAAGCATTTGCGCTAAACCTAGTTGCATAAGCACTAAAACATACTGCAAAAGCGCTAAAATAATGCCGAAAAAATTGAAATTTTTTTTACAAATCCAAAAACACGCCTAGAACATGAAATTTTTAATTAAAACTTGAAAACAAGACTCAGGATAAGATACATAATGGATACCCATACTCGATAGGTGTTGGCATTTGGCATTATAACAGACAATGGGAGATTGTTGGCATTTCAGTAAGGATATTGAGAAGGTTGTTGATGATTATGGATATAACTGATTAAGGATGATTTACTATCTTAATATTATTATTTTGTCATTGATGTCAAGAAACTGGTTTTCTAATTCAGTATGATGTTGCCATATCTTGAGAAGTATGATTTGATGAGTATAAAGATGTCGGTAAAAGACACAGAAATAATATGATGAATAAGGGGATGAATAAGGTATTCAATGGGAAACTATTACCAAGTCAGACAATGATGAGATCATGATGTTTAGATTGTTTTAACATCATACATATGTTGTAAATTGTAAGGTTAATACTATACTATGTTACCGAGTAAAGAACCTAGTCGGTAAACCCTAAGGTTATTGCTATCGGTTAATGAAGGCGGAATGTCTACCGAGTAAAGTTTAGTATTCACCGAGTTGTTACCGAGTTGTAACCGAGCTGTAATAGAATACATTAAATGGTTACATGCGTTATTTAATGAAGGAAGATGATGTGCTAGAACTGATTAAATGATTGGTATGTCATGCATGAAGTTTGTTAATGAATCTATGGCAAAGGAAAATCGACATGAAGATCTACAGCTCAGATTGAACCGCATTACCCTAGCACAAGTTCCAAGGTAGGGTAAAACATTTTTCAGATCGAAGGATACATTGAACCTGGACAAGTTTGAAGATCTGATGGCTATGATTGATCATGGGAAGTGTGATCAAGGAGATTATGTGGTTGGTGAATTGTTTATAAATAGAGAACTATTGATAAACAATGCATGCAGGAAAATGTATGCACAAGGATGCTATATAGTGATTACCGAGCACAAAAGCTTGAAGACCTGTTTGAATAACAGAGTACAGAAGCCCAGTAGATGGACAAGATTATTTCTATGTCTAGATTGTATTGAGCAAATAAGAATCTGCTTTAGCATTTTTGATGTGAAGTTGCAGATAGATTTTTATTACTGTTATTTTGTGAAAGTGATAGAAAATCTCTTAACCGAATGTACTTAACAGTCTTATTTGTAAAACCCTCTAGCAAGGTGACATTCTGATTGAGCGTTTGAAATCCTTTAACAAGGTCACTTCTAACAAGGTGAAGATCCTAATAGATCTGAGGGAAATCCCTTAACTAGGTCACATCTAGCAATGTGTTTGTAATCTTTAACAGGATTTGCTTTTAACCGAGCATACTCTAGAAGAGTATATTTCTTAGTGGGTCTGAAATCCCATAGTGGTTTTTCCTTATTTGGGTTTCCACGTTAAATCTAGTGTTATGAGTGATATAATGTTTATATGCTTTTGAGTTTGCATGTTTAGCAGTTTTGGTTATATTACTGAAGTATATGTTACCGAGGTTGAATCTAATGTTTTTATGGAAGATTAAGTTTGTATGATTCACCCCCCCCCCCTCTCATCTTGTTGGCTATTGGATCTATACTTACATTAAGTATCAGAACTATCAATTGGTATCAGAGCTTTGGACTCTGGAAGAAAAGTTTAAAGGTACTTGAGGAAAAGATCCAAAGATGTATAAGAGGGATGCACCGAAGTTGAACATGTCAAGTTTCTCTACATGGCAGAAAAGGATGAAGCTGCACCTATCAGGAGTTGGAGAATATGCTGTATATTATCTAGAGAATGATTTCATCACACCAAGCACCTATCCATTGACTATGGAAGAAATAAAGGCAAAGCAAGAACATATCCAAGTAATGATTGAAATAACATCTGCATTGACCGACTTAGAGTTTAATGATCTAGAAGGCTGCAATGATGCAAAGGCAATATGGGACAAGCTCATATCTGTATATGGAGGTGATGAAAATGTTCAAAGAGAAAAAGTAGATAGTCTAAGAGGACAACTTGAATCCATAAGGATGAATGAAGGTGAGAACATAACCCAGTATAGTACAAGACTAAAGGAGATTGTCAATCAAATCAAAAGAGCAGGTGGAACTATTGAAGAAAACGATATAACAAGTAAGTTGTTAAGAACCCTTCTACTGGCTTATGCAATCCAAGTCTCTGCAATCAATGAATTGAGGTCTATACCTAATATACTAGTTTCTTTAGATGCTACTATTGGTAAGCTACATGCATTTGAGTTAAGTAACTTTGATAACAGTGGATTTTCAGTAAATAAAGTTGAATCTGCATTTAGTTCTTTTCATCTTGATGAATCTAATGATTACAATGAAAGAAAGTACAAGTACTCTGAAGGAGATCACAGTGGAGCAAGTGAAAGATTTTGTAAGAACATGGAAGAAGTACACAAACTATATGAGGAAATCAAAAAGTAGGAAGAGTTTGAAGCACTATTAGTCAGAAGGTTGCCGAGAGGCAAAGGTAAGTATAAAGGAAAACTACCTTTGAAATGTCTCAATTGTGATAAAATAGGACATATGGCTTCTAATTGTCCTGACAAAGATTCTACTAAAAAGAGAGATTACCAAGATGACAGACATAAAGATAATCATTACAGAGGACACCGAGATTTAAGAAGAAGAGATAGAAAGACATGCTAAATAGTCAATGAGGAATCCAACGATGATAAATCAGATGAAACTAATACAAAGGAAGTAGTTTATGTGGCTATCAAAGATGGATCAGATGAAGAAAGGTATGAAGAAAAAGCCCTAATATCTCACATAAATACTAATGATTCTTGGATCATAGATAGTGGATGCTCACATCATATGATAGGTGATAAACACAAGTTTGTTATGTTAGAAGATTATGATGGAGGCTTTGTAAGATTTGGTAATGGTGCACCATGTCCAGTAAGAGATAAAGGATCTATAACACTTCTTGACAATGCAATATGCAATGATATTTATTGGGTTGAATGTTTGAAATACAATTTGTTGAGTGTAGCACAGCTAAACAATACAGGTTACCGAATAGAATTTCAGAAAGGAATTGTCAAAGTTCATGACAAGCATGGAAAGTTAGCTACTACTGGGACACAAACAAAAGGTAATACATTTCACCTTGACTCGAGTCAGAACAAGTGTCTGTATGAAAAGATAGATGATACCTGGTTATGGCATAAAAGGTTTTGTCATGTAAATTTTGATAATCTGAACAAAACAAGTAAGAAGCACCGAGTAAGAGGTCTACCGAGTCTTGAAAAACCTGAGAATGCTATGTGTTGAGGATGCCAGATGGGTAAAATGACAAGATGAAGCTTTACAAGTAAGTCTTACACTTCTAAGGGAATTTTAGATCTTGTGCACACTGATCTTTGTGGTTCTATGAAGGTTCAGAGTTATTATGGTGATAAATATTTCATATTATTTATGGATGACTATTCAAGGATGATATCGGTAATGTTTTTAAAAGAAAAATCAAAAGCTTTTCAAATGTTTAAATGGTACAAGGCAAGAGTTGAAAATGAAATAGGAAGACAACTAAAATGTCTTAGATCAGATAGAGGAGGAGAATTCACATTTGATGAGTTCAACTTATTTTGCAATGATCATGGTATTAAAAGACAAGTCTCTGCACCGAGAACTCCACAACAAAATGGAATTGCTAAGAGAAGAAATAGATCTATTGTGGATTGTACTAGAACCCTAATGATTGAAAAGAAAGTGCCACAAACATTTTGGAGGGAAGCAATAAGCACAACACTTTACACCCTGAAATGAGTACAACTGAAGAAAGGTACTTTGAAGACACCATATGAAATCTAGTATGAAAAGAAACCTAATGTAAGTTATTTTAAAATCTTTGGAAGTAGATTCTATGTACACAAAGATGATAGAAATGGCAAGTTTGATCAGAAAAGTGAGGAAGAAACATTTCTAGGTTATTCTTCTAGAAGCAAAAGATTTAAATGCCTGATCAAATCATCTAACAAAATAGTAAAAAGTGCAAATATGAAAATTGATGAATTTGCAAAAAGAAATGATGAAGGAAATTCCAAAGAACTAGAAGATTGTGATGAATTTGTCTATGTTCAACCAACAAGTCCTACCAAGAAAACTGTTGAAGAAAATGAAGAGAATATCCAATTACCGAGTGATGAAGAAGATCATACAGAGCCTACCAAGCCTGTATTAGCCAAGTATGTCAGAAGACATCATGCACCAAGTTAGATTATAGCAGTAAGGATGATCTAGTGATGACAAGGAACAAACTGAGATAGAACACATGTCTGATATCTGAATTAGAACCAAGAATAGTGAAAGAGGCATTTAATAGTGAAGATTGGATAAATGCTATGACAAAAGAGATTGATCAAATCAAGAAGAATGATAGATGGACACTAATCCCAAGACCGAAGGACAAAAATGTAATCGGTACAAAGTGGATTTTTAGAAACAAGATAAATGAAAAAGGTGAGGTCATTCGAAATAAAGCAAGACTAGTATGCAAAGGTTATGCTCAAGAAGAAGGAATTGATTATGGTGAAACTTTTGCACCTGTGGCTAGACTTCAAGGAGTAAGAACATTGTTGGCATATGTTGCTTTCAAAAACTTCAAGGTATATCAAATGGATGTCAAATCTGCATTTCTGAATGGAATATTAGAAGAAGAAGTTTTTATTGAACAACTTGAAGGATTTGTTGAAGACAAGAGTAAAGATTAGGTATGTAAATTGAACAAAGCATTATATGGTTTGAAACAAGCACCTAGAGCATGGTATGAAAGATTGCACTCTTATTTGAATAAGATTGGTTTTATAAGGACAAGTGAGAACAACAATATGTACATGAAGAATGATGAAAATGGAATACTGATCTCAGCCATATTTGTTGATGATATTATATTTTGTGGAAATGACTATTTATGCAAGAACTTTGGAAACAAAATGAGAAAAGAATTTGAGATGTCATTAATCAATGAGATAAAGTATTTATAGGTTTACAGATACTACAAATGAAAAATGAGATTTTCATTACTCAATCCAAGTACATAAAGGAAATTTTGAAGAAATTTGGAATGGAGGATTCAAAACCAGTAAGTACTTCTATGACTACCAACTGTAAACTATCAAAGAATGATGAATCTGCATCTGTTGATGAGACACTTTACCAATCCATGAATGGAAAGCTACAATATGTTGTTCACAATAGACCAGACATAGCACATGTAGTAGGTATAGTTGCAAGATTCTTTGCAGATCCTAAGGAAACACACATGACAACAATCAAAAGAATTTTTAGATACTTGAAAGGCACTGAGGATTATGGCTTAGTATATTAGAAAGGAAATGATTTTGATTTAAAAGTTTATATTGATGCTGATTAGGCAGGCAACATTGATGACAGAAAAAGCACAAGTGGAGGAGCTTTCTTTTTAGGAGAAAGACTAGTGAGTTGGCTTAGCAAGAAACAAGGATGTGTTTCACAGTTAACAACGGAAGTTGAATACGTTGTTGCAGCATTGAATTGTACCAACATAGCATGGATCAAACAACTGTTGGAAGGTATAAATGAGAAAGTTACTGAGCCAGTAACTATATTCTGTGACAATACTAGTGTCATTAACATTTTGAAGGATCCTGTTATGCACTATAAGACAAAGCACATCTCTATAAAATATCATTATCTTAGAGAAGAAGCTCAAGACAAGAAAGTGGTGTTGGAGTATGTTAGCACATAGGAATAAATAGCAGACATCTTCACCAAGCCACTACCAAGGGACACTTTTGAGTATCTCAGAAGTAAATTAGGGGTCCTACCCCTATCTTCTACTCACTGACCAAATTCGGTGAAAGCATCAATTTGATGACTCTATCGAATATCTTTGAGGAGTTGATGTTGATTTACACACTTTAGGATGTTTTCTAAAGGTGTGCAGGAAACAGTGTAGGATACAATACAGGAAATAGGAATTGAAGACAAAATGCTCTGACCGAGACTAAGTTGACACATTACAGCAGGAATTCACTTCATATAGGAAGAAATTATGTTTTAGTTCTTTACTTTGGCATTGTTGTCAAAGGGGGAGAAGACTAAAGAAGATTGAAGAAAAAGGGGGAGAAGATGGGAGAAAAGAGGAGAAGTCTAATGTATGGGGGAGAATTCTGATGATAGGAAGAGAGCATTTCAGAATCTCACAATCAACTCACAGCAATCTGAAACAATTAGGTCAAATCAATTGGTTTTGCCATCAGTGCCAAAGGGGGAGATTGTTGGCACTTGGCATTATAATAGACAATGGGAGATTGTTGGCATTTCAATTAGGATATTGAGAAGGTTGTTGATGATTATGGATATAACTGATTAAGGATGATTTATTGTCTCAATATTATTATTTTGTCATTGATGTCAAGAAATTGATTTTCTAATTTAGTATGATGTTGCCATATCTTGAGAAGCATGATTTGATGAGTATAAAGATGTCAGTAAAAGACACAGAAAGAATATGATGAATATGGGGATGAATAAGGTATTCAATGGGAAACTATTACCGAGTCAGACAATGATGAGATCATGATGTTTAGATTGTTTTAACATCATACATATGTTGTAAATTGTAAGGTTAATAATATACTATGTTACCGAGTAAAGAACCTAGTCGGTAAACCCTAAGGTTATCACTATCGATTAATGAAGGCAGAATGTCTACCGAGTAAAGTTTAGTATTCACCGAGTTGTTACCGAGTTGTAACCGAGCTGTAACAGAATACATTAAATGGTTACATGCGTTATTTAATGAAGGAAGCTGATGAGCTAGAACTGATTAAATGATTGGTATGCCATGCATGAAGTTTGTTAATGAATCTATGGCAAAGGAAAATCGACATGAAGATCTACAGCATAGATTGAACCGCATTACCTTAGCACAAGTTCCAAGAAATGTATGCAAGTTCCAAGGCAGGGTAAAATGTTTTTCAGATCGAAGGATACATTGAACCTGGACAAGTTTGAAGATCTAATGGCTATGATTGATCATGGGAAGTATGATCAAGGAGATTATGCGGTTGGTGAATTGTTTATAAACAGGGAACTATTGATAAACAATGCATATGGGCAAATGTATGCACAAGGATGCTACATAGTGATTACCGAGCACAGAAGCTTGAAGACCTATTTGAATAACAGAGTATAGAAGCCCAAGAGATGGACAAGATTAGTTCTATGTCTAGATTGTATTGAGAAAATAAGAATCTCCTTTAACATTTTAGATGTGAAGTTGCAGATAGATTTTTATTACTGTTATTTTGTGAAAGTGACAGAAAATCTCTTAACCGAGTGGACTTAATAGTGTTATTTGTAAAACCCTCTAGCAAGGTGACATTCTGATTGAGTGTTTGAAATCCTTTAACAAGGTCACTTCTAACAAGGTGAAGATCCTAACAGATCTGAGGGAAATCCCTTAACCGGGTCACATCTAGCAATGTGTTTGTAATCTTTAATAGAATTTGCTTTTAACCGAGCATACTCTAGAAGAGTATATTTCTTCGTGGGTCCGAAATCCCATAGTGGTTTTTCCCTATTTGGGTTTCCACATTAAATCTGGTGTTATGAGTGATATAATGTTTATATACTTTTGAGTTTGCATGTTTAGCAGTTTTGGTTATATTACTGAAGTATATGTTACCGAGGTTGAATCTAATGTTTTTATGGAAGATTAAGTTTGTATGATTCACCCCCCCTCTCATCTTGTTGGCTATTGGATCTGTACTTACATTAAGTATCAGAACTATCAACAGGTTGCTGGTAACGCCAAACTCGCTCAAATCGATGACACTCCATCAGAATCACCTTTTCACCACCTCAGCAAGAATATTTTCAAACAAAAAGTTGACAAGGATAACAATGAAGTTAAAATTAGCCTTGGTTAATTTTATATTTACTATTTTGAAGAGTAATTAATTTCAATGGGGCAATTTAATTGGTTTTTCCAAATGAAATAAATTGACTAAATTTTTATTATCATGAGATTAATCGTTCAAACAAGAAATTTCGACAATTTCATGATCAATCTCTTGAGGGGGTGCACACAATCAAGATTTTCAATCTCTATCAAGCATTTTTGAGACTCGATTTAATCTTTGAAACAATGTTGTTTTCACATCATTTCAAAGAGGGGCAAAATGTATACACCTAAAATTTGCTATGAGCAATTAAATAAATATTTTATATTTATTTAATAATTATTCTTCTATTAAATAGTTCGTTTGAAAAGATTAATTTATTTAATTCATTTTCATGTCTTTCTATTAATTAATATTTTATTAATTAATTCATTTATCATATTCTTCTAATTAATTAAATATCTAATACTTAATTATCTCCTCCAAACAATTAAATATCCAATATTTAATAGTTATTCTCCTATCTTATAGTCTCAAATATTAAATAATTTCTAGATTATTTAATCCCTTATCCAACTCACCCTTCCATCTCCACTTCATCTTCCCTTTGCCAACTCATCAAACATGTGGCTAAGGAAATTAATATTTCTTAAATATTAATTCATCATTTATCTTCAACTTCCAAACTTAATGAAAATTGTGTACGTACACATATTTCATAACCATTTCCTATATTCTCTCCAACACCCCCTACATCTTAGGAAGGACTTGAGTCCACTTATCCTCTCATGCCTAAATTTCCTCCAACCATCCCTAGATTCCCTCAGTCAGCAAACCAATCAAGGTGAGATGAGTGACACTTGTCTTCTCCTTCCCCCTTTCTCTGAACCTTCACCTTTACTCACAGCCATCCAAATCTATAGATATGATCATGACAGTTGATCTAAGCCACATCATCTTATCCTCTCAAAGTATATAAAATCCAGAGCTTCAGTTGAGAGAGTTAATCTTCAAGTTAGACTTCAAGAGACTTCAAGTGCATCTTGTAAGCTAATCATATGCATCCGTGAATTTTTGAAGCAAATAGCAATAGCAAATATCATATATCATTTTACCATAATCATTTAGTATTTGCATATCATAGTGTCTGTTAACTACAAGTTATCATTTCATTCTTCATATGTCATCTTGGAAGCCAACAGTGCATTGTCTAAGAGCATACCATTTGCAACCAGGAATAGTGGAGTTGGGACACAATGAGACATAAGTCATGAAGGTAAAATAATGTTTTATTTTAGTATGTATTTCATGTAGTTTCATTGGTGGATTTTGAATTTCCTGTATGCATTTCCATTGTATTTTGTGAAACTAACTTATTACAGGTAACATTATGAGGATGAAATTTAAGCTCACAGATTTTGGCGCCCACCGTGGGGCTTGAGCTCGCATACACCTTTAAAAAAATATCGCAAAAAGTTAAATCAATGCATTTTTAATGAAAATTCACACGTGTGAATTCTAATAGCGCTTTTGTTCGATAGGTTAGCGCATTTGCATCATAGGTTAGCACATATGTCATGTAGGTTATTGCTTTTGTCTGAAAAACTACGCATTTGCATCATAGGTTAGAACATATGTCATATAGGCTAGCACTTTTATCTTAAATTTTGTGCATTCACATCACAGAATCGTACATTTGCATCATAGGTTAGCGCATATGTCAAAGAAATCACGCGTTTGTATCCATAGAGTAGCGCTTTTTTATTCTAAGTTAGCACTTTTGATCTACAGGTTAGCGCTTTTGAATAGAAAGATGGTGCATATGTTAGGTTAGCACTTTTATTTATAAAACTGACAAATTTTCTTGCAGGTCCAAATATTCAAGAAATCAGATTTGTCAGATTACTAACATGCATGTGCAGGATGGCATTTAAAGAAAATTTTATACATTTTATCATCTAGCTAATTAAAAGTCTTTATTTGGGAAGTAATATATCATATCTTGTTCACCTAGTTTAACTAAGAGGATGAATTGATAGCATGCAACTTGCATTTTTGGTATTTTCTCTAAAATAGTTGCACATAGACTTTTAAAAGGGCTAAAATGAACACCATGCTTGTTGGATCAACATCTCCAAATAGGACTTAGCCAATAATTGCTTGGAAAAGGATAAAAAGAACACTTGTATTTCATGTCTCGAAAGTGGTAGGTATATTCTCTCCCCTTAATTGGCTAACCAAAAAGCCAAACCCACTCTTTTACGCTTTATTTACTTTCAAGCAATTAAATCCTTTTAGAGGACCTACCTTCTCAAGCTGCTTTGAGGGGGCCAGTGAGAGGAGAATGACCTAAAGTGGAAATGGGCTAATACTGAGTCCTTCCAATCCACTATAAATAAATCATGTTTGTGACGAAAGTCTCAAACAACATGTGCTGATAAGTTCATACCAACACTATGTTTCCCCACAAACCCTATGGAGTGTAACCTCTATAGGCTGGGAACCTTTTGTATTTACAGAGCTGAAAGTGCCACATGTATGGCCACATGACCGGAAGCCTTTACTAAAAACCACTTGTACTAGTTGCCAAAATCCTTCTAGTTGTTGGCGTAGGAGGTTGGACCTCTGAAGCCGCTCACATACATATAGTTCCTAGTAGAGATATAAAGTTTGCCATGGAGAGATTTCATGGAAACTAGTGCTTGGCTACCCCAAAGAAGTGAGTGCCGAGGGTGGAGCCAGTGGGGTCAAGCATCTAAATATCCACTTTGAATAGCATAGTCTTGGGGGAAAATCCACGTGAGATTCAACAACTATTGTCTCAGCCTGCCATAGGGATTGTACTTGCTTGTGCATTTTATTTATTAAAAACTATGTCTTCTATGTCTGTAACATGTTTGAAATGGTCAAAAATTGAAGAAAATTATCATCTACAAGGAAGCAAAAATCCAACAAATTTCTGAAAAATTTTGATCAAAAGGGTAATACAAAAGATTTTCAACACTTGAAACACTAGACCCAAAATCAAAGTGTCAAAACATCAATTTCAAAATAATTCTTGAATTAGGTTTGTCTCTAAACCATCACATACTTTTCAAACTAGCTCAAACAACTAGGTTGCTAATCCAACAGGTTATACTCAAAAGGTTCTATAAACATCAACATTTAACAAGCTATCGATTCAACTATCTTAAGTGCAAAAATCAACATCTTTGTCAAGTTTCTCATTAGGATAATCAAATCCTCTATCACGAAGCTTGATAAAATCTATACTAGGTTCCTAATCTTGGATATATCTTTCCTATTTTGAACCTAGGTTATATCAAAACCAAAATTGCACCAACTTTGGAATCAAACAAACTTTTGAATTGTCAAATGCTTATATGACTTTTAAGTATCACCTTAAGAAAAGAAAACCCAGTTATAATGCTTCTTAGAAAAAGATAAGATTCTTGTATATCAATCACAAGATCTTATTGAAACATAGGACATTCTTACACCATTTTCGTCACTACTTACATGGCTGCGGTACAAAATTTGACAGTGAAACTCTACAAAGACGCGCCTTTCAACAAAGAGACGCTTTATCCCAATGAACAAACAATAGTGGTAAGATCAACAAAGCATATCTTCCTAAACCAATAATCACCTATTGACTTTGTCCTTTGGGAATTTCAACAACATTGAAATAATCACATGCCAGTTTGGACTAGAGCCCAATACGAGCAACTTAGAAAACAACAACAAATGGAGGAAGAAGATACTCCTGTATTCCACACTTTTGTATTTACCGTTGTTGACAAAGAAGCAGTCAATAGCACCATTAGAGACCTTGAACAAGATTTCAAATTTGATAGGCTAATGGAAAAATTGTTGGCAAAACAAAAGGAAAAATATCTCTTGATGTTGGCAAAATCTGGAGCTAAACTACCACAAGACTTTAACATGGAAAGCTTGAAACAAGATGCAGAGGCAAGTAACACCCAAAACATGGATGATCCAAATAATGAGGACATAAACAAAGAAAGTAACGGAGAAACAAGGAAAGAAGGGGATGATAAAATAAAAGAACGTAGTGACAAAAAGACTCACGAAGAAACAAGAAGAAACTATGTAGATAATACCTTATCAAACCTTACTCAACAAGTACAAACTCTTCAACAACAAATAGAAGACATGAAAAATGGGACAAGCTCCAAGAAATATTCATTAGAAGATATATTCCCATATCCCTTTGATAAAAATCTGAATATGGTACCATTTCCGCAACATTGCGAGATTCCTAAATATGACAAACACGATGGAAGATTTGATCCTGTAGATCACATTAGGAAGTTTTGTACTATGAGCATGGAATTTTCTCATGATGAAACTTACCTTATGCATATTTTTCCTAGGAGTTTAAATGAACAATCAATGGAGTGGTTTTCAATATTACCATCCAGAATCAAATGCTTTGAAGAACTTGTGAATAGGTTTATTTCACAATATTCCTACAATACAAGGAATGAAATAACAATGCTAGATCTTTGCAATGTTAAATCTTGTCGGCCAGTGTGCCGATAAACATCATTGTTGTTGCCGCTGCTGGTGTCTATGCCTGTGCCAATGTCTGCCAGTGCCATAGGATTGTAAGGTTGCCATCAATGACAATACCTTCAATCACCTACAATTTATCATTTGAGTGTGCATTTGCCAATAGATGAATGTCCTGAAGTCTAAGAAGGAACCAGTTCAAAGAAAAAGGATGAAGAACCTTGCATTTTGCTTTTGGAACTTGAAACTGTTAAATTAGAAATTGGTAAAGAAAATTCTGATGTACTTGTTCAACCAGAACAAATAAATTCAGAAGAAGATGATAATGAAGAAGCTGAACCTGAAGAGAATGATCATGTTATTCCTAGGTATGTAAGATTGAACCATAGTCCTGAGTAGATTATTGGGGATAAAGATGTTGGAGTACTAACCAAAAGAAAAATAAGAGAGAACTCTTGCTTGATCTCCACCATTGAATCTAGAAGTGCTAAGGAAGCATTTGGTGATGATTATTGGGTTAAAGCTATGGAGGAGGAATTGGATCAAATTGTGAAGAACAACACTTGGACCTTGGTACCCTGACTGGTAAACTAGAATGTTATAGGTAATGAATGGGTATTCATAAATAAGTTAAATGAATATGGTGTTGTAGTTCACAACAAGGCAAGATTACTTTGCAAGGGTTATGCTCAAGAAGAAGGAGAAGATTATGGCGAAACTTTTGCACCAGTAGTAAGACTGGAAGGTGTCAAAACTTTACTTGCATTTGCAGCCCATAAGAAGTTCAAGGTATATTAGATGGATGTTAAGTTTGCATTTTTGAATGGGATATTGGAAGAAGAGGTATACATATAGAAGCCAGATGGTTATGAATTGACTAATGAGAAAGACATGGTATGCATATTGCGTAAAGCTTTGTATGGATTAAAGGAGGAACCCAGGGCATGGTATGAACGACTTCATACACATCTGATGAAGATAGGAATTGTAAGAACCAGTGATGATAGTAGTATTTATCTCAAGTCTGAGTGAGATGAAATACTTATCAGTGAAGCATTTGTTGATGATATTATTTTTGGAGATAATGACACTCCAATGAGAAATTGTAGGTGATTGAAGGTATTGTCATTGATGGAAACCTTACAATCATGTGATATCGGTAGGCAGACTCAGGCACCGGCACCGGCAGACTCTCCACCGACATATAGAACACTGGCACTGAAAAGGAAGAATACCGACACCTTGGCCGACAACAATTTTGTATGAATATATTTTGTAATTAATTGTAAAATCTTTTGTAAGCCAACATGGCAGATTGTAATATGACTCATATATGTATGAGATCATTGTAGATCATTTAAGATATGATAGGATGCGAAATATGAATAGAAGGTAGCATACCTAATATGTGAATTATTGGTTAAGGGTTTATGTATGTAGCAGAGCTTAAACCGGTACTGAATCTGGCATAGCAGATTCTAATATGAAGCAGTACAAGACATTGGATTAGTATAATCCATTTTTGTAAGTCAGTGTGACTTCCTTTGTAACTGAGCAGTGAGCTCTAGGCACTTGGACTTCCTACATGTGCAGGCCCCTGTTGTAAGTAGTAATATTCTCTTATTGGTCAGTAAGTGAATATTGTGGGTCACAAATCCCTCTGAGGTTTTTCCCACACCGGGTTTCCTCGTTAAAATATTGTGTTATGGTGTGCTTTTCATGTTGTGGTTGTTATTCTTATTTGCTGCATTATTTCTGGTTTACCGGTACACAGTTTTAATATGCTTTTCATGTTATAAGTTAAGAAAATTATTATACCGGTCAGATATTGATTCACCCCCCCCACCTCTCAGTATCTTTGGGAATCCAAACAATTGGTATCAGATCTTGGTCCTCTATTTTCAAAAGCCTAACAGCTTGAGGAAGATCTTGTCACTGGTAGAGATGGAAAACTTGAGAAAGCAATTGGAAATAGCTCTTTCAGACTATGATGCCAAAAAAGTGAAGAATATCAAACTTAAAGATGATTTGAAGGCTGCTCAGGATATTATTCGAGTACTTCAAGAAAATTTCACTATAGAAAGAAATAAAAGAAGAGAACTTTGTGAGAAGATGCAGAAAGAGGAAGATGAAAAGGAAACTCTTAATGATCTAGTGAACCAACTGAGATAAGATAATTATACAATGAAGAATGAGATGCAAGATATGACTATGAGATTTTGTAAAGAAATTGAAGATAGAAAGAAGAATGAAGATGACTTGACTAGAAGACTAAATGATGCTAGAAATGAAAACACAAGACTCAGTCATGAGAATGATATGTTGAAGATAGATCTGATACATACACAAAGGGATAGAATTGAACTCATGAGACAGAAAGGAATCTTGGAGAATGAACTGACTGTTGTAAATCAACACAAAGAGAAATTCAAGAAAAGTTCAGAAGAACTTGTTGACATGCTGAAGAATCTGAAACCTAATGGTGATACAAATGTCCTTGGCTTTGAAGTTGGTGAAAGCTCCGGTACTGCAAACAATCATGATCATAGTAAACAGGTAAGACAATCTAATGCTTACAAATTCAATGGGAAATGATTTAACTATAACAAGTATGGTCATAGAGAAAATCAGTGTAGATCTAAAAATTATTAGAACACTAATACACTCACCGGTCAATGTTCCAAATGCAAAAAACTTGGTCATAACTCAAAAAATTGCAGAATGAATGTAAGATGTTATGTTTGTGGAAGATTTGGACACTTATCTAATCAATGCAGAGCACATACTGGCATAGGATATGGGAAAGCTATTCAGAAAAACAATGTGACTTGTTATGCGTGTAAAAAAATTGGACATATTGCAAAATTTTGTAGAAGCAAGTCCTCACCGACAAATAACAAAGGTCCTAGTTTGAAGGGCAAAGAAAAGGTTGAAGAGGTAAAGCAAGAATTTGAAACAATGGATCAGAAAGTCAGATCAAAATGTTGATGGGAATACCCCTCCATCGGTAGAACAAAGTAACACTCCACCGATAGGAGACTCTTCATCTAACTGAAGGAAAATCCTTTGGGGGCTTAGCAACAAATTGAAAAACATACTATTATACCCTCGGTTGATGGTAAGAAGTTGAATTACTTCTATACCGGCAGATGAGTTAAGTTGTGACTTAACCGACATGCATTAAATGTGGTAGCTGGAGAAAATAACCTTATAAAGAAAGTGTTTTGTCTCCTTTTTCATTCATCAAGCATTCAAATCTTTGAGAGCACAAAAATTTCCAGGCAAAGACATCCTTAGCGAAAAAAGTGAAGCAGCTCATCCAAGCATTCATCCTTAAGGCAAATTGAGGTATTTACAATTATGGCTTCTTCATCCACTCCTGAATTTATTGCAAACCCTACTGTGATTGAAGTTATTAAGCGCCCTAGACCTGTATTTAAACTGGTTTTTGAAATTGCGAAGAAAGATGATAACGCAGGTGCATTCTCTCAAATTCCTAAGGGAGTAGTATATGTTGAAGACCCTAGGATATACATACATTTTCATATAGAGGAATTAGGTGATGATGAGATCAAAAACATGTATAGGACTATGATTTGTGATGTAGATGGTAATATCAAGCCGAAACATAAGGTAGTAGAAACCCTAGGCTTTGTGGATATTCTTAGCATTCCTGATTTTCCTAAAGATGTAATAAGAATGGTCCTAAGCAGAGTCCATGGTGAATTCTTTTGGTTGGATTCAATTTACAAAATCACCAAAGAAGTAGTAAAAGCAGTAACAAGATTACTTTCCACTGGTAGCAGACCTGGCAGAACAAAGAAAGTCCCAAATGACATAGTGATGAAACTAATCAGTGCAACTTTTGAAAAAAGGTCTCTAAGGTAAATGATGTAAAGGGCACCAATGTCAGATTTATCAGTATGATCTTAGGTTACAAATCCACCCATGCTAATAGGTTGAACTCAGTTTCTAGCCTATGTATCAAAAGTGCATATGACATGGTAAATGATAATGTTAGAATAGATGTGTGTGAATGGCTCAAAGATGAATTGATAGACAATCTAAAGAAGATTAAAGAAGATAAGAAAGGAACCTTTAGATTTGGAAATTTTCTTGTTTGCCTAATGTTGTACATTACTAAGCAAGTTCCCAGTATTGGTAGGAGAGATTTTGGCTTTGATATACCGGTAGAAAAACAACTATTGGATCTATTGAACAACATGGGAGAAGACAGAGAGAAAAACATAAACAAACACTTTCCAGAATTGAAGGCTCAAATGAAAACAAGAATAAGACTGTCACAGGAAATTGTGGACAAATATCAAAAGGAGATATGTTTTGTAATCAAGAAAGATGAAATCTAGATGGATTCAGTTGTCCCTAGAACTATCTGGGTAACTAAAATGGGCTATGAAACAGATGATAACACTATTGAAACTTATGAAAAATCCCTCCTTGAAGCACCAAAGGAACCCTCTGAGAAAGTCTTTGGAAATGCTGAAACTATTGAAAGTGGAATTCAGTCAAGGAAAAGGGTTAAGAAGGTTGAAGAAACAATAAGGAAAGGAACTCAACAGGCAAAGGCAATTAAGGAAGATGTCTTGAAACAAACTAGTACAAAAGAAAGTGAGTTGGAAGGACTTCAACCGGAAGCTCATCTTTCACTGGTTGGAACCTCCTCTAAAAGTATTATGCTAGTAGTATTCAAAAGGGTAGAAAGGAAAAGAAAACCCTCACCGGTACCCTCACCACTCCTAGAAAAACAAGACAAAAGCAACAGGCAGTGAGGCCTCCAGTAAAGAAGTTAACTCCTAAGAAGAAGAAGAAGGTAAATCAAGATATTGCTTCACTGGATAATCTCTTAAGTGAAATAACAGAGGATATTAAGTTGAAAAACATCAGCAAACTATACAACACACTATCTGCTAATGACAAAGAAAACATAGAGAACAATGTAATCTTACACTTGGACATTTATAAGAAATTTTTGATGGAAATTGTTGATGAAATACCCAATGATCTGTACAGAAGATTAGAAGATAGAAGGGTAGCTATTGTTGAGCTGGATAAGAAAATAAAAATTTGAAAAACTACTTGCAGTGCATCTAGTAAAGTCACCTAATGAGATAGACAAACTAATTAGTGAAGCTAACCGGACAGTATTTTCAACTGCTCACCGGCATGTAGCATTGATGCCAGGTAGAGTGAATGAAGTCTCTAAAGAAACAACAGATGCATGGGACATATTCTTTGTAGAAAAAGAGAAACAAGAAGAGTTACTAAGACCCAAGACTATTAGAGTATACCAAAAGGACAGGGATAAGGGAAAAGGTAAGGTAGGTGGACCTCC
Organism: Cryptomeria japonica; assembly: GCF_030272615.1. Lineage (NCBI taxonomy): Eukaryota > Viridiplantae > Streptophyta > Pinopsida > Cupressales > Cupressaceae > Cryptomeria > Cryptomeria japonica. Next base: position 39,779,419 of record NC_081406.1, on the reverse strand, counting down.
AAGCCTTAAAATAACTGATAATGTGCTCCCACCTCCTTCGGATACTCCACTGATAGATACTACAGATAGTCAACCAGCCACTAAGAGTATGGAGACTCCACTTGAGGATACTAATCCTAAAATCTAAAATTTGGTACACTATAAATATAGACACACAGGAAGTAAATGTTGTGGTTGACAAAGAAACCACTAAGGATAAGAAGGAAGAAGTGATTATTGAGTCATCGGCTATAGATATTGAGGTTGAGGTTAATAACATTGTAAACATGAGCACAAAAAAACCTACTCTAACAGAGCAACCGACAAAGGACAACACTGGTAAACCATTAGAGGAACTGGTAGATAAAACTGGAAAACAGTCAGGAGAACCGGCAATGGACAGTACAGAGGTACAAACAGAGAAACTAGAAGCGCATAAAAAAGGCCACACCTGAGAAACCAGCTATTGAGAGCTCAAAAAAACCTTCTGAGACATAGATGGTGGTGCAGGAGCACCCTTCCAAACTCTTTCTCTTTCTTGTTTTGTTGGTGTTATGCTTCTTATGAAGCCATTGTACATAAAATAATGAGCCATGTGCTCATAAGTCCTAGTGGAGATCTTAGGGGTCATGAGTCAAGATTGTGATTTTCTTGAAAATAGAGGGTATGTGTGTCCTTGAAGTGTTTAGGGGTCCTTTATAACATGGTGGTGTCCTTAGGTTGGCCCAATGTGGGTCTAGGAGTCATAAATAGCAACATTGGGAAAGTTGCTCAAAAGTTGCATGACAACTTTTAAAAGTTGTCAAGCAACTTTTCCACCATGATGTCAAGTTCTTTAGGTTAGCATGGAAAACCCTAGTTTGGGCACATAGACTGAGGCAAAGGTAGTATAATTACTTGCAAACCCTAAATTCATGGGTTGGATGTCATATATTGTATGACCCTAGTAGAAATATCAAACTGAGACTGTAAAATTGTTACCAATCAGTTTGAATGAAGGAAACAAGCAAGTTAATGGATTGAGATATGTCCAAAACTATGTGGTTTGTCTTTCATGGTGTAAATACTTTCATTTCAAGCAATTATTTTAGGTTTTTATTGCAAATTGAGTGTGTTTGTAAATAGTATGTAAATTGTCTTCTTACTATCCAGTTTTGGACAGGATTGTGTAAATGGCTGCATAACTCCATTCCCTGTTGTGGAACCACCATGAAACCATGGGGAATGAGAGTGCAGACCTTGTACCATACTAAGAAACAAGAAGAGCCCTTAAAAATGTAGGAAGGCCAAGAAAATGCCCATTCCTAGGCGAGACTGGACAGTATCCGGTTAGGAATGGTTGTTGGTGCAGAGGTCTTCGAGAGCAAGGTTAAAGAGAGGAGAGTACATACTTTGGAGGAGGTGTAGAGGGGTGTTAGAAGCATCATTGGTGTGAAGGAGGAGCCTCCACCAATCCAAACAAGGTGGCTAACACACAAAACCTTTACTATGACCCAGGCAGACCACAAAACCCTCACAAAACCCTTAAAAACCCCCAAAATTTGCCCTAGGCACTGTACAGCCACTTGGAGGCCCAAAACCTAGAAAATCCTTGAGCCCTTGACAATTGAATGGTAGTCCATTTTGGGAGTTTGGGTTTTTTGTGCATCATTTGTGAGAGGGATCCCTAGAAGATAGGTTAGGAGGCCTAATTGGTCCTAATCCTTGTAGCCCTGTTTTGTAAGCAAAAACACAAAATAGTGAAATTGGTAGAAAGGATGAAGGTAGAAACTTCTTGGGGGCACATGGAGGGATGTAAAACATGGTTTGAGACCTGATTTAACCTTGCTAAGACCTTGGAAAGTGTGGAATAAGCCTTAGCCCTTATTAGCCATAGTAAGGGGTTTGAGTCTTATGAGTAGGTGAGACCTTAGCAGCAACATAGCAACTCATTGGTGGGTGGATTGGGCAAGGTCAGGGGATTCCTCAAGCATAGGGAGTCCTAGAGACCCTAGGGTGTTAGGGGAACACCAGGTGATCCAAGGAAAGGATCCAGGAGCATAGACTAGGCTAGTCTATCCCAAACCCCATCCCATCAGATTGGTATCAGAGCAAGTGAAAGACTTGTTGGACTGTGTATGTCTCTATATACTGGTGAATCAGTAGTCGAGAGAAGAATGGTTACTAATGCAGAGCTGGCTAGACAAGTAGAAGAGCAGAAGGAGAAGAATAGACTCCTTGAAGCAGCAATGAGTGAGATAAGGGATAAACTGCAGGAAGTGGTGGATCAGAGAACACGTGAACCTTGGGATGAAGACACCAAGGGTAAAGGCAAGAGAACTATAGACATAGATGACATAATTCCTGAACCAGATCCCTTGTTCAATGAAGAACCTTTTGTGAAGGCTATTAAGGCTTTGAACACCAAATCTTTTGAAGGATTGCCACATTTCAGTGGAAGAATGAACATAGACACTATTATGGAATGGATTGAGGGCATGGAAAACCACTTTGAGTGTGAAGGAGTGACAGAGGCTCAGGATTAAGGGGAGCAACTTTGACATGGTGGAAGTACCTGCAAGAAGAAAGGGTTAGCATGGGGAAGATACCTATTGCAAATTGGAAGGCTATGGTGAGTAAGATTAAGGAAAACTACTTACCAGAAGATTATGAAGTCCAACTTCATAAGAAAAGACAAGGATTGAAGTAGAAAGATCTTGATGTAACCTCCTACACTGAAGAGTTTCAAAAACTATGTCTTAGATCAAAGGTCCAAGAAGATGAATCCATCAAGGTGGCTAGGTATCTAAGTGGCCTAAAGAGGAACATTCAGGAGGAGATAAGTCTATGGACTCCTACTACTATTCAAAAATGTCATTAGCTTGCTGTCAAGGTAGAAGAGAGGAACAAAAGGAAAGGAGACTCTAGTAACAGGGGCAGAGGTAGAGGTAGAGACCAAGTGAATCACCGAGGTGGTTACCAAAGCAAGACAAATGAGCCAAGGAACCAAGGAGAAGCCAAGTTGATTGAGCATGGTAGTGAAACCAATCTCAGAGGAGGACATTCCAGAGGAAGAGGTGCACAAGGTGGTCCAAATAGGGGTAGAGGTACCGGCAGAGGTAACTCCTATTTTGCAACTATGAAGTGTTACAATTGTGGACAATTGGGACACCTGACATATAGATGCCCTGACAAGCCTACCTCATCAAACAATGGAAAGAGGGTTTCTTATGCACAAGAAGACTCTTCAAGAAGAAAGACACCAGATGTGGACCAGATTGAATCAGAAGTTGGTGAGAATCTGATGTTCAATAGGATTTTGATTAGACAATCGGTTAAGGAGGAACCAAAACATAGGAGAGCATTACTTAGGGTGAGATGCAAAGTTCTTGGTAAAGTGTGCAAGGTGATAGTTGATACAAGCTCAACTGACAACATCATCTCAGAAGAAGCAGTCAAGAAGTTGAAACTCACAAGAATACCCCACACCAATCCTTACAAAGTGACTTGGTTGAACAAAGGACAGAGTGTACTAGTGAATGAGCAGACTTGGGTAGAGTTTTCTATTGGAGGATATAAGGATAAGATTCTTTGTGATGTGCTACCTATGGATGCATGTCACTTGTTTCTAGGAAGACCCTGGCAATTTGACAGGAAGGTGATTTATGATGGAGAGGAGAACTCCATATCCTTTAACAAGGACAACAAGACTTTCAAGATTCAGTCTTTGACAAAGGATGAAGAGGGCACTTCAAAAACACCTAGTGTTTTAATGGCTACTGGTAAAGAGTTCTTAAATATGCTACATGAGGAGGAGATAGTGAAGTGTGCCATCTTTGTGAAGCCAAATGAGGAAGAAGACAAGTTGCAAGCAGAAATACCCAAGAAGGTAAAGCAAATGTTGCAAGAGTATAAGGATATAGTGAGTGATGGAGCACCTGCAACACTCCCACCAAGAAGGTCTATAAGCCATCAAATAGACTTTGTTCCTGGTGCATCCTTACCTAACAAGGCTGCATATAAGCTCACACCTGATCATAATAAGGAGGTAGCAAGGCAAGTGCAGGAGTTATTGGAACAAGGACTGATTAAGAAGAGCATTAGCCCATGTGCAGTCTTGGTAGTGCTAGCATCAAAAAAAGGAGGTAAGTGGAGACTATGCACTGACTCAAGAGCAATCAATAGGATTACCATAAGGTATAGGTTTCCTATTCCTAGAATAGAGGATCTAATGGACTGTTTAGGAGGGGCTATGTATTTTACCAAGCTAGACCTTAAAAGTAGTTATCACCATATAAGAATTAAGGAGGGTGATGAGTTGAAGACTGCTTTTAAAACCACAGACGGATTGTGTGAGTGGCTTGTGATGCCAATCGGGCTTAATAATGCTCCAAGAACCTTCATGAGGTTGATGAATGAGGTGTTGAAGGATTTCATAGGCAGATTTGTGGTAGTGTACCTAGAAGATATTCTCATCTATAGCAAAACCAAGGAAGAGCACCTTGAGCATTTGAGGTTAGTTTTAGAGAGGTTGCATGAGGAGACATTATCCATCAACCTTGAGAAGTGTGACTTCTTGAAGTAAGAGCTTGTTTACCTAGGATTTGTGGTGTCTAAGGAAACCTTGAAGATGGATCCAAGCAAAGTGGAGGCAATCTTGAATTGGCCTGCACCTAAAATAGGGACTGAAGTTAGAAGTTTCCATGGATTAGCTCAATTCTATAGGAAATTTGTGAGGAATTTCAGTGGTATATGTGCATCATTCCTTGACACCAATAAAGGAGGTCTTAAAACTAAGTTTGAATGGACTAAGAAGGCAGACAAAGCATTTCAATTGTTGAAATAGGAAGTAGCCGCAAAACCTATCCTTCTCCTACCTACATTTGATAAGCTATTCACCTTGGAGTGTGATGCAAGTGGAGTTGTAGTCGGTGGTGTATTGAGTCAAGAGGGAAGACCTATGGCATTTTTTAGTGAGAAGCTTAATGAAGCAAAGAAGAAGTACTCAACTTATGACCTAGAGTTGTATGCTTTAGTGCAGTCTCTAAAGAAATGGAGGCATTACCTACTTCCAAAAGAATTTGTAGTATTCATAGACAATCAAGCATTGAGTTACATAAACACTAAAGAGAAGCTAAGCAACAGGCATTTGAAATGGATGGAATATCTCCAATCCTTCACCTTCACCATCAAGCATAAGAAGGGGCAGCTTAATAAGGTAGCAGATGCATTAAGAAGGAAGTTGTGACAGTTCAAGGATTACAGTTGCAGAGCGTAGGAATAGAAGGTTTCAAAGAACTCTATGAAGGAGATGAATACTTCTCAACAGCTTACAAGGTTTGCAAAGAGTTTGAGAACCATTTCCATGGTGAGTATGCAGATTACACTCTCCAAAATGGTCTCTTGTTCAAGGGTAACCAGTTGTGTGTACCAAGGGAATCCATGAGGGAGAACCTCATCCAAGAAAAACATAATGGCAGTTTAAGTGCACACTTTGGAGTTAACAAAACTTGGATTTAGTACAAAGGTACTACTGTAGATAGGAATTTGGAAACCATCAAAGCAATATAAACATTAGCCTAGTTCAATCACAAAAACTAAATTGCAATGACAAATCCTAATAACATTCAATAGAGATAATGAAAATAAGACATTTAAACCAAATACAAACCATTACAAACGCAAATTCTCCATTGTCCTTCTTTCTCCTTCAAATTGCTTTGTTTGTGGATCTCACCTACAAGTGCATAAGCATGAGATGAAAGCAAGATTGACAAGATGAGATGACGGTGTAAGGATACTTGAAGTGTGATTGATTTGGATCCCTAATTGAAGAAATTCATCCAATTTATAGATAAATTAGAGAAAAGACAAGATTAGCATGATGAGATTTGAAAGGAAATTCAAATCAAGAATAGAAAAATTATGACAAGTGTATGACAAATTGCTATGCAAGGAGTTATGACAATTTATGACAAATTGCTATGCAAGAAGTTATGACAAGAATTTGAAATAGAAATAGAAATTTAGTAATTTAGGAGAAATTAGAAAATTAGATGAATTAATGAATTAATGAATTGGAAATTAGGAAATTAGAAATTGATGAAATTAGAAAAATAGGTGAATTAATTAACAATTTTTCATTCATTAATTAATTCACAAAAAGAGAGGGAATTAATTAGCCAATTAAATAAATATTTAATTGTGACAAGAAGACTTAGGATAAATAAATAAATTATTTAACCTAGAGGGAAAATGACAAACAAGGTTAAATGAATAAATCATAAAACCCTAGAAGATGAATTAGAAATGCAAGGATGACAATTAGGTCTTGACAAGAGATAATTGATGTCGATTTAATCATGATTTTAATTGACAGAGGATCAATGTTGATAAATGATTGAGATTGGTTGACGAATTGACCAAGATTGATAAAGAGACCAACGATTGAGATTGGTTGACGAATTGACCAAGATTGATAAAGAGACCAAATTGAAAGGCACCAATTGCCGAGGAATAATAATTGATCCAAATTGACATGATTAAAAAGAACAACGATCGATGACAAATCGATGACAAAATTGACAAGATTGACAAGAGGACAAGGATCGATGATGAATCGATCACAAAATGACAAGATTGAAAAGGACAAACGATCGATGACAAATCGATCGCAAAATGGACAAGATTGACAAGAGGACAACAATCGATGACAAATCGATCACTTGACAAGAGGACAAGGATCGATGACAAATTGATCGCAAAATGACAAGATTGAAAAGGACAACGATCGATGACAAATCGATCGCAAAATGGACGAGATTGACAAGAGGACAAAATCCTAATTCGAAAGTGATAAAAATGAGGAATGCAGAAGAAGGACTTGATGCTCGCAAATGATAAAGACCAAGTGCGCAACATAGAAGAAATGTTAATGTGACGCAAAAACCCTAAAACAAGGCAATGCGCAAATGTTAAAGTATGACTCCGCAAGCGTTGACCATTTTTAGATGTCTACATTTTGCCCCTCTTTGAGACAATGTGATTATGAGCATTGTTTCAAAGAATAATTAAGAAGATCATGCCCCAGTAGATTGAGGGACGGAGGTGGGTGCCCCCTCGAGAGATTTTTTATGTATGAAAGGAATGAATGATCTCTGAAAAAGAAGAGAAGAAATGTTAGAAAGTGAAAATATGATGAAAGAGAAGAATACTTAATTGATTAGAGATAAAGAGTTGAATGAATGATGTTGATACTAAACCAAGATGACTACAAGGACTGACAGAAGAAATGTTAGTAAGAGGAAACTAGATGGAGAAGTGTTAATGATGTAGATCAGGAATTTGGAAATCATCAAAGCAAATATAAACATTAGCCTAGCTCAATCACAAAAACTAAATTGCTATGACAAATCCTAATTACATTCAATAGAGATACTGAAAATAAGACATTTAAACCAAATGCAAACCATTACAAATGCGAATGTCTCCTCCAAAATTCTCCATTGTCCTTCTTTCTCCTTCAAATTGCTTTGTTTGTGGATCTCACCTACAAGTGCATAAGCATGAAATGAAAGCAAGATTGACAAGATGAGCATAAGGATACTAGAAGCGTGATTGATTCAGATCCCTGATTGAAGAAATTAATCCAATTTATAGATAAATTGGAGAAAAGACAAGATTAGCATGAAGAGATTTGAAAGGAAATTCAAATCAAGAATAGAAAAATTATGACAAGTGTATGACAAATTGCTATGCAAGGAGTTATGACAATTTATGACAATTTATGACAAATTGCTATGCAAGAAGTTATGACAAGAATTTGAAATAGAAATAGAAATTTAGGAATTTAGGAGAAATTAGAAAATTAGATGAATTAATCAATTAAAAATTAGGAAATTAGAAATTGATGAAATTAGAAAAATAGCTGAATTAATTAACAATTTTTCATTCATTAATTAATTCACAAAAAGAGAGGGAATTAATTAGCCAATTAAATAAATATTTAATTGTGACAAGAAGACTTAGGATAAATAAATAAATTATTTAACCTAGAGGGAAAATGACAAACAAGGTTAAATGAATAAATCATAAAACCCTAGAAGATGAATTAGAAATGCAAGGATGACAATTAGGTCTTGACAAAAGATAATTGATGTCAATTTAATCATGATTTTAACTGACAGAGGATCAATGCTAATAAATGATTGAGATTGGTTGACGAATTGACCAAGATTGATAAAGAGACCAATGATTGAGATTGGTTGACGAATTGACCAAGATTGATAAAGAGACCAAATTGAAAGGCACCAATTGACGAGGAATAATAATTGATCCAAATTGGCATGATTAAAAAGAACAACGATCGATGACAAATCGATCACAAAATTGATGAGATTGACAAGAGGACAAGGATCGATGATGAATCGATTGCAAAATGACAAGATTGAAAAGGACAAACGATTGATGACAAATTGATCACAAAATGGATGACATTGACAAGAGGACAACGATCGATGACAAATCGATCACTTGACAAGAGGACAAGGATTGATGACAAATCGATCACAAAATGACAAGATTGAAAAGGACAACGATCGATGACAAATCGATTGCAAAATGGACGAGATTGACAAGAGGACAAAACCCTAATTCGAAAGTGATAAAAATGAGGAAAGCAGAAGAAGGACTTGATGTTCGTAAATGATAAAGACCAAGTGCACAACATAGAAGAAATGTTAATGTGATGCAAAAACCCTAAAATAAGGCAATGCACAAATGTTAAAGTATGACTCCGCGAGCGTTGACCATTTTTAGATGTCTACATTTTGTCCCTCTTTGAGACAATGCGATTCTAAGCATTGTTTCAAAGAACAATAATGAAAATGCCCCAGATAATAATGATGACATATGCATGCCCCCTCGAGGAATTGGCCGGAAACATCCAGAAAAGAGGCGAATTGATCAATAAGAATGATAGAAAATGATAGGATCAAACAGATGAAAGATCGGAGGTTAGATACACAAATGACAAGCAGTGGAAGATACAAAAGACCACAACCAGCATAAGATGGAGAGGGTGCATGTCCATCTAGGCACTAACAAAGATCTATAAATGAGACAAGGAGAAGGAAAAGATCTCATTTGCACTAGCCAAAGTGGAGGATTTGTTGCTCTGGAAAAGGACCCTTGCATAGAGATCGCGAACATTCCAATGGTAGATCACCTTGGGGAATGTGTATGAACCTACAGATGACCGGATGACGTGGGAGTAGCGGTATTTATCTCAAAAACTCATATTGTCAATTTCTTGAATTTTGGAGGATTGCGGGACATTGCGGGGCCCACAAGGAAGAGATTAATTGACATCTGCGCCTGTGTGGGTGCATTCTGCACTTCTATGAAGATGTTATGTGCCTATGTAGGGTACATAGGCGCAGCTTGATGTTGCACAGGCATAGGATAGGGTACACAGGCACAATTGTGCACTTGAGACCCTAATTTGACCGAAAACAACGTGCGTATGATCCCGAAAATGGGGATAAGGGTAGGATAGGTCAAAATAGATAAAAAACACCTTGATTTGTGGATGAAACAAGGAAATGCAGCCCTTAGGAGAAAACCCTAAAACTAACAAAGTGTGCCCCAATTGTGATGCAGAGTCGACAGTATCCATTGATTACGCAGGAGAACAACCCCGACTGCTTCATGTTGCGGCATAGACTCAGGAGTACGGAAAGAGATACATTAGCAGGAATTGGATTATACTATATTACATTCATGCTTGAGATTAGGGAAAACATAGGACTTCTTACTGCATTGGCAGAGTGATGGCATTCAGAGACTTCCTTGTTCCATCTACCGACTAGAGAGGCGATGGTGACACTAGAGGACGTGTGGCATATCCTCTGCATTCTAATTCATGGGGAGATGATAGTATATGACCCAGTGACAGGGAGAGATGCTTTGTGCAGATTATTTGAATGCAACGTAGAGGACCTTGATATTGTAGAGAGGGAGATCTGTTGGGAGACCATGGCAGCAGAGTATGATCAACGATATGTGGTGATACCCGTGGTTATAGCATGCCTATTAGCAGGGGACAGACGAGGACATGGATTCCCTATTGGATGGGGAAGAGTGCTAGAGTAGATGGTGATAGAGGGGATGGTGTATGCATGGGGACCATGTGTGCTTTCTATGCTATATTTTCAGTTGCATCAGATAGCATATCAGGGGGTGCAGACTTTGAGCTGTGGGGTCACACTGTTACAGGTATGGGCATTTGAGCACATAGCCATATGTTGACCAATTGCAGAGAGATAGGTAGTACCACATCGACCATATGTGTACTGTTATGGGGGTACATTGAGACAGGGTCTATTTGAATACATACTGTATTGGTGACATGAACTAGATAGATTGAGAGAGTTCACATGGAGGCTATATCTTGATTTCCCTGGATGGTAAGATGATAGTGATAAGCTAACATATTGTAGATAGGAAAGATACATGATTGGGTGACCAGTGAACCACTAGAGATTGATTGAGATGTACCTACCAAAGAGAGTCAGATGACAGTTTGGAGAGAGGCAGGATGTACCGAGAGGGACTGCACACTTTGCCCGATCTCATAGAGAGATGAGTCAGTGGGGGAGGATGATTTAGCCACACATAGCATATGCTAACTTCACATAGCTACAATAGAGACAGTGGGATTGGAGATTAGATGTAGTGGATGTGGGGATGACAGAGGAGTATGAGCGATGGTTTGCACGACGATGGCCAGTGCCATTAACAGATCCTGATATTCCGGTACCTAGGAGATAGGAAGACTTCCCACTCGCTGGAGAGGAGAAGGGAGATGATGAGGACAGAGATGAGGAGGATGATGAGGATGGAGGTGATGAGGATGATGAGGATGATGAGGATGATGAGGATGATGAGGATGGAGATGAGGATGGAGAGGATGAGTCAGATTCGGCCGATCAAGAGTCATTGCAGGATATACCCATAGAGCCGGAGATAGCTATCATAGAGGAGATGGAGATATGTAGGGCCACCATAGCGAGTTAGCATGATCACATTGTGACATTAGAGAGATAGAATGTTATCTTGAGGACAGAGCAGGATCAGTTTAGAGCAGAGATAGCCAGACTGACAGCGGCTCGAGATACAGCAATAGCCCAGGCACAACAAGCAAAATAGAGAGTCACCGAGTATATTGGATCGATTAGGGATGCTAGTGCATGTGAGATGACACATATGTTGGTAGAGATCGAAGAGGAGATACACCATTGGAGGACACTATATGAGAGTGTAGTTCCACCAGAGCAGAGAGCAGCATCATATCGGGCATGATCGAGGATAGAGAGCAGGCCATGCTCTCGGAGGTCAGTGAGCAGCATGGGGGTGAATGGACTGAGGAGACCACCACAGCCAGGACCAAGGACAAGAGGGACATCATCCTTGAGACATGGCAGGGATGAGGAGGATAGATGGAGCACCCAGTGATAGAGGCATATGCTCCTTATGATAGAGACATATATAGTGTGACATTATGTATTTAGCCTGCGGGCCATACTTAGGACAGACAGTCCAATTTTGTACTCCGATATTGTTTTGATATATGATATGATATGTAGCTATATGATGGGATGCAATGTGTTATGGTGTATGTTTATGTTCCATGTATGGATGGCTTATGCACTGTTTATGTACCATTGTGGAACATGTATGAATATATTTTTATGTGTTTTTGATGCATTTATAATATGAAATGGATAAAATGCTTGATATGATGCTTGATATAATTCAAAGGTACTAACCAATGAATGCAGGATGTAGCTTATGTTTTTTGGAGATCGGAGAACTAGACTGAACTGACTGCCCAAACTGATGGAAGAAATTTTAGTGAGAAGAAATTAGACAGAGGAAAATTAGAGATGAAGAACAACTTGCTTTCACCAATGCACAGAAGTAGGTGAGAACCTTTATTTAATGTAGCAAAGCAGATGCAGAGCATAATAGCATTGAAAGCCAGAGCTGAAACGCAACCTCATTTGCAAAAGACAGACACATCGCACACAAGGAATGAGTGAAGCATCCTAGGGTGAATACATCAAGGGTCGAGGTATGTGTGGTGTTCACAAAGCGAACATACTTATCACAGACACCCAACGATATAGTTGCCCCAGTTTGTGACAAACATTCCACAAATAACAAACACAACCAAAAAAAAAAAAAAAAGGGACCATGAACCATCCCGATTACTCTAAATTACTCAGTGACATCCTCGAGCAACATAGGAACATGATCAAAGCCAAAGATAAATCAGTAAAAAGATAAGACACACAAATACGACCAAGTCAAACAAACAGTCTGATCATCATTGTCAAAAGTGGAAAACAAGAATGATCATGCTATCTGGTTTCAGGGAATGCAGTACCTCGTCTAAGACAGGACACAGTCTAGTTTAGAGTATACCACACCCTGTATAAGACCCATGATAATATTGACAAGGACCAATGGTAATGTTGATGCTATTTGGATTGATGTGACAATTGTGATTAGGTTGATTGTCTGGTTTGATTGAAAAGTTCATCTGTTAATGCGTGATTCCAGTAAAGCTCAATGTTGTAACATGTTATCTATTTGTTGTCTACACAAATGTTTGATCGATTGTCATTGGATGTATGCTTAGTGATCTGTCTATGCACAGAGGGTACCATTTATTGACAAAATGCAAAATGCCAAAGAAATTGTTTTTGGATTTTGATGTTTTCACTTTGTAGGAATTTCAAGTTTTTTTTTAATTTTTTTTGTTCGTTTTTCAGGACTTTATTTGACTTTTTAGGGATTTTTTTTAGGACATTTTATGAATGTTTTGGATTTTGACATTTTAGTTCAAAATGAACACATGATTTTTTGTTTTGATGTTTTTGAATGTTTTCAGGATTTTTTTCAATTTTTTTCAATTATTTTAGGACATTTTTCAAATTTTTATGATTTTTGCCCCCAGTGTATAGCAAGGCAAGGAATATGACAGGTGAATAAATAGGCTTGCTGAAATGTTGGTGGATAGAGGGAAGACAAAGGCTTTTTATTATAGAGACAATGGAACAAGCGATTAGATATGACAATGTAAAGAAGGAACATGGCATGAGGGACATGTCAAGAGGTTTTTGAAACTATGTTTAAATTTTGCGTCCTTATGTCCATGCTTTTTCATGCTTCTGTGGTTCCTTGGAGTGCATTGCTTGCATAAGGGATTTAGGAGCCGCTTAGGGATCCACATGGTTTTTGATTTTTCATGCTTTTGTGGTTCCTTGGAGTGCATTGCTTGCATAAGGGATTTAGGAACCCATATAGATTTTGACTTTTGTTTTTGAGGAATGGGCCTTTGTGGCCTTTTGGATATTTCTTTTTCTTTATATATCAAATTTTTCTTTGTTTTGACATGTTGATTATATTGGACATGTTGATCCTTGAATACATGTGGATTGCTAGACTTATGACATTTATACTTGGCATTCAAATTGCTTGGAGGGGGAAAGGAATGCATGGATGGATATGAATGCAATGGAGTTCTTTTGGATGGATGAAATTTACTCAAGGATGTGTGCCTTTGCTAACCTTACATAGAGGACAAAGGGATATAAGGACCTAAGATGGATGGAAAGTATGATGGGAAAGGTGTATGTTTTGATTTTGATGGAGGGATACCAACATCTTGAGAGTGAGTTGTGTAGACATGAGCCTTAAGATCTTCTTTGATATGGAGGGATTCTTGCTTATGGAGATCTACTCCTTTGCCTTTATGAATATCTTGACTTCTAGGATACTCTTTTCTTTGGGAAGAAGACGCGAGTCCATTATGAGGTGGATATGATATGAGAGAAATAATGAGATCTTGAAGTGGATCAGATTGCACCAAAGTGGAAGAACCCATTATGCATGTCGAGGGTTCATGAACATCTTGCACTGACACGTTAGAATCATGAGGGGGATTAGGATCATGAGGGGGACTAGGATTGTGTAGTGGACATGGTTCAATGGCAGGCTCTTCAAGAGATGGAATGGGAGAAATAATGGGATCATTAAAAGAAATGAGATCTTGGGGTGTGTATGGAGGATTAGGACATGGAGATGGAGGAACAAGTGGATCTTGTGGAGGATCTGAAGGAATGATAAGGTCTTGTGTTGGAAATGAATTTGGAAGGATACTTTGATCTTGACAAGGAGGAAAATCATTGGATTCCTCTTTAAAGGTGCTTTGCTCTTGACTTTTAATGGGATCATTGGAAAGGATGGAAGGGATATCTTGATCTTTCTCAGGGAATGGAATGTCAATGGGATTTGAAAGGATATTGTGTTCTTGGATAGAATTGATAGGAATAAGTGAATCATTGCGAGTGTCTGGGGAAATGGGATCTTGGTCAACAATTGGATGGGATGATAAGGTTTCAAGATCTTGATCTTCATCTATTTCAAGACACGTTTCTTCATGCTCTAAATTATCCTCTTGACATGGGGTTGGACTTTGGATATGCATGTGGGATTCTAACAAGGGATCAATGTTTGGGCATGAAGGAAATGCACTTTGAACATTTGTGATGGATTCCGGCAAGGAATCAATGCTTGAACATGAGGAAGAGGGACTTTGAATGGGGTCCTCTAAAACAGGTAATGACAATAAAGTGCATGGTGGCATTGGGTCTTGTATTTCTGAAACATGACAAGGATGTGCATCATGAATTGGTTTATTTTGGCAATCAATTATGGATAGCCCTTGGATAATTTTATCCTTAGGTGCATTGTTTTATGAGGACAATATGGAAGGTTCTTGTGAAACTTCTAAAGGTGTAGGGATAGATGCCACTGGAGAGTCAATTTGTTTGTGGGGGGATGAGGCATTGCTAGACATAATTATATTATCTTGATCTTCCTCAAAGAACTCACTTGGTAGTTTCCTTAAGAGCCTTGCAATAAAGCCACCTTTCTTTCGAGGTTTTGACATACTTGTATCTGGAATTTGAACTTGTTTGGAAAGGAGTTGGTTTTGGTCTGATGTCATGTTTTGATTTCAAACTAGATGTTGATCAAATTGGTTTGACATGTTCAAAATTTGGCTTGGTGTGTGCTGCAACCTTTGTTTTTGAATGTTTGGTTGTGGTTGTTGACATTGATATGTTGATTGAACTTGTTGATATTCCACCATTGGTTGAACTATTTGTGGACATTGTATAGTTGGTTGGACATATTGTTGAAATTGGACCATTGGTTGTGTTGGTTGTATATGTTGGACAATTGGTTGTGTCTGTTGGAAATGTTGAAATTGTTGAACAATTAGTTGTGATGGTTGAAAATTTGATTGATAGTAAACACCTTCTTGTTCTTGTTGTGAAGGCACATAATGTTGTTGTCTCTTTTCTTGAAATTGTTTCATCATCTCTATTTGTGAGAGGAGAGCTGGTATGTCTGATCATTCAATAAGAGATCTTACATCAATTGGCTCAATTTTTGGATTTCGACCTGGAAATTTTTGAAACATTTTGGACATATGTGATCTATTCTTCTCAATTTTTTTCACTCTTTGTTCCAATATCTCCTTTTCTTGAGCTAGTTTCTCCTCTAGTTTTTGTATTTGGAGACTTGTTTCATCATAAAAAGTTTGATCAATATTGCCTTGTTGTTGGGTTGGATATAATTGTGATTGCCTTGGATTAAAATTCGATTGCATTGTTGGTTGATACGTCAAACTTTGTTGCATCATTGGTGCTTGGAACCTTGTTTCAATAGACATGTCACTATGCAATGTTTTTGGGATTTTTGATTTTAAAAGGATGATGTATGATATGCAACTAAATGCAACCTAAATAAATGAAAATGTAATCTATGGCAAGAATGCAACCTATGTTTTTGGTTGTTTTTCAAGATTTTGACAAACTTTTTGGAATGCAAACCTAAAGACTCAACCTTGGGAAGGTGAAATGAAGCCAAGACCTTAAAGGACAAAGGACCAAATGACAATAGGACAAATGACAATGTCTCACCTATATGCTTGGATACTAAGCTAGGTTTGACAAAAATTATATTAATGGAAGGACAAATTTTAGACAAGGTCAAGACTCCTTAACAACAACTTAGGGTATCATCCAAAGTTTTGATTTTTCAAGTTTGACAAACCAAATTTTGACACTATATGCAAAAAAGGCAATGATTATGACAATGACTTAGGATATGACATGAAAATGATCTAAGGATATGATATGACAAGATGAAGTGAAGACAAGATGACAATACAATGACAAGGATATGCGAAGACCAAAGACTTGAAATATGCAAAATGCAACCTAGGCAAGACCTAATTTTAGCATGACAAGGATAATGCAGTAATGTCACCTAAATGGAAATCTAGCCTAGATATGACAATGAAATGCAAACTTAGGGAAATGATTTTGAACCTAAGTGCAAAATGAGGACGCTTGCAATGAAAAGGACTAAAAGGAAGGGAGATGACAATATGCCCTAGGACCTAAGTTGGACTATGCAAAACCTAGCCTAAAGTGACATGAATGTTGAGACAAAGTTTTTTATTTCAATGTGTTTGAAAGCCATGTTCAAATGTTAGATGAATACTTGGACAAATTTGGACCTTTGTTCGGATTGTGTTTTGAGTTGAATGTTGTTGATTTCGAAAATCCAAGTTGATTATGACCACTTTTGAAAGTTTGTTTTTTAATTTAATGTTTGACAATCACAGAAGACAAAATGTTTGTTTGACATGGACTCAAGACAATCAAGCACATTTACAACAAATCTTATGGCTGGCAAGGGCAATATCTATTGAATCCTCTAACCATAAAATACAACACTTAGCCGAATAGCTAGACGCTTGGTAGCACTGGCTCCTCCTTACAGTGCACTCACTTCTCGGGCATACCAAGCTTCGAGTTCAAGGGGCATCACTTCCCAAGAACTTGCTATCTCTAACTAAGGAGTACATGAGAGGTGTCTTTGGCATGTGCATATCACAACGCCTGAGCCAACAAAGAGAAGGATTTTGGCATCTAAACAAGAGATTCTAGTAAGGGCATCCGTTCGGGTGGGTATTGAGCTGGCGAATAAATCATCGCAATACCATTCCAGCACCCATTGTCTACAAATTTCATTGCATCCATGGTTATTTAGAGTGGTTCAGAAGAGCTTGGTTTTAGCCCATCACCACTTAGGGTCGTTCCCTCTCACCAATGCCTGTGTGAAGTGCCAGGCAAATCGGGAGTCAGGCCCAATTCTAAGGGTTAAAACATGCAATCAAACTAAAAGCAATCAAAGCATGCATGGTATTCATTAACCTTTAGGAAATTAAATGTGCAACTACTTTAAAAATCACATGCAAGATGTTTTAATAAAAGTCTTTGACCGTGTCCTGCATAAGATTTGTTAGTAGTTTCATTCTTTGTCTTTGTCACACGTAAAGTGAATGTCTCCTCCAAAATTCTCCATTGTCCTTCTTTCTCCTTCAAATTGCTTTGTTTGTGGATCTCACCTACAAGTGCATAAGCATGAGATGAAAGCAAGATTGACAAGATGAGCATAAGGATACTAGAAGCATGATTGATTCGGATCCCTGATTGAAGAAATTCGTCCAATTTATAGATAAATTGGAGAAAAGACAAGATAAGCATGAAGAGATTTAAAAGGAAATTCAAATCAAGAATAGCAAAATTATGACAAGTGTATGACAAATTGCTATGCAAGGAGTTATGACAATTTATGACAAATTGCTATGCAAGAAGTTATGACAAGAATTTGAAATAGAAATAGAAATTTAGGAATTTAGGAGAAATTAGAAAATTAGATGAATTAATGAATTGGAAATTAGGAAATTAGAAATTGATGAAATTAGAAAAATAGGTGAATTAATTAACAAATTTTCATTCATTAATTAATTCACAAAAAGAGAGGGAATTAATTAGCCAATTAAATAAATATTTAATTGTGACAAGAAGACTTAGGATAAATAAATAAATTATTTAACCTAGAGGGAAAATGACAAACAAGGTTAAATGAATAAATCATAAAACCCTAGTAGATGAATTAGAAATGCAAGGATGACAATTAGGTCTTGACAAAAGATAACTGATGTCGATTTAATCATGATTTTAATTGACAAAGGATCAATGCTGATAAACGATTGAGATTGGTTGACGAATTGACCAAGATTGATAAAGAGACCAACGATTGAGATTGGTTGACGAATTGACCAAGATTGATAAAGAGACCAAATTGAAAGGCTCCAATTGACGAGGAACAATAATTGATCCAAATTGACATGATTAAAAAGAACAACGATCGATGACAAATCGATCGCAAAATTGACGAGATTGACAAGAGGACAAGGATTGATGACGAATCGATTGCAAAATGACAAGATTGAAAAGGACAAACGATCGATGACAAATCAATCACAAAATGGATGAGATTGACAAGAGGACAACAATCGATGACAAATCGATCACTTGACAAGAGGACAAGGATCGATGACAAATCGATCGCAAAATGACAAGATTGAAAAGGATAACAATCGATGACAAATTGATCACAAAATGGACGAGATTGACAAGAGGACAAAACCCTAATTCGAAAGTGATAAAAATGAGGAATGCAAAAGGACTTGATGCTCGCAAATGATAAAGACCAAGTGCGCAACATAGAAGAAATGTTAATGCGACGCAAAAACCCTAAAATAAGGCAATGCGCAAATGTTAAAGTATGACTCTGCAAGCATTGACCATTTTTAGATGTCTACAACTACTATTGGCCAAAGTTGCCAAGAGATGTGAAAAGATATGTAGAATAGTGTGGTGTATGCCAAAGAGCCAAAGGTGGATCAAGAAATGCTAGTTTATATCAACCATTATTGGTCCCTAGCAGACCTTGGGAATGTCTAAGCATGGACTTTGTAGTAGGAATTCCCAAGACAAAAACTGGTATGGACAACATCTATGTGGTAGTAGATAGATTTTCCAAGATGAGTCATTTTATCCCATGTAAGACTACACATGATGCAAGCTATGTTGCACATCTCTTCTTCAAAGAGATTGTTAGGATTCATGGACTCCCTTTAAGCATTGTTTCAGACAGGGACAAAAAATTCATGGGTCATTTTTGGCAAACATTATGGAGGAGACTAGGAACTAACTTGTCATTTAGCTCAGATTACCATCCACAAATAGATGGTTAAACAAAAGTCATCAATAGGGTGTTAGGTAACTTGCTGAGGTGTTTAACTAAGGAATATGGTGAGACATGGGACCTAATAATTTCTCAAGTAGAGTATGCATATAATGACAGTGTGAATAGAACCGCTGGTAGAAGTCCTTTTGAGGTTGTCTATGGTAGGCATCCAAGAGGAGTATGTGAGTTGAGAGACCTTGGTAGTTTGGAAATGAAGAGTGGGCAAGAAGAAGACTTCACTCAAACCATCAAGGAAGTTCAGGAGCAAGTTAAGTAGGCCATCCTTGAATCCACTCAAAAATTGAAACCCAAAGTGGATGAGAAGAGGAGAGAAGTTCAGTTCAAGGTGGGTGACTATGTGATGGTCCATTTGAGTAAAGATATGATGCAAGGAGGTAAGCCTGCCAAACTGTAGATGAGAAGGGTAGGACCTTGTAGAATCCTATCACAATATGGTAAGAATGCCAACAAAGTTGACCTGCCTTTAGATTTAGCTATATCACCAGTCTTTAATGTAGCTGACCTGATCATGTACAAGGGTGAGATAGTAGGGCAGACTGAGAACCAAGCCAAGGTACTATAGGACCTTGATGTTAATGTCTTACCATAGGTGAAGAAGCCTAAAGCAAAGGAGATCTTGGAATCATGGGTGAAGAAGTCAACTAGACACTAGGTCTACATGGAGCACTTAGTGAAATGGGCAGATCAACCAGTATCTAAAGCTACATGGATGGAGGAGAGCAGGTTCAAGGCACTTGGAATAGACCTGGCTCTCATCTCTTCTTCTATTTCTTAATTATGTGTAGAGGGGGAGTATGGTGTAGGAGCACCCTTCCAAACTCTTTATCTTTCTTTTTTTGTTGGTGTTATGCTTCTTATGAAGCCATTGTACATAAAATAATGAGCCATGTGCTCATAGGTCCTAGTTACGGTCCTAGTGGAGATCTTAGGGGTCATGAGTCTAGATTGTGATTTTCTTGAAAATGGAGGGTATGTGTGTCCTGGAAGTGTTTAGGGGTCCTTAATAACATGGTGGTTTCCTTAGGTTGGCCCAATGTGGGTTTAGGAGTCATAAAAAGCAACATTGGGAAAGTTGCTCAAAAGTTGCATGACAACTTTTAAAAGTTGTCAAGCAACTTTTCCACCATGATGTCAAGTTCTTTAGGTTAGCATGGAAAACCCTAGTTTGGGAACATAGACCGAGTAAAAGGTAGTATAAGTACTTGCAAACCCTAAATTCATGGGTTGGATGTCAGACATTGTACGGCCCTGGCAGAAATATCAGACTGAGACTGTAAAACTATTACCAGTTAGTTTGAATGAAGGAAACAAGCAAGTTAATGGATTGAGATACATCCAAAACTATGTGGTTTGTCTTTCATTGTGTAAATACTTTCATTTCAAGTAGTTAGTTTAGGTTTTTATTGCAAATTGAGTGTGTTTGTAGATAGTCTGTAAATTGTCTTCTTACTGTCCAGTTTTGGACAGGATTGTGTAAATGGCTGCATAACTCCATTCCCCGTTGTGGAAACACCATGAAACCATGGGAATGAGAGTGCAGACCTTGTACCATATTGAGAAACAAGAAATTCCCTTAAAAATGCAAGAAGGCCAAGAAAATGCCCGCTCCTAGGCGAGACTGGACAGTGCCCAGTTAGGAATGGTTGTTGGTGCAGAGGTCTTGGAGAGCAAGGTTGGATAGAGGAGAGTACATCCTTTGGAGGAGGTGTAGAGGGGTGTTAGAAGAATCATTTGTGTGAAGGAGGAGCCTCCACCAATCCAAACAAGGTGGCTAACACACAAAACCTTCACTGTGACCTAGGCAGACCACAAAACCCTTAAAAACCCCCAAAATTTGCCCTAGGCACTGCACGGCCACTTGGAGGCCCAAAACCTAGAAAATCCTTGAGCCCTTGCCAATTTAATGGTAGTCCATTTTGGTAGTTAGGGTTGTTTGTGCATCATTTGTGAGAGAGAGCCCTGGAAGACTGGTTAGGAGGCCTAATTGGTCCTAATCCTTGTAGCCCTATTTTGTAAGCAAAAACACAAAACAATGAAATCGGTAGAAAGGATGAAGGCATCAACTTCTTGGGGGCACATGGAGGGATTTAAAACATGGTTTGAGACCTGATTTAACCTTGCTAAGACCTTGGAAAGTGTGGAATAAGCCTTGGCCCTTATTAGCCATAGTAAGGGGTTTGAGTCTCATGAGTAGGTGAGACCTTAGCAGTAGCATAGCAACTCATTGGTGGGTCGATTGGGCAAGGTCAGGGGATTCCTCAAGAATAGGGAGTCCTAGAGACCCTAGGGTGTGAGGAGAACACCAGTTGATCCAAGGAAAGGATCCAGGAGCATAGACTAGGCTAGTCTATCCCAAACCCATCCCATCAGATGGAGAAACTGGAACAAAAATAGGTTGAGACACAAGTTCAGACAGAGAGAGTGCCACTAGCTAAAATTGAAAAGCCCAAACCTTTACTTATAGAAATGCAAACATAGACTGACCTACCAGAGGTTGAATCAAGAAAGGTAATTACTATATACACCTAAAAATGGTCTGAAGATAATTAATTAAATAAGCAATTATTTAATTTATCTTTCCTCCCCAATTTAATTAAAATCACTAAGCAATTTGATTAAATTTCCTTTCATCTACTTATTAATAAATCTAAGGATTTATTAAATAGGTTCATTTCACCCCTTTAATTAATTAATTCTCTCATCCAAAATCATTTCTTCTAATCCCCTAATTAATTAAAACAAATCAAATCATGAGTTGTTGAGATTAATTATCCTTTTCCTATTATTTGAATTTTTAAATTCAAATTCTCCTAACTTCTACCACTCCTAAACCTAACCCATTCTACCTACCACCATGTCCCCTTTCATCCAACATCTTCTAGAACCTTTGTGACACTTGTCACTAAGTGTTCCCTTTAATCCAACCCCCTTTGCCATCCTCCTCCAATTTAACCATTGATATCTTCAGATCAATCTTGGCCGTTGATTCTTGCCACATCACCCCTAGCCTTGGAAAATCCTATAAATAGACTTCATTTTGGAGCAATATTGGTCCCAATTCAATTTCATGTCTCAATTTCATGTCCTAATTTCATATCATTATTGCATATCATTTGATCCCATCTCATTTTGCATTCATGCATTGTTATTATAGGCATCTAGCTTATAGTTTATTAGTTTTAGCAATGTTATCATGCTCAATTTTAGCTTCAATCTTAGCTTAATCATGCTAGATCAATCACTCATGTAGCTTAATCATGCTATTCTTGCTAAGATCATGCATTTCATCATTCAAATCCTCCATCTAAGTGTAGTCAAGTCACTGGAATATGCATAATCAGATTTGAGAGCATTTTTCATACTCGCATTTACTAGGAGGTGATAAGTCGATTAGCTATGGTTTTATCTTTCTTTGATTTAAATCTTCTAACCATGCTTGCAATGATTTATTGAGAGAATTGTGTTTGCAGATATAGGTACAATTCACAGAGCATGACATTTTGGCACCCACCGTGGGGCAAAAATCATCATTTTCAGCCTCTCAAGCTTCAATAAACCTTCATCTCTATTGGATCAGAATCAAAATGTCGTACGAGTTGATTTTCCAACTCGTACGAACTACCTTTTAGCCCAGGATGACACTTCATCATGACTGATACTAGGTATAATTCTAACTCGTATGAGCTTTTACATTGAAAATTATTTATTCGTTCTAGCTCATTCCTGTGTCATATGAGTTGATTTTCACTGTCATACTAAAGCTAATTCTGTTTCGTATGAATTTCTGGCTTCAAAATCTTATGTCATATGAATCTTCTTTTATTCCTGTGCGAAATCTAAAGTTTTGTCGTACTAATTGGAAAAGCATGTCGAACGAGTCTCTGGTTCTCTGGGTTTTTCCATAAACTGCAAATTAGAATTTTCAAGATTGTCTATGCGTTGGTAATTTGCATTTTTGAAGGCCTTCTGGTCATTTTTAGCCCTTGAAAGTGTAGGCTTGCTCTTTCAAATATCTCATCTATAACTCTTGGAGACCTTTCCAACGAGTTAAACGATTCGCAACTTCGAGTCCCGAGCAGAAAGTTATGCCTATTTGAAGTTAGGCTAAAATTTCATATAGTTTTTTTCTAAAAATTTCGTAGTTTGAATCACTAATGCTAATCTTGTTATGTCTATGAGATGTTTGTAGCCTAACTCTTTTCTACAAGATGCTTGTCAAAGAAAAATTCAAAACACAATCATGACTACTAATCAATCTATTTTGTAGGTTGCCTAAGGATTCAGCAAAAAAAAAAAACTTTGTGTATTCTTTAATATTTTTAGGCACACTTCAATTTGGGATAAAAATGAACAACCATGTATTTCATGTCTTTGATGATAGGCGAGTATGCTCTCACCTTTCTTAGGTGATCAGAAAGCTAGACTCATCCTTTTACTTTCATTAGTGCATCTCTTTAGCAGGCCCGCCCTCCTGAGGAGTTATTAACTCTTAGCCCTTAAGGCCGGTGAGAGGGGAACGACCTAAGTGGGAATGGTTAACGCCAAGTAACCCAACCCACTATAAAATAAATGTGTTTTTGATGAAAATCAAAGCAACGACAGTGCTCGAGAATAGCTCTCCTTCGTACCTTCGGGTATATCAAACCTTGGTTTTCAAGGCTGGGAGACCTCTTAATTGAGTTTATACCCCGACGCGCCGAATGGATCCCTTACTAGTGCCAGTTAAAATAGAAGCTACTCGATTCACCTCCAAAAGGGTGATAATCTTTATGCAAGAGAGATAGTAACTCTCTCAAGACACTTGCCATATTGTGCCCCCATTAGCGTTTGGAGTCGGATAATACGGCATTGAGAATCCATTGCGTGAGACTCAGCGGCCATATTCTGATTAGCTATTGGGTGTGTACCTAAGTCAGAAAGCAATGGTTTTCATTCTCAACCAACTTCCTTAGGGTTTATCTTGATTGAGAGTCATCTATCACATCATGTGTTTGTTGTGTATTCATCCCTAAATTGAAAATCAAACATTTAAAACTAGAAAACCAAAGTAAAACATCAAAATTCACTAATCCAAACTCAAACAAGCAAACAATTTTTGTCACTGTTCAAATACCTATCGTACGAGTCATAAGTCTCTATCGTATTTCTTGATCCTCTGTCGTACGAGTCAGGATTCTTTGTCATACTGCTTGATCTTTTGTCGTACAAGTCAAGGTTCTCTGTCATATGAAACACTACTTTACACATGAAGTCACTAGTCTGTCGTTATGTTTTGTATCTCTTGTCATTCTATGCTGCATAATCTATCGTACGAAACTCTGCATTTGTCAGTCCAGAGCCATGTCCTGCATGCCTGTTTCAGATTTGTCATTTCTGCCTAATCAATTTGCAGTAAGCATAAACAATTGTTATCTGTCAATCCATGCTTAGATTGTCTGCTTGGTTTGCTTGGTCAAGTTATCATCCGTCAAAATCAGAATTTAGAAAATATACACCTGAATATTTTCAAGTGCTTACCCCCAACAAGTTCAAAATCTAAACATCTCAAAGTGCATTATCTTTGATAAACTGATCACTCAAACATAGTTTCTCATTAGGATCAATCATCCTTTATCATGAAACTGAAACGTTTGGTCAGGATAATCTTGACCCACATCGTAGGATAGATCATTCCTACTGGACTTGGTTCTTATCAATCATCACCATTGCACTCCTAAATTGAAGATCAAAAAACTTGCAAACTTTTAAACAATTGAATTCTCTTTTAGTGACATATCACTCTATTGCCTTAAAATTGACTATTGATCACTTACCCAAAACAATCTTTTGGACAATCAAATCCTAGCACAATATCAAACACAATGCCCATTTTAACAAGAGAGCAGAGACATAAGATCGCTGAAACATTTGCAATAGCTGAAAATCATATTAACATGACATATCAAAGCAAAACACAAGAAGAACACATGACAAACCAACATATCAGAGCAATCAAACAAGTTTAAAATCAGTATCCAACTATGTTAAAACCTCACGAGGATTTAAATACATCTCAAAAGAAAGGTGTCTCTTTTATGCACCTCTTAAAGAGATCCCTAAAGGATTTGGCTAAAGAAGATCAAAATCGTGCACCCATATCTAACAATGATCCATCCATACATAAGCAAATTGATTAACCAAAGGCATCTATTCCTACACCTCCTAAAAGCTTGCAAGAATCTTCCATAGAACCATCGCCAAAGAATACATCCAAAGATCAAGTTGCCCAAGGGATATCCACAATTGCCATCAAGCCTCTTTCAGATGATCCTATTCAAAGCTCATCTCCTTCATATCCAACCATTAATTAAGTGCAAAATCCTCATAACGCTTCCTTGCAATGAAGTCCTCATTCATAGAACGCTTGTTAAACATGTCCTGATAGATGGGGGAGCTAGCTTGAACATTTGCTCTATGAATCTTGTTTGTGCTCTAGGCTATTCAAAATGCATTTGATCCCTGTAAAAGGATAAAAATAAAAGCACATAATGAAGAAGAGAATTCATCTAAAGGAATGGTGATATTACCCATCATAGTGGGACCTTTGTAGAAGGACATAGCATTCCAAGTTCTAGACTTGGACCTACCATACAATATACTCTTGGGGAGACCATGGATACAGGATATACAGGCTATTACATCAACATGTGATCAGTGCTTAAAATTTCCATACAATGGACAAGAAATCACAATATCAACAAACTCAAATCCAGTGCAGTGTTGTAGTAATCTGAGATCAGCTCAAGAGGTCATTGTTTCACATAACAAAGAGGTGGCACCTTCAAGCACACAATCCAAGGAACAATAATTTGCATCAATTTTGTCAAACATGGAAGAACAAATGCAACTAAAAGATTGAGGGAACAAAGAATATTTTCTATCATGGAAAAACAAACAAGAGCAACTTCAAATTAAGAGGGATGAAGAAGCAGATATAGTAGTTGATGTAGTTCACACATATGTAGAACAAATGCTAGGAACTAGCCCACTTGAATCAAAATCACATTCGACTGACATGGACATAACCGAGGACGATCCAAATTTTCTTATACAAGGTCATTCTAATGAAAGTATCATTCTAGACATCGACATACATATTGAAAGCTCTGACATCTCTATCATGACCCCTAATATCTTTGAAGCTATTCAACCTGAAGATCCTTTATCCTTAAGCTATCTTGAACCTATGAACTAGGAAAATGAAGGACATACTACCATTGATACCTTACCTAATGACCATGCCATATCCTTATATCTTGATGAAATCAAACCCGCAACAACTTTCACCAGGGATTCCACTAATGTATCTTCAGGTCAAGTGGGTGTCGAGTCTCCTAGTCGCAAAAGTGAAAATCAAGAAAACAACATCAGGTCTAATGTTGAAAACCATTTATTGGCAACATTAGATCGAGAAAAAGTAAAAACAAAGGACGCATCTAATGGTGAAAACCTCCTTGAGGCGCCGGAAGATGGGAAATTTGACACCTTACCTAAATTTTATCAAGAGAAGCTATCTATCATAATAGCACCAACAAAGGCAACTATCATTGGCACAACTGATCTACATCTAGCAGCTTCTCTATCAGAACCAACAAGACAAAAATACTTGAAACCATTCAAAAGATGGCAAGTCAATTTTACCTGGTCATATACAGACGTTCCAAGGTTTGATCCATATCTTATAATACATCACCTGAATATCAGTCTAGGAGAAAGCATCAATAATGGAACACAACATGGATCAAGAGAAAGCATCAATAAAGGAACACAACATAAATTAGAAGCAGGCATTCAATTCATCAAAATGGCTATAGAATGAAATATTAAACAACTTCAAGTCTTTGGAGACTCTCAACTTGTCATTAATCAAATCAATGATGACTATCAAACCAAAGATGACAAACTCATGCCTTACAAAAAGATGGTGGATGTTATCAAGAAATACTTTGTAGAAATAACTTTTGAACAAATTCCCAGAAATGACAACAAAGCAACAGACGCCATGGCTACACTTGCTTCTCTATTGCAGACACAAGAAAATCAACAACATTATGAATTCCTGGTTGAAGAGTTGTTTCATCCCACCTATAATTGTCCCGATTCCCAAACCATCTATCAACTTATTGGACATGATTCCTCCTGCTATGGCCAAACTTACACATACCTAAAATATAATATCTTACCTCCTAACTTATCAAAGAATCAAAAGAGAAACTTTATTCGCCAATCCTCTCATTTAACTCTTGTCGCAGATACCCTATTTAAACGAGGTCTAGATGGTACTCTTTTAAGATGTCTTGAACAAGAAGAATCTGAGAAGGCCTTATATGAAGTCCATAATGACATTTGTAGCACTCATTCAAGTGGTCTTACCCTTTCAAAAAAACTCATACGCTTGGGCTACTATTGGTCGACTATGGAATGAGATTCTTTTAAGATAGCAAGAACATGCAAACAATGTCAAATCCATGGGAACTTGATCCATGCACTAGCACAAGAACTTCATGCTTTAGCAATATCTTGGCCTTTTTGTCAATGGGGACTTGATCTAGTAGGAAAGATAAATCCTTCCTCATCTAATGGACACAAATTCATTCTTGTAGCTACAAAATATTTTACAAAATGGATTGAAGCAGTACCTCTCATCAATATCACAAGAAAACAAATTGCTACATTTATCTTGAATTACATCATCTATCACTATGGAATACCAATGACCATTATCACTGATAATGGGTGACCATTCAAGAATCAAGATGTACAAGAGCTATGTGAGAAGTTCAAAATCCAACACAGATTCTCCACACCATATTATCCACGGGGAAATGGGCAGGCAGAAGCATCTAACAAAACTATTCTAAAAATCCTCAAAAAGACAGTAAATGATGCTAGGAAAGATTGGCATATTCAACTAAACCTTGCTCTATGGGCCTACCGCACCAGTATCCATACACTAATAGGTGCCACACCTTTCTCTCTTGTATATGGATTAGAAGCCATATTGCTAATCGAAGTAGAGATACCTTCTCTACGTGTATCACTAAAAGGTCTCATCTTAGATGAAGAACAACGAGTATCTAGACTGTAAGAGTTAGAATTGATCCATGAACGCAGACACAATGCCTTTGATAATCTAAAGGTATATCAGCAAAGAATGTGCTGGAGCTATAATCATAAGGTTAAACCACAAATCTTTCAAGTGGGAGAACTAGTGCTAAAGGAAAATCCATGCAACCAGGCAGATCGAGAAAAGAAAGGAAAGTTTGAACCAAACTAGTTAGGTCCATTTGTGGTCATAACAATATTTAGATCAGGAGCATATCAGCTATCAACATAGAATGGGGATCAGCTCGAAGAACCTATCAATAGCATGCATCTGAAGAAGTTCTATGTTTGAAAAATTAAAAAAAAATTTAAAAAGTGAAAAATCAGAAAAAATCAAAAACAGTGAAAAATCAAAAAAAAGCAAAAAAAAATCAAAAAGCAAAAAAAATCCAAAAAAATCAAATATAAAAGAAAAAGTGCAATAAAAGCAGATGGTGAAAACCTGACAAATAGGAGCTATCTGCCAGCTAGCTCTTCCATCTATTAGTTCATGCATTCATCTTCCATCAAGCGCTATCCATCATAAAGCCTTGTACATATGCAGACATCCCAGGTGGCTTCTTACCATGGTTTGGATCCTTGGATATATCATAACGACTTTGTTTCTAGGCTTGGGGAAAAATCCTCCACTTAGCTGGGGGAAAAAAATTTGATCATTTTGAGCTAAATTTAACAAGTAGAACAAATAGTTAGACAACTCTTATCAAGTGAAAAATGAGACACATCCAACGTTGAACACAAGATCAAACTATCAACTATCAAGCTATCATGAAATCAATCTAAGCACATCACACACTTTTCAGTGTATAATTTTCTTTTTGAATAATGATTGTAACATGATTGTTCAACTTTTCTATATTGCTTTTCGCTATCATGATTTCTGAGTGACTCCAGGATGTCATTGACTAGAGGAACAAGGAAGAAACATGATATTTTTCTTGTCTGCTATCTGAAAATTAATCATTAATATGTGCAAATTTGTCTCGGGACATGATCATCAGAATATCATTGAAGACATTTCCAATTTGCGTATTGAAATGATTAATACTGCCTATTTTACGCAAACAACACTCTGGTCATCTTGGTTCAATTATACCTCAATGCTTGTATTAACTTGCTATATCAAAATCTAGGAAAGTAGTGCTCAGGTCATCATGGTTTAATTATACCATCAATGTTTGCACTCACTTCCCACATTTCAAAAGCTCAATGATGACAAAAAACGCAAAATAATCTAGTGATTGGTCCGGTCATAGCTGTGCATCCATTGCATTGCATTTGCATTTTAGCTTGCATTTCATTCTTGCATGGGATCTTACAAGATCCTTTTATCCAAGGCTAAATATATTGTAGGAATAATCAAAGAATCATCACAAGTGTATACACAATCAGAATGATGACTCATTTCTCTTAGATATTATCAACTCTTATTCTATCTCTCTCAATAGAATCAATAGTTAGCATATCCAAATATTTCTGCATCTTGCTATCAACAAAATGTCAGTTCTTTATCTAATCAACCTTATCAAATCAAATCAATCAATCAAACCTAATCAATTCTATCACATCTTATATAGGATGAATCCTTCCTGAAACTAGACGATCTGATTCTGATTCAGGTCTTATACAAGATGTATCCTTCCTGAAACCAAACGTTCTGATCATGTCTTATATAGGATGAATCCTTCCTAAAACTAGATGCTTTGATCATCATTGTCTTATACAGGATGAATCCTTCCTAAAACTAGATTGAATCTAATCAATCAAGATTTTTCAATCTTATCAATCTAAGCAATCAAGCTAATCTAAGAACTCACACTTTCATCAACCACAGTTGTAGAAATCAAATCAAATCTATCAGGATATCAATCTCGCAAAAACTCCAAAGATCAATTATCTCAATTGATCTCCCGAGGGGGCATCATCATTCCAGAATTTAGCAATCAAGAGTTGGGGCATCCTATCTGTACATTAGGAAATAGGAAATCATCACAAAACAAGATAAACATAATAGCTCAATCACAAATGCATTCATTGCAATGAATCTATCCTAAGACACATTCAATAGAGACATGAAACAAAATCATTCAAAAGCAAAGAAATTATGCAAACCGGATGATGATTTGAATGCTCCTTCCATGCGGCTCCATTGTTCTTCTTTCCTCTTCAAATGGTTGTGGATCTCACCTACAAGTGCACATACATGATTGAAAGCAAGATTGGCATTGATTATTGATCAAGAGTACTAGAAGCATAAATTCGATAGCCTGATTAAAGATTATTAGTTAAGGGATTTGATTGAAGAAATTCATCCAATTTATAGAAGAATTGGAGAGATGACAAGACTAGCATGATTCAATTCAAATGGAAATTGCAAATCATTTATGCCAATTATGAAAAATTATGACAAATTATGCACTTTCTATGCAAAATTTGTTGATTGATGATTTATGACAAATTATGACAACTTCTATGTCAAAATTGATTGATTGTCAATTATGACAAATTGACATGTCATTTCCATGAATTTAGGAGAGAAATAGGAGGAAATTGAAATTAGGAATTAGAAAATTAAGAAATTAGGAAATTGATGGAAATTAGGAATTAGCCAATTAGGTAAATTAATTAATGATTTGTCATTTATTAATTAATTCACAAAGAGGAATAATTAGCCAATTAAATGAACATTTAATTGCAATGAGAAGACTTAGGATAAATAAACAATTTATTAATCCTGAAGGAAGAAATGACACACACAAGGTTAAATGATTAAATCACGAAACCCTAGAAGATGAATTAGGTCTTGATGAAAGATAATTGACTCGATCATGATTTGATTTTGGATTGATAAATGACCAATGTTGATAAATGATTTATTTGATAAACAATTGAAATTGGTTGACAAATTGACCAATATTGATAAAGAGACCAAATTGATATGCGCCAATTGACATGATTGAAGAGGACAAGGATCGATGACAAATTGATCGCAAAATTGACATATTTGAGACAAACAACGATCGATGACAAATCGATCACAAAATGACAAGATCGAACAAGATGACAAGAGTTGATGATAAATTGATCCAAAATGACAAGATTGAAAATGACCACGATCAATGACGAATTGATTGCAAAATGACAAGATTGAACATGACAACGACCGATGACAAATCGATCGTTAAACGACAAGATTGAAGGATTGATGATAAATCGATCGCCAGATGACAAGATTGAAAATGATAAGGATTGATGATAAATCGACAAGATTGATAAGAGGACAACGATCGATGACAAATCGATCGCAAGATTGATAGGACAAAACCCTAATTAGGATTGACGATGTCCAAAATGATGACAAATAAGCACGCACATTGATGCAATAGGATAAGATCGATTAAAATCATGACTGGATAGTGTTGTCGACAAGACCAAATTCGTGAGCGAGATAAATGAAGAATGTAGAAGAATGACTCGATGTTCGCAAATGATAAAAAACCAAGTATGAATCATAGGAGAAATGTTAATGCGATGCAAAAACCTAAAATGAGGCAATGCGCAAATGTTAAAGTATGACTCCGCAAGCGTTGACCATTTTTAGATGTCTACATTTTTCCCCTCTTTGAGACAATGCGATTTTAAGCGTTGTTTCAAAGAACAGTAATGAAAATGCCCCAGAAAATAACAATGACATATACATGCCCCCTCAAGGAATTGGCTGGAAATGTCTGGAAAAGAGGCCAATTGATCGATAAAAAGGAGAGGATCGAACGGATTGACAATCGGAGATCGGATGCATGAAGGACAAGCACTTAAAGATGCAAAAGACCATGACCAACATAAGATGGAGAGAGTGCACATCCATCTATGCACTGACAAAGATCTATAAATGAGACCAAGAGAGGGAAAATTACTCATTTGCACTAGACAAGGAGGAGAATTTGTTGCTCTGGACAAGGACACCTGCAGAGAGATGGCGAACATTCCGATGGCGGATCACCTCAAGGAATGCATACGCACATTCAGATGATCGGACGACACAGGAGCAGCGGTATAGATCTTAAATACCCATGTTTTCAATTTCATGAATTTTGATTGCTTGCGGGACATTGCGGGGCCCACAAGGGATGCAGAAACTGACTTCTGTGCTTGTGTAAGGCGAATCCTGTGCTTGTGTAGGGTCTTTTGCACTTGTGTAGGGAGACACAAGCACAGGTTACCTGACACAGGCGTAGGTTCCTGGACACAGGCGCAAGTGTGCATTGGAAACCCTAAATTTGGTCAAAACGGCATGCAAATGCTCCGAAAAGGGGGGACAAGGATAGGATAGGTCAAATGAGATGAAAAACACCCTGATTAGACATGAAAATGAGGAAATGCAACCCGTAGGAGCAAACCCTAAAACTGACAAAATTTGCCCCAATTGTGATGCAGGGTCGACAGGATCCATTGATCACACGGGAGAACCGACCGGATTGCTTCATGCTACGACATAGACTCAGGAGCACAGAGAGAGATACCTTAGCAGGACTTGGGATATACTATGTCACATTCATGCCCAAGATTAGGGCAAACACAGGATTGCTGATCACATTGGCAGAGCGATGGCATTCAGAGACTTCCTCCTTCCATCTGGCGACTGGAGAGGCGACGGTGACACTGGAGGATGTATGGCATATCCTCCACATTCTGATTCATGGAGAGATGCACTATGTAGATTATTTGAGTGCGACGCAGATGAGCTGGATATCGTCGAGAGGGAGATTGGCTGGGAGACTATGGCATCGGAGTATGATCGACGATATGTGGTGATAGCAGTGGTGATAGCATGTCTACTAGCGGGAGACAGACGAGGACATGGATTCCCTATTGGATGGGGAAGAGTGCTAGAGTGGATGGCGACAGAGGGGACAGTGTACGCATGGGGACCATGTGTACTGGCTATGCTCTATTTTCAGCTGCATCAGATAGCATATCAGGGAGTGCAGACATTGAGCTGTGGAGTCACATTGCTACAGGTATGGGCATTTGAGCACATAGCCATATGTCGACCGATCACAGATAGACAAGTAGTACCACACTGACCATATGCGTATTGCTATGGGGGAGCATTGAGACAGGGTCCTTTTGGATACATATTGTACTGGCGACATGAGCTAGACAGATTGAGAGAGGTCATATGGAGGCCCTATCGTGATTGTCCAGGATGGTCAGATGACAAGGAGGAGTTACCATATTGTAGACAGGAGAGGTACCTGATTGGGTGACCAGTGAATCACCAAAGAGTGATTGAGTTGTACCTGCCAGAGAGAGTCAGACGACAGTTTGGAGAGAGGCAGGATGTACCCAGGAGGACTGCACACTTTGCCCGATCTCACAGAGAGATGAGTCAGTGGGGGAGTATGATTCAGCCACACACAGCATATGCGGACTTCTCACAGCTATAGCAGAGACAGTGGGATTGGAGATCAGATGTGGCAGACGTCGGGATGACAGATAAGTATGAGAGATGGTTTGCACGATGACGGCCAGTGCCATTGACAGATCCGGATATTCCTGTACCGAGGTGACAGGAGGACTTCCCACTCACAGGAGAGGAGGAGGGAGATGATGAGGACGAGGAGGATGAGGACAAGGATGAGGATGATGGAGGAGATGAGGACAGAGATGAGGACGGTGGGGATGAGGATGATGAGGAGTAGGAGGATGAGCCAGATTCAGGCGAGCATGAGGCATTACAGGACATACCCATAGAGCTAGGGACAGCTAGGACAGAGGAGATGGAGATATTCAGGGCTACCATAGCGAGTCAGCAGGATCACATTAAGACTTTAGAGAGAGAGCATGATCAGTTCAGAGCAGAGATAGCTAGACTTACAACAGCTCGAGATGCAGCGATGGCTCAGGCACAGCGAGAGGAACAGAGAGTCACTGAGTATATTGGGTTGATTTGGGATGCCAGTGTACGGGAGCTAGGACAGATGCTGGTAGAGACTGGAGAGGAGATACGCCATTGGAAGTCACTATATGAGAGTGCAGTTCCACCAGAGCAGAGAGCACCTTCATATCGGGCACAATCGAGGACAAAGAGCAGGGAACGCTCTCGGAGGTCATTGAGCAGCATCGGGGTGAGTGGACCGATGAGACCACCACAGCCAGGACCAGGAGGGACATCATCTACGAGACATTGTAAGGATGAGGAGGACCGAGGGAGCACCCAGTGACAGAGGCATGTGCTCCTTAGACAGACAGTGGACATTATGTAGTTTGACATTTTGTAATCAGCCTGCGGGCCATACTTAGGATAGACAGTCCGATTTTGTACTCTGATATTATTGTGACATATGATATGATATGCATCGATATGATGGGATGCAACATGTTATGACTTATGTTATTTTCTATGTATGGATGACTTATACACTGTTTATGGACCTTTGTGGAATATGTATGGATGTATATATTTTTTTGCTTATGCGTTTTTTATGCATTTATAATATGAAATGGATAAGATGCTTGATGTGATGCAAATGTACTAACCAAATGGATG
This sequence comes from Cryptomeria japonica, assembly GCF_030272615.1. Lineage (NCBI taxonomy): Eukaryota > Viridiplantae > Streptophyta > Pinopsida > Cupressales > Cupressaceae > Cryptomeria > Cryptomeria japonica. Next base: position 39,744,504 of record NC_081406.1, on the reverse strand, counting down.
CAGGATGCAGCATATGTGTGCGGGGAAATTGGAGCACTAAACCGAACTGACTATCTGAATTGACAGAAGATATGTTAGGAAGAAGAAAATGAGACAGAAGACAGTTAAAGATGAAGAAAACTTGCTTTCAGTAATGCACTTTGTAGGTGAGAACCTTTATTTTTATGTAGAAAAAATGGATGCGTAGCATCATGGCATTGAAGGCCAGAGCTGAAATGCAACCCTATTTGCGAAAGACAAACACATCATAGACAAACAACAATCACAATCAAGAAAAGGACCATGATCCATCCCGGTCACTCTAAATCACTCAGTGACATCATCGAGCAACATAGGAACATGACCGAAGCTAAAGATAAATCAATAAAAAGATAAGATGCACAAATGCAAATCAAACAAACATCTTGATCTTCATTGTCAAAAGTTGAAAGAACGGATAGGACGATCATGCTGTCTGGTTTCAGGACATGTGGTACCCCATCTAAGACAAGACACAGTCTGGTTTCGAGTATACCACACCCTGTATAAGACCCATGATAGTAGAGACAAGGACAAATAATTTTGATAATAATGTTCGATTGATATGACAATTTGGATTAGTTTGAATGTTTGGTTGGAGTAAAAAGTTCATCTGTTTAAGAGTGATTTCAATAAAGCACAATGTTCGATTGATTACGAGGTATTGGATGGATGCTCAGTGATCTGTCTATGCACCAAGGGATCCTCTATTGCAAAATGCTTGTTTTTTGGATTTTAATGTTTTGAAATGTTTTTGTTCATTTTTTTCAGGACGTTTTATGATTTTTAGGGATTTTCAATTTTTTCAATTTTTAGATACTTTTTTCAGGACTTTTTTCAATTGTTTTTGAATTTTTTTTCAGGACATTATATGATTTTTTTATGATTTATTTCAGGACATTTTTCAATTTTTATGAGATTTTTTCAGGACATTTTTCAATTTTTTTTGAATTTTTTTCAAGACATTTTTAAATTTTTTTCGAATTTTTTCAGGACATTTTTAAATGCAAAAGTTCTAGTGATCGATCATGACAAGGGAACGTACCCAATGTGCATCGGAAAGACATACATAGACCGGGACCAAAACATATGGACAAAGAACTGAGGTATGTAAGACAATGATGTTGACCAATAACGAGCCTAAAATAGGACATCGGGTCAAGACAAAGATAAACATGAGGAACCGACCGAGAAAAAGCATAGCTTAAAGGTCATGATAGATGATGGAGCAATGATCTCATTTTACACATGGCGCCTGTTTGCCAGGTTTTCACCAAGGTACTTGCCCCAAGCGCCTGTTTGCCAGGTTTTCACTAGAGGGCGAATCATTTTTCTTTGCTCCTTTTTCTTTTGCTCTGTTCCTTTTTTTTGTATTTTTCTCTTTTTTCATTTTTTTGTATTTTTCTCTTTTTTCATTTTTTTGTATTTTTTCATGATCATATTTGAAGAAGTACTGATAGAAAATTATGCCCAGTACTTGCGAAGATGCATGTTGTTTATAGGATCGGACAGAGGTTCACCTTCCGAGGTAGCAAGCTGATATGCCCCCGAGCCATATGCTGCAGTTACTATGAAAGGACCAACCCAATTAGGTTCAAATTTACCTTTGATGATGTCAGTAGACTGTGCATTCTTAGGGTTTGCCTTTAAAACTAGGTCTCCCACTTCGAAGTGTCGCCCTTTGACCTTCTTATTATAAGAGCGGCGGAGACGGTTTTGATATGCTTGCAAATGTGTCAGAGTTGTCTGACGTTTCTCATCTAACATCTCAAGCTGATGCAGCCGAGAGACTCTATGTGTCTCATCATCAATTAGATGTTGCAAGGAAACATGCAAGGAAGGAATCTCCACCTCCAAAGGTAAAATAGCTTCCGCACCATACACCAAGGAATAAGGTGTTGCGCCAATAGGTGTGCGGATAGAAGTATGATAAGCCCATAGTGCTGGATTCAGCTGCACATGCCAATCTCGACCAGCATCATTGACAACCTTTTTCAAGATCTTGATTATGGTTTTATTTGATGCTTCAGTGGATCATGTTGGGTTCACCAATTAATGTACGTTAGGAAATAGGAAATCATCACAAAACAAGATAAACATAATAGCTCAATCACAAATGCATTCATTGCAATGAATATATCCTAAGACACATTCAATAGAGACATGAAACAAAATCATTCAAAAGCAAAGAAATTATGCAAACCGGATGATGATTTGAATGCTCCTTCCATGCGGCTCCATTGTTCTTCTTTCCTCTTCAAATGGTTGTGGATCTCACCTACAAGTGCACATACATGATTGAAAGCAAGATTGACATTGATTATTGATCAAGAGTACTAGAAGCATAAATTCGATAGCCTGATTAAAGATTATTAGTTAAGGGATTTGATTGAAGAAATTCATCCAATTTATAGAAGAATTGGAGAGATGACAAGATTAGCATGATTCAATTCAAATGGAAATTGCAAATCAATTATGCCAATTATGACAAATTATGACAAATTATGCACTTTCTATGCAAAATTTGTTGATTGATGATTTATGACAAATTATGACATCTTCTATGTCAAAATTGATTGATTGTCAATTATGACAAATTGACATGTCATTTCCATGAATTTAGGAGAGAAATAGGAGGAAATTGAAATTAGGAATTAGAAAATTAAGAAATTAGGAAATTGATGGAAATTAGGAATTAGCCAATTAGGTAAATTAATTAATAATTTGTCATTTATTAATTAATTCACAAAGAGGAATAATTAGCCAATTAAATGAACATTTAATTGCAATGAGAAGACTTAGGATAAATAAACAATTTATTAATCCTGAAGGAAGAAATGACACACACAAGGTTAAATGATTAAATCACAAAACCCTAGAAGATGAATTAGGTCTTGATGAAAGATAATTGACTCGATCATGATTTGATTTTGGATTGATAAATGACCAATGTTGATAAATGATTTATTTGATAAACAATTGAAATTGGTTGACAAATTGACCAATATTGATAAAGAGACCAAATTGATATGCACCAATTGACATGATTGAAGAGGACAAGGATCGATGACAAATCGATCGCAAAATTGACATATTTGAGACAGACAACGATCGATGACAAATCGATCGCAAAATGACAAGATCGAACAAGATGACAAGAGTTGATGATAAATTGATCCAAAATGACAAGATTGAAAATGACCACGATCAATGACGAATTGATCGCAAAATGACAAGATCAAACATGACAACGACCGATGACAAATCGATCATTAAACGACAAGATTGAAGGATTGATGATAAATCGATCGCCAGATGACAAGATTGAAAATGATAAGGATTGATGATAAATCGACAAGATTGATAAGAGGACAACGATCGATGACAAATCGATCACAAGATTGATAGGACAAAACCCTAATTAGGATTGACGATGTCCAAAATGATGACAAATAAGCATGCACATTGATGCAATAGGATAAGATCGATTAAAATCATGACTGGATAGTGTTGTCGACAAGACCAAATTTGCGAGCGAGATAAATGAAGAATGTAGAAGAATGACTCGATGTTCGCAAATGATAAAAAACCAAGTATGAATCATAGGAGAAATGTTAATGTGACGCAAAAACCTAAAATGAGGCAATGTGCAAATGTTAAAGTATGACTCCGCAAGCGTTGACCATTTTTAGATGTCTACACTATCAAATCAATATCATCATCAAAATGAGATTATACTTTGAATCAACGCATCATCACACCTCGCTTCATAGAGGGGCAAAATGTATACACCTAAAAATGGTCTGAAGATAATTAATTAAATAAGCAATTATTTAATTAATCTTTCCTCCCCAATTTAATTAAATTCACTAAGCAATTTGATTAAATTTCCTTTCATCTAATTATTAATAAATTTAAGGATTTATTAAATAGGTTCATTTCACCCCTTTAGTTAATTAATTCAAATTAATTAATTCCCTCATCCAAAATCATTTCTTCTAATCCCCTAGTTAATTAAAACAAATCAAATCATGAGTTGTGTTATCACTGTTTTAAAACTGGGTTCTTCTTTCCCATAATTGGCTGTGGTATTTTAAAAAAAATTTGAATAAGGTGTAGTCCCTGGTGCTTTAGCTTCTTTGTTCTTAACCTAGAGGGTTTAAGGGTTTTTTAAAGTTTTAGACCTTATCTTTTTGTGTTAAACCCCCTGGTTTCTATTTTGTCATTACTTTATTTCACTTAGATCATGGGTCACGGGGTCGTAGGAAGTGTCCCCCCTTGTTATTTACCTAGGCGGTTACGTTGATTATTTGAAAATTTTTCGCCTTGTATTACTTCATTCTAAAGTGTCAGGCCTAGTAAACGCCGATCAACTTGAGAAGGGATCTGATGGTACACGCTATTTCGCAAGGGTTAAGTGCTCACCCTTTAAAGCCGCGAAATAGCGAGAATGAATGTCAGTCATCCATGTGTCATGACGGAGGACGTAAAGGATATAGCGGTCAAAGAAAGTGGGGCCCCCGTGGTTTTTTTCTGGCGTATTAAAAGGCAGCACGTGGCACAAGTCACCACAGTCAGCGGGTTAGGATTAAAGGTTCAAAAGTGGGCCCCAAAGATGAGTCAGCTCACAGGTGGAGATGACCTGGTAGGGACAGCTCTTACAATTTATTGAGACCCCGTGGCTCCTTCCAGCAAATGACAGAATGACAAGTCAGATCCGAAAGTGACGAGGTGCCAGGTGTCCATTACGTGTCCGCGGGCCCACCCCTTCTAAGAGCCTTTAACAGGGTTTAAATACCAATCAGGTTGAAATATGATCGAACAGCCCGCGCTATTTCGCAAGGGTGAGGTGCTCACTTCTTAAGGCCGCGAAATAGCGAGAGTTAATGAAGGCCGTCCACGTGTCTTGATGACACGCGGTCTAAAAGGAAACTGTGGGTCCCTATGGTTCCTGCTTGACAAATGAGAAATTGACAAGTCAGCTCCGAAAGTGACAAGGCACCAGATGTCCATGACGTGTCTGTGGGCCCACCATCTCTGAGAGCCTTCTTAAGGGGTTAAATACCGATCGACTGTAGAGATGATCTGACGGTCGGCGCTATTTCGCAAGGGTAAGATGCCCACTTCTTAAACCCGCGAAATAGCGAGGATGAATATCGGCCGTCCACGTGTCTTGATGATGACATAAGAGACAGACCTGTTGAGATGAAAGTGGGACCCCCCATGGTTCTTCTTCTGGCAAGTGACAGAGCGACAAATCAGCACAGCAGGTGACTAGGTGCCAGGTGTTAGTGACGACTCAGTGGGCCCACCATTCCTGAGGACCTTTTTGAAGGATTAAAAAGTGATCAACTTGAAGGATGATCCTACGGCCCACGATATTTCGCAAGGGTGAGGTGCTCACTTCTTAAGGCCGCGAAATAGCGAGAGTTAACGAGGGCCGTCCATGTGTCTTGATGATGACATGGCAAAAAGGGAAAATATGGGCCCGCCACAGTATAAAGGGAGACATTCGGCCAGTATCAAAATAGAATGCGAAGGGATTTTTTAAGCCAATGGTTGGATGCCGTGTGCTATTATGTAGCCAATAGAAAGACGGGACCCAGACTAAAGACAAAGCCATCAAAATGAAATTAACAGTGAGACACTTGCAGGAAGGCTGCGACCCGTTGGAGCTAAAATATGAATTCTCGTATGAATTCGATTTTGAAGGGACGGCCGAAGCATGCAGAATCAATGTTATAGTTAAGGCCCAGAGTACAAGCATTTGATTTCCTAACAACCAAGTGTAGATATCTTTTAAAGGGATTTTGTAGAAGAGTAACGCAGAGTTATCTTTTTCAAATACAGAGAAGGCGAATCAGTTGCAGAGCGAATTCCTTCAAGCAAGCATCAGGTTCTTTCTTATTTTGCAGCTATTCCTATGTGGTGTAATAAGTGAAATTATTCTCGTGTTACAGGAGTGTTTAAGAAGTGATATTCATCTTGTTGCATTTTCAAATGGCTCCTAAAAGGGAATTTTCTGGCAAGGTTAATTATTTAGAAAGAAGTGTATGTGATGACTTTTTAGAGCAGTTGACGCTGTCAACTAACCAGGCATCTAAGGCCAAAGATTTAGTACCCAGGGCTCCCCGTCTGAAGATAGGAGAAGGATTATATGACAAAGGTAATTGGTTAAGAGACCCACAGGTCGGACTGTCTGGGTTGGGGCTGTTTAGAATCGGATTTGGGATGAGGAATTCTCTTGCTCCTCAAAATAGCATTTGGGAACTAGATGTCAGGAAGTTGGTAGTCCCAAGAGTATTCATGGATACAGACTTGCTAACCCAAATGGCATTAAACTATGATTCAATCACAAGGTGCATCCGGGATGTAAATGGGAAAACCCTCGTGGAAATCAATGCAGAAGAATTGAGAACAGTGTTTGGGCTCGGTGAGTTTACAAACTTCTTGGAACCCATAAACTTCACACAATTAGCTCAAGTGTATAGTGCACAGAGGAGTCATCTTAGGAATGGGCCTCTCAAAGAACTTTTTCTGAAAATAGGAGGGTTAGCAGTTGTAGGGCCCAACACACAGGAGCCTTTTTCATTGAGTATGTTTACCTTGAGGGTGAAAGGGATGTATTGGGCACTTTGCCAAGTTCTAGGAGAGGATGCTGAATCAAATATGCCAAACCATTACTTGTTAATGATTGTTCAAATTTTGAATCCTTCTCTTGCTATTACATTTGATTATGCTGCTTATATTGCTGATGCTATCCATGGAGGGTTGATAGGGATAAAAAATGGAAAGGTGGATAGGCCATTTGGGTGGTATTCACTCTTGATGCACCTCTTTCTCTTCAAAGGTGGTGATTATTTCGCCAGTGGAATGGACTTGGTAAAAGAAAAGGAAGGAGAGAAGATGCCAGTACAACTATGGAGTACTGTGTTGTCATGGGACAGAGAGGATGCTAGTTTTCTAAAATTTGATAAATATTTTGCGTCCAAAATAAGGACTCTCCTTTGCTCTGACAACCCAAGAGTCCCCAAGGTTCTTTTGGAATTATTAAGACCAAAAGAATTCGCAGAGAATATCAAGATAGTTCATAACTGGGGTGATATGTACTTATATCCAGTCTCCACAGTTTTTAGAGTCTTTGGTTTCAGAGGCACCCCATTTTTGTTACCATACCAGGTCCCCCTCAAAGTGGGAATAGCTGAGATTCTTAGACAAATTGGTGGCCTACAAGAGGCAAAGCTAACAGGCAGAGGTAAAGGGACAATTTTCCCTACAGCTACAGTAGCCAACCAATTTGTAATCACCAAGGGAGGCTTGAATTGTTTTGAGGATTTCCTCAAACCCTACCATTTGTCCACTGCAGTGTCCAGATGTGTTGATCCAGAGGACTTCTACAATGGTGTGTTCCGGAAGAAGGTAGCATGCAGAGGTAGGCCTCATCAATTCCACTTTCCTGAAGACCTCATCAGGAATGAATTTGATTTAGATGAACAAGAGTTAAGGAAAGAAAAATGGGTGGCTTACAAGAAAGCCCTGGACTTTGTGCATCAATTTGATGCTAGCTATGACCCATTGTCTAGCTTCTTCCCATTGGAAGAAAAAATAAAAATTTTGATTGTTTGCTTTGAGGATGTGATGCAAACACTAAAGGAGAAGAGGGAAGTTGTAATTAAGAATAACCCTGAGAAGGCAAGAATGATTTTAGGAAAGTCAACTTCCACTAAAGCAATCCCTCCTGGTGACTACACTCTGCATAAGAAAGCAGGTTACAGTGTGTTGGTGTCTACAACAGGGGAACCCTCTTCATCCAAAGGAAAGAGGAAGGTACAAGATGTCATTGACATCCAGGACAGCCCAAAGAAGCAAAGGGTGGGGAAAGAAGTGCAATCAAATACACCCCTGTATTCCCCATCCCAATCCCCTCTCCACATAGGAGATGAACAAGCAGCAACTGAATACCTCTCTCAGTTGGGCAGCTTGGGGGAAATTGCATATACCTATGATGAAGTGGAAGAAGGGATGCCAGAAGAGCCCACTGAAGCACAGATGGACATCACCTCGACTGAACTTAAAGGCCAGGAGTGGGATCTTGAGATAAAGAAGGCCACTAGTGCCTTTTTAGCTGATGATAGCTTTGTCACATCTGAAGCATTCATGCAATTTATCTGGAAGCAGCATATAGATAAATATAATGCTAGATGTGAAGCAAGAAAGGCAGAGCAGCCTAATAAAGATCCAACCTCAGTGAAGGAAGAAATAAAATAGGAGATGATGGAAGAATTCAAAACCATCACTCCTGAATAGGGAAGGGATCTAGTAGCACAAGCTGGAGTGCTCATTTTACCAGAGTGGAATATTGTTGATGCTCTAGTGCTGGATGTAGTAAGAAAAGAGACTAAACCCATGGAAGGGGTTACATTCAGTAAGGACAATGCTACACTAGTCATGTTGTCCCTCAAAAGAAATGAAGACAAGAAAGGTAAAGACACCTCAGGGACAAGTCACATTGGTGGATTGATGATTAAAAGAGTAGAGAGTACAGGGGTAGTAGAGGTTGCTAGCACTGTGTTAGAGACTGCCAAATTTAGTGTTGCAGTGGCTGAAAAGGAAGCCAAAGAAAAGGAGGCCCTCCAGATTAAACTGGAAACAGTTTTGAAGGCTTATGATAGTGCTAAGGAGGAGATAAGAGGCAAAGATAGCATTATTGCCAAATTGCAGAGCCAGCTGGTAGGACAACGCCAACAAGGTGAGTCTTCAACATTAATGATCGCCTCTTCTCCTACAAGACCTCCACCTACTAGCCCCATTATTGAGCTCCCACCATCTCCTGTGCCTTCCAGTTCTCAAATGATTGAGATAACTCCCCAAGAATTGGAGAACCTAAACCAGACTCAGGCCTATTATGTGGGGAAGTATGAGGAGAAAATAAAAGCCACAATCTCCAGTTTTGCAAACACTATAAATGCCTCACTGCTTCACAATAATGTGGGAAAGGTCATGGAGATATGGAATGAATTAAGGAGAGATAAGGCCATTTTGACACCCATTTTTGACAGATGGAGGCCAAGGGAGCAGAATTTAGAGTTCATGTGTGTTTCCTGTGATGAAGCAAGGGCCAATCCCATTATAAAATCTACCTCTGATGTTGCTAAAGTCTTAATGCAATTGGCTGCAGATGTAGATAATGTGGATAGGAAGGTCAATCTATGTAAGAAGGAATACATTGATCAGGTTTTTGAGTTGCTCTCGGGAATTTTTGCCAATCTGGATCAGATAAAAGATAAGCAAATATGGCTCAAAGAGGTAGAGGTCAAATTGTCAGCAAGGGTTAAGGGAATCATCGACCTTGATGATACCTCTTTCTTTGTCATAACAATACAGGAAATAGAAAAGATTAAATCACATTATAGTTTCCTTAATTTAGAAGTCAACAAATTGAGAAATTCTTGGAAAAGGTTGACCAAAATTAAGAGTGATGTGATTAATTTTTCATGGCCGACAGAAGAGAGATATAGTGAGTGGGGAGTTAAATATTCTACCCATGATCCGGAGTAGTTGGAGAACGCCCCTGAAAAGCCAGAAGAGGTTACAACCGAACAACCTATTGAACAGATTGCAGAAGCTGAAAAAAGCACATAACTGCTTTACGCAAAAATTGTAACCTCTTCAATTTTTGAAATAATTGTAACAAACTTTCCTCGAGAAGTCCGAAGCTTTGTGCATCCATATTGTTATAAATGGATACCAGGACTAGAGGGAAAGGGATCACAAAATTTTGTAAGAAAACGCTCCAAAAAAATTATCTGAGCTTTTCAAAGTTTAATGGAGAAAAAGAACTTTTTGTAAAATCTCTTCGAACGAATATCAATATACAGGCCATCGGTTTTTGAGTAAAACTCCGTGTTGTCTTCAAGTTTATTCACAAATTTATTTACTGTTTTCATTCTGAACAATCCAGGATTTTTCTTTTGAATGGAATTGCAAAGCAATCTCAGTATGAGTGTTTTTAGCTTTTCTCTTTAGGAGGGAGATTAAATATGCAAGATCACTTATACCAGTAAATTCTTTGGGAGGAACTTTGAATTTTGAGGACCATAGTTTAGTGTGAAATGATTAAATTCTTGTATGTGTCAGGCACATGTAAGAATTAGTGGAAACTGAGCTGATGGGAAGCATATAGATATTATGTTTCAGGAGTTTTATTTGAGTTAGGTGACTCTGTAACCTTGGATAAGGCACTGATATTAATGGAAGTTGTTTATTGCATGCTTTGTTGATCAAAATGCTGAAGTCAAGTATAGTTTTCATGCTTTGTTTTCAGTTTCTTTCGAGGTGAATAAATCCACTGGTTTTCTGGACTGGTTTGCTATGGGTTTATTGTTTAAAAGTGTGAAGTTAATTCACAAAGGTATACCCACCTGGGCTCCAAGAAAAGCCCGAAGTGTAGAAGGTCTAACCAAACCTTGTCATATGCTGTTTCTGGAATTTCCTTATCTTTGATGTCTTCTCGGCACCCATTCTATATCATCTTATTCTAAAGACATTGAAGGGAATCAGATTTTGAGAATAACAAGTTGTTGAGATTAATTATCCTTTTCCTATTATTTGAATTTTTAAATTCAAATTCTCCTAACTTCTACCACTCCTAAACCTAACCATTCCTAAACCTAACCCAGTCTACCTACCAACATGTCCCCTTTCATCCAACATCTTCTAAAACCTTTGTGACACTTGTCACTAAGTGTTCCCTTTAATCCAACCCCCTTTGCCATCCTCCTCCAATTTAACCATTGATATCTTCAAATCAATCTTGATCGTTGATTCTTACCACATCACCCCTAGCCTTGGAAAATCCTATAAATAGACCTCATTTTGGAGCAATATTGGTCCCAATTCAATTTCATGTCTCAATTTCATGTCCTAATTTCATATCATTCTTGCATATCATTTGATCCCATCTCATTTTGCATTCATGCATTGTTATTATAGGCATCTAGCTTATAGTTTATCAGTTTTAGCAATGTTATCATGCTCAATTTTAGCTTCAATCTTAGCTTAATCATGCTAGATCAATCACTCATGTAGCTTAATCATGCTATTCTTGCTAAGATCATACATTTGCATCATTAAAATCCTCCATCTAAGTGTAGTCAAGTCACTGGAATATGCATAGTCAGATCTGAGAGCATTTTTCATACTTGCATTTACTAGGAGGCAATAAGCTGATTAGCTATGGTTTTTTCTTTCTTTGATTTAAATCTTCTAACCATGCTTGTAATGATTTATTGAGTGCATTGTGTTTGTAGATACAAGTACAATTCACAGAGCATGACAATTACTACAACCAATAGCATGGATATTGTGAGAACAATTGCACAGACATTTGGTACTTCTATAGCAGAATTCTGACCTACAAATGTAATAGAGGTCTTATTGGATTCAATAAAGAAGATCACAAAATGCAATGCACAAGCTTATAGGGCTATAGATGATACAATCCATATTCTTAAATGATAGCACCTAAATGCATAGTGGATAATAAGGATTCTTTAGGTCAACTAGACACATTGTCTAAGTTCATCACCGAAAACATTTTGACTGTTGATCAAATAAATGAGGACACATTTAAGGAGAGATTGATTAAAGAAAAAGAGAAATTCTTTGAGGAAATTGTGAAGAAGAACAAGGAGAAAATGGACACCTTATTATTGGATCTAGGAAAAACAATTTTGGATTTTAAGAAAATGTACAAGGATACTTGCAAAATAGACATCTTGATACAGGATATAGATTCAAAGATCAGTAAAACTCAAACTAAAATAAACAATGTTGCTGACAATCTGATAGGTACATCCGATTCATTTTTGGAGATAGAAAAGAAAATTGCAGATCTAGAAGAGAAAATTGAGAAGTTAGAGAAGGACAAAGAGAAAGTTAAGCTTAAGGTAGAGATCTTAAAATATAAACTTGGTCCTAAACTAGACTACCTCATTTCTTTGAGAAATGAAATTTCTGAGGCTCTGGTTCCTGGACTTAAGACACCAAAAGAGAAAATGCACATACTCACTAGTACAATTCAAAGAACACAAGAGGCATTACGAGAAAGCAAAAGATTCAGCGACAGTTTAAAAATGATTTTGACAGATATATTCTAGATTGTAACCCACCAGTTACATGAATCTAGGCAGGACTCCATTGACAGTGAATGACAACCTTTGTCATTAATTTCAAAGGGGGAGTAGTGTGATGAGAAAAATGAAAAGAACAGGGCATCATCAGCTCAGGGGGAGCATACATTGCTTGGGCACACAATTTTTGGTATGACAAATTTTGGTAGATTCCTTTTGGACATCTTTTTGGACACTTTTTTATTTTTCTTATGAGTGTTGCCATCAATGCCAAAGGGAGAGATTGTTGGAAAATGCACACTCCAATGAGAAATTGTAGGTGATTGAAGGTATTGTCATTGATGGAAAATATTACAATCATGTGATACCAGTAGGCAGACTCAGGCACTGACACTGGCAAGTCTCCACCGGCATACAGAACACCGACATTGAAAAGGAAGAATACCGACACCTTAGCCAACAACAATTTTGTATAAACATATTTTGTAATTAATTGTAAAATCTTTTGTAAGCTGACATGGCGGATTGTAATATGACTCATATATTTATGAGATCATTGTAGATCATTTAAGATATGATAGGATACGAAATATGAATAGAAGGTAGCAAACCTAATATGCAAATTATTGGTTAAGGGTTTATGTATGTAGCAGAGCTTAAACCGGTACTGAATCTGGCATAGCAGATGCTAATCTGAAGTAGTACAAGACATTGGATTAGTATAATCCATTTTTGTAAGTCAGTGTGACTTCCTTTGTAACTGAATAGTGAGCTCTAGGCATTTGGCCTTCTCGCATGTGCAGGCCCCTATTGTAAGCAGTACTATTCTCTTATTGGCCAGTAAGTGAATATTGTGGGTCACAAATCCCATCGAGGTTTTTCCCACACTGGGTTTCCTCATTAAAATATTGTGTTATGGTGTGTTTTTCATGTTGTGGTTGTTATTCTTATTTCTTGCATTATTTCTGGTTTACTGGTACACAGTTTTAATATGCTTTTTATGTCATAAGTTCAGAAAATTATTATACCAGTCAGATACTAATTCACCCCCCCCCACCTCTCAGTATCTTTGGGAATCCTAACAATGATGTCAAGAGAAATAGTTTTATAGATGGAATGAAAAATGAGTTTGAAATGTCTTTATTAGGGAAAATAAAAAATTTCATAGGCTTACAGATACAACAAATGAAGAATGGTATTTTCATTACTCAATATAAGTATGTGAAAGAGGTTTTAAAGACTTTTGGCATGAGTGACTGTAAACTAGTTGGAACACCAATGGTTACAGGTTGTAAGTTATCGAAGGAAGATGCATATAAGTATGTTGATGAAAAGGAATACAGGTCAATGATTGGCAAATTACACTATGTTGTTCACAGTAGACTGGATATTGCCCATGCGATTGGTATAGTTTCTAGATTTTAGAAGAATCCAAAGGAAGCACACCTGATAGCAACAAAGAGAAGTTTTAGGTATCTGAAATGTACATTTGACTATGGATTATGGTATCCATATGGAGGAAACTTTGATTTGAAGGCATACACAGATGTTGATTGGGCAGGAAATATTGATGACCGAAAAAGTACTACCGATGGATCATTCTTTCTAGGAGGAAGGCTAGTTTCATGGAGTAGTAAGAAGCAGAGTTGTACTTCACAATCTACTGTTGGAGCTGAGTATGTTGCAGCTTATATGAATTGCACATAAGTTATTTGGATGAGGCACATTTTGGAAGGTTTTATTTGATAATACAAGTGCCATTAATATTTATAATAATCTTGTTTTGCACATTCACACCAAGCACATTGAATTGAAGTATCACTTCTTGAGGGAAAAAGTTTGAAGTAAAGATGTTATCTTAGAGCATGTTTCTACCAAGGAGCAGCTTGCATATATCTTTACCAAACCTCTGCCTAAGACCACTTTTGAGTATCTTAGAAGTTAGTTGGGGGTTGTCCCTCCTCATGAAGATAGTTGAGCATGATTCTAATTGCATCAGTCTCCGAATTACTTGCAAAATATTAGAAGGATTGATGAAGAAGTGTATGTATTCCACAGGGGGAGCATCAAGTTGCAATATGTTGTTGATGCACAGTGAAATTTTGATATTACATGTTTTACTTTCAATTTGGCATTGTTGTCAAAGGGGGAGAAGAATTACGTGATTAGGAGAAGAATTATATGACTCGCAAAGGGAAATGAGCGATAGGCTGAAGACAGACAGAGCATGGTGAATACTTGGTAGTGTAAACTAGGATTCCTATTCACCAATCACAACAACAATTAGAGGCGTTGATATTTGTATTGCCATCAATACCAAAGGGGGAGATTGTTGGCATTTGCATCAATATTACATTAATGATATGTTATGTTGTCATTGATGTCAATTGAACGAGTAATGGTATTTATGATATTGCTAATATTTGTTGTTAGTGATGTTGTTTTGTAACCAGTAGGAAGAGCTTTGAGGAAGATGTTGTAAACCGATATGTTAGTTTGTGAGATGAATCAATAAACAGATGTATAAGGTTTAAGCCTTTCTATGCAATGTAACAGGTAAACCCTACCAATTATTTTTGTTAAACCCTAACCGATCAAGTTTGTTGGTTTAAGATATAATGATCAACGATAATGATGGCAACATGTGTGATCATTGTATGAGGATAAGTTCAGATTGTTTTGGCACGTTTGTTCAGTTATTTGATTGTCTAGTAAATGAGAAAAGTGGATTGCATCTAATGCATAGCACATGATGACTTACAAGTCTGATGATGCAGTTGGAATTTTCTTGAAGAATGTGTATAGATTGCTATGTAAATCCAACAGTCACACTTGAACTAGTTTGTTTGTAATCTCTATTAGAGAATTAGGTTTTTGTTGTGTTACCGACCTAATTGATTTATATTTAAGGTCGATGAAGTTATTTGTAAAGTTGTTGGCAAAGTGTTGGCTGAAATTAGTGAGTGTGTGGTTGCCTAATAGAAGAATGGATCTGCAGTTTGAGTAAAGGCATATTGAAGCTTAAAAGGATCTGATCAAGCAAATATAGTGCTATTTAGACAGATCAAGAAAACCTGTTGTTTTCTAACAATTACAGCAAAAGTGAAATCCCCTAACCGGGTAAGCTCTAACAAGCTTGGTTACTTCTTAAATCCTTTAACAAGGTGGTCCATTAGCTTGGATTCTCAAATCCTCTACCGAGGTTACTCATAACAGGGTATTTTCTTTTCATCAAGGCATTTTGTAAATCCCTTAACCGGGTGATTCCTAACAGGATCAATTCTTAACAGGACTTATTGTAAAATCTTTAATAGGCTTGTCTCCTAACAGGGTGAACTTCAGAAGAGTTCAAATAGCTATCCTTGTGAGTCTCATCTCACCATGGTTTTTATCTATTTGGGTTTTCCACATATAAACATTTGTGTCAAGTGGTGAATGTTTTTGTGGTTATGATCTTATTTGTTGATTTGATTAATTTATGATAAGACATGATAACTGGAAGCATTGAGAGATGGAATATGTTGATATATGATTAAGAATTTTGATGTTTATAAAATTGAAGTTGTTTACTGTTAAGTTGTTATAACAGTTAACCCAGTTGATGTTGAGTATTCGTATGAGTATTGATCTTGATAGTAAAAGTTTACTTTGTGAGTTTGAATTTGAGATTGGGAAGTTTGTATCATTTTTTTAGTTTACTTATTCACCACCCCCCTCTCAGTATTCTATCATATACTTATTCTTTCATCATACCATCATACAAAAGTTGTTGAAAAAGCATGAAGACTTTGACACAAAATTGCAAAATGAATTTAATGAATGTAAGGAAATAGTACAACATAGTTTTCCAGAAATTGAAGATCAAAATGGACAAATTAAGGATAAGGATAAATGGATTGTGGAGTCCCAAAGTCTTCTCAGTGCTTCCCTTAATATTGCCTGGTCTGATGTACTTGACATGACATAGACAATCAAGAAGATGGAAAACTTCATCACTTTAGAGATTGTGTGTTAGAGTATTCAGGTATTTACTTGATTAATTAAACATTATTTATTTAATTATTTAAGTTCCCTTTATCTCTTTTACACTTAAGCTAACTTTAGGTGCATATAATTAATTCTTTTATTAATTATTATGTGCAAACCTAGGTTTTCCCTTTTAGGGTTTCTTGACCTATTAAAGGTTGAGTTCTTTCTTTTCATTGTAAGAATCACATTACATATTTTGTGAATATTGAGCTCTCTTTTTAAGCATATTCTCTATGTATTTGTTTTTTTGTATTTGCTTCCTTGCTTCTCCTTGTAATAGGTTTTTCAGCTTGCAGAGATTATTTGGGCTCCTATGGTGTTGTATTTTCTCAACTCCTATATGGTATCAGAGCTTCAGATCTACAGCTGCTTGTTCTTGTTTTGAGAATTTTTACTTTGGAAGCAGATCTGGGGTTTCAGGAATTTTTTATGTACCTAGGGTTTGACATTTTTTCTGAGCACTTTGGGCCTAAATAGACCTCACTATCATGCTCAAAAGGCCCAAAAACCCCTATGGTCATAGAAAATTTGACCTATTTTGGTTCCTGAGCCTCTGGATGAAATTTTTTTCTCAGATCCAGGCCATACGACCCTGGCACACAGATCGAGAAAAAAATTTTGAAAAAAAAAATTGGCCTTTTTATGGCATGCAGGCTGAAATTTGCTTTTAAAAGGGAAAATTTTTTTGGGGGGGTCCCCACGGTACGCAAGGTATTGTGGGGCCCATGCCTTGTTGTAGGCTTTGCATGTGTCCGTACGGTCTCTGCTGCACGTCCAGACCTCGGGCCCCACTCATCCTCCAGCTCCCGACAGCTTTCTTCAGCCTCTGCGGCCCCCACCAATGGCCCCTCCGGCTCCCTGCCGGCTCCTTGCACTTTCCGGCCCGCTGCTACTACAGCCTCCAGCCCCCGCCGGCAGCGCCTCCACCGGCCTTCACCCTCCCCGGCTCCCCGTCGGCTGCCGCCTGCCTGCCCTAGCACTCAGCCTGGCCTTGGTCTCCCCATTGCCGGTTCTAGCCCCGCCACCAGCAGTAACCTCCGCTGCACCACCGCCCCCACCAAATGCTCCTCTCCCCGGCCGCCGCCCTGCAGCTCCCGGCTGCCGCTCAGCCTCCCGACCGCCACCCACGCCCACCCGCCGCATCGCCCACTGCTTCCCTGCACTGCCCGGTCACCGCATTCAACTGCTAGCCACCCTCGGGCCACCAGAGCTCCACCTAGGCTCCACCAGAGCACCACCGGAGCACCGCTCCCTGGCCACCGGACCACCCACTGGCCACCAGACCTCCTTTTTTGACCTTTTTCAGGAGGGGTTTAGTTTTTTGGCCCTATCTTGGACATACGGAGTCTTTTTTTTGAAAATGAATAGGTGTCAGAAAGCTAGTTTCGAGGTCGACCTCATGGTGTTGGTATTTTCTTCCAATTTTGGTGTTTGACTATGCTTTTTTCAGTCAAAGTGAGGTCTATTTTTTGCACTCTAGGAGCCATAGAATGAGCATCCAAACTCCGTTTTTCAAAAAATTTATATTTTTGGAAAGCTTGTGCTATGTACTTTCCAGAAATATGAGTTTTATTCCCAGATTTTTCTCCATGCATATTTTATTTAGTTTTTTTCTTTTCAGCACTCTGGTGGATATCGTGGTTGTTTCAGGTCTTGGGATCTCTTCTCTGAGTAGGATGTCTCTATTTTGGTTCACATTTCTATTTCCAGTCTTCTTATTATTGTAGCTTGTATCTATGCAAACGCACTGAGATAAAGTGTCATCATGCATTGTTTACTTGGAATCTTGCATATCTTGTGTCTTGTTATACATGCACTATTGATCAAGTGCCATGAGGGGGTTGATGTTTGCCTATTGTTTGCCATCTTCCTTTGTCAAGTGAGTGTTCCTTCCATGACATTCGCCTCATGATGATGTGTCTCAGCACCCTTGATGTTCCTAATTCTTTGTCATGCAATTGTTTTTGGTTGTCCTTTTTAGTGTTCTTATCCCTCTCCCTCTTCTGCATTGTGGGGAGGTTTATCCTGTTGGTTCTAATGCTTCCATGGTTTGATTGATCAGCTCTTCAGGCTTTGGTTTCTCATGCCATCTATATCTTCGATTTCAGTTGTTTTGCCTTGTTTGCCTCCTGATTCGAGTAGTGTCATTTGAGGGCACTCATGCAGATTACAGTCTTGTCTACCTGGTCATGTTCTAGTTCAGTGGATGTTCTTCAGATCAGCAGTTATTCTTTGACAGAGTTTGTAGGGTCTTCATGCTTCAGTGATATTCTTTTTCATCTCTTTTTGGAGTAGAGTTTTGTTCCCACGTGGTTTTCTCTATTTCTCTAGTTCATAGAGATTTCATTGTATTTAGGTACCTGATCAGGCCTTGCTGCTGGGACCCATCTTTATTGCTTTCAGTAGCTATTCTAGGTTTTAGCTTCTCCCTCAGTCTAGCTTAAGGGGGGGTGTTAGAGTATTCGGGTATTTACTTGATTAATTAAACATTATTTGTTTAATTATTTAAGTTCCCTTTATCTCTTTTACACTTAAGCTAACTTTAGGTGCATATAATTAATTATTTTATTAATTATTATGTGCAAACCTAGGTTTTCCCTTTTAGGGTTTCTTGACCTATTAAAGGTTGAGTTCTTTCTTTTCATTGTAAGAATCACATTACATATTTTTGTGAATATTGAGCTCTCTTTTTGAGCATATTCTCTATGTATTTGTTTTTCTGTATTTGCTTCCTTGCTTCTCCTTGTAATAGGTTTTTCAACTTGCAAAGATTATTTGGGCTCTTGTGGTGTTGTATTTTCTCAACTCCTATATTGTGGTAAGAGATATTATCTACGATACAAATACCTACAAATCTAAGGGTTATTTGAAGCACATTCAAAAGTGCGATCAGATGCTTGGAGACCAACCATAGATATCAAAAGATGTTTAAAGATGTGACTTTGTATTTTATAGTTTTAGTTTGTTAGGGCAGTTTTTAGGTAGTTAGTTTCTAGTTAGTTTTTTGTTAATTTTAGTTTAATGAAAGGGTATGCCATACCCTTTCATTTTTCAAACTGAATCCTCATCTATATGTGGAGGATCTTTTAGGAGAGACAAATATCACAAGTTTATAGGTTTTTTTATCAAGACAATCTCTATGCATTTTCTTATGAGCTCGTTGTCTGGAAGTACCAAGTTGATGGAGGATATGCACTGAAATCAACTGGTTTAAGTAATTTATTTTCAATATAAAGATTCAAGTGTTTCTCACTCATGATGGTATCTATGTTTTCAATGGATTGATCATTTCCTTGGATAAATCTATTTACATAGGTTTTTTCATTATGCAACCTTATGTTGTTGTAATTAAGATTGATTTTCAGTTTGAAGGATTGGTTGGCAAACTTCGAATTGTCTTATTGGTCTTTCAAAGTAAAGTTAAATTCAAGACTAACCGGATGTCATATTTTAATCGTAATTCATATGGAAGCCTTTGAGATGATGGTCTTGTTTAATTAATAAGTTATTAAAATTGTCTCTAAGGTTAAACATAGGATTTTTCATTTGAAATTATATGAAACGAGTAAGGAATCAAGGCACTGGTCTTTTATTGATTTTATATATTTGAATAAAATATTTCCAAAGCAAGTTTCATTAAGGAATCATATTTCTAATTCATACAATCACTACTTTATAAACATTCATTTACAAGCAAGCAGTTACAGTTTTCAGATAATAAGATTGGGTTCAGGAACAATTGCCATCTTGAAGTCACCTAATTTATTAAATTCGCTATAGAAAATTCTTTAACCTATAGTTTTAGGTTTTAGATATAGGTTCACCCGCCTTGGTTTAGCAAAGCCTGAAGTGTAGGGAAATTTGATCTATCGATCATTCTCATTTGTTGGCCAAGACTAATTCAGAATTCATCAAGAGAAGTGGCAAAACTCTTTGATTTCCAATCTATGGTTTTGGGAACCAACAGCTTCCACATGGGACTGATAGTTGGAACTGGATATTAGACAATTAGAATAATTCTAATAGCCAACAAAAAGTCTGCAACTCCACAAAAAGTGAGAAAAATGACCAAAACCTTCTTGGGAAGAGAATTTTTTGGGGCTTTTGCAACTTTCAACATACGATAATAGCAGGTGGAATGAAGAGGAGCAACACCAAGACAAATTTGACAGAGGGAGATCCATTTAAATATTTCTCAAATCTATTATATATGATGGGCAAAATAAGTCTATATGCACAAGGGGGCATTCAAGCAAAATTTCCAACTATTAGATTGAATCCCAACACACTCTACAAATGGTGCCAAATTGAACTATGAAAGATTCAAATGCTTATCACCTTATTTGATTTTAAAAGGATTTTCTGTGGATTTGACGAAACTTGGAAGTTGAAGTCTATTTTGTAACACCACTTAGATAAATATGTGGACATCACTACTTCTTATGTCCTGATTCTAGTATAGTAAATAGTGTTTACTTATTTTTTAATTTTTATACAATACTTTTAGCCTTTATCTAACATAATCAATAATTGGAAGACTTTTCAATAACTAGGAACTACAACATTAGGTAAGTAAAGAAAAATAGATAAATGAGAACATACTGGTAGGATGACAAGCTCAAATTTATGAGACACACACTCTGAGATGAACTTATCTGTAACCAACTTTACACTATTCAAACACACAACCTACAATTCCATAGGAATTTCACCATCTCCAGTAGTTTGATACCCTCCAAACTAGCTACTCAATCCTTCGATTCAAAGATGAAAAAATTGCATGGAATACATTTCGTGTGTGCCTTATTTGGCAAATTACACGCCAAATGTATTTTCAAATTTTTTTCCATTTGGTGTGCACCAAATGTGTCACCTTGGAAAACACCAAGCCTAAGGCTTGGATGCCCTTCTTAGGCCCGAGACATGTTTTCCAACAAATATTGAAAATTTTCTAACTTTTTTGTTCATGCTCTTCGTCAAGTTTGCACGTGTTTCAATGCAGTAAAAAAACACCATACAATCGTCAAGCTTCCTCTTAGCTGTCCAACCATATAATTCTTTTCAAATTTTGATAATGTTAAGGTCTTCATCCATAATTTCTTTTGTTAGTGTGTCTGATTTTTGTCAAAAACCAACATGTTGTATTTTGGCCATAGATTTTTACTCGTTTATCGAATTTTGAAAAAAATTACATTTTTAGAAACTGGACTCCATTCTATATAATTAAAAAAAATTAAAAAATTCTGATTTTTTATTAGTTTTCACAAATTTTGGGGGGGAGCACGCTCAAATTTCTGTGTTTTAGGATGTGTCCACTTCAAAAATTTGTAAAAATTCAAATATTCATAAAATAATTAGCTGAAAAATATAGCATAAACTTCTATGTGTTAGCTACTTTCTCACTGGAGCGATTTGCAAAATTTTTAAAAAAAGTTGACATTTTAAGGGCACCACATTTCATGCTATGTTATTTTTTCTGAAAAAACAAGACCAATAAATGTGGTGCCCCTTTTTGAAACCCTTAATCTCCTCCATTTTCAAAAAAAAATAGTAGTTTAGAAAGTAGATTGAGAGCACTTCAATTTTTGTTCTTGTTGCATCTCCCAATTTTGAGTGTACCTATCTTCGATTTCTCGTCAAAGTTTAGACTTTGCTGATTTTAGGAAAAAAAAAGGTGGCATCTTAATACCCCTTTTTGGTCCCCCATCTTTGTGCACTTACCCTTGTGAGAAAAATAGTAGATGTAGGTGTGCAAGTAGTATTTTATAATGCAAGATGCAAGATGACCCGCTAGAGGTTTTAAATTTGACACATTATGTAAGATTGATGTAGACATTATTGAGTGCAATAGTATTGTTGAAAATTTATTCTATGAGTACTTCATTTGAAGAGGTTGTTAAACACATGGAAG
This sequence comes from Cryptomeria japonica, assembly GCF_030272615.1. NCBI lineage: Eukaryota > Viridiplantae > Streptophyta > Pinopsida > Cupressales > Cupressaceae > Cryptomeria > Cryptomeria japonica. The sequence continues at coordinate 39,722,415 of NC_081406.1, read as the reverse complement.
GACTGAGATAGGGGGTGAATCAATTTGGAACTTCAAATTTTATTATCAATAAACAATTAACTAATTTAGCATCAACACTTAAATCATAAACACATAAGCATCAATGATCAACACATGAACACCAAATTTAAGTGGAAAACACAAACAGGGAAAAACCATGATGAGAATGTAACTCATAATATATATCAAAATTTTATAATGACTATAGCTTCCTACTAAAGAGATCACTATTCCCGACTTGTAGAATAAGGCACACAACCTTAGGCAAGATACAAAATAAGGACTTGCTCTGTTGAAGATCACTTCTTCAAGGCAAGATACAAACTGTTGTCGAGGGACTCACTATAATTCAACAATAGAGGAAATAGCTAAATTGAAATTGAGAAGGATTCTTTTGAACATGAAATTGTCCTTGAACAATTGGCTCAAGCAACCACCATCATGTAAAAAAACTATGATAATCTCTACTGTCACAACACATAGTCTTACAAAATGTCACCTACAAAGCTCTCCTCAAATTGACTTTCACACAACTACAAACTCAAATATGCTTGCATATCATTCACATACACTTCTCATAAATTCACACACAAACCAATTCCCATACATTACTACTCATCCATTCATCCATATTAAATATGAGATACAACATTGAAAACCTAATAAAGGGTTGTCCAAAACAAAATAAGCCACCCGGACCTAAAATGCTCAAACTGGTCCACTCCTGGAGAAACGGGGAACCAAAACATATTATAATACATCCTTCCAAGATTGATCCAATGATCCACACACACTAATAGATTCTCCAAAGCCATTACCAAATGTAATGTGTAGATAAAACAACTAGTCGGCCATCAAACCTCTTGCAATTCAAAATATTCCATGCAAATCTCCACATGCCATGATGAGACCCATAACAACTTCTCAATTCAACTTCCAACACATATCCATACCAAAAGAATATATAATCCACTAAACCACAACACAAGCAACAACATATTCAGAGAGAACCAAAAAGCTATCCGGACCATCTTGAACACAAGATGCCACAACCAACACCAAAAGTACTATTTGAAACACAAAACATAACTGCAACAACCAAGAGCATATTTGGACTAGCATCCATCCAGATAACTAGGTTTGACATCAGGCTCATGCTTCCAAAAGAGGTGAGGGTTTCATGTTCAATAAATGGTTATGGCTTAGGTAACTAAGGGTGCTCTTTCATCTAAATTAAAGTTACTTGTAGAGAAGACTGGCCACATGGGAGAAAAGGGTAAAAAGGCTTTGAAAAATAAAATCCTTATTGAAGAGTTGTCTAATTACACTCTTGATTTTAATTTAGTTGAGAATTGTATTTATGGTAAACAAAATTGTATTTAGTTTTACTTGAGTTCTCATAAATCTTGTGGTGTGTTGGATCTTATTTATTCTACCTTGTTTGGTCTTGTAGATGTTCCTTCCATTGGATAATTCATATATTATGTTTCATTTATTGATGATTATAGTAGGAAATAAGCATATTTTCTAAAAAGTAAATAATATTTTTTTAGTCAATTTAAGAAATTTAGAACAATGGTTGAATTGTAGACTAGCAAGATAGTAACCTATTTGAGGGCTAACAATAATGGTGATTTTTTTTTTAATTATTTTGATAGATTCTATAAATATTTTGGCATTATGAGATAAAAGATAGTTTCATATTCTCCATAATAGAATAGATTTGTAGAAAGAATGAACAAGACATTGATGGAGAAGGCTAGGAGTATGCTTAGTGATGTTGGTATAGAAAATAGGTTTTGAATTGAAGTTGTCACACTACTAGCTACCTAATCAATAGGTCTCCTATACCAACTCTTATTGATAAAATTCCTATGGAGGTGTTGTTGGATCACAAACTTTCATTGAAACATCTAAAAGATTTTGGTTGTGAGGCATATGCACATGTGCTAAAGGAGAAGTGAAAAAAAGTTGGAGAATATGGAACCGTTAAATGTATCTTGTTGTAAAATGAAGTGAAGAAAGCTTGCAATACGAACTTAAATCCAAAATTATTGTTGTTTAGTGGTGAAAAAGGGAATAGGCAAGACTAGGACCAAAACCCTCTTTCAGCTAAATATTGGAATACAAAATCACAAGAGGAAATGTGCTTGACTAACTCTTGTCAAAGAGAGTCAAGCAATACCTTAGGGCTTCTATTAATTATTTTCTTTGAAAGTTGATTCGACTGATTTGGAATGCAAAGTAACTAGGATCTAAACATGAGAAAATGAACAATTGGATTACTAAAACTATTTGATACGAAAACAAAAAGAAATCATAACTTGTACAAAAATAAAATGAGGAATCAAAGGTGCACAGATTCCTAAAAACTAAATTGAAACTAGATGGACAAGGTCACCTAGAACACCCTTGTCTTTTTGATGATTTTTGCACATAGATAAAGATCTGGGTTATCGAGGCATTGTAATGAGATTCTGGCAAGTTTCAAACTAAAGTAGGATGAAAAGGCTACCTAGTTATTCCTTGTCTAGGACAATGGTTCCCCAAATGCCCTTGTCCAGGTGTTTTCTATTGATCTTTAGAGAGGTGACCTATTTTTGGACCCTAAGTTGATGAATACTAAGAGGGGGGGGTGAATTAGTATACCAAAAAATACTAAACTCAAACACTTAAATAGTTTAGCAGTAAATCGGTATAATTGTTTTACTAACAAACCAGTTAACACAAATGCAAACCAAACAACAAATAAGGCATTCACCCACAGAAGCACAATCACCATAACATAAGAGATTTTGACGTGGAAACCCAAATGGAAAAAACCATGGTGAGATGAAACTCACAAGTAACTATCTGTAGAATAGTAACCAGACCGGTTAAGGTCATACAATGTTCTTCACCAAAACAGATCCTGTTAGGAATCTCAATCTCTGTTAGGAGATAAGTCCAATTAAAGACTACCTTGTGAGAGAATTTCAGATCCACAATTGTGAACCACCTTGTTAGAGGATTTACAAAGTCTTTTCTAGGCCTACCCAGTTAAGGGTTTTAGACTTGTCGAAGATGTGAGTACTCAACAAGTGAGTGATCTAAATACTAGCACAGTATGCTTGGTTAGATCCTTGATAGCTCATTGTTAATGCATTTTAGCATTACTTCAGTCTTCAAAATCTTCACACTCTATTTCTTCACACAAACCTAATATTCTTTTGTGATCGTACATACAAAACCTCATCAACCACCTAAAACCCTAACAAATCTTAACTACTTTTTGAAACCCTAGACATGATGTCCTTATAAAGGAATCTGATTTCATGTTGGTCCAATAGGATTACATTGCAAGTTCCTAGGTTCAGTGCATCTGGACACATTTGGTAACATGACACAAAATCACCACCAAAGTGTCGGTGGATGATAACTCATCACAAAAATAATACTGGTTGGTAACTCATCACAGAGTAATACCGGTTCATACATTTACCTATTACCGGTTCACAAATTTTACCGACTATCAGTTCACACATTTTACCAATTACCAGTTTGTCAAAATGAAGACTGGGAAAAATGATAACAACCACTTTGTTCCATCGTACCTCTTTGGGATCCTCGAACTACTTGAGGTCTTCATACCGCTTGAGATCGGTAAACACTTTCTGCAAAACACTAATAGTCTAAACACTATAATACATAATACCGGTTTGGAACAAATACTAGTTGAGCATAACTCATACATACAAAAAGTGATCTCAAAGCAACTGTGTGTCCATCAATCACAATCACAACATCATCATAAAAATGCCAACAATCTCCCCCTTTGGCATTGATGGCAACACTTAGACAAAATTTTGACATCTAAGTGTTTTACAACAAGAATATGCCATAATCAAAATTACTCCCCCTAAGCATATACACTATCCCTTTTGCAAAAAATACAATGTATACTACTCCCTTACAGAGATAAACATGAAAGTATACATAACATGCATCAAAACTTTAAATACAGATTATTACTCCCCCTTTGCCAACAATGACAAAGTACTGCAGAATAACCCTTGTTTCTCATTATCATTAAAATAATAAGTGTTTATGACAATAATGAGTGAAACTTATCAAAAACCAATTTAAAATCCTACATAAATGTCTTCATGGATAAGGACCATGACTCAAGCAATGAGGTAGCAACCTCACTTTCCGTTTGCATCTGGGATACCTGTTCCTCCATGGCATCCAAGGTACTCATCTCTTGAGTGACCGTTAAGGCATCCAGATTGAGATAACACTTCTGAAGTATTTGTAGTCTGGGTAGTAGAACCAGTTGAAGTTCTTGCAAATCTTTGGTCCAGTTGATGATCTCCAACTCTATTCTGGCAGTCTGGAGTTGAAACCGGTGAACGGTTTGCCCATATGTGGTGAGGGAATGATAGGGAATCTTGAAGGTGCTTATATATGCCTGCAAATCATATTGCAGTTTGTCTTTCTGAGCAAGCACATCATCATAGAATAGATGGGGTTGGCTTATCTTACTAAGCAGTAATTTCCCCTCATCCATAGCATCTCTTATGTCTTTCTGCACTTTCTAAAGTTTAGACCAGAGCTCATTTAATTTCTTCACTAAGGTAGTGTTCAGTGCCTTTTGATACTTCTTTTGTGCATTGGCTTCAGCAACATCTTCCAGGCATTGCACCTAGTCCTCTACAACTGTGCATAAGAGTTTCAGTGGGGCCAAAGAGGAATCGGTACTGGGGAGGTTGGTACCAGGAATCAAACTGTTAAGAGTTTCCACCACAGTTTGAATAACATCTTGCTGCTTCTTTCTCCTTAATGCTTCCAGTCGCTCTTGGGCAAGATTAATGCTTTGGAGACGCTCTGTTTCATTTGTAGATTGGAGGTCAATGGGACTGGTAATGTCAGCCATTTTGGCTTGACTACTGGTTGCCTTTGGGGTATCCACTTGTGTGCTCTTTGCAGCTTCCTTCTTCTCTTTGGCTCTTTGCTTTTCCTCTTCAGCCTTCTTTTGCTCCTTTGCTTCTTTCTTTCTCTTTTCTTCTTCCTTCTTTCTATCTTCTTCCTCCTGCTCTCTTCTTCTTTCTTTTTCTCCTCTTCCTGTTTCCTTTTCTCTTCCTCTTTTCTCTTCTCCTCTTCTTGTTTCTTTTTATCTTCTTCTTTTCTCTTCTCCTCCTCTTGTTTTTTCTTCTCCTCTTCCTTTTTCTTCTTCTTCTCTTCCTATTCCTTCTTCTCCTCTTCCTTTTTCTTCTTCTCCTCTTCCTTTTTCTTCTTCTCCTCTTCCTCTTTATTCTTTTTCTCTTTCTCTGCTTGCACTTTATCATCCTTTTCTTTGTCCTATTTTTCTTTGTCCACTCTCTCTTTGTCAGCCTTGTCCTTTGCTGCATCTGGAGTGACATTTTCACCATCCAAAGCATCAACGTCAATTGTGTCCATTTTTTCAGTGACCGGTTCTCCTTCACTGTCATACACCTCATCTGGTTTTCTAGTTTCTAGTTCTTGCTCAGCCTTCTCATTGGCTTCAAATAGTTGGTGTAACCTTAGAGCGGCTTTGGCATGTGAGTGGGTATCTTATACCACTTCAGGGACTTTCCCTTCCAATAATAAGAGTCTTCTTCTCATGAAGAAGAGGCCTTTGTACTTTTCCATAACTTCAAAAGTTCTGAATTTGATACATCAACAAAATATTGTGCAAATATTTCTTCTCTTATTTCCTGTTCCTTTTCTATGGCAATTCACCATTTGTTATCTAAAGAATTATATAAAGAAACTAGTGTCACAAATTTAATTTCTGATGGCGATCGGCCATTAATACATAAATATTGAATGATTTCCTATTTGACTTCCTCTTTCTCATTGTCATTGAAATCATCAAAATAATCTACTAAATCACTCAACACTTTTCTCCTAATATTCTTAATGGTTCTTTGACAATGTGTCAAAGGTTTGTAAGAGGAAATGTCTATATTTATCAATGTTGATGATGCTAGTTCATTGCTGGTTGTCTTTGTCTTCTTCCTCGTTTGCCTATTCTTTTTAGGTTGTACCTCAGGTTCTGTATCCTCAGAATCTGGTGAGGTGTTCTTAGTTTTCTGCTTCCTTTCAAAGACCTTGGCAGGTGCAGCTTCCAGTTTCTTCTTTGTCGGTGACTGCTTGGTCACTTTAGGACTTGCTGAAGTAACTGGTGCCGATACAGATGGCACTGCCTTTCCTTTCTTCACTAAAGGTTCTTCAACTAGTGTTACCCTCTCCAAATAGGTGTCGGTTCTCTTCTTCTTAGGATCAAGAGGTGAGGCAAGTAGGGTAGAGGCATACCCATCTAGCATGTCATACATTACCTCATATCCCATGGGCTCCACTTCTTCTTTTCTAGGATCAACCACCTCCATTATGCACTCATCTACTTTGATGATAAAGCAAATGTCCTCTTCATACTTCTTGACAATGTCACCAGATATTCTCACCCTTTGGCTCATCTTGCGTCTGAACTCATCAAAGTATTTGTTCAAGACTTTAGGATAATTGGTTCCTACCGCTTGAAGACTCTCTCTAATTTTCTTTGTAACGGGCTGGTCAGCAGACCATTGTATATCACCTACTACTGGGAAATAGCCTTGAAAGTAGAAAAACAATCCTACTAGCAGTTGTCCAAATTTAAATATTAAGGCATTGTCCTGTTTAATTGACTTCAAGTTCACCAGAAGTTGCCTTTTCATACAGGTGCATAAAACAAATGAGGCATCTTCCATGATCATCCTGTAGGTGGTATTTACCGCTGTAGCAGAGATAGAGTTAATTCTGCTAGCATAGAATGTCTAGTAACCTATCACCATGTAGGCATATTTGACCAGATCATCCTTGATGGTATTGATGGTCATTCCCCATTGGTCGCTCTCAGAACCAGTGAGCTTGGTCATTTTGGTCTTGATGATTTTCCTTAGGGCTGGCACATCTCCAACGTTGTAGAAACCGGTGATGGCATGAATTTCTTCTGGTGTGATGCCATGTGTCCTCTCTAAATACATTTTGTCATCGTGCACTCTGCTTAGAATAATGCGGATGTGATCTTCTATAAATTCTTCATGGAAATAGACCGCATTGTGAAGCTTCTTCTTTTCCAAGATGCTATATTTGGGTTTGATCTTCTTGTCCTTTCCGAAAAATAAACTTAACTTAGAATGGATCACTAGAGATCATAGGTCCTCTATTTTGCAATCAATATAATCTTAAATACCTTCCTCAACTATAACACCAACAAGTATCTGGGATAGGGCATTGTATTTCACCTTCTGTTGGATGAAATCTATTGAATCATCAAGTGCACTAGGACTAGAGTGTGATGCAGAAGCCATGATAAACAGATAAACAAGAATTTCGATAAATATCTTTAGAAATCTGCAATTTAGGGTTTGTAACTTCAGCTTTGTCACACACTACTTCGATTGTTGGATTACCACTTTGTGTTTTGTGTTCTTCACCTGACTGATTGATATTATCTCTGAATTCTACTTCAAAGTTTTGAAATCTCTCTAAATCACAAGACAAATCATCTTTTGTCACTCTGCACTTGAAAATTTCTTCACTCACAAATTGATAAGTGAAAATGACTTGAAAATCCCATTTAAACAAATTCTTCACCTACCATAATAAATGCTCCACCATTAGGGCATAAACCCTAATTTGCCTTTTACCATTTCTGGTCTTCTACCAATTGACAGGTATCACATACCAGTTAAGGTCTTTTACTGGTGTAAACTGGGGGTTCGAAACATTTCACCAATTTGCTCCCCCTAATCTTTTCTGAAGCTTAGTTTGTCGGTTCAGCGACTTCCACACTAGGTGCAGAAACTGGTTCTTCTTGTGATACTTCTTCAGGTTTATTCTTCCATGTTGTCTTCACATCTGCTTGAATAGTTTCAACATCAATCTTTCCTTCTGGAGTGACCGGTATATCATCTGATATGCTTTTTCTCATTTTGTAGGTTCTGGCAGGGTGTCCCAGTTTGTTGCAATGATAGAAAACCATTTTGGGTGTTCTCCATGGTCCATTGTTCATTCTACCAATCTTCCTCCTACATGTTGCAGTAGTGTGACTGCTACCATGACAAATCAAACAGGTTGCTCTCCAACCGGTTGCCACTTGATAGCCACCACCACCTAAATGATGGTCATAGGCATTATACTGGTTTGGATTCCAGTTCACAGAGCATTCATGAAAAAATCCTTGACTCCTTTGAGGATATCTTCCAGTGTTGTGTATAACAGACCTGCACTCAAATTCTCTATGCCCAAACTTGTTGCATGCATAACAATTACCATTGAATCTATTGGATCTAGGCTTATTGTTTAGAAAGTAGGGAAAATTATTGTAAGCCTTACTTCTATATACATTGGTAGTGTGTCCTTCCTTGAGACAATTAAAGAAAATAGGTTTGAACTTTTGCTTACCTTTATCCTTTTGTGTTGGTTGCTTCTTTGATGCTTCATATTTTGCTCCAGAGGTTTCAACTTCCTCATAACCAGAAAAACCAAGTCCGGTGGTATTCTTAACCAGTTTTCCTAATTCAAGCTTTTGTTCTAGCTTAACAGTGCTCTTATTGAATTTGGCAAGTATTTCCTTTGGCTCAATGAGTTCTTTGGAAATAGTAGCATTAGATTCCTTCAGGGTTGCATTCTCAGAAATAGCCATGTTTAGTTCACCTTGCATTTCTTCTTTTTCCACTTTACTCTCTTGGAGATGAGCGGTAAGTGCACTGATTTCTTGCTTCATATTCTAGATCTCATGATATTTGTCTTTTTCCAGATCTTCAGCTTTCCTCCAGTTCTCAAGCTCTTGACACATTCTGATAGTTAGTCCTTCTAGTTCCCTTCTTAGGTTAGCATTAGATTTATTCACGTTTTCAACTTATTCAACTAGGGCTTCCATGTCTGCTTCATCAGAAGAACTATTTTTAGTAAGCTCCATCTGTTTCTTAGCATGCTCTCCTCTCTTTTCTAGAGAGGCTTTATATTTGACTTTGAGTTCATCAAAGTCTTTCTCAATCTGAGTGAGACAATTAGTAAGTTCCCTCACAGTCTATTCCCCCATATCTCCTTCCAAGTGGTTAAACTTATAGAAAGGTTGGCTTTGATACCAATTGACGAATACTAAGAGGGGGGGTGAATTAGTATACCAAAAAATATTGAACTCAAACACTTAAATAGTTTAGCAGTAAACTGGTATAACTGTTTTACTAACAAACTAGTTAACACAAATGCAAACCAAACAACAAATAAGGCATTCACCCACAGAAGCACAATCACCATAACACAAGAGATTTTGACATGGAAACCCAAATGGGAAAAACCACGGTGAGATGAAACTCACAAGTAACTATCTGTAGAATAGTAGCCAAACCAGTTAAGGTCATACAATGTTCTTCACTAGAATAGATCTTGTTAGGAATCTCAATCTCTGTTAGGAGATAAGTCTGATTAAAGACTACCTTGTGAGAGGATTTCAAATCCATAGTTGTGAACCACCTTGTTAGAGGATTTACAAAGGCTTTGCCAGGCCTAGCCGGTTAAGGGTTTCAAACTTGTCGAAGATGTGATTAATCAACAAGTGAGTGATCTAAATACTAGCACGGTATGCTTGGTTAGATCCTTGATAGCTCATTGTTAATTCATTTCAGTATTGCTTCAATCTTCAGAATCTCCACACTCTATTTCTTCACACAGATCTAATCTTATTCTGTGATCGCACATACAAAACCTCATCAACCACCTCAAACCCTAACAAATCTTAACTACTTTTTGAAACCCTAGACATGATGTCCTTATAAAGGAATCTAATTTCATGTCGGTCCAATAGGATTACATTGCAAATTCCTAGGTTCAGTGCATCTGGACACATTTGGTAACACGACACAAAACCACTACCAAAGTGTTGATGGATGATAACTCATCACAAAAATAATACCGGTTGGTAACTCATCACAGACTAATACTGGTTCATACATATACCTATTACCAGTTCACATATTTTACTAATTACCAGTTCACACATTTTACCAATTACTGGTTTGTCAAAATGAAGACTGGGAAAAATGATAACAACCACTTTGTTCCATCGTACTGCTTTGGGATCCTCGAACCGCTTGAGGTCTTCATACCGCTTGGGTCTTCATACCGCTTGAGATCAGTAAACACTTTCTGCAAAACACCGATAGTCTAAAGACTATAATACATAATACTAGTTTTGAACAAATACCGGTTAAGCATAACTCATACATACAAAAAGTGATCTCAAAGCAAGTGTGTGTCCATCAATCACAATCACAACATCATCATCAAAAATGCCAACATAAGTACTTTTCAATCTAAACATTAATTCACACCCTAATATTAAATAATATTTTTAGGTAGGATAAAATCATTTTGATATCTTGTCATGTCATATTTAAGCATTAATAGTACTTTGAGATAAATTGGGAGGTAGGTAAGGTAAACAGTGCTCACTAGGTGGAAGTGTCAAAGTATAAGGTGTTGGAATTAGGGCTTCACCACTTGGATTGATAAAGCCACTAATTTTTCTTGGAACCAACCTTACATTAAGGAGGAAATTAAATTTGATTGAGCCAATCATGAAAGCGTTGAATACAAATCAAATTCATCCTCCTTGTTTGAGTTGAAAACTAAATTTGAATTAGAATTGAATTACAATGATAGATCTAGGACAAACAATGAGAAATTGACATAAATAATGGTAACATAATGTTCCAGATATCATGTAGAGTTGTAAATCTAGATTTGTGGATGGAAAATAGATAACAACCTTTGATGGAAAGTTCAGGCATAATTATTGGGACTGGGGGGAGTAAGTCGCCCTAGTCCTTTGAATATCTAGGATAGACAAACTTGATGTTTGTTGGATTAGGATGATGCATTCATTGTTAGAAGGTCATCAAAAATTCATGGGACCAAGAGGTGTAGATGGTCCTAGTCCTCCACTTTTCATGCCTTCAAAATATGAGTCTAATTGTTGTCATCTACTTTGCCAGATTCCTCACTCATAGCTCCTGAGACAATTCCCTTAGATCTAGAATGATTGATGTAAGTTGATGATGCAATGCTCTTTGAATGTGATCACAAATGTTGATGCAATAACATGACAATACATAGAAGACTCAAACACAAAAATATGATTACATGAGGATTGATGTGATTTTCTCCATGATGCTTGAAGATTATGGTGGGATGTGTAGACAACTAAAATTGTCCTATCCTAATTAAATAAATATTTGATTTATTTAATTATTTATCCTAAGACCTCTATTAATTAAATAGATTTTTATTTATTGAATTAATTCAATAAACCTCTTGTATCATTTCCCATTTAAATAAATATTTGTATTTACTTAAATTATATTTTTCCCTAAATTAAATAAATATTTTATTTATTTTATTGGTCCCACTTCTTCTATTAAATAAATAAATCTTTATTTATTTAATTAATTCATTAGCTTTTTCCCTCTTTGACATTTGGCATTCATCTCTTAATTTATCTTTAACCACCTCCCTAATATTTTCCTATTTTCCATACCTACCCTCTAATCCTAGCCGGTCATTTATCCCTCCACCTCTTAATCCTATCCCTCCATTTCTAGGGTACTCTCTGTAAAAGAGGATCCTTTTATCCTTATCAAACCCCTAATTATCCTAATCCTAATGCTAATGTGAATTTGAATCCTATGCTTGTGTGAATCCTCATTGCGATCAAGCATCTGCACAACCACAATCCATTCGTTGTTGAGCTCTTGTGCACACATATAAATCTGAGAGCAAAAAATTCAAGCAAGATCAATGGATATTAAACCCTAATGAGCATGTGAATGGTATAATATTTCATATTTGTTGCTTTGCATGTTTTTAGGTTCTTCATTGGTGTATGGTGGATTTTATTGTAAAAATAGGGTTTTATGTGGTTGGATATTTATTTGGTTTTACAATATATTTTAGTCTTCCAATTTCATCATATAAATTTTGGCATGCCAAGTGGGACCTTAGTCCCTAGTTTCTAACATAATTTTGTGTTTTAAAGCATTTTTGACAAGTTGCAAATTAGATTAGTGACAATTTCAGGACAAAGTCCTGTTTGCACATCATATTTACATGTATGTGTTTTGTTCAACTTTTTTTGGCAGGTTTTCACCAGATTGGCATTTGTGTTCATTATCAGTGTGTCTACGTTCATTATCAGCACGCCTGTGATTTCGGATTTGATAGTTTTTTATTGATATCTTAGCGTGTTTTTGCTTCATATTGTCATGTTTGTATTGCACAAAGTCATGTATATGTTATTTTATGTTGGGTATGTGATATTTTATGTCACATATTTGATCTGTGTTGCCACATATAATTTTTCTATGATTTTGTAGGTTGCGGGTTTTTGACAGGTTATAGTTTAGGTTTTCCTACATCCATGTCAGGTATAACAACATTTGTGTTTTAAACATTTGCTTTTTTTCTTTCAAATTAGGGTTAAATCTTAGATGTGATTTTTCTTTTTTCCTAACCCTTTGTGGCCTAATGAAGTGGTGCATCTGTTCTATTGTTTTGTCAAAGGCCCCTTTTCATATTTTGTTTTGGGATTTTTGAAATCAACCTGACAAGTTTTCTTGCATGTTGGGTTAATCATTGAAACTACTAATCATTGGCTTGTATGGGGTAATTTATATGTGTGTTTGTCTTTTCTAGTTTAATTAGGCTTGGATTGGTTTCATTGATCATTTTCTTTGTTTGTTGAAGGGTAAATGAACTTTGTTTGAAGTGTCTTGTGGTTTTGGAATGCTTTGTGTTTAGAACCCTAAGATAATAACAAAATTATCCTCTCCCCTTGCCTTCCTTTAGATCTTAAGTGTAAGAGAAATTGTTAATGTCTTTAGAGGGCCTACCTCTCATCTTGTCAGAGGAAATGACCCAAGTAGTACCTTGTTTCGGTTCGCTATATAAATAATTGTGGTTTGTGATGAAAGTCATCTTATCACTTGGTGCTTATGTTTTATATTGATAGATGTCTCCTTTGGTATCCTTATGTTGCATAAAACCTGAAAAGGTTGGGAGGCCTCTTAATTGAGTGAACCACCACATGTATAACCACTAGTATACCTCGAAACATGACTAGACACCATTATTTATAGTGGCTGAAAACCCTTTTTCTTTCTAGTGCAGAAGGTCAGACCGCCGAAGTTGCCCCACATTAATACTACTCATTGTCGAGATAGATGTCCCTCGGTTCATAATATATCTAGATCTTCAGGGTATGAGATTTTGGTGTCCCTGAAAAGTGATTGTTGTGTAAGGGGGAGCTAGTGCCACCAAGTCTTTTTCTATCTGCCTTGTTTTAGTATTTGGATAAATCCAAGTGGGGACTCAGCAAGTAGTATCATCTTTCCAAACCTAGGTTGTGCAAGCTTTCAATTTTTTTTGATTGTGTTGAGACCCATGGAAATTGGGCTATTTTGGCCTACAAAACATACACATTACGCTTATATTTTGGACAACAATACCTTAAGAAACTTTACCTTCTTATTTGTTGTGCTTTCTTACCACAAAAACATCAACATTGAGATCTAGTCACTTATCAACGACTTCCAAAATTTGGACAGAGTTGAGAATTTTCTAGAAATGCATCTTTGTTCATTTCCAATCCATAAAAAATCACTTTGGATATGTTTGTGCCCATTTCCAACATTTTTTTGACTCATATTATTGCGTCTGTGTCCCTTTCTGGTGCGTATTTAGGCAAAACTGAGAAAACATTACCTATTGAGAAAATGCATTTCTAATTCATCTTACCGCGTCTATCAGTTTATGGCACGTATTCATAAATTCATATCACGTATTTGACAAACTATGAATTACATTGCAACTTTGAAATTGCATGTTTGGACTCAAAAACTGTGTATAAGAGATAATTTGACGCATCTATGGATTCATACTGTGTCTATGATTTTGAGATTCTAAGAGCTTCTAAGGTTGATTCCATGGGATTCCAGTTTAGTCAACCATCATCTGGTCAGTTCTTTTTCATACACTTTCAGACATCATTTTCAATCCCCCATTCATACTTTTTCAACTAGAGTCAAAAGGTTGTCTTGTAGTCCCTATCTTATCTTGCAAACACATCACATACATCTCTAGGTGGTTCTTGCATCAGATTTATCATCTTGGGTACCATTTGGGCATCTCTAGTTAAGGTCAACTTACCCCATAAGAATTTATCATCTCCTAGGAAGCCACACCTTTCTTAGATCATGATTATATTTATCTTGGACCAACATTTTCGGACATTGCAAGACAATCCTAGATTCATTATCCATTTCACAAACCTCATTATCTTTAAAAATCTTTTGATTGTTGGTCAATTGGTGGGCAAGGGTTTCCAACTTCAGTTTAAAGATAGAAAATGCAAAATCATTAACAAGATATGTTTGATTGCTCATATTGATGAGAGTTGGTTATGGTATACAAGGTTGTGTCATGTTAATTTTGATTGTATTGTTAAGACCAGTTCAACCAAGGCAGTTAGAGATATACCTAAGATTATGAAGCCTCATAATCTAATATGTAAGGAATGTCAATTGGGAAAGAAAGTTAGAAATTATTTTAAGAGCATACATGAGAAATCTAATGATTTACTTGATTTGATTCACACTGACTTATGTGGTCCTGCAAGGACTATAAGCTTTCAAGGTGATAGGTATTTCATGTTGATTATTGGTGACTATTCTAGGATGATGTGGGTGAATTTTCTAAGGGAGAAGTCTGAAGCCTTTGAGAAATTCAAGATCTTTAAAGCAAAGGTTGAAACAGAAACTGGATTGAAAATCAAATGTCTAAGATCAGATCAAGACGGTGAGTTCGCTTCTCATGAATTTAATAGTTATTGTGAGACAAATAGAATTAAGAGACAGTTATCTTCACCTCAGACTCCTTAGCAGAATGGAGTAGTGGAAAGAAAGAACATAACCATTTTGGATGCAGAAAGATCTATGATGATGGAAGCCAAATTGCCTCATATCTAGTGGACAGAAGCAGTGAGTACAACACTCTACACATTCAACAGAGTTCACATCAAAAGTGAAACCGGTAAGACCCCTTATGAATTATGGTTTGGACATACACCTACTGTTAAATATTTTAGAATTTTTGGAAGTAAATGCTATATCAAAATAGATGATTCAATTGGGAAATTTGATCCTAGATGTGATGAAGGGATATTTATTGGTTATTCAATTCAAAGCAAAGCATATAGATGTTATAACAAAAGATTGTAGAAAATTGTGGAGAGAACTAATGTGAAAGTGGATGAGCAATATAGAAATCAATCTAAAATCGGCAGTGGAAATGATCATAATTGAACCAACAATGCCACAACCGGTACAGGAAACTGAGATAGTTACACCAACACAATCAAAAAAATCAACTGTGACTAATGATCAAAGTAGTGAACCTAAAGTTTAGAAGACACCAAGCTACCTAAGATTAAATTATTTTGAAGGTCAAATCATTGGAGATATGAAAAAGGGAGTTATGACAAGAAGAAGACTGACAAATGAAGAGGTATGTCTTATTTCTCAAATTGAACTAGCATCTGTTATTGAAGCTTGTAAATATGAATGTTGATTAAAGGCTATGGAAGATGAATTATATCAGATAGAGAAAAATGAGACTTGGACTTTAGTTCCCCAACCTAAAAATAAGAATGTTATTGGAACTAAATGGGTTTTTAGGAATAAACTGAATGAGGATGATCAAGTTGTAAGAAATAAGGCTAGATTGGTTTGTAAAGGATATTCTCAAATGGAAGGAATTGATTATAGTGAGATATTTGCTCCTGTAGCTAGAATTGAAGCTATTAGACTATTTCTTGCCTATGCAACTTATAACAACTATAAGGTTTATCAAATGGATGTTAAATGTGCAATTTTGAATGGTGAACTTGAGGAAGAAGTATAAATTGAGCAACCTAATGGATTTTCACTGACAGATGATAAAGATATGGTTTGCAGATTGAAGAAATCTTTATATGGATTGAAACAAGCTCCTAGAGATTAGTCTGCAAGGTTGGATAAATATCTTTTGAAGCTTGGTTTTACTAAAGACAGTACTGATAATAATTTATATTATAAGATCACTGATGATGATATTCTGATTATTGAAGTATTTGTTGATGATATCATTTTTGGAGGACAAGATAAATTGTGCATGGAATTTTCTAATAATATAAAAAATGAATTTGAAATGTCCATGATTGGTGAGATGAGATTTTTCTTAGGTTTGCAGATTACTCAAACTCACAAAGGCATTTTTATATGTCAAACTCAATATCTAAGGGAATTGTTGAAGAATTTTGGTATGGATAATTCCAAACTGGTAAGTGCTCTTATGGTGACAAGGGAGAAATTCTCTATCAATGATACTTCTACACCAGTAAATTCGACAAGGTATAAGTCTATGATTGGTGGTTTGTTATATTTAACTCAGACTAGATCGGATATTATGAATGTAGTAAGTATTGTTTCAAGATATCAAAGTAATCCTAAAGAAAATCATGAATGTGCAGTAAAGAGGATATTTCAGTATTTGCAAGGAACAACAGAATATGGCTTATGGTATTCTAGAAATGATGATTTCACTTTATGTGCATATATAGATTCAGATTGGGAAGGAGATACTGATGACAGGAAGAGCACTTCTGGTGGAGATTTCTTTCTTGGAAAAAAACTGGTTTCATGCATCAACAAAAAATAGTCATGCATTTCTTTATCTACTATAGAAGCTGAATATGTTGAAGCAACAATTAATTGCACTCAAGTCTTATGGATGAAGCAAATGTTGAAGGATATCAAGGTAAATTGTAGTGTACCAGTGGTAGTTATCTACTATGATAACTCTATAGCTATTGACATTTCTAAGAATCTGGTATTTCACTCTAAGACTAAGCATATATCAATAAAGTATAACTTTCTGAAGGATGAGTGGTGCAGGAGCACTTGAACAAATTTTGTTGTGTAGGTTCCAAGAGTTATGAATCGTGATATTTTGGTTTTTTATAAGGTTAATAGGTTAGTGAACAAGTACTCAGATGTTTGTAAGGACCTTAGGAGTCACTGATTGGCCAATGTTGGCCCATGGGCTCTTAAGGGTGCCAGGTAGAGTACTTGGTAGAATAAGTTGGTTTTATTTTAGAATAGGTTGTTTGATGTTGTTTAATAGTTTTTAAGGTCATTTAGACCTTTAGAAGTGATCTAGGTTTGATTTGGGCCAAAGTTGCTCAATCATGTAAAAGTTGTTAAAAGTTGCAAAAGTTGCCCATAGCAACTTTGCAACTTTTGCATTTTCCAGACACCAACAGCTAGTTGGTTGTCTTTTTCAGTTAAAAGACAAATTTAACCAACCCAAGGCCTATATAAGGCTTGGGACAATCGATGAGAATGTTGGTTGAAGAATTGGAATAAGGAGAGCAAGATTTAGCCTTCAATTTTTGTATTTTCAGCTATTTGCATTGAGTTTCATTGGAATTGTACGGTCTGTACGGATTTCCAAGCCCAAAAAAAGACATAAATTATTAAAATAGTGACTTTTCTTCCATTTCATGGTGATTTGAGATTTTGAAGTATTCTTGTTTCCATGTTTTGTCATTTTTATTGCAGGTGGGTCCTAAAGACCTTGAAACAAGGGTTTTGAAGACTTCATGGCTCAAACATAGCATTCCATGGTGGAATCACATACTGAAACTTTTTGGAATGTTAGGAGGCTTTGTACATTATGTTTTCATTTTGTTTTTAGGGTAAGGAAGGTTGATCTCTAGTTTTGCCACCATACCCTAGGCTTGGCACATTGAGTTGGCAAGTAATGGGGAACATGGATAGCTGGCCCTAGATGGGTAAATCCAAAGAATGGAACTGATACCAAGTTGTATTGGACATCCTTATGGGTGTAAAGACTTGATACAATCATTATATTTCTTTTTCATTCAGACTGGTGAGGGCATTTGAGAAAAAACCTAGTTTGTAGGCTTAAAAGGTGGAAAGTAGGCCTAAAAAGGGTTAGGTGGGTTAGAGACCAAACCCAGAACCAATTCTAAGATATTGTATGAAGTTTCAAAAAGGGTATCCAAAAATATAAATAGTTCATACTGATGTGTAGGACTTTGGCAAATAAGTGTAAAATACCTCACTGGTAGGGCTAATTGGACTAGGTCTTCTTGTAGGCCTAAAAGAGAAAATTGGTCGTTAAGTTTGAAACCGGTAAGCTCCACAAACCTAGTTGAAGGGATAGAGTTGGAAATCAAAATAAAATTAACCCTAGGTGAGTTAGGAATGAGTGTATGAAGATCCTATGGTAGAGGGGGTTGCCTCATGGGGAAGGTGTGAAAAGGTGTTGGGTTGGAGAGTCTCAATTAAGGAGTGTTGGACACTCACAAGTCAAGGGGTGATCACCTTATTCATAGGACCTTGGGAAGGTCAATAAAGGTGAGCCCTACAACCTTTGGAAGGTTCATGAGATAGCCTAGAGAGACATCAAGAATAGGTAAACCCTGAAGGAGTGAGCAACCTCTCTACATCAATAAGGTAGAAGGAAAGGAAGTCAAATTAGTTTATGTGAACACTAAAGAATAGATTGTAGATATATTCACTAAATCACTGTGTAAGGAGTCATTTGAGTATTTGAGAGACAGGTTAGGGGTTTCTGCCCCTCCGACAAAGACTTGATTGATGTAGTTTGTCATCAATTCGGCATGCATTATCAGAGATATTATTCATTCCAACATTGATGAGTGGTGGTACTACTTAGGGGGAGTAGTCAGCTTTGAGATTCAGCGATTTACATTCTTGCTTTGATATATTTCTCAGATTTCTGGCATTGATGTCAAAGGGGAAGAGATAGTAATGTGAAAAATAAATTCAAAACTTTACAGAGATATTATTCGCATGGGGAGAGTTATTCGTATTCAGGATATTGTTGGTTGTCTTCCATAGGGGGAGACTTGTTTGGCATTTCTTGGTACTTAGATGTTTTTCACATCTAGTGTTGCCATCAATGCCAAAGGGGAAGATTGTTGGCATTATGGATGAATTGATTATGTGTTGTATTGAGGTTGTGTCATTGATGTCAACACTAGCTGTTATGGTTGGTTACCGATAGACAGGTTTTGGTTACCAGTAGAAGATCTAGTGTTACCGGTAAAAAGGACTATCTATTGGACACTTCCATCATGTTTGGATCTATGGAGTATGCTTGATTTTATGTGTTACATGCTTCTGGAGCATTTTTTGGTCATTTCGTATTGACTTGGTAATTGGATGCTATCATGCACTCTTGTAAACTGTCATGCCCAAAATTTAGGGCAAAAATGGAACAAACTTTTTTTTAAAAGATACTAATTTAATTAACAAGTTCACTCTTGCGACAAACGTTAAAGAAATTTTCATTATTAAACTCGAGCTAATTCCGAAACGAACTAAGCATCGATTAATCGTTAAATTTTAATTGCGGAAAACCTACTAGTTAAATTCTATCTCCAAGAGATACTTAGTCAATAGTCTTATTAAATGATTTAAACTGAAGGAAAAAGGAAAGTTATTTTAATTTATCCTCCATTATGACTATATAGTCTTTTCAAATCTTCTCTTTAAATTCCTCTTTATAATTTATCCCAACATTAAAATTAGGATTATATAAATATATATACATATATACATATTTGAATATGCATATATTTATATATTTATAATTTAATTACTTATTTAAAATACTCAAAAATTCATATATATATATATACCCATATATATATATGGATATTTATATATATATTATATATTTGGCATAAATGACAATATTTTAATTCAAAATTTAAAAAACATTATATCTTCCTAAAATTTGTTTCATATCTCCCCCAACCCTAATTAGGGGTCTAATCTCCCCTCTTATTTCTTATATAATCAAAATCACTTATTTATTATTTTATTTAAATTTCAACTTGCCCTAGCCCCACTCGGCTAGGGTTTAAACCCTATATATTTTTTTTAACTGTTAATATTTTTGGCTGGGCCGAAGCCCTTGGCGGCCATAAAACCATTTATATTTTTTTACAGACAATGTTTTTTGGCTGGGCCGAAGCCCTTGGCGGCCATGAAAACCATTTAACTGCAGGTCACGGAGGGGGCAAACAAACTTGGCCGCGCACGCGCCACTGTGTGAGTGCACAGTGGGCGCCGCGACACCACTGTGTGCCCACACAGTGGGCGTTGCTGGCGGCTCCACTGTGTGGCCACACAGTGGCGGCCATGGCTGTCCACTATGTGCCCACACAGTGGGAGCCGCAAGCGGCTCCACTGTGTGTGCACACAGTGGGCGCCGCGCGGTCATCCACTATGCGTACACACAGTGGAGTCCGCAGGGACCCAAAACTTAATTAATTTTTTATTTTTTTTTATTTTTTAAATATAATATATAAAAATATATATATATATATAAATATATATATTTATATATATATATATATATATATATATATAAATATATATATTTATATATATATATATATATATATATATTGATATTTACATAACTAAATAAAGATGAAATTTATTCCAATAAAAATACATATCAAATTTTTTTTTAAAAAAAGAATTTACATGCAAAATTTTTAAGCTAATTTAATAACGGGAAAACACATAAAGATAAATCAGATTTATAAGTATATATATATATATATATATATATATATATATATATATATATATATATATATATATATATATATATATATATATATATATATATATATATATATATATAAAACCAATAAGCCTTTAAAATCATTGCTAACTACAGTACAATTTAAAATTCTTTGAAAAAGATACAAAATATTCTTCTCTAGAATAAAAGGAATTTTTCATTGATATTTCTCCTCTAAACTAATATTTACATAAAACTACTTTTTTATTAAAAATACATAAAAATCTTCCAACAATAATAAACTTCTATTTGCCTCAAGTAAAAATATAGGTAGAATCTAATTGAAAACAACTCTTTTATTTTCTTCCAAAATTCAAGAAGCTTTTGCAAGCAACACAAATTAACTTTGTTTTTTTTTCAAATAAACCAGAAGTAGAAATAACAAGCTTTTCTTTTTTTTTAAAACATCTCTAAGATATTCTACCAATTTTACAGAATTGTTTTCTCTGAATAGTCACAACAATAAGACTTCAAGTCTATTTTCACAAATTACAACTTGCTTCTTTTTTTCTTATGAATGAGGCATATATCTTTAACAACTATAAAGAAACATCTGCAACTGAAATTCAAGTATCTTCAATAACAATCTTCTGAGTCCCTCTCATGATTCCTATTCTCTTTCCTCTGAATTTCCTGCATAATAGAAAACACAAATATGACCACGGAGTGCTCACCTCCCAGCCTAGGCTAACTGGTAGCCACCCTCGAGCTCGGAGAACCAATTCCTAGACAGGTAACAAACAAGCAAACACATAGAAAGCATTGCATACAGATTTTTTTTTTTCAGACACATTCCCAACTTGGCTTTCACAGCACCACACTCTGGTGATGAACATTTTCAATGGGTGGTAGTGGACCAAATACCCTGAGGAGAACTGCAAATATGAAATAAACAAGAAGCCACCTCATGGCACAATAAAATATCAAGAATTCTCAACCCCTTATTCCTTATGCCCCCCAAAGGCATTCTAGCCTTATAACCCTCCTTATGACCCCCATTGCACAAACAGGCCATGCAACAAGGGTCGCACAGAGATCCCTTGTGATCACTCTCAAAAGACAGTCTCTCACTCGAGGGCTGTCACTGCTACCACCCTCAAGATCCTCTTCTCTCCCAAGAGTAAGAGATCTTGAGAAAACTCCCAAAACACATCAATTCTTAAAACAAAATACCAAAAGAATTTCAAACATAAACTTTCAAGAATACAGATTTCTTATTCAAACCACTTCCAGACATAAACGAGAAGAAGACATTAAAAGTAAAAATTGAAACCAACCTTAATCTGCCCAAAGGTTATTATGATATCTGATGAAGAGCTGCCCAATCCACAAATCTTTTTCCTTCTACCCTTATTCAATTTCTCTATTCCATAACATTATTTTTCTTCTAAATTTTCTTCTGTCTCCAAAAATGGAGAGTGGGTGATTACCCTGCTATTCCCAAAAATCTTCCTTAAGAAGCTCTCTCACTGAGTTCTCACAGGATTCTAAAAAAAACAAAAAGAAGAAAGAAAGCAAAAAAAAAGGAAAAAGACTCTCCTTCCCAAAAGGAAAAATCTTGATTTGATTTCACTTAAATTTCAATTTTCGCTCAACTCAAAAAAACCAATTTTTAAAGCGTTAAAAAGGTCATTAAAAGTAGAAACTTGCCTAAAATTACCCCTAACCCCTAGGTATACCTTATGGGCATTAGGAAACCCTATTAAACTACCCCTAGGTGTTCATTTAACCCATTTTAAACCCCTCTGAAGTTTATTTTCGGGTCAAACATAAGTTGACCACTCCAAATATTATATTCCCAAAGTATTTATGACAAGACATTAATTTATTTAAGAAACTATAATTAAACACTTTCCCTCCAAGAGACAAAATAATTAAATTTAAATACACACGTGTCAAGTGACACAATTAAAACACTTTTACAAAAATAAAACATGAAATTGTCTCTTGAGGTTTTTACACATTAAAATTTAATTAACACTTTAACACTCATGCAGCATATACAGTTACGAATAAAATACAACACAAACGGGGTGTTGTCTCTCCAAATGGACAAACCCTGGCTTTACGAACATACATAAGTCTAGGTTTGATTCTCCGTAATTTTCCATGGTCACATGGTAAATTTCCTGCGCATCTCAATTTACACATTAGTACTTCCAAATATCCAAATATAATATAATTCAATACTATAACAATGCACATCATCACTTGCATACAATTTACATCTGCACAGATTGAATACATCTTTTATCAAGCAAATTCACATAAGCAATTTCATCCCAATTCACATAAACTAAACATACATCATGGTTCTATATTCAGAGTAAAGTCCTGCAAATTCAATAACGACATCTAAACATTGCAATATCATCCTATCTAACAATTATGTAGTGTTCTATCTCATAAAGCATGTAAGTAAATCATCAAATCATAGCAATGTTATCCAAGTCCTGAAATCATATAAATTCTAAGTCTCAAAATGCATCAAAATAAAGTATCCATAATAGTCTAAAATATAAAATCCACTGAATGTCAGACTGAGTCGAGGTGAGGCCTCACATCCTCCCCCTCTAGGCATGAACTTCCTCCTGGAGTTCATCAAAGAGGTGAGGGTACTCTGATCTCATACGTGTTGCATCCTCCCATGAAGCCGTAACCTCATCATAACAATCCCACTGAACCCTAACCTGGTCCAGCTCTCGACCTCGAAGGGCCAATGTCTGGCGTGCCAAAATGCGAATGGGCTCCAAAGCTAGCTGCCCGTCCGACTCCACCTGCAAGGCATCCCAATCTAAAAGGTGAGACTCATCATAGATATATTTTCTCAAAACTGAAACATGAAACACATCGTGGATGCGTGACAGGCTAGGTGGCAAGGCTAAATGGTAGGCAACTAGGCCTATCCTCTCCAAAATCTCAAAAGGTCCTACAAAGCGAGGTGCAAGCTTAGAACCCTTTCCGTAACGGATTGGACTCTTATGCGGTCGCACTCTCAAGAAAACTCTGTCTCCAACCAAGTAACTACGGTCTATCCTCTTTGCATCGGCATACTTCTTCTGTCTATCTTGAGCCTCTCTGAGATGCTGCCTAATCAAATCCACCTGCTGCTCCATATCTCGAACTAACTCAGGACCAATAGCAACTCTATCCTCTATGCGATCCCAACTCAAAGGCGTCTTGCAAGGCCTGCCGTATAATGCCTGGTAAGGTGGCATCCCCAAAGAAGTGTGATGCCCATTGTTATAGGCAAACTCCACTAGAGGAAGATACTCCTCCCATGAGGTCTGATGATCCATGATGTACATACGAAGCATATCCTCTAACACCTGATTGACCCTCTCTGTCTGACCATCTGTCTCCGGGTGATAGGCTGTACTGAAATTGAGCTTAGTGCCCATAGCTGCCTGTAATGACTTCCAAAAGGTGGAAGTGAAAAGAGAATCCCTGTCAGAAATAATCTTGCGGGGTACGCCATGTAGTCTAATAATGTCTTGCAAGAACACCTATGCTACTGCTGGAGCTGTGAATGTAGTACGAGCTGGTGAAAAGTGAGCTACTTTGGTCAACTTG
Source organism: Cryptomeria japonica (assembly GCF_030272615.1). Taxonomy (NCBI): domain Eukaryota; kingdom Viridiplantae; phylum Streptophyta; class Pinopsida; order Cupressales; family Cupressaceae; genus Cryptomeria; species Cryptomeria japonica. Next base: position 39,698,049 of record NC_081406.1, on the reverse strand, counting down.
TCAATTGTCACCAAGATAGCATCATGGCGACGAGAAGACATAGGGAGACCAATGATGAAATCCATGGATATAGTATCCCACTTCCACTCTGGTATAGCATGAGACTGAAGCAACCCACCTGGATGGCGGTGCTCCGCCTTTACCCTTTGACACTCGAGACACTGAGCTACTATCTCAGTAATGAGCTGCCGCATTCCCGACCAATGATACAACTGTCTCAAGTCTGCATGCAACTTCTTAACCCCGGGATGCGCTGCATAAGGAGCTCTATGAGCTTCTGAGACAATGAACTCTCGCAACCCTCCGAAGGAAGGTACATAAATGCGCCCTCTGTGGTGTAACAGTCCATCGGACTCCAAAGAATAATCCACAAATTTCCCTTCTAGAGTAACCTAAGAATGTAATACTTGACATACCTCTGCATACCATCCATCCTCTGACAAGTGCCGAAGTATACAGTCCCTCAAGTCTGTTCCCATGGATATGGTGTAAACCTCATGACATCTCCTACTCAAAGCATCTGCAACTACATTTTCCTTTCCTTTGATGTAGTGAACGTCAAAATTATATTCGCACAAGAACTCCATCCATCTCCTCTGACGTGCATTAAGGTTCGGCTGAGTGAAGATGTACTGAAGACTCTGATGATCTGAATGCAACTCAAAGTGATGTCCTAAAAGGAAGTGTCTCCACCTCACAAGTGCATGCAATACTACTACGAGCTCAAGATCATGAGTGGGATAATTAAGTTCATGACTCTGATGATCTGAATGCAACTCAAAGTGATGTCCTAAAAGGAAGTGTCTCCACCTCACAAGTGCATGCAATACTGCTACGAGCTCAAGATCGTGAGTGGGATAATTAAGTTTCCTAGACTCGAAAACTATGGCCCTACCACCCTACATAAGAACTGCCCCTAAACCCTCTAGGGAAGCATCTGTACAGACCATGAAATCAGCTGAAGGATCTGGTACAACAAGGATAGGAGTGCTAGTAAGTGCCTTCTTGAGTTCCTGAAAGGCCTTCTTGCACTTCTCTGTCCACTCAAATTTCTTCCCTTTACGCTGAAGAGAGGTAATAGGGTGTGCGACTCTGGAGAAACCCTCGACAAAACGTCGGTAATATCCTGCTAAACCCATGAAACTCCTGACCTCTGTCACACTGGTAGGCGCTAGCCAATCCATAATAGCCCTAATCTTTGATGGGTCAACTGAGATCCCATCACCAGAAATAACATGTCCAAGGTACTTGACCTCAGATCGAAAGAAAGCACACTTCGATAGGCTGCCAAACAACTGGTTATCCCGCAAACACTGCAATACCTGTTTCAGGTGCTCCTCATGCTCCTTCTCATTCCGAGAATATATCAGTATATCATTGAGGAACACAATAACAAAACGGTCCAGAAAGGTACGGAACACCCCATTCATGAGACTCATAAAAACTGCTGGGGCATTCGTGAGTCCAAAGGGGACTACGGTAAACTCATAGTGACCATATCTAGTGCGAAATGCGGTCTTGTGGATATCACTTTCCACTATTCTCAACTGATGGTATCCTGACTTCAGATCTATTTTGGAAAAGATTTGGGCACCCTGAAGCTGGTCAAATAAATTATCAATCCTGGGCAAAGGATATCGGTTCTTGATGGTTACTTTATTTAGCTGCCGATAATCCATACACAATCGTAGAGATCCATCCTTCTTTTTAACGAAGATGACTGGTGCACCCCACGGGGATATGCTAGGATGGATATGACCCTTCTCAAGAAGTTCCTCAAGCTGAATTTTAAGTTCATTAAGCTCATTTGTGGTCATTCTATATGGTACTCTAGAAACTGGCTCGACTCCTGGTACTAGGTCTATATGAAAATCAATCTCTCTACGGGGAGGCATTCCCGGTAACTCTGAAGGAAATACATCTGAATATCCCTAAAGGATAGGATGGTCATCTAGCGATGTTTCTTTTTCCTCCTCTTCTCCTCTGTCACTGATAGTGATAGCAAAAAGTTGACATCCCTTCCGCATGCTCCGCTTAAGCTGCATTGCGGAGATCATACGAAGAGACACGGGCCTCTGAATCCCGGTGATAACTATGGGCGAACCATGATCATCCTCACACTCGATCCTTTTCAGGTGGTAATCCATCTTGGCTCTGTGGGCACAAAGCAAATCCATGCCAAGTACGATTCCATAAGATCCAAGTGGAGTCACTCTAAGGTCTACTACAGTGGTGGTCTTGCCAATCTGCAACTGACATGCCCTAACCTCTTATTCCACTGACACTCTAGCCCCTGAAGCTAATTCCACTTCCCATCTGACATCTTGCCTAGTTGCCACTAGCCCGCAATGCTCCACAACCAATGGAGATCATGAAATTCGTCTATACGACGCTGCCTGAAGTACTCTGATAGGTACCTCTCACGGAACCTCTCTGTGAATATCTCCCAAGTGAGTGTATCAGGAACTAATCCGCATTTGTACTCTTCCTGTCTCCACCAAGTGGAGGTTGTGCCTCTCAGAAGATGAACTGCAACACGTGCTTTCAAGTTGCTCTCATAAGAATGCAACGCAAAGCACCTCTCAAGACTAAGAAGCCATGCCTCGGCCTCTACTCCATCTGTAGAACCTCCGAAGGATGGTTGTTGGAGGTGCATGACTGTCATGCTTAAAATTTAGGGCAAAAATGGAACAATTTTTTTTCTAAAAAAGATACTAATTTAATTTAAAAGCACACTCTTGCGATAAGCACTAGAGAAAATTCCATTAATAAATTCGAGCTCATTCTGAAACGAACGAAGCATCGACAATCAGTTATATTCTAATCGCGGAATAACCTACTGGTTTAAATTTTATCTCCAAAAGATATTTAATTAATAGTTTTATTAAATTAATCATACTAAAAGTATTAGGAGAGATATTTTAATTTATCCTCCATTATGACTATATAGTCTTTTTAATTCTTTTATATTTCTCTTTATAATTTAACCAAAATTAAAATCAGGATTAAATAAATATATACATATATACATAATTGATTATGCATATATTTATATATTTAAAATTTAATTACTTATACAAAAATGCTCAAATTCATACATTTATATACATATATATAATTTCCATATGTATTTATGGAAACATATATATATATGTATATTTAACTAAACTGGTAAATATTTTAATTATTATTTTAATTAACATTAACCTGCCCTAACCTCCACTCGGTTAGGGTTTTAAACCCTATATATTATTATATTTTTTTTAACTGTTAAACTTCATGGCCGGGCCGAAGCCCTTGGCGACCATGAATTCCATCTATATTTTAATGTAGGTCAAGGAGGAGCAAAACAGGTCCGGCCGCGTGCGCGCCACTGTGTGAGCGCACAGTGGGCGCCGCGGCTCCACTGTGTGCCCACACAGTGGGCGCCGCTGGCGGCACCACTGTGTGGCCACACAGTGGCGACCGCGGCCGTCCACTGTGTGCCCACACAGTGGGAGCCGCAAGCGGCTCCACTGTGCATGCACACAGTGGGCGCCGCGCGGTCGTCCACAGTGCGAACGCACAGAGGAGCCCGCGGGGACCCCTAAACTTCGTTTTAATTTTTTTTTTTTTTTAATTTTTTTTAAAAAAAATAAAACATATAAATATATAAATATATATATATATAAATATAAATATTTATATTTATATATATATATATATATATTGGCAATTACAAATTAAATAACAAAGATAAGAAGATAAACCTAAATTCAATATAACATTTATATATATATATATATTTTTTAAAAGAATTTTACTTGCTACAATTAAACTAATATAGTAAAGGGAAAGAATATGAAGTTAATTCAGAATTAAAAGTATTTATATTTGTTTATATAAAATCATTGAGCTTTTAAAACAATGCTAATCCCAAAATACAATATTGAATACTTTTAAAGGATTACAAAATATTTTCCTAAATTAAAAGGAAATCTTTCATTGATTTTTGTCCACTAATCTAATATTTCATAAATCTATTTCTTGTTAAAATTACATAGAAATCTTTCAACAACAAAAATCTTTTATTTGCCAAAAGTGAAATATAATTAAAGTCTAATTGGAGAACAAATCTTTTATTTCTTTCCATAATACAAGATGCTTTTTGCATGCAACACAATTTAATCCTTTCTTTTTTTAAAAAAAATTAGAAGTAGAAATAACAAGCTTTTCTTTCTTTAAAACATCTCTAAAATATACTACCATATTTACAGAATGTTTTCTCTGAACAATTACAACAATAAGACTTCAAGTCTATTATTACAAAATTACAACTTGCTTCTCCTTTCTCTTGAATAAGGCATTTATTTACAACAACTTTAAATCAACATCTGCAACTGAATTTCAAATATCTTCAAAAACAATCTTCTGAATATCTTTCATGAATCCTATCCTCTTTCCTCTGAATTGCCTGCATAATAAAAAAAAAAACACAAAACTGACCACGGAGTGCTCACCTCCCAGCCTAGGCTAACTGGTAGCCACCCCCGAGCTCGGAGAACCAATTCCTAGACAGGTAACAAACAGGCAAACACAAAGAAGCACAAAGCATACAAATATTCCAGACACATTCCCAACCTGGCTTTCACAGCACCACACTCTGGTGGTGAACATTTTCAAAGGGTGGTAGTGGACCAAATACCCTGAGGAGAATTCTGCAAGTATGTAATAACAAGAAGCCACCTCATGGCACAAATAACATATCAAAATCTCAACCCCATAAATTCCTTATGCCCCCCAAAGGCATTCTAGCCTTATAACCCTCCTTATGACCCCCATTGCACAAACAGGCCATGCAGCAAGGGTCACACAAAGATCCCTTGTGATCTCTCTCTAAAGAGAGTCTCTCACTCGAGGGCTATCACTGCTACCACCCTCAAGATCCTCTTCTCTCCCAAGAGAAAGAGAGATCTTGAGAAAACTCCCAAAACACATTCATTCATAAAACAAAACCAAAATATTTTCAAACATTCATTTTCAAGAATACAGATTTTCTTATTCAACAACTTTCAGAAATAAACAAAACTAGACATTAAAAGTAAAAATGAAACCAACCTTATTCTGCCCAAAGGTTATAATGATATCTGAAGAAGAGCTGCCCAATCCACAATTCTTTATTTTTCCTTAATCAATTTCTTTATCCCATAACATTATTTTTCTTCCAAATTTTCTTTTGTCTCCAAAAATGGAGAGTGGGTGATTAACCAGCTATTCCCAAAAATCTTCCTTAAGAAGCTCACTCTCTGAGTTCTCACAGGATTCTAAAAAAAAATCAACAAAAAGAAGGAAGAAAGCAAAAATGCAAAAAGACTTTCCTTTCAAGAGGGAAAATCTTGATTTGATTTTCACTTCAATTTCCAATTTTCGCTCAACTCAAAAAAACCAATTTTTAAAGCATTAAAAAGATCATTATAAAGTAGAAACTTGCCTAAAATTACCCCTAACCCCTAGGTATACCTTATGGGCTTTAGGAAACCCTAATAAACTACCCCTAGGTGTTCATTTAACCCATTTTAAACCCCTCTGAAGTTTATTTTCGGGTCAAACATAAGTTGACCACTCCAAATATTATATTCTCAAAATATCTTTTTTAACAACCCATTATTTTATTTAAAATTAATTATAATTAACACTTTCCCATCAAGAGACAAAGTAAAATATTTAAATTTAAATCCACACATGTGTCAAGTGACACTAATAAAATACTTTTACGAAAATAAACATGAAATTGTCTCTTGAGGTTTTTACACAATAAATTTAAATAACACCTAACACTCATGCCACATATACTGATACAAATAAAATACAACACAAACGGGGTGTTGTCTCTCCAAATAGACAAACCCTGGCTTTACGAACATACATAAGTCTAGGTTTGATTCTCCGTAATTTTCCATGGTCACATGGTAAATTTCCTGCGCATCTCAATTTACATATTAGTACTCCCAAATATTCATATAAAATATAATTCAATAATACAACAATGCACATCATTACTTGCATACAATTTTCATCTGCACAGATTGAATACATCTTTTGTCAAGCAAATTCACATAAACAATTTTTCATCCCAATTCACATAAACTAAACATACATCATAGTTCTATATTCAAAGTAAGGTCCTGCAAATTCATTAACGACATCTATCATTGCAATATCATTCTATCTAATAATCATGTAGTGTTCTATCTCATAAAGCATGTAAGTAAAACATCAATTCATAGCAATGTTATCCAATATCCTGAAATCATATAAGTTCTAAGTCTCAAAATGCATCAAAACAAAGTATCCATAGTAGTCTAAAATATAACATCCACTAAATGTTAAACTGAGTCGAGGTGAGGCCTCACATCCTCCCCCTCTAGGCATGAACTTCCTCCTGGAGTTCATCAAAGAGGTGAGGGTACTCTGATCTCATACGTACTGCGTCCTCCCATGAAGCCGTAACCTCATCATAACAATCCCACTGGACCCTAACCTGGTCCAGCTCTCGACCTCGAAGGGCCAATGTCCGGCGTGCCAAAATGCGAATGGGCTCCAAAGCTAGCTGCCCGTCCGACTCCACCTGCAAGGCATCCCAATCTAAAAGGTGAGACTCATCATAGATATACTTTCTCAAAACTGAAACATGAAACACATCGTGGATGCGTGACAGGCTAGGTGGCAACGCTAAACGGTAGGCAACTGGGCCTATCCTCTCCAAAATCTCAAAAGGTCCTACAAAGCGAGGTGCGAGCTTAGAACCCTTTCCATAACGGATCAGACTCTTATGCGGTCGCACTCTCAAGAAAACTCTGTCTCCAACCAAGTAACTACGATCAATCCTCTTTGCATCGGCATACTTCTTCTGTCTATCCTGAGCCTCTCTGAGACGTTGCCTAATCAAATCCACCTGCTGTTCCATATCTCGAACTAACTCAGGACCAATAGCAACTCTATCCTCTATGCGATCCCAACTCAAGGGCGTCCTGCAAGGCCTGCCGTATAATGCCTGGTAGGGTGGCATTCCCAAAGAAGTGTGATGCCCATTGTTATAGGCAAACTCCACTAAGGGAAGATACTCCTCCCACCGGGTCTGATGATCCATGGCGTACATACGAAGCATATCCTCTAACACCTGATTGACTCTCTCTGTCTGACCATCTGTCTCCGGGTGATAGGCTGTACTGAAATTGAGCTTAGTGCCCATAGCTGCCTGTAATGACTTCCAAAAGGTAGAAGTGAAAAGAGAATCCCTGTCAGAAATAATCTTGCGGGGTACGCCATGTAGTCTAACAATGTCTCGCAAGAACACCTGTGCTACTGCAGGTGCTGTGAATCTAGTACGAACTGGTGAAAAGTGAGCTACTTTGGTCAGCTTGTCAACTGTCACCAAGATAGCATCATGGCGACGAGAAGACATAGGGAGACCAATGATGAAATCCATGGATATAGTATCCCACTTCCACTCTGGTATAGCATGAGACTGAAGCAACCCACCTGGATGGCGGTGCTCCGCCTTTACCCTCTGACACTCGAGACACCGAGCTACTATCTCAGCAATGAGCTGCCGCATTCCCGGCCAATGATACAACTGCCTCAAGTCTGCATGCAACTTCTTAACCCCGGGATGCGCAGCATAAGGAGCTCTATGAGCTTCTGAGACAATGAACTCTCGCAACCCTCCGGAGGAAAGTACATAAATGCGCCCTCTGTGGCGTAATAGTCCATCGGACTCCAAAGAATAATCCACATATTTCCCTTCTAGAGTAACCTGAGAACGCAACACCTGACCAACCTCTGCATACCATCCATCCTCTGACAAGTGCCGAAGTATACGGTCCCTCAAGTCTGTGCCCATGGATATGGTGTAAACCTCATGACGTCTCCTACTCAAGGCATCTGCAACTACATTTTCCTTTCCCTTGATGTAGTGAACGTCAAAATCATATTCGCACAAAAACTCCATCCATCTCCTCTGACGTGCATTAAGGTTCGGCTGAGTGAAGATGTACTGAAGACTCTGATGATCTGAATGCAACTTAAAGTGATGTCCTAAAAGGAAGTGTCTCCACCTCACAAGTGCATGCACTACTGCTGCGAGCTCAAGGTCGTGAGTGGGATAATTAAGTTCATGAGTCTTAAGTTTCCTAGACTCGAAAGCAATGGCCCTACCACCTTGCATAAGAACTACCCCTAAACCCTCTAAGGAAGCATCGGTACAAACCATGAAATCAGCTGAAGGATCTGGTACAACAAGGATGGGAGCGCTAGTAAGTGCCTTTTTGAGTTCCTGAAAGGCCTTCTCGCACTTCTCTGTCCACTCAAATTTCTTCTCTTTACGCTGAAGAGAGGTAATAGGGTGTGTGACTCTGGAGAAACTTTCGACAAAACGTCGGTAATATCCTGCTAAACCCATGAAACTCCTGACCTCTGTCACACTGGTAGGCGCTAGCCAATCCATAATATCCCTAATCTTTGATGGGTCCACTGAGATCCCATCACCGGAAATAACATGTCCAAGGTACTTGACCTCAGATCGAAAGAAAGCACACTTCGATAGGCTGCCAAACAACTGGTTATCTCGCAAACACTGCAAAACCTATTTCAGGTGCTCCTCATGCTCCTTCTCATTCCGAGAATATATCAATATATCATCGAGGAACACGATAACAAAACGGTCCAGAAAGGTACGGAACACCCCATTCATGAGACTCATAAAAACTACTGGGGCATTCGTAAGTCCAAAGGGGACTACGGTAAACTCATAGTGACCATATCTAGTGCGAAATGCGGTCTTGTGGATATCACTTTCCACTATTCTCACTTGATGGTATCCTGACTTCAGATCTATTTTGGAAAAGACTTTGGCACCCTGAAGCTGGTCAAATAAATCATCAATTCTAGGCAAAGGATATCAGTTCTTGATGGTTACTTTATTTAGCTGTCGATAATCCATACACAATCGGAGAGATCCATCCTTCTTCTTAATGAAGATAACTGGTGCACCCCACGGGGATACGCTAGGATGGATATGACCCTTCTCAAGAAGTTCCTCAAGCTGAATTTTAAGTTCATTAAGCTCATTTGTGGTCATTCTATAAGGTGCTCTGGAAACTGGCTCGGCTTCTGGTACTAGGTCTATATGAAAATCAATCTCTCTACGGGGAGGCATTCCCGGTAACTCTGAAGGAAATACATCTGAATATCCCTGAAGGATAGGATGGTCATCGAGTGATGTTTCTTTTTCCTTTTCTTCTCCTCTGTCACTGATAGTGATAGCAAAAAGCTGACATCCCTTCCGCATGCTCCGCTTGAGCTGCATTGTGGAGATCATACGAAGAGACACGGGCCTCTGAATTCCGGTGATAACTATGGGCAAACCATGATCATCCTCACACTTGATCTTTTTCAGGCGGCAATCCATCTTGGCTCTGTGGGCATAAAGCCAATCCATGCCAAGTACGATACCATAAGATCCAAGTGGAGTCACTCTAAGGTCTACTACAGTGGTGGTTTTGCCAATCTGCAACTGACATGCCCTAACTTCTGATTCCACTGACACTCTAGCCCCTGAAGCTAATTCCACTTCCCAACTGACACCCTGCCTAGTTGCCACTAGCCCGCAACGCTCCACAACCAACGAAGATATAAAGGAGTCAGTAGCTCCTGAATCAAACAAAATAGATACATTGTTACCTCTGATTATACCTGAAGATTCGATAACCGTGGCCTGATGGTCGGCCTGGCGGTTGTCAACCGCTGCGAATACTCTATGGGACCTGCCCATATCACCAACTGTCGGCTCTGAAGCGGCCATCCGCTGACTCCCTGCTACCTGTCCCTGAGGGCAATCCCTCGCCAAGTGCCCCATGGCTCCACAAGTAAAGCAAGCACCCCGTGCCTGGAACTGGGCACCCTGAGGCCTAGAAAAACCCTGACCTCCAGTCCTACTGGATCCGCTGTACCCACCCCTGGAGGACTGCTGAGTCCCCGCCGGCTGTGTGTACTGCCCCTGTGCTCTCTGATCACGTTTCTGTCCCTAAGTCTGCCACTGCTTGGGCTTGGAGCCCTGCTGATACTGTGGAGGCTTCTGTTTCTGGTTCTGTGGTGTCTGTTGTGGAGGAGGGGGTTTGGAAAACCCCTGAGAATTTCGGTTGTTCCCCTTCCAATGTGGTTTCTAGAATCCATAAGTCTAAGGTACAGGATTTCAGTTCTGATACCGATCCCTATTGTCCTGTGGTCTAACCTGAATTTCCTCGGTAATCAGTGCCTTCTCTACAGCAACCCGAAGGCTCTCTGGAGCGGACATCCTAACAGGCCCGGCTATACCGGCATTCAATCCCCTGATGAAGCGGTTTACAAGAAGTTTCTCATCCTTAAGATAATCTACATATGGCAACAACTCAAAGAATTTACTCTCATACTGGGTTACTGACAAGCCTTTTTGTTGGAGATCATGAAATTCGTCTATACGACGTTGCCTGAAGTGCTCTGATAGGTACCTCTCACGGAACCTCTCGGTGAATATCTCCCAAGTGAGTGTATCAGGTGCTAATCCGCATTTGTACTCTTCCTGTCTCCACCAAGTGGAGGCTGTCCCTCTCAGAAGATGAACTGCAACACGTGCTTTCAAGTTGCTCTCATAAGAACGCAACGCAAAGCACCTCTCAAGACTCAGAAGCCATGCCTCGGCCTCTACTCCATCTGTAGAACCTCCGAAGGATGGTGGTTGGAGGCGCATGACCTCCCTGATGAGATCCCCTGGATCTCGACGACCTCTCTCAAAATAGACTGGTTCCACCGCAAGAGGTGGTCCTGGCATATGCACTGACTCTGACTCATTACCACCCTGGCTCTCTATAGGAATCGGAGCCGGGCTCCTGCTTCGTTCTCTATCAACAGATCTATGACTCCCAGAGTCATGACTCCTGCCCAGAGGGTTCTCTGCTGGAATCCTTTCCTGAACAATGCCAATAAGATTCTGAATGGCTGCTAGAAGGTCACGGTTAGGTTCATTTGGCTATTCGGGAGGTGCTCTTGGGTTCTCCTCTGGAACCGATGCCTCCCTCTCTTCCTCCTCGCGAGCTAGGCGCTCACGTCTAGGACCACGTCCGCGCTTGCGAGCTTGTCACGTCAACGGAGGCATCCTAAGAGGAAATAAGACAAAATAATTAATTTATTTCTTTTAGAATTAAATTTATTTAAATTCAAAATTCCATTAACAAAATAATTAAAAAATATTCTAAGGCAAAACGTAAGTGAGTAAGGCTCCTAGTGTGGAAACCTTGCTCTAATACCAAAATGTCATGCCCAAAATTTAGGGCAAAAACGGAACAATATTTTTTCTAAAAAAGATACTAATTTAATTTAAAAGCACACTCTTGCGACAAGCGCTAGAGAAAATTCCATTAATAAATTCGAGCTCATTCTGAAACGAACGAAGCATCGACAATCAGTTATATTCTAATCGCGGAATAACCTACTGGTTTAAATTTTATCTCCAAAAGATATTTAATTAATAGTTTTATTAAATTAATCATACTAAAAGTATTAGGAGAGATATTTTAATTTATCCTCCATTATGACTATATAGTCTTTTTAATTCTTTTATATTTCTCTTTATAATTTAACCAAAATTAAAATCAGGATTAAATAAATATATACACATATACATAATTGATTATGCATATATTTATATATTTAAAATTTAATTACTTATACAAAAATGCTCAAATTCATACATTTATATACATATATATAATTTTCATATGTATTTATGGAAACATATATATATGTATATTTAACTAAACTGGTAAATATTTTAATTATTATTTTAATTAACATTAACCTGCCCTAACCTCCACTCGGTTAGGGTTTTAAACCCTATATATTATTATATTTTTTTTAACTGTTAAACATCATGGCCGGGCCGAAGCCCTTGGCGACCATGAATTCCATCTATATTTTAATGCAGGTCACGGAGGAGCAAAACAGGTCCGGCCGCATGCGTGCCACTGTGTGAGCGCACAGTGGGCGCCGCGGCTCCACTGTGTGCCCACACAGTGGCGGCCGCGGCCGTCCACTGTGTGCCCACACAATGGGAGCCGCAAGCGGCTCCACTGTGCATGCACACAGTGGGCGCCGCGCGGTCGTCCACTGTGCGAATGCACAGAGGAGCCCGCGGGGACCCCTAAACTTCGTTTTAATTTTTTTTTATTTTAAATTTATTTTTTTTAAAATAAAACATATAAATATATAAATATATATATATATATATATATTTATATATATATATATATATAAATATATATATATATATATAAATATAAATATTTATATATATATATATATATATATATTGGCAATTACAAATTAAATAACAAAGATAAGAAGATAAACCTAAATTCAATATAACATTTATATATATATATATATATTTTTAAAGAATTTTACTTGCTACAATTAAACTAATATAGTAAAGGGAAAGAATATGAAGTTAATTCAGAATTAAAAGTATTTATATTTGTTTATATAAAATCATTGAGCTTTTAAAACAATGCTAATCCCAAAATACAATATTGAATACTTTTAAAGGATTACAAAATATTTTCCTAAATTAAAAGGAAATCTTTCATTGATTTTTGTCCACTAATCTAATATTTCATAAATCTATTTCTTGTTAAAATTACATAGAAATCTTTCAACAACAAAAATCTTTTATTTGCCAAAAGTGAAATATAATTAAAGTCTAATTGGAGAACAAATCTTTTATTTCTTTCCATAATACAAGAAGCTTTTTGCATGCAACACAATTTAATCCTTTCTTTTTTAAAAAAAAATTAGAAGTAGAAATAACAAGCTTTTCTTTCTTTAAAACATCTCTAAAATATACTACCATATTTACAGAATGTTTTCTCTGAACAATTACAACAATAAGACTTCAAGTCTATTATTACAAAATTACAACTTGCTTCTCCTTTCTCTTGAATAAGGCATTTATTTACAACAACTTTAAATCAACATCTGCAACTGAATTTCAAATATCTTCAAAAACAATCTTCTGAATATCTTTCATGAATCCTATCCTCTTTCCTCTGAATTGCCTGCATAATAAAAAAAAAAACACAAAACTGACCACGGAGTGCTCTCCTCCCAGCCTAAGCTAACTGGTAGCCACCCTCGAGCTCGGAGAACCAATTCCTAGACGGGTAACAAACAGGAAAACACAAAGAAGCACAAAGCATACAAATATTCCAGACACATTCCCAACCTGGCTTTCACAGCACCACACTCTGGTGGTGAACATTTTCAAAGGGTGGTAGTGGACCAAATACCCTGAGGAGAATTCTGCAAGTATGTAATAACAAGAAGCCACCTCATGGCACAAATAACATATCAAAATCTCAACCCCATAAATTCCTTATGCCCCCCAAAGGCATTCTAGCCTTATAACCCTCCTTATGACCCCCATTGCACAAACAGGCCATGCAGCAAGGGTCACACAAAGATCCCTTGTGATCTCTCTCTAAAGAGAGTCTCTCACTCGAGGGCTATCACTACTACCACCCTCAAGATCCTCTTCTCTCCCAAGAGAAAGAGAGATCTTGAGAAAACTCCCAAAACACATTCATTCATAAAACAAAACCAAAATATTTTCAAACATTCATTTTCAAGAATACAGATTTTCTTATTCAACAACTTTCAGAAATAAACAAAACTAGACATTAAAAGTAAAAATGAAACCAACCTTATTCTGCCCAAAGGTTATAATGATATCTGAAGAAGAGCTGCCCAATCCACAATTCTTTTTTTTTCCTTAATCAATTTCTTTATCCCATAACATTATTTTTCTTCCAAATTTTCTTTTGTCTCCAAAAATGGAGAGTGGGTGATTAACCAGCTATTCCCAAAAATCTTCCTTAAGAAGCTCACTCTCTGAGTTCTCACAGGATTCTAAAAAAAAATCAACAAAAAGAAGGAAGAAAGCAAAAATGCAAAAAGACTTTCCTTTCAAGAGGGAAAATCTTGATTTGATTTTCACTTCAATTTCCAATTTTCGCTCAACTCAAAAAAACCAATTTTTAAAGCATTAAAAAGATCATTATAAAGTAGAAACTTGCCTAAAATTACCCCTAACCCCTAGGTATACCTTATGGGCTTTAGGAAACCCTAATAAACTACCCCTAGGTGTTCATTTAACTCATTTTAAACCCCTCTGAAGTTTATTTTCGGGTCAAACATAAGTTGACCACTCCAAATATTATATTCTCAAAATATCTTTTTTAACAACACATTATTTTATTTAAAATTAATTATAATTAACACTTTCCCATCAAGAGACAAAGTAAAATATTTAAATTTAAATCCACACATGTGTCAAGTGACACTAATAAAATACTTTTACGAAAATAAACATGAAATTGTCTCTTGAGGTTTTTACACAATAAATTTAAATAACACCTAACACTCATGCCACATATACTGATACAAATAAAATACAACACAAACAGGGTGTTGTCTCTCCAAATAGACAAACCCTGGCTTTACGAACATACATAAGTCTAGGTTTGATTCTCCGTAATTTTCCATGGTCACATGGTAAATTTCCTGCGCATCTCAATTTACATATTAGTACTCCCAAATATTCATATAAAATATAATTCAATAATACAACAATGCACATCATTACTTGCATACAATTTTCATCTGCACAGATTGAATACATCTTTTGTCAAGCAAATTCACATAAACAATTTTTCATCCCAATTCACATAAACTAAACATACATCATAGTTCTATATTCAAAGTAAGGTCCTGCAAATTCATTAACGACATCTATCATTGCAATATCATTCTATCTAATAATCATGTAGTGTTCTATCTCATAAAGCATGTAAGTAAAACATCAATTCATAGCAATGTTATCCAATATCCTGAAATCATATAAGTTCTAAGTCTCAAAATGCATCAAAACAAAGTATCCATAGTAGTCTAAAATATAACATCCACTGAATGTCAAACTGAGTCGAGGTGAGGCCTCACATCCTCCCCCTCTAGGCATGAACTTCCTCCTGGAGTTCATCAAAGAGGTGAGGGTACTCTGATCTCATACGTACTGCGTCCTCCCATGAAGCCGTAACCTCATCATAACAATCCCACTGGACCCTAACCTGGTCTAGCTCTCGACCTCGAAGGGCCAATGTCCGGCGTGCCAAAATGCGAATGGGCTCCAAAGCTAGCTGCCCGTCCGACTCCACCTGCAAGGCATCCCAATCTAAAAGGTGAGACTCATCATAGATATACTTTCTCAAAACTGAAACATGAAACACATCGTGGATGCGTGACAGGCTAGGTGGCAACGCTAAACGGTAGGCAACTGGGCCTATCCTCTCCAGAATCTCAAAAGGTCCTACAAAGCGAGGTGCGAGCTTAGAACCATTTCCATAACGAATCGGACTCTTATGCGGTCGCACTCTCAAGAAAACTCTGTCTCCAACCAAGTAACTACAATCAATCCTCTTTGCATCGGCATACTTCTTCTGTCTATCCTGAGCCTCTCTGAGACGCTGCCTAATCAAATCCACCTGCTGTTCCATATCTCGAACTAACTCAGGACCAATAGCAACTCTATCCTCTATGCGATCCCAACTCAAGGGCGTCCTGCAAGGCCTGCCGTATAATGCCTGGTAGGGTGGCATTCCCAAAGAAGTGTGATGCCCATTGTTATAGGCAAACTCCACTAAGGGAAGATACTCCTCCCACCGGGTCTGATGATCCATGACGTACATACGAAGCATATCCTCTAACACCTGATTGACTCTCTCTGTCTGACCATCTGTCTCCGGGTGATAGGCTGTACTGAAATTGAGCTTAGTGCCCATAGCTGCCTGTAATGACTTCCAAAAGGTAGAAGTGAAAAGAGAATCCCTGTCAGAAATAATCTTGCGGGGTACGCCATGTAGTCTAACAATGTCTCGCAAGAACACCTGTGCTACTGCAGGTGCTGTGAATGTAGTACGAACTAGTGAAAAGTGAGCTACTTTGGTCAGCTTGTCAACTGTCACCAAGATAGCATCATGGCGACGAGAAGACATAGGGAGACCAATGATGAAATCCATGGATATAGTATCCCACTTCCACTCTGGTATAGCATGAGACTGAAGCAACCCACCTGGATGGCGGTGCTCCGCCTTTACGCTTTGACACTCGAGACACCGAGCTACTATCTCAGTAATGAACTGCCGCATTCCCGACCAATGATACAACTATCTCAAGTCTGCATGCAACTTCTTAACCCCGAGATGCGCTTCATAAGGAGCTCTATGAGCTTCCGAGACAATGAACTCTCGCAACCCTCCGGAGGAAGGTACATAAATGCGCCCTCTGTGGTGTAACAGTCCATCGGACTCCAAAGAATAATCCGCAAATTTCCCTTCTAGAGTAACCTGAGAATGTAATACTTGACATACCTCTGCATACCATCCATCCTCTGACAAGTGCCGAAGTATACGGTCCCTCAAGTCTGTTCCCATGGATATGGTGTAAACCTCATGACATCTCCTACTCAAAGCATCTGCAACTACATTTTCCTTTCCTTTGATGTAGTGAACGTCAAAATCATATTCGCACAAGAACTCCATCCATCTCCTCTGACGTGCATTAAGGTTCGGCTGAGTGAAGATGTACTGAAGACTCTGATGATCTGAATGCAACTCAAAGTGATGTCCTAAAAGGAAGTGTCTCCACCTCACAAGTGCATGCAATACTGCTACGAGCTCAAGATCGTGAGTGGGATAATTAAGTTCATGAGTCTTAAGTTTCCTAGACTCGAAAACTATGGCCCTACCACCCTACATAAGAACTGCCCCTAAACCCTCTAAGGAAGTATCGGTACAAACCATGAAATCAGCTGAAGGATCTGGTACAACAAGGATGGGAGCGCTAGTAAGTGCCTTTTTGAGTTCCTGAAAGGCCCTCTCGCACTTCTCTGTCCACTCAAATTTCTTCCCTTTACGTTGAAGAGAGGTAATAGGGTGTGCGACTCTGGAGAAACCTTCGACAAAACGTCGGTAATATCCTGCTAAACCCATGAAACTCCTGACCTCTGTCACACTAGTAGGCGCTGGCCAATCCATAATAGCCCTAATCTTTGATGGGTCCACTGAGATCCCATCACCGGAAATAACATGTCCAAGGTACTTGACCTCAGATCGAAAGAAAGCACACTTCGATAGGCTGCCAAACAACTGGTTATCTCGCAAACACTAATCCGCATTTGTACTCTTCCTGTCTCCACCAAGTGGAGGCTGTGCCTCTCAGAAGATGAACTGCAACACGTGCTTTCAAGTTGCTCTCATAAGAATGCAACGCAAAGCACCTCTCAAGACTAAGAAGCCATGCCTCGGCCTCTACTCCATCTGTAGAACCTCCGAAGGATGGTGGTTGGAGGTGCATGACCTCCCTGATGAGATCCCCTGGATCTCGACGGCCTCTCTCAAAATAAACTGGTTCCACCGTAGGAGGTGGTCCTGGCATATGCACTGACTCTGGCTCATTACCACCCTGACTCTCTACAGGAATCAGAGCTGGGCTCCTGCTTCGTTCTCTATCAACAGATCTATGACTCCCACAGTCATGACTCCTAACCTGAGGGTTCTCTGCTGGGATCCTTTCCTGAACAATGCCAATAAGATTCTGAATGGCTGCTAAAATGTCACAGTTAGGCTCATTTGGCTGTTCGGGAGGTGCTCCTGGGTTCTCCTCTGGAACCGATGCCTCCCTCTCTACCTCATTGCATGCTATGCGCTCACGTCTAGGACCCCGTCTGCGCTTGCGAGCTTGTCGTGTCAACGAAGGCATCCTAAGAGGAAATAAGACAAAACAATTAATTTATTTATTTTAGAATTAAATTATTTAAATTCAAAATTCCATTTAACAAAATAATTTTAAATATATTTAGGGCAAAACGTAAGTGAGTAAGGCTCCTAGTGTGGAAACCTTGCTCTGATACCAAAATGTCATGCCCAAAATTTAGGGCAAAAACGGAACAAATTTTTTTTTAAAAGATACTAATTTAATTAACAAGTTCACTCTTGCGACAAATGTTAAAGAAATTTTCATTATTAAACTCGAGCTAATTCCGAAACGAACTAAGCATCGATTAATCGTTAAATTTTAATTGCGGAAAACCTACTAGTTAAATTCTATCTCCAAGAGATACTTAGTCAATAGTCTTATTAAATTATTTAAACTGAAGGAAAAAGGAAAGTTATTTTAATTTATCCTCCATTATGACTATATAGTCTTTTCAAATCTTCTCTTTAAATTCCTCTTTATAATTTATCCCAACATTAAAATCAGGATTATATAAATATATATACATATATACATATTTGAATATGCATATATTTATATATTTATAATTTAATTACTTATTTAAAATACTCAAAAATTCACATATATATATATACCCATATATATACCCATATATATATATGGATATATATATATATATATATATATATATATTATATATTTGGCATAAATGACAATATTTTAATTCAAAATTTAAAAAACATTATATCTTTCTAAAATTTGTTTCATATCTCCCCCAACCCTAATTAGGGGTCTAATCTCCCCTCTTATTTCTTATATAATCAAAATCACTTATTTATTATTTTATTTAAATTTCAACTTGCCCTAGCCCCACTCGACTAGGGTTTAAACCCTATATATTTTTTTTAACTGTTAATATTTTTGGCTGGGCCGAAGCCCTTGGCGGCCATAAAACCATTTATATTTTTTTATAGACAATGTTTTTTGGCTGGGCCGAAGCCCTTGGAGGCCATGAAAACCATTTAACTGCAGGTCACATAGGGGGCAAACAAACTTGGCCGCGCACGCGCCACTGTGTGAGCGCACAGTGGGCGCCGCGGCACCACTGTGTGCCCACACAGTGGGCGCCGCTGGCGGCTCCACTGTGTGGTCACACAGTGGCGGCTGTGGCCGTCCACTGTGTGCCCACACAGTGGGAGCCGCAAGCGGCTCCACTGTGTGTGCACGCAGTGGGCGCCGCACGGTCGTCTACTGTGCGTACACACAGTGGAGTCCGCAAGGACCCAAAACTTAATTAATTTTTTTATTTTTTTTATTTTTTAAATATAATATATAAAAATATATATATATATATATATTGATATTTACATAACTAAATAAAGATGAAATTTATTCCAATAAAAATACATATCAAATTTTTTTTTTTAAAAAGAATTTACATGCAAAATTTTTAAGCTAATTTAATAAAGGGAAAACACATAAAGATAAATCAGATTTATAAGTATATATATATATATATATATATATATATATATATAAAACCAATAAGCTTTTAAAATCATTGCTAACTACAATACAATTTAAAATTCTTTGAAAAAGATACAAAATATTCTTCTCTAGAATAAAAGGAATTTTTCATTGATTTTTCTCCTCTAAACTAATATTTACATAAAACTACTTTTTTATTAAAAATACATAAAAATCTTTCAACAATAATAAACTTCTATTTGCCTCAAGTAAAAATATAGGTAGAATCTAAATGAAAACAATTCTTTTATTTTCTTCCAAAATTCAAGAAGCTTTTGCAAGCAACACAAATTAACTTTGTTTTTTTTTCAAATAAACCAGAAGTAGAAATAACAAGCTTTTCTTTTTTTTTAAACATCTCTAAGATATTCTACCAATTTTACAGAATTGTTTTCTTTGAATAGTCACAACAATAAGACTTCAAGTCTATTTTCACAAATTACAACTTGCTTCTTTTTTTCTTATGAATGAGGCATATATCTTTAACAACTATAAACAAACATCTGCAACTGAAATTCAAGTATCTTTAATAACAATCTTCTGAGTCCCTCTCATGATTCCTATTCTCTTTCCTCTGAATTTCCTGCATAATAGAAAACACAAATATGACCACGGAGTGCTCACCTCCCAGCCTAGGCTAACTGGTAGCCACCCCCGAGCTCGGAGAACCAATTCCTAGACAGGTAACAAACAGGCAAACACATAGAAAGCATTGCATATAGATTTTTTTTTTTTCAGACACATTCCCAACTTGGCTTTCACAGCACCACACTCTGGTGATGAACATTTTCAATGGGTGGTAGTGGACCAAATACCCTGAGGAGAACTGCAAGTATGAAATAAACAAGAAGCCACCTCATGGCACAATAAAATATCAAGAATTCTCAACCCCTTATTCCTTATGCCCCCCAAAGGCATTCTAGCCTTATAACCCTCCTTATGACCCCCATTGCACAAACAGGCCATGCAACAAGGGTCGCACAGAGATCCCTTGTGATCGCTCTCAAAAGAGAGTCTCTCACTCGAGGGCTGTCACTGCTACCACCCTCAAGATCCTCTTCTCTCCCAAGAGTAAGAGATCTTGAGAAAACTTTCAAAACACATCAATTCTTAAAACAAAATACCGAAAGAATTTCAAACATAAACTTTCAAGAATACAGATTTCTTATTCAAACCACTTCCAGACATAAACGAGAAGAAGACATTAAAAGTAAAAATTGAAACCAACCTTAATCTGCCCAAAGGTTATTATGATATCTGATGAAGAGCTGCCCAATCCACAAATCTTTTTCCTTCTACCCTTATTCAATTTCTCTATTCCATAACATTATTTTTCTTCTAAATTTTCTTTTGTCTCCAAAAATGGAGAGTGGGTGATTACCCTGCTATTCCCAAAAATCTTCCTTAAGAAGCTCTCTCACTGAGTTCTCACAGGATTCTAAAAAAAACAAAAAGAAGAAAGAAAGCAAAAAAAAAAAAAAAAGACTCTCCTTCCCAAAAGGAAAAATCTTGATTTGATTTCACTTAAATTTCAATTTTCGCTCAACTCAAAAAAACCAATTTTTAAAGCGTTAAAAAGGTCATTAAAAGTAGAAACTTGCCTAAAATTACCCCTAACCCCTAGGTATACCTTATGGGCATTAGGAAACCCTATTAAACTACCCCTAGGTGTTCATTTAACCCATTTTAAACCCCTCTGAAGTTTATTTTTGGGTCAAACATAAGATGACCACTCCAAATATTATATTCCCAAAGTATTTATGACAACACATTAATTTATTTAAGAAACTATAATTAAACACTTTCCCTCCAAGAGACAAAATAATTAAATTTAAATACACACGTGTCAAGTGACACAATTAAAACACTTTTACAAAAATAAAACATGAAATTGTCTCTTGAGGTTTTTACACATTAAAATTTAATTAACACTTTAACACTCATGCAGCATATACAGTTACGAATAAAATACAACACAAACGGGGTGTTGTCTCTCCAAATGGACAAACCCTGGCTTTACGAACATACATAAGTCTAGGTTTGATTCTCCGTAATTTTCCATGGTCACATGGTAAATTTCCTGCGCATCTCAATTTACACATTAGTACTTCCAAATATCCAAATATAATATAATTCAATACTATAACAATGCACATCATCACTTGCATACAATTTACATCTGCACAGATTGAATACATCTTTTATCAAGCAAATTCACATAAGCAATTTCATCCCAATTCACATAAACTAAACATACATCATGGTTCTATATTCAGAGTAAAGTCCTGCAAATTCAATAACGACATCTAAACATTGCAATATCATCCTATCTAACAATTATGTAGTGTTCTATCTCATAAAGCATGTAAGTAAATCATCAAATCATAGCAATGTTATCCAAGTCCTGAAATCATATAAATTCTAAGTCTCAAAATGCATCAAAATAAAGTATCCATAATAGTCTAAAATATAAAATCCACTGAATGTCAGACTGAGTCGAGGTGAGGCCTCACATAAACCCATACCAGTATTGGTTTAAGGTTTAACCGACAGAGCTTTCACTGAGGAATCTTGACAAGATGCATAAGTGGTGTCGGTGTGGCTTCTAGATGGATTTTAGGATGTTGAAGATGTTCTTTGATCATTCTTCAACTGCTTGAAGACATTTCTTTGGCATGGTGGACCCGGAATAGGTCTGGTACCTATCTAGGTTATGGAATAGTATCATGTTAACATGTACTCTACGCGTTACCATGATGTTTCAAGATGTTCTATGGATTGGTTATTGTTGTTTTGGCCTTAAGACGACATGGCATATCATTGTAATATGGATTTATGTAATGATCTTATTGTAATATATTTTAGGTGGCCGACCTAATTGTTTTAGACCTTAGGGTTGGTATAAAATGATGTAAGATCTCATTGTAGATCATGGGGAAATGTTCGTGGTCTTGGAATGTAATATCATATGCGAAGGATATTTGGTCGATCATAGGTGATCGAATCAGGATTAAGGAAGAGGTCAAAGGCCTCCAGTATTGAGCTTAACCAGGAATATAATCAGGCATGATAGATGTTATCTTTAGCAGTTCATTATTTTGGATTATTGTCCATTTATCTTGAGATGCTTATTACCTCTCTATAATCAGTGAGACTCTTTTTTAATGAGTAGTACACTCTAGGTAGTGTGCCTTCCTGCATGTGCAGACCCCTCATTGTATCACATACTTTCTACAGAATTATCATCTAACTGTGGGTAGGCTTCCCACCGTGGTTTTTCCCTTTTTGGGTTTTCCACGTACAAAAATCATGGTGTTATGTGGTATGGTTGCATTGTGCTGATTATCTGTTTCATTGTTAAGTTTCATTGCTTATCGGTATCTTTTTATACTATTTTGGTACCTAATGTTTATATGCTCCGATTTAGAGTTATTAAGTGGATTAATTGATATAATCTATTAACAACTGATTCACCGCCCCCCCCCCCCCCCTCTCAGTTGTTCACCAATTATCCTAAATGTCAGATTTTGTGGCAATACTCAAGATCATACTTACAATATCCATTATGCCCATGGCCATGATACATACAATCATCCTAGTCCTAATGCTCCTTAGCATAATACATACTAGGTGGCCCATAGAATAATTATGTTCCTCCCCACTAGAGCATATATATGACCAATATCATCCTTACATGAAATAAATCCCCCCTCCTCCCATCGGTGGCTCAGGTATGGGAATATCTCAAAGAGACAAAGCACCACCAAGTAGTGACTTGCAAAAATAGATTAAGGAATTGCAACAACAAATAGCAAGTATAAAAATACCAACAAAGGACTACACAATTCATGACATATGTCCTTATCTATTTGATAGAAGAATACCAATGCTTCCTTTTCCTCATCATTTTGTGGTACCTAAGTTTGACAATTATAGAGGAAAATTATATCCCAAGGCACACATTAGAGAATTCTTTATGACTATCATAGAGGTGGCAAAAGAATATTCTTACTTGATGAGATTATTTCCAAAAAGTATAGGTGGACAAGCCATGGAATGGTTTTCACAACTTCCACTTGGGATAAAGTCATGGGGTGAATTGGCAAAGGCATTTATACAAAATTTCTCATATAAATTCAAAAGTGAGGTATTAGTGACCACATTATGTAACACAAAGCAAAAAAATGGAGTCTTTTGCATTAGTTTTACAAAGTTGGAAAAGTTTGACAAGTCATTTCCCTTGTCAAATTCCACAAAAATAAATGGTTGAGATCATTACCCAAAATATGAACAAAGACATTGGATATGAACTTTGAATGGCATGTTTGTCTACCTTCAAGGAAGTTATTGAAAAAGGTCTATCATTTGAGAAGGTCCTCATTGAGCAAGGCACTCTCAAGATATTTAAAGAGAATAAAGATAACCCTTATGGGAAAGAGAAAGCTCAATTTTGGAACAAGAACAATAATACCATCAATGATGGGGTTGTGGATGCTAATATGGTCAATCCAAAGATAACTTTTCCCAGTGCTAGCTTGTACAACAATCAAATGAATACACAAACAACACCAAGACCCCCAAGGAAGTACACACCTTTGGGAGAACCAATTGAAAGTGCATTGAAGAAGTTGGTTGCCACAAAGCTCATCACATCATTAGATAATCAACCATTTGAACCAAGGGTAAAGCCTTCTATTGGAATTTTTGATGTTTATGTGATTGTTATTGATGGACACACACTTGCATTAAGATCCTCTTTATATGTATGAGTTAGAGCACAACTGGTATTTGTTTCAACCAGTATGTTGCAAGTATGTTGTATTACAGTCATTAGACTATTGATGTTTTGCAGAGTGTGTTTACCGGTCTAAAGCAGCATATTGACCTCAAGCGGTATGAGGAATTAAAGCGGAATAACACATTTTGACCAATCTTCATTTTTGTCAAATCGGCAACTAGCATTTTGCATGAACCAGTAATACTCTATGATGAGTTACCAACCAGCATTTTGTGATGAGTTATCAATCCACCGATTGTTTGACGGTGTTGGCACACTGGCGGTGCTTCTTGTGTCATGTTACTGAGTATGTCTAGATTCATTGAACCTAGGAAATTGAAATGTAATCCTATTGGACTGACATGAAATCAGATTCCTTTAAAAGGACATCATGTCTAGGGTTTTAGGTTGTTGCTGAAAGGGTTTATGTTGTGACTAGGGTTTAAGGTGGTTGAGGAGTTGAAAAGAATATGAATGTGTAGAAGACTGAAGTAATGCAGGAGTGAATTAAGAACAAGCTATCAAGGATCTAACTGAGCAGTCTGTGCTATTAGATAGATCAAACACTTGTTGATTACTCACATCTTTGACAAGTCTATAGCCCTTTACCGGGTAGGCCCAAAAGCCTTTTGTAAAATCCTCTAACAAGGTGGTTCACCTCTGTGAATCTAAAATCCTCTAGCAAGGTAGTCCTTGATTGGACTTATCTCCTAACAAAGATTGAGATTCTTAATAGGATCTATTCTGGTGAAGAACATTGTAAGACCATAACTGGTCTGACCTTAACCGGTTTGGTTTCTATTCTACAGATAGTGACTTGTGAGTTCCATCTCACTGTAGTTTTTCCCATTTGGGTTTCCACATCAAATATCTTGTGTTATGGTTGTATTTATTTTTTGGGTGAATATGTTATTTGCATTTTGGTTTGCATGTGTGATAACCGGTCTGTCTGTTAAACTATTTTACCAGTTTATCTTTAGACTATTTAAGTGTTTAAGAGCAAGATTTTTTGGTATACTAATTCACCCCCCCCCCCCACTTAGTATTCATCAATTGGTATTAGAGCCTACCTTTCTATAAGTTTAACCACTTGGAAAGAGATATGGGGGAATACACATTGAGCGAACTTACTCAACAACTCACTCAATCTGAGCAAGCCTATGATGATCTTATGATCAAATACAAGGCATCTCAAGCAAAAAGGAGAGAACATTCAGAAAAGCTGATGGAGCTATCTGAAAATAGTTTTGCAGATGAAGCAGACATGGAAGCCCTAATTGTAGAAGTAAATAATTTGAATGAATCAAACTCCAACCTAAGAAAGGAGTTGGAAGGACTGACTATCCAGATGTGTCAAGAGCTTGAGATCCAAAGAAAAACTGAAGACCTAGTGAAAGAAAGAGATTGTGAGATCTCAAGTTGAAACAAGAGATGAGTGACCTAAATGCTAAACTCCATGCAAGAAAGGTGGAAAAGGAAGACATGCAAGGAGAACTGAACACTGCCATCTCTGAGAATGAAAATTTGTTGGAAACAAGTGCTGCTATTTCCAAAGAACTCTCTGAGTCAAAGGAAATACTTGCTAAGTTCAGCAAAAGTACTGTCAAGCAAGAGCAAAAGCTTGAGTCGGCTAGACCAGTAAAGAATACCAATGGACTTGGTTTCTCTGGACATGAGGAAGGAGAATCCTCAAGAACAAATGTTGAAGCATCAACGAAGCAACCGACATTCAAAGGTAAAGGTAAGCAAAAATTCAAACCTGTTTGCTTTAACTATATTAAAGAAGGACACACTGCCAATGTATGTAGGAACAAAGCCTACAATAATTTTCCTTACTTTATTAACAATGTACCTAGATCCAATAAGTCCAATGGTCATTGTTATGCATGCAAAAAGTATGGGCATAGAGCATTTGAATGTAGGTCTATCATGAATGACACTGGAAGATATCCTCAGAGGACCCAAGGAGTTGGTCCTGAACCTTTTGTGAACTGGAATCACAACCGGTTTAATGTCTTCAATCATCAGCCAAGAAGTGGTGACTATCAAGTGGCAACTGGATGGAGAGAAAATTGCATGATTTGTCATGGTCATGGTCACACTACTACAACATGAAGAAGGAAGAATGGAAACATGAACAATGGACCTTGGAGAGCACCTGGATTGGTTTGCTATCACTGCAACAAACCGAGTCACATTGCAAGATTCTGCAGAAGTAGAAAGAGTATATCTGATGATATATCGGTCACTCAGGAAGGAGGAATTGATGTTGAAATAGTTCAAGCAGACATGAACAAAACCTGGAAGAGGAAACTAGTAATGTTGGAAGAGGAACCGGTTTCTGCACCTAGTGTGGAAATATCAGAACTGGCAAACTAAGCTTCAAAAGGCTTAGGGGGAGCAAACGGCAAAATGTTTTCAAACCCCAGTTTAAACTACCAAAAGACCTTAACCAGTATATGATACCTGTCGCTTGGCAGAAGACCAAAAATGATAAAAAGGCAAATTAGGGTTTATGCCCTAATGGAGGAGCATTAATGACGGTAGGTGAGGACTATGTTTAAAAGCATTTTTAAAATCATTTCTGACTATCAGTTTTCGAGCAAAGAAAAGTTTTTTCAAAGAGCAGAGCGAAGAAAAGGTGATTTGAGCAAAGATTTGGAGAAATTGAGAAACCACGAAGGAGATTCAAATTCAAATAGCAAACGGTCAAGTGGAGAACACAAAGTGGTGATTCAGCTACTGACGAAGTGAGGAGTAAAGGAGAATCAGAAAGCCCTAAATTTATGTGTTTTGAAAGGTATTTCTCAAGTTCTTAAAATTTCTACAATGGCTTCTGCATCTCATACCAGTTCTAGTGCATCTATTGAGTCTGAAAGTTTTATTCAACAGAAGTCAAAGTATAATGCCCTATCGCAAGTTTTGGCTGGAGTGATAGTAGAAGAGGGAATCTCAAATTATATTGATTGTAAATTCGAAGACCTAGGGTCTCTAGCTATCCATACCCAACTAGGTCTATTTTGTGGACAAGATAAGATGATCAAACCGGAGTATAATATTCTGGAGAAGAAGAAACTCCACAATGTTGTTTACTTCCTAGAGGATTTCACAGAAGATCATTTAAAGATTATTCTAAACAAGGTCCATGGTGACAAAATGTACTTGGAGAGAACGCATGATATCACACCATAGGCAATTCATGCAGTCACTAGTTTCTACAATACAGGAGAAGTACCAGCCCTAAGGACAGTTAGCAAAACTGAGATGTCCAAGCTCACCGGTTCAATGAGTGACTTATGGGGCATGACTATAAATTCAATCAAGGATGATCTGGTTTAAGTATGCCTGCATGGTGATAGGCTACCTGATGTTCTCAACTAGTAGAATCAACTCTATATCTACTGCAGTAGTAAATGCCACTTATCGAATGATAAAGGAGTATGCATCATTTGACCTATGCACCAGTATGCAAAGGCAACTCCTATTGAACCTGAAATCAATCAAACAAGATAACGCACTGAGGTTCAAGTTTGGACAACTATTGGTTGGGTTGTTCTTTTACTTTCAAGGATACTTCCTAGGAGTAGGAGATGTTCAATGGTCTGGTGACCAACTGGTAACCAAGCAAATCAAGGAAAGCATTGAAGCACTTGGAACCGGTTACCCTGATATTATGAACAAGTATTTTGATGAGTTCAGAAGGAAGATGAGCTAAAGAGTGAGGATATCAGGAGACATCATCAAGAAATATGAAGATGATA
This sequence comes from Cryptomeria japonica, assembly GCF_030272615.1. NCBI lineage: Eukaryota > Viridiplantae > Streptophyta > Pinopsida > Cupressales > Cupressaceae > Cryptomeria > Cryptomeria japonica. Next base: position 39,670,125 of record NC_081406.1, on the reverse strand, counting down.
TCTGCTTCACCATCCAAGTAGACAAATGTATAATGGAGGGTGTTGAGCCTAAAATGGAAGAAGTGGAGCCAATGGGCTATGAGGTGATGTACGACATGCTAGAAGGGTATGCCTCTGCCCTTATTGCCTCATTGCTTGATCCTAAGGTGAAGAGAATCAACACCTACCTGGAGAGGATAGTACCAGCTGAGGAACCACCAGCAGTGAAAGAGAAAGGACTGGCAGTGAAGAAGGCAAAGGCAGTGCCTGCAGCATCAGCACTGGTTACTACTGCAATTCCAAAAGTGACCAAGTGGTCACCAACTAAGAAGAAATCGGAAGCTGCACCGGCTAAAGTGTTCCAGAGAAAGAGGAAGACGAGAAGCAACTCTCCAGACTCAGAAGAAACTGTGTCTGAGGAGCAGCCCAAAAGGGCGAGACAAACAAGAAAGAAGACACAGAGTGAACCAGCATCTTCAGCACTGGTAAATATAGATATCTCCTCCTATAAACCTTTGACACATTGTCAAAGAACAATAAAGAATATTAAGATAAAAGTGTTAAATGATTTACTTGAGTGTTTTGATGACTTCAATGAGGATGAAAAGGAAGCGATTGAAAAGGAAATGATTCAGTATCTATGTAGTAATGATTGGTCGCCCTCAAAGATTATGTCTCAGACACCAGATTCTTTATATATGTCATTAGATAATAGATGGCGCATTGCCATAGAGAAAGAACAGGAAATTAGAGAGAAGGTTTTTGCACAATACTTTCCCGACCTATCAAATTCTAAATTATATGATGTTATTGATCTAAACAAAGGACTCTTCTTCACTAGAAAAAGAAGACTCTAGCTGTTAGAAGGTAGAGTTGCTGATGTCAAAAAGGACACCCATCTATTTATGCAAATTGTTGTCCAGACTCACAAAGCATGTTTGGTCAACCGGCAAGCAAAAGAAGAACCAGTTATATCCAAACCGGATGAAGCATTTGATGATGAAGGAAATTTGGTTGTAGAACCAATCAACACTATTGATGTCGATGCCCTGGACGTAGAAGATGTCACTCAGGACATACCTTCTAAGGGAACAGGACAGGAGCATCAGGCCGAACAGGGCAATGAGCAAGCTGAGGACAGACATAAAGTGGCTAGGGAACAGGCAGAGAAGAAGAAGAGGGATGAAGATGAGGAAAAGCGAAAAGAGGAAAAGAAGAGAAAAGAGGAAGAGGAGAAAAGAAAAGGTGAAGAGAAGAAGAGGCAAGAAGATGAGAGGAAAAAGAAAGAAGAAAAGGATAAAGAAGAGAAGAAGTGGAAGGAAGAGTAAAAGAAGAAGAAGGAAGAGGAAGATAAAGAAGAGGAAAAGCGGAAGGAAGAAGAAAAGAAGAAGAAGGAAGAGGAAGAGAAAGAAGAGGAGAAGAGGAAGGAAGCTGAGAGGAAGAAGAAGGAAGAAGAAGATAAGGAATCGGAGAAAAGGAGAGAAGCAGAGAAAAAGAAAGCAGAAAAGAACAAGACAGGAGAAGCGGAGAAGAGCACATAGATGACTCCAAAGGCAATCGGGAGTCAAGCCAAACTAGTTGATATCACCAATCCTATTGATCTCCAGTCTGTAAGTGAATCAGAGCTAATGCAGAGCATAAAGGTATCTCAAGAGCACCTTGAAAACCTTCGACAAAAGAAGGAGCAGGATGTAATCCAAGCTGCTGTGGATATGCTTACCGGTTTGATACCCAGTACAAATCTTCCAAACACCGATTCTTCATTAGCTAGACTAAAGCTCCTATGCACTCAGCAAAATCTAGATCAAGTGTAGAGTCTTGAAGAGGCAACAGAGGCTAATGTCAAGAAGGAGCATCAAAAGGCTCTTAATATAGCTCTGATGAAAAATTTGAATGAGCTCCAGTCTAAACTGAATAAAGAACAAAAGGATATAAGGGACACTCTAGATGAGGGGAATATGCTACTCAGCAAAATATATCAACCCCATCAGTTCTATGATGATGTGCTAGCTCAGAAGCAAAAACTTGAACAGGACTTGCAGTCCTACTTGAGAACATTCAAGCTGCCCTATGATTCCTTCACAACTTATGGGCAAACCATTCACTGGTTTCATATCCAGTCAGCCAAAATGGAGCAAGAAATCAACACACGGTCTAGAGATTTGCAGGAACTTCAACTGATTTTAAAATGTGTGGGGGAAAAAGCGAGACTAGGTTAATCATGCCCTAATCCTACCTTTCGACACACATTACGGAATATGAAAGAGCCTAGAGATATCGCACAATTGGCTACTTCTTTTGGTGAAAGAGAGAGCCATGGGATATCTATTAGGATTTCTATTCCCTTGTTGAAATTGTAAGATCAAGTAATGCAAGTTCAAACCCTAATCCCAAAATGCAAGTATAAACTAATAACAAGATTGCAGAATTGAGATTAAACAATGAATAGCTATAAATACAAGGATGAAATAAGAATGTAGATATGTACCCGGAGTCAAAATCGGACTGAAAATGTTCGGGATGGGAGCGCGGGCGCCACTGTCCTGAAAACTACACCGGAAACCACTGTTCTGCACCCTGAAACACTGTCTGGAAACTGTCTGAAAGCTGTCTGTCCGGAGGACCAGGGCGCCCAGCGCCTCTGTCCCAGGGACCAGGGTGCCCAGCACCCCTGTCCGGGTAGGACCAGGGTGCCTAGCGCCCCTGTCCCAGTCTTCTGCTCTGCAACTTCACACAGAGTGCTGTCTCAACCCTCTCTCTCCGGATCTGTATCCCGCGGCGTCGTCCGAATCCCGAAACCTGCAATAATATCTGAAAAGGGGGAGGGGCGGCTATATAGGGTTTTCCCTTAGTCAAACCCCCACTTTGGTGATTTCCACCTCCATGAATAGCCAAGTTGTTTTGTAAAATGTATTGTGTGTGCAGACCTAGTGTGTGTGCAAGGTCCAAAAATGCAAGAAAGCAAACTAGAGCAACCTAGAAAGTAAACCCTAATTGCTTGTAAATGATAATGCAAATGCTTTAAATCAAGATGCAATGTGATCTAAAGCATGAATAAATGATGTATTAAAGCTTATGTAAAGACATGAAAACAACATGAAATCATACCCAACCCTCAAGGGAGGAGTACAAGCCAATCTTCAGTCGGTAATCTCCTATTGTTCTTCAATGTCTCCCAAGCCCTAAGTGGATGAATGAATTTGATAGATGCTTGATAGAATGATGTTGAACGTTGTTGAAGTCCTCAAAGATCTGCTCTTTCGCTGCATATGAAGTTCCTGGAAACAAAAATCCAATCCCTTCAAATGAGGAAAGAGAGCTTTTATGTATGAAACCCTAGGTCGTAAATTCGTATTTTGGCCGACCGAGAGATTGAATATCTCGCCAATTTCTTGGGGTTAAGCTTTATTTTATGATTGGATCGCGCTCCTAAAATTTAGGGAAAAATGTCCAGGACCATGTTGCACTCCGGGCGCCATGGTCCTGACAACTTTTCACCAAATTTTCAGGGTCGTCGGATATGATGATTTTAGAGAGAATCCCGAAGTTACAGGTGATTTCGAGATGTTTTGACCCCGAAACCAAGCCCCCAAGTTCGAAATAGGACTTAATTAGGGTTTTTGATTAAGTGGTGCATTGGAGGAATAAAATGCGAAGGGCGCACTTTAGCGAAAAGGGCCCAATTTTATGATGTAGAAAATGATGAAATAGGACCTTAGACCTAATTAATTTGACTAATTAAGTGCTTAAGGAGAAATGCAATGCAGAATGTAAAATGCACTAAGGCGGGTGCGAAATTGTACCACCCTAGCAAGTGCGTACAATTTACGACGCTACATTTAGCCCCCACTTTAGCGGTCATATGAGTACTACGTGCATATGCAAGCTAAAGTACAGAAAAGTAAACATTATTTGAAAAAGGATATATCCATAAGTTGTCGGACGAAGCCCCCAGCTGTATCTGCAGTACACAGTTAGGAACCGCACCCTACAAAACACACGTTAGATCACAAAATCACCTAATTCTTACTAGGGAAAGTGATGAAATCTGTGAGTAGCTATATGCCCCCCCCTGTTTCGACTTGCTTATTAGGGAGGTGAAATAGGGTAGCATGTTTACTTGCGACAAATTGTGTAAGAGAGTATTGATGAGGGGTGTTCACTAAATAGGCTTCATCAAAGCACTTTTTGGAACATCCCGAGAGTAGGGGAAGGAAAATACAATTCCAACGCAACAAACGGTTCAAAAATCGCATCTCCCAAACTCAAGTTATGATAAAATGAATGACAGAGGAGAATTAGGGTTTCAAAAAGTAAGAATAAGCAAATGAGAGTATATACCTCGAAAGTGACACTTGTATTTGTCACTTTGTTGATTTCAGAATACTATTCAGTGCAGCGGAGCCCACATAGCCATCATCATGCCTTCACGATGACCGGAGCATCCCACGAGGATCGAGATCCTACGCCAGGCCGTGGTCGACGACGAGCCACTGGATGAGGTGAGTTGACTGAACGTTTGACTTTTGATTTTTCAAATGTTTGACTTTTTTGTGATCGTATGCGGGCCTTGAAGGCTGATCGGGGCCCACCCAGGGCACCATGGTCCCTGTGGGGCGCCCTGGTCCCCCCAGGGCGCCATGGTCCCTGACAGGGGCACCATGATCCCTTCAGGGCGCCATGGTCCCTGACAGGGGCACCATGATCCCTTCAGGGCGCCATGGTCCCTGACAGGGCGCCATGGTCCCCAATCAGGGCCTGGCGAGGGGTTACAAGGCTAGCATACAATGTACGACAGTTTGCATTAGTGTTTTTGATGATCGAGTACTGATTATAGTCATGTTTTGATGTTGCAGGGTCTCCCGTACATGAGAGAGCATACAGCGGGACATATTCTTCGCACTTTGCGAGATCAGATTCTGCGGCTGACTTAGTCAGAGAGAGACACACTATCGATTGTGGGATTGTGGTCTGTGATTCTCATGCCGGCCATTCGATTTCATCCTGCGATGCTGATGGCCTTGATGGAGCGATGGGATCCTAACACATGCACTTTTCACCTTCCAGTAGGAGAGCTGACGGTCACACTCGAGGATGTATACCGTATACTTCGTCTTCCTATCAGAGGAGCAACAGTTACATACGCGATCGATCGATCAGCGAAGGATCATCACAGAGAGTAGGTGTATTGCATAGGGAGAGTCATGTCGAGCGAGATGAGAGGTTGCATCATGGTCAGCTGGCTCTTACATCCTACAGGGGAGGTACCCCTTCTGAGATGCCTTATGATAGCCATCATAGCACTAGCCATCTGCCCTAATGGGCGAGGGACACACATGCATGGGGATCTCACATGGTGTATCAGAGTGATGGAGAGACACAGGAGAGTGTATGCTTGGGGTCAGAGTATGCTTGCGCATCTCTATCATGACCTTGAGGAGTATGTATTCGGACAGGGGTTCAGTTTGATGACATGCACACTTCCGCAGGTGTGGATTTTAGAGCACTTCACATGCACCAGGCCCGTCGGCTTTTCGCTAAGTACAGCGAGCGAGCGACCTAGGGTGTTCGCTTATCCACTTACCAGTGAGTGGAGATTTGGAGATTTGTTATATTGGAGAGTGATTTTTGACAGACTGACAGCTGAGGTGATAGTGTGGAGACCTTACCTACAGATGCACAGATGGGATGGTATGGAGAGACAGTTAGCATGCCTATAGAGGAACCGCCTACTGCGAGGATGATATGCACACATCATAGTCCCTTTCTACTTTGACCGAGTACGGAGGCAGTTCGGGCTAGAGCAGTGTGTTCCAGCCGATGTGCCCATCTATACTCGACACTCACGGGTCCTTCCCAGACCTAGAACAGTAGAGAGGCCGATGGTAGATGACATTGAGACTACAGACTTAGAGGGATCCGATCAGGATGTAGTCACTGACTACTCTGCAGAGCCTGGAGCACAGCGCAGGTACATCTCATGGTTTATGAGATCATATCCAAGTCCTATCTTTTCACCAGATCATCCGACAGGCTATCCAGGCCCATGGAGACATGGAGACCAAGACGAGGACCAGGGATCCAGGTTAGAGGAGCCAGAGGAGGGAGAGGATCATGAGGAGGCGGGAGATCCTGATCCACCTATAGGCGATCAATCTAGTGCCAAGGAGGAGGAGGAGGAGGATACAGATAGAGAGGAGGATGAGGGAGATGTAGGTGATGATGCAGATGAGGATGAGGATGACGAGGAGGAGGATAGAGATGATGGGGAGGAATCGGATGCAGCTCCCCACCATTCAGGAGACGATACCATAGCTCTGGATCCACCTCTTATTCCCCAACAGGGGGAACATGAGGCGATACGGAGACCTGTTCCTAGTACCATCCAGCCTAAACCCATCGTGCACAGATTATTCAAGCGAGGGGAGCCTAGCGGTGCCCAGGCACAGATAGTACCATATCATGATCCCTACTGGCATGAGGGAGATCCAGGTATAGTAGTTTATTATTGATTGATTAATGTTTTGATGATATAGAATGGTACTAAAAAAATCTGTTCTACTACCACAACTAATGTGCAGGAATGGCGTTCCCTGATTCAGCAGGCAATGACAGATATTTCCATGATAGCACAGATCCCCAGTTCCTCACAGATTGCCTATAGGCCTTAGGGGAATGCGAGTCGGCATGAGGACTTGTTTTCCCCATTCCGAGTATAGGTAGATATATGGAGGGAGAGAGAGAGAGTCCTATCAGAGGACATCCAGTGGGCACAGCAGAGAGAGAGAGTCCTATCAGAGGACCTCCAGCAGGCGCGGTGAGATCTAGTAGCAGCTCAGGCCGAGGCTACCACCTATCGCGCGATTCTTATGGATAGGGATCGTAGGGGTTCCTCTCGGAGTCACTCACGGTCTGTATCGCGCTACACACCCATGGGTCCACCTTCACGGCCAGATCAGGAGGGAGCGTCCAGTCGACACTCTCCAGCCACTAGCCCTAGCGATAGGAGATGATTTTATGATGTAAAAGAGAGGTCACATTTTGGATATACAGTGACCTGTTTTTGTATACGATCCACACACACACACACACACACACACACACACACACATATATATATATATATACATGCTTCTCTTTGTCTCAAACGTGTTATCTTTAATGCTTAAAACAATGTATATTTTGTTTTGATTAAATCTAATTCATTTGGTAAATGTACATGTATGTTCAGAATTTAATTTCCATGTGATTGATTTCTCAATGCCCCATGATTAAATTGATACATGTGTGACTTAATTAAATATTTAATCAAGTACTACATTGATGATAAGGAAGACATATGCATTAAGTCTAAGAATCATATAACTAATATGATTTAATTCTGAATTTAAACACAACATGATACGATTCTACTTAACACATAAAGACACTATATAATATGCTAGCATAATAGGAATGTAAATCTTTCACAATTTACATAAATGAATTCAAGACACACCATAAGGTAAGAAGACACGCTTGTCAAGAACGAAGCAATATAGATCAAACAACATAACATTTAATTCTATTTTGCTTTAATTAAGAGATACTAACATATTATCCAATATTGAAGAATTGAAAAAAAAGAAGATAGATGAAGAATGAAGAATTAAGCATAATATCTACGCAAGTGCATAGCATTAATAGGTTCTTTAAGAGGCGTACCATCTACATCCGCTATTTTGTAAGCACCTGATCCATAATCCTCAATAACGATATATGGTCCAAGCTAATTAGGACTAAATTTTCCCTTTTCTGCAGGTAAGGCATTCACATTGCGCTGATTCTCATAAAGGACTAAGTTGCCTACTGAGAAGGAACGTTGAATGACCTTATCATTATAGCTTCGTTGTAGAGTTTTGTGATACGCTTGAATATGCTCAAGAGAGTTTATGCACTGTTCATCAAGCATCTCAAGCTGTTGAAGTCGTTGTTCTCTATAAGAGTCATCATCTACTATACCTTTGAGAGAAACCCTAAGTGATGGAATCTCTAATTCTAAGGGCATAATAGCATCAGCACCATAAACAAGATTATAAGGAGTAGTTCCTGTAGCAATTCATACACTCGTTCAGTAAGCCCAAAGAGCATAGATCAGCTGGTTACTCCAATCCTTACCATGCTTGTTCACGGTTTTGCGAAGAATTTGTTCAATTATCTTATTGGATGATTCGGCTTGGCCATTTGATTGAGGATAGTATGGTGTAGAAAATCGATGTTTGATATGATACTTCTCGAGGAATTTCTTCATGTCTTTGTTCTTAAATGATGTCCCATTATCTGAGATTATAGTGGAAGGTATCCCGAATCGAGAAATAATGTTTTCTAGAAGAAATTGACAAATCACTTTAGCAGTAGTAGAGCGAAGGGGAATAGCTTCTACCCACTTTGTAAAGTAATCTGTTGCGGTTATAATGAAGGTGTGTCCTTGAGGTGAAGGAGGAGAGATTTTTCCAATAAGATCCAAACCCCATGTGGAGAAAGGCCAAGAAGCTACTTGAGAACGGAGTTCTTGGGCAGGAGCATGAATCAGATTATTGTGTTGTTGACATTGATGACATTTTTTAACAAATGAAAAGGAATCCTTCTGCATAGTTTGCCAATAGTATCCCATACGAAGCAATCTATGAACCAAGGATTTGCCCCCAAAATGCCCCCCACAGGCACCTGAATGTGCCTCTTCAAGAGCAACAGGGATTTTTGACTTGTTAAGACAACGAAGGAGAAGACCATCATAACCCCTCCGGTATAGGACATTAGAAAGAATGATATACCTAGCAGACAACTTGCGGATTCTAGCCCTAGTGTTCCTATTAGCGGAATCAGGAAAGGTACCATCAGTCAAATATCTTACGATATGCGAGTACCATTCGTCTGAGTCTACAAAGTCACAACATGTTACCAGGCTAGAATCATCTACAATAGCTGGAGAAATAAGATTGTGAATAATAAATTTAAGATCGACCACAGGGTCCTCTAAAGATACCAGAGAAGCCACACATGCCATTGCATCCGCATGTCGATTATCTTTTCGAGGAACGGGTTCCATAGTATAAGAATCAAAATTTTGTAATAAAGAGACAACAAGGTCTTTATATTGTGATAATTTGTCTTGTTTTGCTTGATATATTCCTGTTACTTGTCTTATAATCAATTGCGAATCTCCATAGATATATATGTGTTTTATATTCAGAGCTAAGGCTGCTTTTATTCCCACTATAAGAGCCTCATACTCAGCAATGTTATTGGTACACAGGAAATTTAGATGATATGATAAAGGAATGGACTTCTTTGTAGGAGAAATCAGAACAACCCCTGCCCCCGATCCCGTACGACACTTAGAGCCATCAAAGTATAACTCCCAAGTTTCATCTTTCTCTATAGAAAGAATGAAGTCATCAGGAAAGGACTCAGGGTTAGGGAAGGAAAAAGGTGAAGGGGCCTCAACTAAGTGATCGGTCAACGCTTGTCCTTTAATTGCTTTTTGTGAAACAAATTTAAGGTCAAATTCAGTTAACATCATAACCCACTTAGCTAGACGTCCTGATAAATCAATTTTAGAGAAAAGATGCTTCAAAGGATCAAACTTTACCATGACGTGGACTTCTGAATTTAAAAGATAATGTCTCAATTTCTAAGTCGCAAACACCAAGGCCAAGCATTGTCTTTCTATCGCAGAATATCGGGTCTCATAATCGAGTAAGGTACGACTTATGTAATAAACCGGACATTCCTTACCATCTTTATCATGTTGTGCCAACAATGCTGCAAGAGCATGAGAGGAAGCCGCTGTATACAGAAGGAAGGGTTTAGAAGGTTCGGCAGGTTGAAGAATAGGAGGACTAGCCAAATACACTTTTAAATCTTCAAATGCTTGCTGACAATCCTCATTCCATTGAAAAGTGATATCCTTTTTAAGAAGTTGAGTAAAAGGAAAGGTACGATCCGCAAGCTGAGACACGAACCTACGAATAACTTGAATCTTTCCTTGTAAGCTTTTAAGTTGAGACACATTTCTAGGAGGTGGCATGTTGACAATAGCATCTATTTTCTTAGTATCCACCTCAATCCCACGATGCGAAACTATGAACCCTAATAGTTTTCCACTATCCACACCAAAAACACATTTTCGGGGATTCAAGCGCATGTGATATTTATGAATTCTTTCAAAGATTTGACAAAGGAATTTAACATGATCCATGCGAAGAAAGGATTTGGCCAAAATATCATCAACATAATCCTCTAAAATCTTATGCATATAATCATGAAAGATAAGGGTCATCGCTCGTTGATAAGTTGCACCGGCATTTTTAAGTCCAAAAGGCATCATTATCCAACAAAACGTACCCGAAGGAGTGGTGAAAGCAGTTTTGAATTGATCTTGAGGGTTAATAAAAATTTGATTGTAACCTGAAAAACCATCCATGAAGGATAACAAGGCATGTCCTGCTGTAGAATCAACTATCATGTCAATGTTTGGAAGAGGGAAATCATCTTTCAAGGAAGCTTTATTCAAATCTCGAAAGTCAGTACACATTCTTATTTTGTTATCTGGTTTAGCCACAGCGACAATATTTGAAGTCCATCGGGAATAGTCAATAGGGCGGATAAATCCAGCCTCCAATAATTTTTCAATCTCAGCCTTAACAAGCAGAGCCACCTTAGGATTCATTTTTCGAATCTTTTGTTTCACGAGCTTAGCATTAGGAACTAAGACAATATTATGAGTAACAATCTTAGGATCTATACTAGGCATGTCGGAATATGTCCAAGCAAAGATCTCAGGGAATTCATGCAATAGTTCTTCATATTATTTCTGTTCCTCTTCATCCAAACATTTTCCAATTTTAATAACTTTCTCTTTATTGCAAAGGTCTATCTTAACATCAGTGGTATCACTTATGAGAAGATTACTTTGTTGAGGAGTGTCCTTTAACTAAGGGAATTCTTTCACAATCTCATCATTATCAATCTCTTTTCCAAAATAGGCTTCAGTGTTCAAACAATAAGGGAGTCCCCTATTGTGATGATAATGAGGAAGAGTGTCATAGGCTCCCAAGAACTCAGCTAAAGCATCATCGGTAGGGAAGATATCCAAAGCATAGTCACCCGAAGGATCCAAATCAATATACTCAGGGTGCTGCATTGATAGAGATGTAGAAATAGCATTAACACTAATGCATGGTCTTTTAAAAGCTTTAGTACGTCTGCAGGGATTATAGCCAAGTCCAAAGGCATAATTGTGAAAATTAGTCTCTAGAGGAACTCTTATCCCTTGTTCATGAGCACCACAACCTTTTCCATGATACCCATGCTTAGCAAAAATGCGAAAACCATGACCATAATGATCAGCCATTTCAGGAAGAGAAGGTGGTTTTTCATAAGACAAAGAATCAAACTCTTCATAATTATAGATGTGAGGAGAAGAAGTTTGAGAGGCGGCCACAAAATTATTACTCATAGATTCAGGTAAGGTTGATTGATTTTTAACTTCTTCTTTCTTTTCAACTTTATGATTTTCAGCTTCTTCCTTCTTTTCAATTTTAATTTCTCTAGAAGGAACCTTATATTCAGGTACAAAGGTAGGGTTAAAATCAAGAGATCCCCAATCATCCTCTGCGAGAACCTTCTCAGGATCAAAATCCTTTTTATGTGTAGTTTCGAGTCGAGAAGGATCCTCTTCAGGAGCTCTAGACTCATCCAAAGAATTCCGATCATTGGAGAGCGAGGATTCATTGATAGGTTTCTTGTTTAAAGAGTCATCACTAGACGAGGATGGCTTAGAAGAACTCCCTTTGGAAGTAGATGTTTGTAGACAAGCTTGAAAATTAGTATCACCCATCAAAGTGTATGTCTTATTGTTATAAATGAATTTAACTTGTCTATGCAATGTAGAGGGGATAGCTTGCATGCTGTGAATCCAAGGCCTCCCTAATAACAAGTTATATGTTAAATTTCCTGGCATAACATGGATAGGAGTAGGCAAAGTAATAGGTCCTACTATGAGAGGTAAGGTGATGATACCTAATGAAGTCTTAGCCACATTGTCAAAGCCACGAATGGGACGAGAGTCAGGCTCAATAAGAGACGTATCCACATTCATCTTATGCAATAAATTAATGCTACACACATTAAGGCCAGAGCCATTATCTACTAGTGTTCGTCTTATAGCAGTGTCTTTCATGATAACCACAATCATCAAGGGATCATATTGTTGTTGAATTTCACTAGTAGGCAACTCATCTTGGGAAAACACAATTTGAGCTTTAGGATTCATCACAGAGTTAACAAAAGATGCTATATTACTAGATGTATTCGGTGGAGGAACATTCAAATCTTTCAAGGCATCTTGTAACATTCCATGATAAGCGGAAGAAGTTTGAATCAAATCCCAAAGGGATATCTTAGCAGGGGTAGCTTTAAGTTGTTCTATGAGATCATATTCCTTACCCATAACTTGCAAAATACGGGGAGCTTGAGGAAGAATTGGTTGAGGATTAGGAAGGGAAACTGGAATAACAGGAGGAGGATTAGGTTGCCTATTATTTCTAGTATGATAAGTATGGGCAACCGCATGATAACTCTCTCTAGTTATTTGTTTAGCATAACTGTAAGGACTTACAGGTTTTCTTCCTTGCACGGTGATGATTGGTTTATTCGGGGTACGAAAGGAATCATGATCATACCTTCCTTGGACAATAAGGAGAGGTGATTTAAGAACTTGAAAGGTGGGAGAAGGATAAGCACCTTGGACTTCAAAGAGAGGCTTATTATGTTCATTCAAGTTTATCATGTTAACCAATTTAGAGGCCTTGTTCTTGTTTAAAGATTTCGATAAAGCCACAAAGTCATCAAGAGCATCATCCAACAAAGAATGATCATATCGGTTAAAAGGTTTGTCATTTGATTCAAAAGGAGACATCTCCTCATAGAGGGGATTATTGAAAACAACCATGTTACTAGATTCAGGGGAAGAGTTGATAGGAAAGTATCCTTGAGAGGAATCATTCGACTTATCTTTCTCATCACACCTAAATGGCATAGTAACAAGGTTTATGAGTTTTTGGTAAAATGAAGGTTTGGCATCTTTAGGGTTTAAAAACTCATCTAAAGCTTCATCTAATTCATCTTGGCTATACTCATAATAATCATCAAAAGCATGAACATTTTGCAAATAAAAATCTGACATTTTGAAAAGATTGCATAAAATTTAAAAACACAATGCAAAGAAACACACTTTTTTTTTTTCTTTTTTCTTAAAAATGAAATGAAAACACACTAAATCTAGATCTAGATCTAACAAATGTAATGCAAGAGGAAGCAATGATAGATTCACGTCGGGTTCACCAAAATGTGTGGGGGAAAAAGCGAGACTAGGTTAATCATGCCCTAATCCTACCTTTTGACACACATTACGGAATACGAAAGAGCCTAGAGATATCGCACGATTGGCTACTTCTTTTGGTGAAAGAGAGAGCCACAGGATATCTATTAGGATTTCTATTCCCTTGTTGAAATTGTAAGATCAAGTAATGCAAGTTCAAACCCTAATCCCAAAATGCAAGTATAAACTAATAACAAGATTGCAGAATTGAGATTAAACAATGAACAACTATAAATACAAGGATGAAATAAGAATGTAGATATGTACCCGGAGTCAAAATCGGACTGAAAATGTTCGGGACGGGAGCGCGGGCGCCACTGTCCTGAAAACTGCACTGGAAACCACTGTTCTGCACCCTGAAACACTATCTGGAAACTGTCTAAAAGCTATCTGTCTGGAGGACCAGGGCGCCCAGCGCCTCTGTCCCAGGGACCAGGGCACCCAACGGCCCTGTCCGGGCAGGACCAGGGCGCCCAGCGCCCCTGTCCCAGTCTTCTGCTCTGCAACTTCACACAGAGTGTTGTCTCGACCCTCTCTCTCCGGATCTGTATCCCGCGGCGTCGTCCGAATCCCGAAACCTGCAATAATATCTGAAAAGGGGGAGGGGTGGCTATATAGGGTTTTGCCTTAGTCAAACCCCCGCTTCAGTGATTTCCACCTCCACGAATAGCCAAGTTGTTTTGTAAAATGTATTGTGTGTGCAGACCTAGTGTGTGTGCAAGGTCCAAAAATGCAAGAAAGCAAACTAGAGCAACCTAGAAAGTAAACCCTAATTGCTTGTAAATGATAATGCAAATGCTTTAAATCAAGATGCAATGTGATCTAAAGCATGAATAAATGATGTATTAAAGCTTATGTAAAGACATGAAAACAACATGATATCATACCCAACCCTCAAGGGAGGAGTACAAGCCAATCTTCAATCGGTAATCTCCTATTGTTCTTCAATGTCTTCCAAGCCCTAACTGGATGAATGAATTTGATAGATGCTTGATAGAATGATGTTGAATGTTGTTGAAGTCCTCAAAGATCTACTCTTTCGCTGCATATGAAGTTCCTGGAAACAAAAATCCGATCCCTTCAAATGAGGAAAGAGAGCTTTTATGTATGAAACCCTAGGTCGTAAATTCGTATTTTGGCTGACCTAGAGATTGAATATCCCGCCAATTTCTTGGGGTTAAGCTTTATTTTATGATTGGATCGTACTCCTAAAATTTCGGGAAAAATGTCCAGGACCATGTTGCACTCCGGGCGCCATGGTCCCGACAACTTTTCACCAAATTTTCAGGGCCATCGGATATGATGATTTTAGAGAGAATCCTGAAGTTACAGGTGATTTCGAGATGTTTTGACCCCGAAACAAAGCCCCCAAGTTCAAAATAGGACTTAATTAGGGTTTTTGATTAAGTGGTGCATTGGAGGAATAAAATGCGAAGGGCGCACTTTAGTGAAAAGGGCCCAATTTTATGATGTAGAAAATGATGAAATAGGACCTTAGACCTAATTAATTTGATTAATTAAGTTCTTAAGGAGAAATGCAATGCAGAATGTAAAATGCACTAAGGCGGGTGCTAAACTAGGTGCGAAATTGTACCACCCTAGCAAGTGCGTACAATTTACGACGCTACACTTCCACATCTACAAATTCTCCAGAAGTGTTATCTGAACCTGGATGCCTTGACAGTTACACAAGAGATGAGCATAGTTGATGCCATGGAAGAACATGTCTCCCAGATGTGAATAGAGAAAGAAGTGGCCACCTCCCTACTTGAGTCCTAGTCTCTATCAATGAAGCAATTCTTGCAGGACTATAAATCTATTTTTGACAAGTACTACTCCTCATTGTCATAAACTTTTTTTGTTTTAATATCAAATGGAAACAGGGTTGTTCAGCGGTACTTTGTCATTGTTGGCAAAGGGGGAGAACTACTCTATTTTGGAGAAGTATAGGGGAGAAGTATCTAGTTTTAAAATTTTGCTATATGCTCTGTATGCAAAATTGCTATTCATGGTATTGTTAGAGGGATAGTGTATATGCTTAGAGGGAGCAATTTTGCTAATGGCATGATTTTGTTCTAAAACACTTAGATGTCAAAATTTTATTTCCTAAGTGTTGCCATCAATGCCAAAGGGGGAGATTGTTGGCATTTTTGATGGTTTTGTTGTGATTGTCATTGATGGACACACACTTACATTAAGATCCTCTTTATATGTATGAGTTAGAGCACAACCGGTATTTTTTTCAACCGGTATGTTGCAAGTATGTTGTATTATAGTCTTTAGACTATTGATGTTTTGTAGAGTGTGTTTACCGATCTAAAGCGATATATCGACCTCAAGCGGTATGAGGGATTAAAGTGGCATAACACATTTCGACTAGTCTTCATTTTTGTCAAACCGGCAACTGGTATTTTGCATGAACCATTAATACTCTATGATGAGTTACCAACCGGCATTTTGTGATGAGTTATCAATCCACTGATTGTTTGATGGTGTCGGCACACTAGCGGTGCTTCTTGTGTCGTGTTACTGAGTATTTCTAGATTCATTGAACCTAGGAAATTGAAATGTAATCCTATTGGATCAACATGAAATCAGATTCCTTCAAAAGGACATCATGTCTAGGGTTTTAGGTTGTTGCTAAAAGGGTTTATGTTGTGACTAGGGTTTAAGGTGGTTGAGGAGCTGAAAAGAACATGAATGTGTAGAAGACTGAAGTAATGTAGGAGTGCATTAAGAATGAGCTATCAAGGATCTAACTGAGCAGTATGTGCTATTAGATAGATCAAACACTTGTTGATTACTCACATCTTTGACAAGTCTATAGCCCTTAACCGGGTAGGCCCAAAAGCCTTTTGTAAAATCCTCTAACAAGGTGGTTCACTTCTGTGAATCTAAAATCCTCTAGAAAGGTAGTCCTTGATTGGACTTATCTCCTAACAGAGATTAAGAATTCCTAATAGGATCTGTTCTGGTGAAGAACATTGTAAGACCTTAACCAGTCTGACCTTAACCGGTCTGGTTTCTATTTTGCAGATAGTGACTTGTGAGTTCCATCTCACCGTGGTTTTTCCCATTTGGGTTTCCACATCAAATATCTTGTGTTATGGTTATATTGCTTTTGTGGGTGAATGCATTATTTGCTTTTTGGTTTGCATGTGTGATAACTGGTCTATCTATTATACTGTTTTACCGATTTATCTTTAGACTGTTTAAGTGTTTAAGTGCAAGATTTTTTGGTATACTAATTCACCCCCCCCCCCCTCTTAGTATTCATCACCTTCTTAGTGGAATGACAATAAATTTTATGAATATCACAAGAGAAAGGGCCATAAGACTAGCAATCGTCATGTTATGTCCTTCATATCTAGTTCCATCATTATCCTTGTCTTGAAAATATGGTTCCCCATTTTTGTTTTTTTCTTTTGTTTTGTTTATTTAATTTTTTAAAGTTTTGCTTCTTCCACCTCGGAACCCCGAAGTCTCAGAGTTTTGGAGTGCCTTTTCTTTGGTTTTTAAAGTTCTACTTTGGAACCCTAGAAACCCGGAGTTTTGAAGTGTTCTTTGTGCCTTGTTTGTTTTTTGGCTTTGTTTTGTTCCACTTCAGAATTTCAGAACTCCAGAATCCCAAAGTTTGTTGTTTTATTTTGTTCAAGACCCCAAAACCCCAAATTTTTGAGGTCTTGCCTTGTATTTTTGTTAAATCCTCAGAATTCTAGAATCCCAAGTTCGTTATGTTTTGTCGTTCCTATTGTCAGACTGGAAGTTTGGAATCCCGAACTCTCAAAGTTTGTTTTGAGTTTCACCCTAAAACCCAAAAATCCAGAGTCCCGAGGTGAGTTTGTGTTTTGTTGTTCAGAAGCTCAGAAGTCTAGAACCCCGAAGTTCTGAACTTCTGTTTGTCTACCTCAGAGCTCCATAGTTTTGAGCTCGTATTTAGTAGTCTTATACGAACAACTTATGGGGAGGTTTAAATGTTGAAGATGAGATGTTTTGGAGTTTATTTGTGTATTCAACTTTCTAGTTTTCTTAGCTCAAAGTCCTCCCGCGAGTTTGTGTGTTCGAGTCTTTGAGTTTTAGAGTCATTTCATTTGCCAAGTTGGTGAATTTTTTATTTTTGTACTCTTTTAGTTTCTTGTTTTCTAGATTATATTTTTTGTTTTCTTTTTAGGTTTTTAGTTTTTGCATGTTTAGTTTTGATGTGCCCTAGTTTGGGATTTCAGATTCCCGGAATCCTAAAGCTCTTTTTTTCTTTCCCATAATTCAATCCTCGAAACCCCAAGATTCTGAAATTCCTGCATCGTATGTCTTTCATCCCATCTCAGAACTCTGGATTCTTGGAGTCCTGAAGTCATTTATCATAAACCCTTTTTCCTACCTCAGAACCTTGGAACCCCAGAATTTCGAAGTTTGCTTCATTTAAACTTCATTCCATCCTAGAACCCCAAATTTTCAAACCATCTTTTGACCTCCAACTCAATCCACTCTGAAACTTAGGAACTCAGAAGTCCCGTGAACCATTTTCACAAGCTAGTCATTCCACTTCAGAACCCCAGAAACCCAGAGTTCCGAAATTTGACAATTTCTTCTTTTTAACAGGCCCAAAACCCTGAAGTTTTGGACTTTGCACTTTTTATCCTATTCTCACTTTGGAACCTCAGAACCCTAGAGTCCCTAAGTTGGTTGTCTTTAAAGGGTTTTCTCACCTCGAAACCTTGGAGTCCCGAAGTGAGTATAAAATTGATGTTTTGACAATATGATTAGATAATTTTGGTTTCTTCTTGTAGATTAAAGTAATTGAATAGACTCAACATCTAGCAAGAAGGCCAAGGACCTAGAAAAACTACCCATAACAATGAAGTACCACTATCAGTGCCAAACCCATGCATCTCAATTGGAAGATTAGATTAGATGGGTAATTGATACTGAGGTGGTCATATAGAGCTAGAGGATATCAGAACATAACTAGACAAGACAATATTGGATGCTCCTTATAGGATAATCAAGAGGTCAAGGCTGGTGGAGGCAACAATTTTCCCACAATCTTTACAAGCCCCAGAATTCATCATGACTATTGCACAATTTTACAATGCTGACACCAGGAAATGTGTAGATGACAAGGGCTAGACAATAATAGATCTATCAGCAAACATGCTTGGTTTGGTATTCGGTATTCCCACTAGGGATGAAGTGTTGTTGACTACTAAGGAGGAAGCTGGAAAAGTTTGGGATAAGGATACAACTGCTTGTAAGAAACATATGAATGAACATTGGCTCGAAGAAGAAAGCAATACGGTCTTAAAGGCAAACAATATATTGAGGTATGAATTTAAGGATCCATAGAGAGATTTAATAATCATGTTGAGAAGGCCTTCGGAAAATGCAATTGTGGGAATTTTCACCCTTGGATATTCCAACTCATGACCACTATCTTGATTGTAAAACAATATTATGAGTGGGCTCAAATATTATCAGATAGCATACATAACCAATTAGTTAATGTGTACAAAACAAGGAAGTTCTTCTTTACTTCTTATATTATCTGGGTAGCTACTTAGGCAGGTAAGTTCCTAGGATTATAAATAGAAGGGGAACTCAGGGATGAAGAAGGACAGAAGAAGGTGTGGGAGTATTACACTCAACTCCCTCTGAACAAGGAAAAGGCACATTTTAAGAGCGTAAATGATGCCTTCATCTTCCCTATTATTATAAGGTTCACAGGTGATGAAGGTTACAAGATAAGCCCAGAAGAAATGAAAGTAATAAAGGAATGGGGATGTTGGTTCCTCTAGAACCAATGTTCTACATACAGCCGAGTTAGTGGCTATACAAGAAATCTAGTGATTTTTCCTAGATATTGTAGTAACAAACTTATTCTTTTGGAGTATGCTAGGTAGATGGTAGAGTTACAATCATTGTCTATAAAACATAAAACATGTATTGATCTTCCTATTACAATCGGTTACTTTTCATGTTCAAAAATACAAGTAGCCAAGGTAGTGGAACAGGAATTGCAAGATTTGCATTTAAAAGAGTTTGATTATGCTCGTGAGTTTTATAATCCCTACAGTAAATTGAAGGCACAGATGTCAAAATTATATGAGGGACATAAACCATCCTTGGAGGATTTTTGGACCAACCTCAAAAAATAGTTTTGAAGCAAGAGAGAAGAGTTATTATCGACTAAACGTACCTCAAATAAGAGATTCTGAGATAGAAACAAATATTCCTAGTGAATTGAGGGATGATGGTGAATTACTAGATCTAGTGTTCAAGGAAACTGTAATTAATAAGAAACCCCTCTCTCCAGTCATATGGTCAAGTCAAGAAGAGGTGGATGTTAATACTTTCTCCACAAAGGTCATTGAAAGGACAAAATAGTGGCTTAGTTTGAGGATCAAACCAAATGTTTCTAGAGAAAAGAAGAAAAGAAAAGCTACTGACAAGATCCTCAAACTAAATTCCATAAGGAATATGCAAGAAGGATGAGATCTAAATCCAAGAAGAATACCTCTACTGATCCTGAGGAGGCTGGATGCAAAAATGAGGCAGTGTGAACTATTAAAGAAAGCTCCATATTTTGGAATTACTACAGGGCTACAAGCTATTATGTAGGCTTCTATTACTCCTATTGTTTCGACTATTGGTATGGTTCTGGGTGAGGGTGTCTCTCAAGCTGAAACCATTGAAACACAACCTCCACCTACTTCTTCAACACAATAGGCTACACCTCCTCCAACACCAACAGAAGAAAGGGTTATCATCCACAATATTGAAACAGATTCCGATGAAGATGATGAGCCCATTGCAGCCATAACAAAGAGGAGGAAAATTGAAAAGAAATCAAAAGAGTCACAAGAAAAGCCTATTGTAACCCAACTAGAGAATCAACCAAGAGCTATAAGAGAGTCAATAGTACAGGTGCAACCAATGGAAATTCATGTACAAGTTATGGGAGAAGAAGCACAAGAAGAGGCCCATGATGACGAAAATGATGAACAAGATGAAAGAATGGTCCTTACTCCTCAAGACCAAGAAATGTCACTTCAACAACTAGGAGAAAATAAGCAAGGGGGAATAGAGAGACCATTTGTAGAAGAGGTTTCTAAGAAGCTAGAAGATATATAAAAGAAGCAACAACTTGATCAAGCCCTTCACACTAATCTTGCTCAACAAGTTACTCAATTTCAACAAAGGCCACTAACTCCTCTCAATCAAAAAAATAAATGGG
The DNA here is from genome assembly GCF_030272615.1 of Cryptomeria japonica. Taxonomy (NCBI): domain Eukaryota; kingdom Viridiplantae; phylum Streptophyta; class Pinopsida; order Cupressales; family Cupressaceae; genus Cryptomeria; species Cryptomeria japonica. The sequence goes on along the minus strand of NC_081406.1, from coordinate 39,649,492 downwards.
AGCAGTAGTGAGATGAAGACAAACAACAACAACAACAACAACAATAACAACAAAATTTGATTGCCCATAGGGTCACTGTAGAAGTGACATTGCAGGGAGAGGAGCAAGACGAATCAATGCCTCAATGACTAGGTTTTACTTTTAAAAAGAAAGAGAAGGTCATTCTCCCCAGTATAACCTTACAAGATGCAATTATAGAATCCCCAAGGAGAGCAAAAAGAAAAAAATATTCATCATCTCTCAAGGACAAATTCAGGAAATATAATTGCTAATATAGCAGCTCTCGTTCAGGATGCTAAAGGATCTTTCCATGCTACCCCTAGATATCAAGTATCCAAGGTAAACCTAGGAAAACAAAATAAATGGGGAGAGATGGCTACCTTATTTGCTGCAATGTCTATTGTGCAGTCAAGGATGGAGAAAGAGTATAAGACTAAGGTAGAGGTCAAGGCACAATTGAGACAATATAAACAATTGATTAGGGAAATAGCCAAGCCTCTTGACTCTAGAACGGATGATGATTAACCATCTACTTCATCACTCCCACATGGTGATACTAAAGCTTTATATGAAATGAAAAAGGTAGCTACAACAATTAATACTTGGATGAAGGACCAGTTGGGAAAAGTACAAGCATTTTTGTAAAATAAAATGGAGATAGTTGAGGAAGCTCATTTTAATGAGAATTCTCTTATATATTGTGTTACACAGTGGAAGCAACTTCTACAACTTTCTAAATAGCATAAGGTTTTGAAAAATATCAGAGGGTTGGAAGAAGAGATGATTACAAAAGAAGACTTGTTGGGGGGTGAGACTATCACCAATTTGTAATCATATATAGATATTTTAGATTTGAACATGGAAATCATGGAGTAGAGTCATATCAAAGCAGTCAAGGAACATCCTCCACTCCTTAATAAATTAAATTTATATGAACAATTTTTGGTTAAACTACTAGGAGGACATGGTAATGGTCTTAAAGAGGATGAAGTGTTACAGCAAGAAGTAAAACTCAGTAAGTGGGACTCGTATGTTACAGACTATTTTGTAGACACTGCTGAATTTACTATAGACACAATGAATAGGTAAATGTATTTAATATTACAGTGTCAAGAAATAGAGAGAATAATGGATGAGATGGTTGATAAGGTGGAAATTATAAAAGAGATACTCAAAGTATCAAAATTCCGAATAGGTTACATTTCTTATCCACCCACAGCTTCCTTGGAATGTTTTATCAAAAACTACCAAAACTATAAGAAGAAGTAAATAATGAACAAGTAGTTCTAAAAGAAAAATGCATGCTATAACACCACCACCATTATCACAACTAATTTGTCAACTGAAGCTACATCTCGTACATGCTTTTTGGGTGTTATTTTTGTATGGTTCGAAATACTTGCTGCTGGAGCACCATATTTGAAGTGGACATGGAGTACCAGTTTAGTAATACTTAACTAGAGTTCATAGGTAGCAACTTGCATGTCGAATAAGACTCCTCCCTTTTTGTAACCCTAGTCTATAGGCAAGATTCTTTCCTAAGATGTAGGGAAAACTCTAAAAATTGTAGGATTTGGGCCATTTTGAGGGTTCACAAATTGATTATTCAAGGCCATTTAGCTAGATAATTTAGTTCTATGCAATTTATTTCTCATGAACTTTTCAAGTATTGTATTCATTCTACAAAAAGATTAACACAAAAGCAGCTTGTGGATTGCCTGATCTACGATACGTGTTCTATGGGTTTCTATTCTTTGTACAAACTTGTTATTCCAATCTTTATTGTTCTATGAATCATATTGCACATGTTAATGGTGTATGAGGATTAAATAATAGAGTAATTATCTGAGCTTGTGATTGCTATTTCCATTTATATGTGGGTTGTATGACTTTGCATGTTTGTTGGAATGTCCCTTTTGAATGTTGATTAAATGTTATTGATAATACCTTGATGTCGTGCACTAACTTAGTAGTTCATTCAGTTGTTATGTATTGATTTTCATATCATCTCTTGTTATCCTGATCTATCTTTTACCATTTTTTTGGATTGAAGTTTAAAATTGAAAATACAAAAACAAAATGTATTTTGTTTTTTTTGTTTCAACCAATAGGCCCCTTGACAGGTACAATCGCATTTAGCCACCGAGAGACCCAAAACTGTCATGACCCAGCTATAGAGACCTTGGAGTGATTAGTCTTTCAAGATTGATTACTTTTCAGGAGAGGTGATTTACATTTCATATTCTACCTGACTGTTGGTGAGTGTGTCAAAACAACCATCAACACGTCACAAATTGAAGAATCTCATTCGAGATCTTTTTGACAATGGCCCAATAGAAGTTGATGGTCATACTTCCAATGAAGAGATTGTGATGTTCAAGGAACCTTTTCCAAAACATGATATGTGAAAGGCCCCTAAGATAGACAATAATTCTTATTACACCAATGTAGTTTATGATTACATTGTCAACCATATTACCGAATTGAACAATCATGTGTCTATAATAACCATTAAATGAAAGCCCCCAAATGCAATGTCACTATTTTGAGGGTAAAGTTACTTTATAAGGTGTTACATCTAAAATGAAATCATCATCCAACAACCAATATGATCTTGTAGATCAATTGGGAAAGACACCCAATCATTTTCAATCCTTGATCTTTTGCGCATTTCACCCTCACACAAAACCATTTTGGACAAAATCTTGCAATATACATCCATTTCTACCAATCTAAATGTCGATCAGTTTCAAGCCATGGTGGGACATATTTCTACCCCTCATTGTCTTACATTTACCAAAGTAGATGACACATCTCGACAACAACCACACAATGCACCACTTCACATTGAAGCTTTCCTCCATAAATACTGCATAAAATGAGTCTTGATAGATGGAGGAGAAGGTTTCAATTTTTGTACATTTAAAGCTATCTTAGAATTGGGATTCTTTGAAAACACTGTGGATTATAGGAAGAAAATAACCATAAAGGTATATGATGATGAATAATGTTCCTCAACAGGAATAGTCACTCTACCTCTAAGAGTTGGGCCAATAACAAAGGATGTGGTTTACCAAGTCCTTGATCTTGATATTACATACAATATACTTTTGGGATGACCTTGGATACATGCCATGAGTGCAGTACATTCCACTTACCACCAATTCATCAGATTCCCACACAATGGAACCAAATTTACAAAAAAAAGTTATCCAAATTCATACATTTATTGCAACAATATTCAACCAAGACCTAAAACAATAGTCCCAATCAATTGAGAAACTACTCCATCTTAGAAATACATTGATCTTGCCTCATTGGAGGCTTTGATGTCAAAAAAAGAAAAACTTAAAGGAAAATTCAAGGACAAAGGCATGGGATCCCAAGACATATGGTAGAAAATGGGATCTATAAAATGGAATCTCACTACCTTCAAAATATGGGGTGAAATGGAGGAAGAAGATATCTACAAGATGTTTTACAAAGAACTAGAAGAACAACCTAATCAAGACCACATCATAATACCAGTAGGGAACTATGAAAAAGGTTTCAAGTTTCTACAAAAGATGGCATATGATGGAAAAGATCATTTAGGCCTACAAAAGAAAGGTATTGTGGAACCATTACAACCTGAGATAGTACTAAAGAAACAATGAACAAAACAACTTGGTTTTGCACCATTGAGATTACATGGTGTTGAATCCCAAGAAACATTGCAAATAACTTAGCCCGCTTCCAATAATGACCAATAAAAAGAAAGATGTCATTCTATAAATTCAAATGAATGGGAATGGGGTTTCAAAAAATCATGCAGTGATTATGAGCTTGCAAAAACTTTTAAAGAACTCAGTGAACCCACTGAGGAAGAAAAATTTAGAGAACTATTCAAAGTTGGTCAAGCATCATCTAATTCTACATCTCAAGATAAGCAAGATAGTGGTGAAGCATGGATACATAATTTTTGGGATCCTGAACCCTCTTCGTCTTGAGGATTTAAGTGAAAGCTGGGAAAAGTGAGAACTCCTATTGTTGAGTGTCCTTCTAGTGATGTTGATTTAGATTATTTCACAATTGAGACTAATGGGGAGAGTGCTAGTGACCACCCCAATAACTATATTGACATACTCAAAGATTATTTTGTCAATGCCCTTACACCTGCCAAATTTGAAAATACTGACGATCTTACCCTAATTCGCCCTCAACTCATTGACTGGGATCAACAAGGACCTCCACAACTTGACACATTTCAAAATGATGAGGCCTTCATTGATTACCTTGGTATAAGATATATCTCCCTCTCGGGGACCATAAATCAGGATACACCATTGAACTGAACAATATGGTGTATTTTGGAGCAGGTGCCAAACCTTCTAGTTGCAAAAATATTAAAATAAAAAAAAATAATGGGTCTTTTAGTGAAAACCGCATTTGGCACTTTCTGACCCCAAAAAGGTAAAAAGAAAGGACACATCTGAAGGTGAAAACCTCTCTAAGGTGCTAGAGGATGAAAGGTTTGACACCCTACCCATGACATCATATCAGTAAAAGTCATCTATGTTGATTGAAGAGACCATAAAAACAAACATTGAGATAAAGGAAGTACCACACAATATTTTCCTTGTACAATCATTGAGTAAATTAAGCAACCAAAATTCACAAAGTTCTTCACAAAGAAACAAATCAATTTTACATGGTTGTATGTATATATGCTTGGATTAGATCCTGATTTGGTTATGCATCACTTGACAATTACTCCATGTGCCAAACTAGTCAAAAAAAATTGCATAAGATGCATCCATGGGTGGCATTACTAGTTAAAGTTGAGCTTAAAAAGTTGTTGGATGTTGGCTTCATCAAACCAATTGGATATCCCAAATGGATTTCCAATATTGTACATGTCTATAAACCAGAAGGAAACATAAGGATATTGTAGTGTCATAAAATTATGACCCTAGCAATTTACAACCGCATTTGGGTCCTCATGCATGCGAATTCAAATCCTCTAGCCTGGTCGGAGACTAGAGATTGCTCGACTTGCAAAAATAGCTTCTTCCTTGGCCTCTACATCACCTCGATTACATTTTTCCTTGCGCCCCTATCCTTGCCCTATTTTAGGGTAGGACCCTTCCTAGAGCATGTCTTGTGGGTTGTGCCTTGGGCGAGAAACCTCCCCGATGTCCCATGACGAAATTCAAATTCACCAACATGTATTTAAGGGGTATTCATCCTCTCATTTGCATAAGTGAAATTTTGATAAGGTCATGTTGCATAAATGATCAAGAATTCAAGAGCATTCAAACATTCAAGTATTCTTTTCCAGCATTGAGCATTCTCAGGTCTCCCTTCATGGCTAGGTGTTGCATTCAAGTCAAGGCTTTAACCATTGAAGAGGAGATTGATTTCAACATACAATTCCACAAAAGCATTTCTATCAACATTGCTACTGCAACCTCCCTTGAGGTGATTTATGATTCAATCTTTCATTTACATCTAATTGTAAGTACTTTCTTTCATTACTTAGTTAATTCCAAAACTAGGGTTTGACCTAAAGGAAAACCCTCAATCCCAACCCCTTTTTCCTCTCTTTTCTATTTGTAGGTTGCCAGTGCGCAATTGTACTTTCAGATTTGGGCTTCATTTGCAGAGGTGGAAAAACCCTTTTCATTTCATGGATTTTTTGGAGAACCCTGTACATTCCCGCCACTGTCCAGACAACTTTTCATCAAATTTGCAAGACGACTTTGTCTCGACATTTTACTGCCAAATCCAAGTGCACAGCTTCATCCCATATTCCGATCTCAAGTTATAGTCGATTCTTTGTCACTTTTGCACTACATAATCTAATCAATTCCTTTCCAAATCAAACTAAGGAAGAGGGGATAATCCTAACATTCTTAATTCATTAAGAATTCAATCTATCATCTTTGTGTGGAGATTGAATCTAGTGAATTATCCCTTATCTTCCTAATGTAATGGTGAAAAGTGCTCGAAGGATAATCAAAAGTGAATCTCTTATCTCTCTTTGAGGGAAAGAGTATTTTTCCTCTTGATCTATCACTCATCATTTTCCCACCATTACATATATGTATTGATTTTAGAATAAATAAGGTTTGTCCCAAGGATGACTTCCCATTACCAAACATTGATTTGATCGTCTATCTCACAACAAATCATGCAATGTTATCCCTTATGGATGAATTCTTTGGATACAATCAAATTAAGATACCACTTGAAGATCAACACAAGACAACATTCGCATGTCTGTGGGGTACCTTTTGTTGGAACATCATACCCTTTGGATTGAAAAATGTAGGTGCCACATATCAGAGAGCCATCACAATAATTTTTTATGACATCATGTATGTTACCATGGAGGACTATGTAGACTATCTTTTGGGAAATTAGTTACAAGGGAAGAGAATTTGGATGTCTTGGTAGTTGTCTTTGATTGCTTGGAGAAATATAAAGTTAGGTTGAATCCCAATAAATGTCTCCTTGGAGTGGCCGTCGGGAAACTCCTAGGGTACATCATTTTGCAATGGGGTATTGAGGTAGATCCAACAAAGTCAGATCAATTTTAGAGATGCCTCCTCCTAATAATATCAGTCAACTCAAATCATTGACAGGAAAGATCTAGTTGACTCATAGATTCATGGTGTAGCTTGCAGATAAGTGCCATCCATTTCAACAATTACTTCACAAGAACGTCAAGTTTAAGAGGCATGATGAATTCCAACAATCTTTTCAACTACTTAAGGCCTATCTCTTAAATCCACTAGTACTTATACCACCAATTCAAGGAAAACCAATGCTACTCTACATATCAACAACAATGGAAACAATGGGGGCACTTTTGGCACAATAGGACCATGAAGGAAAGTAATGATCTATCTACTACATCAATTGTACACTGGTTGGAGATGAGCTTAATTACACACTAATTGAGCGTGCATGTTTGGCCATAATTTTGGCTTCACAAAAGTTGCATCATTACATGCTAACTCATAAGACAAAGCTCATAGCAAGAATTCATCCACTAAAGTATATAATCAACAAAGCAACTCTCACAGGTAGGTTGGCTAAGTGGGTAATGATATTAAGCAAATTTGGCATTGAGTATGCTGACAAAAAATCTATCAAAGGACAAGTCATTGTAGACCAAATCATAGATGAACCAATGGTTGATGATTCTCCTATTATTTTAGATTTTTTAGATGAATTTGGATCTTCACAGTGACAAAATCAATATTATGCAACTATAATTTGATGGCTCATTTGCACAACATCGAGCAGGAGCAGACATACTATTCATCACACCTCAAGGAGATTCCATTCCTAAGTCATATCAACTATCACTCCCTTGCACAAATAATATTGTTGAATATGAGGCATACACAATAGGTCTATTAATTGCAATTCAGTAGAAGAACCAAGAACTTCATGTTTTTGGGGACTCTTAGCTTGTAATTTGTCAAACAAATGATGATTATCAAACCAAAGATGAAAAACTAATGCCTTACAAGAAAATGGTGGACGAATTCAAGAAATATTTCACAGAGATAGTCTTTGAGTAGATACCAAGAGAGAACAACTAAGATATAGACGCTATGGCTACCATTGCCTCCTTGATCGACATGTTGCAGAATGAGATCCATTGTGAGTTCTTGGTGAATAATCTTTTGGTCCCTTCATATGAGATGACTCCATCAGAATTAATGTGTTATTGGTCCCGATTCCCCTTGGTATGATGAAATTTTCACCTACCTTTGTGATAACACCCTTCTACCTGACGTTTCCATTAATCAATGTTATACCTTTATTCACCAAACCTTTCATTACATCATCATAGTTGACACACTCTACCAACAGGGTCTGAATGGTACTCTTTCTAGTTTGTTTAGAGAGTGAGGAAGCTCAAATTGCATTACGTAAGTCCATAAAGGTATATGTGGTGCTCATTCTAGTGGTCCAACCTTAGCTAAGAAACTTATGAGGACTATTACTAGTAGCCTACAATGGAGAAAGAGTCATACCAATTTGTCAAGAAATGCAAGCAATATCAGCTTCATGGAGACCTAATTCATGCACCAACACAGGAAATTCAAGCAATTGCTACTCCATGGCACTTTTGTTAGTGGCGACTTGCTTTCATGGGCAAGATTCACCCTCTATCATCCAACAACCATAAATTCATTATCAATGCCACCAAGTGTTTCACAAAGTGGATTGAGGTCATCCCTCTCATCCAAATCACCGGTAAGAAAATTTCAACTTTTATCCTTAATTACATCATTTGTCAATACGGTGTTCCTATTTCCATTGTCACAAACAATGGACATCCCTTCAAAAACCAATATGTTCATGAGATTTGTGACTGATTCCGCATTCACCATTTCTTTTCCACTCCATATTGTCTCCAAAGTAATGGTCAAGTTGAGGTGTCTAACAAAACTATTCTCATAATTCTTAAAAATAGAGTCGATGACGTTGGCCACAACTAGCACATCCAACTTAATGCCACACTATGGGCCTAGTGCACAAGTGTTCACACACCTACTAGAGCTATTCCCTATTCACTTGTTTATGGTGTTGAAGCAATATTTCCCATTGAGGTCTAGTTACCATCTTTGTAGGTCTCCTTGCGTGATCTTATCATCAATGAAAACTATAGAGTCTCTCACTTGTTGGATTTGGAATTGTTAGATGAGTGTTGAAAAACTACTTTCAATCACCTAAAAGAATATCAACAATGCATGAGTCATAGTTACAATCATAGAGTGAAACCTCACACATTTGAGGTGGCTGACTTGGTCCTAAGAGAAAACCCCAAAAATTAGAAAGATAGAAAGAAATGGGGTAAGTTTGAACTAAATTGGCTTGGACCTTATGTCATTATAGGAGTTTATGGCTCAGATGCATATCAGTTATCAATGCCAAAAGGAGAACCATTGGATGATCCTATCAATAACATGCACCTTCACAAGTTTTATACATATCTTTTCAAATAATCCTAATTAAAAATACAAAAATATCAAAAAATATCAAAAACACAAAAAAATAACAAAAAATAAAAAATTGTCACTTTGGTGAGAACTTGGCAAATCAGCGCCTTTTGACACAAAAAAAATTGAAAATTTGAAAAAAAAGTAAAAAATAAATTTGTCCAATGGTGAAAACCACTTCAATGGCGCCCTGGGCAAGTACCATGGTGAAAATCGGGTTACCAACATCATGTGTAGGGACTTTTGCTCCTCCCTCCTTCAGGACTTAGTTTCACCCTTTCACTTTACACACACTCACAACCTATCATTTCATAATAAACATGTCCATCACCATCATGGCTTGTTATCAATCTACCTAAGAATGGTTTCCCATCCATAATAAACCCCTTTCCACCCTTTCCTTTCACCCATAATGAACCAGGTCCTAAATATAATTGGGGGCATATCTTGAACCTAGTGATGGAAGTGGATCCTGTTAGGTCCCGAAGGCAACTAAGAGGGGGGGGGGGGTGAATCAATTGTCTATTAATTTCAACCCAAATATAACTTATCCAAACTTAGTGCATAATACCAGTAAACCAAACTTTAATGCCAATAGACAGTTTAGAAGTTAATAACAGTACCAGTAAAGTTTAATGCATGAAACAGAAAGACAAATAACATACACAACACATAACTTAGTTATTTGTACGTGGAAACCCTGTAAGGGGAAAAACCATGGTGGGAAACCTTACCCACAATTAGATGATACCATTGTAGATAGTATGTGTGTACAAATGGGGTCTGCACATGCAGAAAGGGCAACAGCCTAGATCTCACTGCTCAATCACAAAATGGGAGTCACACTGACTACAATTGGATGGTTAAATCCAATGATAATGTATTGCTCAAAATAGAATCTTCATATGCTGGATTTAGTATCGGTTAAGATCTGATTTGCTTCCTCATACCTTCCTTTAATCTTCAAATGATGTTTGCATGTATAGCTCTACTTATATTTGCATATACCTTATTACAATCCTTTTCACACTCTTCTACTACATAATCTCACAAATGAGATCTTACATATATACCAAAACCTAAGACCAAATGTGTAGGTCGGCTCACTAAGATATTACAATAAAATCAATTACAAATGAATCAATATGTGATGCATGATGTCAGCTCAATGCATTTACAACAATAACAAATCATCTACATAACGTGTCGTGTTGATCTAGAATAGATAATGCTTGTCGGTCCATAACCTAGACCTATTTGTCGGTAACAACAAATATGCAAACTCGATTGTACCAATAATCAAATCACCAAAACCAAGTGTCCAAACAATGTCTTCGACATAACCAAGTAATCTCCAGATGATAATAGATCATCCTCAGTTTCGGTGAACAATATAACCTACCGGTGAAAAATATAACTTGTCAGTGAACCAAATATCAATGATTGTGCATAAGTCACTAAACATGTTGGTGAACATAACCAAAGATCTCCACAAGGATAAGTGTGGACAAGTGTTGACAAGTGTTGACATCAATGACAAAACCAATGCAACACATCCATAATACCAACAATCTCCCCCTTTGGCATTGATGGCAACACAAGATGGAAAAACCATCTAAGTGCCAAAACAAAAATGCCAAAAATCAAAAACCAACAATCTCCCAAAGAGATCATCAAAATATAGATACAGAGAGTAACAATCTCTCCCCCAATGAATAATCTCTCCCCAAAAGATAATGTGTTTTTCCATAGATATCTCTCCCCCTTTGACATCAAATACCAAAGAAATACAAAACCAAATATAATCAGTTCATAGAACTTGTTACAAATACCAATTGTTATAACCAAATTTATTCAATCTACTCCCCCTGAGAAGTAGCTCTCCTTCATCAAAGCCAGAAAAAAAGATTTCTCTGTTAATTTTGTCGGTCTAATGCCATGCTCCAACTGTCTAAGTTTCTACCAGTGAGGGTATATCTCCAAGCTGTTCTCTTAGATATTCAAAAGTTTCCTTAGGAAAAGGCTTAGTAAAGATATCTGCAAACTACTCTTTACTATTCACATAAACAAATTTCACTACTTTTGCTTCAGTATTCTCTTTCAGAAAATTGAATTTGATAGAAACATTTTTAGTTTTAGAGTGAAATACCAGATTCTTTGATATATCAATTGCTACCATATTATCATAGTAAATGATTATAGGTTCTTTCCATTTTACCTTTATGTCCTTCAACATTTTCTTAATCCATAATCCTTGTGTACAATTAGTTGTTGCTGCAACATATTCTGATTCTGCTATTGATAAAGATGTACAACTTTGTTTTTTGCTCAACCATGAAATTAGTCTACTGCCAAGAAAAAATGCTCCGCTAGTGGTGCTTTTTCTATCATCTACATCTCCTACCCAATTTGCATTTGTGTATGCACATAAATCAAAATTTTCATCTTTAGGATACCATAAGCCAAGATTTGTTGTGCCTTTTAGGTACAGGAAAATCCTTTTCACTGTTGATTCATGATTTTCCTTAGGATTACTCTAAAATCTTGAAACAATGCATACAACATTCATAATATCAGGTCTTGTTTGTGTCAAATACAGTAAAACTCCTATCATAGACTTGTATCTTGCGGAAATAATAGGTGTTGATTCATCCTTCAATGATAGTTTATCAGTTGTAGTCATAGGTGTACTTACCGGTTTAGAGTTTTCCATGCCAAATTTCATAAGTAATTCCTTCAAGTACTTTGATTGATTTATGAATATACCTTTATAAGTCTGTGAAATCTATAATCCTAAAAATAATTTTATCTCTCCAATCATAGACATTTCAAGTTCTTCCTACATCTTATTAGAAAAGTCTTTACATAATCCATCTTCTCCTCCAAAAATGATATCATCAAAAAAAACTTCAATAACCAAGATGTCATCATTAGTCACTTTGTAATATAAGTTTTTGTCAGCATTACCTTTAGTGTAACCAAGCTTCAAAAGATATTTGTCCAATCTAGCATACCAAGCTCTAGGAGCTTGCTTCAATCCATATAAATCTTTCCTTAACTTGGGTGTATTCACTTGTTGTTGTTCTTTAGTCACTGTGGAATTCTCAGATGATGTCGATGTGACTGGATCAACATTCTATACCGGTGTACTCATAGTAGGTTCATTTGTGATTATCTCAACTGCTTGTTCAGAGTCTATAGACCTTCTAAACTGTTCATCAATCTTCACATTTGCACTTTCAATGATTTTCTGCAATCTCTTATTAAAATATCTATATGCCTTGCTCTTAGATGAATAACCAAGAAATATTCCTTCATCACTTCTAGGATCAAATTTGCCAATATAATCATCTCTCCTAATATAACATTTGCTTCCAAATATTTTGAAATATTTAAGAGTAGGAGCATTACCAAACCATAGTTCATGAGGGGTCTTACCGGTTTCACCTTTGATGTGAACTCTGTTGAATGTATAAATAATTGTATTGACTGCTTCTCTCCAATACACATGAGGTAGGTTTGCTTCTGATATCATGCTTCTAGCTGCATCCAAAATAGTTTTGTTCTTCCTTTCCACACTCCATTTTTCTGGGGTGTCTGAGGTGTTGATAATTGTCTTCTGATTCCATTCACTTCATAGAATGTATTAAATTCCTTAGATGTGAATTCACCTCCTTGATCTGATCTCAAACATTTGATTTTCTTACCGGTTTCATTCTCTACCATGACCTTGAATAGTTTGAATTTCCCAAATGCTTCTGATTTCTCCCTGAGAAAGTAACCCAACACATTCTAGAATAATCATCAATGATTAGCATGAAATATCTATCTCCTTGTAAACTTCTAGTTCTTGCTGGACCACATAAATCAGTATGAATTAAGTCAAGAACATTATTGGATTTTTCTAGAATACTCTTAAAAGTTTCTCTAACTTGCTTTCCAAATTGACATTCCTTACATGTCGGATTGTGAGGTTTAACAATCTTAGGTAAACTCCTTACTGCCTTAGTTGTACTGATTTTCATAATGTAATCAAAATTTACATGACATCGTCTCCTTTTCCATAACCAACTTTCATCAATATGTGCAATCAAGCATGTCTTCTCATTATTATAAAAATGAAAGATATTACCTCTAGTTTGATTACCGGTTGCAATTTCCAAATTAGTTCTATTCATGATTTTGCATTTACCATTCTTGAATTGTAATTGAAATCCTTTTTCAACTAATTGACCAACACTGAAAAGATTATGCTTCAAACCTTCAACATAGTAAACATTATCAAAATTGTGCTTACCATCAAAAGATATAATGCCTTTTTCTCTTATCAAACAAGCTTTGTTATCTCCAAATCTTACTAAACCTCCATTGTATTTCTGAAAGGTTTACTCTTATCACCAGTCATATGATGTGAATATACGGAATCAAAGATCCATTCATCCCTTTCTTCAATTTTAGCTGTCAAGGCCTGCTCTACTGGTTGAATAATAGGTGACGGTTGATCTTCTATTATTGCAACAAAAGCCCATCCATTGTCTATCAGTTCCTCATCATAATCATCATTAACTCCTTCATCATCATAGTAACATGATTTGTCTCTAATCTTCTTAAATTTGTACCTTTTATATTTAGGGTTAGGCTTGTATGTTCTTTTAGCTTCTTCTTTCAACCTTGCATGTCTATTAGGATGCCTAGATGCCATATGACCAATTTTACTACAGTTAAAACATTTAAATGATGCTTTACCTTCATAATTACTTCCAACAAGACCTTTAGGCATTTTCCTTGCAAATAGTGCTTCAAGATCTTCAAAGTTCTTCATTCTCTCTTCTAATTTCTTCAAGTTCTCTAGCATAGAGTGCTTTCCAATCAGATTTTTCAGATGATGATGATGATGTTGCAGATGATGAAGCTTTGAAAGCCAAATTTGTCTTAATTGTAGCAATAGGACCACATTCATCAAGTTCAAAAGCTGAAAGTTTTCCAACCAAAGTATCTCTAGATACTGATGCATTAGGAATTATTCTCAATTCATTAATAGCAGTTACTTTCATTTTGTATTTTGGAGGCAAAGCTCTTAAGACTTTAAAATCAATTTCATCTTCACTTAAGGATCCTCCACAACATTGTATACCCAAAACAATTTCATTAACTATTTCCATAAAAGTAGAAATCCTTTCATCTTCTTCCATTTTCAGATTTTCATACCTGACCTGGAAGCATTCCAGTTTTGCAATTTTTATTGTGGTATCACCTTCATTCAATGTCTCCTATTTATCCAAAATAGCTTTATTAGTAGATTGGTCTGATAATCCCATGATTTGCTGATCTGACAATGCGCTCAAAATTGCTTCTCTTGCTTTGCAATCATTTTCTTCATCTTTAGCCAAGGTTGGTGGATTAGGTTGACCTTGAGTAGGAGCAACATAGCCATTATTTGTAACATCCCATATCTCTTTTCCAATTCAACTCACATGTGTCTCCATTCCGATCTTCCATATACCATAGTTGGTTCCATCAAGCTTCGGACTGTCCTTCCTAAAAAAGTTAGTAGACATAAGATCTCCTCAAGTTGTTAAACTTCTGCAAAAAGAGGACTAAGCTCTGATACCAATCATTAGGTCCCGAAGGCAACTGAGAGGGGGAGGGGGTGAATTAGTTGTCTATTAATTTCAACCCAAATATAACTTAACCAAACTTAGTGCTTAATATCGGTAAACCAAACGTTAATGTCGGTAGACACTTTAGCAGTTAATAATAGTACCCGTAAAGTTTATTGCATGAAATAGAAAGACAAATAACATACACAACACATAACATAGTTATTTGTACGTGGAAACCATGTAAGGGGAAAACCATAGTGGGAAACCTTACCCATAATCAAATGATACTACTACGGATAGTATGTGTGTACAAATGGGGTCTGCACATGTAGAAAGGCCAATTGCTTAGAGCTCACTGCTCAATCACAAAATGGGAGTCACACTGACTACAATTGGATGGTTAAATCCAATGATAATGTACTGCTCAAAATAGCATCTTCATATACTGGATTCAGTATAGGTTAAGCTCTGATTTGCTTCCTCATACCTTCCTTGAATCTTCAAGTGATGTTTGCATGTATATCTCTTCTTATATTTGCATATACCTTATTACAATCATTTTCACACTCTTCTACTACATAATCTCACAAATGAGATCTTACATATATACCAAAACCTAAGACCAAATGTGTAGGTCGGCTCACTAAGATATTACAATAACATCAATTATAAATGAATCAATATGCAATGCATGATGTCAGCTCAATGCATTTACAACAATAACAAATCATCTCCATAACGTGTCGTACTGATATGGAATAGATAATACTTGCCAGTCCATAACCTAGACCTATTTGCCGGTAACAACAAATATGCAAACTCTATTGTACCAATAATCAAATCACCAAAACCAAGTGTCCAAACAATTTCTTTGACATAACCAAGTAATCTCAAGATGATAATAGATCATCCTCAGTGTCGGTGAACAATATAACCTGTCGATGAATAATATAACCTGTCGGTGAACTAGATACCGATGACTGTGCATAAGTCACTGAACATGCCAGTGAACATAACCAAATATCTCCACAAGGATAAGTGTGGACAAGTGTTGACAAGTGTTGACATCAATGACAAAACCAATGTAAAACATCCATAATACCAACAAATCATTGGCATCACATATTTTGAGGAGCATCGTCTTTGTTCTTCCTTCTTTTTGTACACAATCCACAATAAAAGATGACTTGCATCACTAATCCGCAATAAACTATTCATTGTTCTCCACAATAAAGTATTGGTTTCATGGATTAAGTTATTTTTAGATAAGACACAAACAAAAATGAGATTTCAACAAATCAATCTTTTGGTAGACTTTGCTACAACAAGGTTTTTCTGCATTATTTGTCCTTTATCAAGATGACAACATTGTGGCCATACCAAACATATTAACATATGTGGAAGGATACACTAATAACTTGAGGATTTCAGTATCTATTAGTGTAAAGTCTTTCATGTTCTTTTGATTTGATCTTTTGTGGTGTCATGTTTCCTATGCTTCTCAAGGATGTCTATGACTAGAGTGGTCAGAATGGGGCATGATCACCTATTTTTTGTTTGTGGATTGTCTCTTAGTAATACTACGGCTCGTCCAAGGATATGAGGACATTGTGGGTCTAGTGTGAACATGTGCATTCTTTGTCTGTGATTGTTTGATCTCCATGCAAATGATGCAATGCCTATCTAGGTTAAACCTATAGTTGGATGGTCATAAGACATTTGTCATAAATAAGCTCAATGATGATAAAGCACAAGAAGCTCATTTTACCTCCATATCTTCTACCTTCCATCTCCCTTTCCCATGTGTCCTCCATTATTCTTCCTCGAGCTTGTGTATTTTGGAATCATATGATTCAGTATAATGACACACCAAAAACATTTGCATTTCATGTAGTGTCCATCTGCATCATCATATGTTAGTTTGTATCATAAGTATAATATAGATAGAAATCATATTGCATCCATCCTTTATATCAATAGATTAGTCTGCATATAATCATATCATTGTATAATCATAAATTGTCACCGAACCAATTTACACCTCATGTTTGTGCCCCTACTTTAGCGTGTCTCCCTCTCATCTCCTATCTGGGACTATTTAGTTCCTTAACTTCATTTTTCATGCAATGTGCACCTGCCAACTTATTTCCTATAGGGATATCCTTCTCCCTAGGGCTTATTGAGGTCCCTGATTGAGGAGGACTAGGGAACTAGCACCCTGGTCATAGGACCAAAGTGCCAAACACCCTAGTCACCCTTGATTAAGCCCTATTTCAAAGTGTGAGATGGGTCCTATCTCTATGGCAAAAAATGAAATTGGTAGCTCAACATGGTCATTGGAGGTTGGCCTAATCAGTAAATTGACCTAGAATCCCATATATATAGAGACATTAATCCATTCATTTCAATCTAAGTCTTAATCTCCAAGCAATCAAACATCCATGCATCCGTGAAGAATTCATCATCAAGCATTTTTAGAGATCTTCAAGGTTGCATTTTCTTCCTTCAATCATTATGGAGAAAAATTGCATCATTCATATGGAAGCATGTGTGTGTTATTAGGGTTTTGTTATGTTTATGTCATTTCATACAACATGTGATTACATTCAAGAAGCAAATCATCATCATCAACAATTGTAGATTTGAGGTAATCTTTCCATTATTTATTTCAATATTTGTAATATTTCATTCAAGGTTGATTCCTAAATCGGGGTTTGTCTTAGGCAAGTCCCTATTCCAATGTGCACAAGAATAGGTACAAAGCTACAATCTTTGGAATTTCCTTTATTTACAAAGACAGATCTGTTCCCCTTCGGATAGTGAAAAGTGTAGAGGACCAGAGTGAAAAGCATTCTGGTCCCAACAAATTAGGAGCTCCTTCTAGGAATAGATATGAACACTCTTACTTTGCTCAAATATAGGTTCGTGGATTGATCAGATGACTATAGCTCACTGTTTGCATATAATTACTTCAATTCCAGCATATTTACCGCAATTTCAGTATTTCAACAATTCAACTCAAAAGAGGGAATCAATCTCCAACTCTAGTGAATCCAATAGAATTCTCAGCCCTATCCTTTATAATCTATGACTATATCTCTTGGGTTCACCCCCCTTTAATTTAGTGGTGCCTAAGCCTAAAATTGGTGGTTTTTACCTTGATTGGGTGAGAGCACTAATTTTTCACCATTACAATCATAAACATCACATCTTGCACCCACCACCTGTTAGTACATCACATAAATCCTGCATCTTGAAAAATCCTATGATAGAGTGGAATGGCAAGTTCTTTTCAGGGTCATGGAGGCCTTTGGATTTGATGAGAAGGATATTAAAATTACTAGAGAATTGATATCTACACCAAATTTTTCTATTCTTATTAATGGATCTCTGTCCAGATTTTTTAAATCTTCTAAGGGTCTTAGGCAAGGAGACCCTATTTTGCCTATTCTTTTCACTATCTTGGCGGAATATTTGAGCAGACTCATTCAAAAGTTGAAAATTAATAAAACCATCAAAGGGTTGCAACCCTCTTCTGCTAACGTCTTCTGTACACATCAATAGTTTGTTGATGATAAAATTTTGTTGGGATATTCTTCTATTAGTGAAGCTGCTACCTTCAAAGGTGCTCTTAGATCTTATTCCCTTGCTACTGGACAACAGGTTAATTGGGAGAAATCTGCTATTTACTTCATCAATACCCCATTATTGAGGCAGCAGAGGATTACTAACATAATTGGTTGTAAGGTAGAGCTGCTCCCCTCTACTTATTTGGGTTTCCCTCTTGGTTTGGCTCCTCCAAACTAGTTCTGGAATTCTTTAATTGATAAACTCAATAAAAAATTGGCAGGTTGGAAAGGATCTATGCTATCTCAGGTTGGTAAGCTTCAACTTCTTCAAGCTACTCTTCATAATCTGCCTGTTTATGCTCTTAGCTTGTTTAGTATACCAGTCAAATTTGCTAAATCTTTAGAAAGAATTCAGAAAATATTTCTTTGGTCCGGTGTAGAAGATAAGAAAAGGATTGCTTTGGTTTCCTAGGATGAAGCCTGTACTCCTATAAGAAATGGGGGGTTAGGTATTAAATCTCTAAAACCTTTCAATAAAGCCTTGTTAGCTAAACAGATTTGGAGGGCATATGGTATTCAGAAAGATTGGAGTAGAGTGTGGTTTGATAAATACATACATAATTAGCCAATTCATTCTCTTCTCTATTCTGAAGATATCCCTGTTGAATCTTTTATATGGAATAGTATGATCAAATCTATAAAAGTTGCTAAAGCTGGAGCTGGATGGGTCCTTGGCAAAGGTGATAATTCAGATTTTGGGAGGATGTATGGATTAAAGATGAGCCTCTTTTTAACCAGGATTGCAACCATTTCATTGAAGAATGTAAAAGGAGGTATGGTTCTATGGTCTGTAAGTATTGGAAGGAGAATAAATGGGCCAGACTTGATGCAATTTATATTGGATTCTCGTTGCTCCAGCATGATTTATTGTTCTTTTCTGTCAGTAAAGATTTTGATGATGTGTTCCTATGGAAGAGTAATCCCAGGGGTAATTTTACTATTGCCTCTGCTTATAAAAAAATTGTTACTCAGGCCTGCAACCCAATATGGACTAAAATTTGGAATAGATTCCTCATTCCTAAAGTTAACATGTTTTTTTGGCTTGCAACTCACAACAAGACTCTTACCATTGATAACTTGGCTCGAAGATGATTCCCGATCCCTAATAGGTGTGAGTTATGTCAAAAAGAGGTTGAATATGTGGATTATTTGTTTATTCACTGTTCTTTTACCTAGGAGATCTGGAGTAAAGTGTGCATGCAATGGAAAGTTGATTGGGTAATACACAATAGTTTTAAGGAAGTCATCTAGCAATGGATATTCCCTACCAAGCTTCCTATGATTAAGACCCTCTGGTCCTTTGTCCTTCCTATGACCTGTTGGCATATTTGGAAAGAGAGAAACAATAGAATTTTCAGGTAGGCTAAGTGTTCTTCTCAGATGGTTTTTGAAAAGATTTGTATGGCTATTAAAGAAAACATCAATACCATTCACAAAAATAACAAGTAGTGCAGTTATATTAACATGACTAATAATGAGAAAATCATCCTAACTGAGTGGAATTTGATACACAAGGTCTGCGAATCAGATATGAAGAGTAGGAGAGATAATGTTGTGTGGAGGTTCCCTCTTCATGATTGGGTTAAGGTGAACTTTGATGGTGTAGCTAAAGGTAATCCTGGGAAGGCTGGAGGGGGAGGAGTCATCATAAACTCTTATGGCTTTTGTGTTGCTGCAATTGCCTCTCCCTTTGGAGTTCAAAACAACCATGTGGCAGAAGCTCTGGCAATGTTAAAATTTCTCCAGCTTGCTCAGAGTTTTAATTTTAAAAGAATATGGCTGGAGGGGGATTATCTCAATATTATTCGGGCTATTAAAGGTATTAGTTCCCCTTCTTGGAACATCCTTAATATCATTGATAATGCTAAAAAATTGTTAGATGCCTATGATAGTGTGATTGTTACCCATACCTTTAGGGAAGGTAATAGGGTAACTGATTTGTTAGCCAAGGAGGGGGTCATTTTAGCGGAAGATGCTAAGTATATTAGAGAAGTATCATGTAAGAATGGAGTCTGTGAGCAATTATTATTTGATAGAGTCCATGGTACATGTTAATTTCATTATTACTTTTCTAGGTTCGGATCTCAATGATAGATACTAGAGTGATGCAGAGTGTCAGTTGATTACCTATTTAAGGCATCGTGATAATGAGCACTGGTGTGATAGGCCTTATCATATTAAGTGTTGGTTTATATTGAATGTCTTAAAAGACTATTTGAACAACAAGAAAATCACCTTGTTTTTCGATTCCAGCATCTTGTTTCTTCAGCATTTGGTTATTTTGCACTCTGTTGAGGGTTTCGACTTGAACAACCACTACATTATGGGGGAAAATCTTAATTGCAATGAGCCTTCCAGCTGTGATAGCTGGAAAAGTGAGAGGAAAATATGGTGAATGTTGCATAGATATGGATTCACTAATTACATGGAGAAACTGCATGGGAGCAAGAAGAATGTTTCACATGGTTTTGTCAAGGGTTGGAACAATAATAAAGTTATCAAATTCTACAGAGACCGCAAGTTCTCGGTGGAAGCTACCAATAATTTCCCAAAAAATGAAGAAGAAAGTGATCACCTTGCTAAGAAGGACAATGCATCCTACTATCTCCCTAACCAGGTAAAATATTTCTGGTAGAAAATGTTGAAAGTTTTAATGGAATACCTTACGGTTGATGGAAGGTTTTCAAAAGTTTACAATTACCACTTTGTCATCCTTAACCATTTTCGCCATGGATCGAAGATTTCATTGCCCTTCTAGTTGGCCTCTTCCCTTAACGATAGCCTGGCCGACCATGCCAAGAAACCTAAATCCTACCCCATTGCTAACCAAGGCCTTATTCTGTTAATATATGAGCATCTGAAGGGTAAATCTAGGGCTAATAGGGATGACCCCTTTGTGGAGAATACCCACATTTATGAGGGTTATGATGGCTCTGATTCTGATGAAGATTCTTCTAATCTTCCTCTACATAAGAAATTAAGGATTATTGATGAAGCTAAAGAAGACATGGAAGAGAATGCTGGTTCTAAGTAGGAACAGGGGAAGAAGGTGGAAGAAGAGGTGGAGAATGAGCAGGAGAAGGAGGTTGAGGGCAAGGAAGAGGATGAGTAGAGAAAAGAGGATGTTGAAGAGCCAGAGGTGAAGGATAATCCCTATGTCTCAGATAACAGGGATGATGTTTAGTACAACATGGAGGAGGGAAACCCTAGGTCTATGGACTCTGCTCCGGTTATGGAGAACATGGAATCCTTTTTGAATGCTGCTAGAAATAGTACCCTAGAAATGTTCAATTTTCATAAATAGGTGATTGATAACATCTCTAGCATTTAGAATAAACATACAAACCCGGATTATAAAATTGAGAATTTGATTAAGGATACCAACATTAAAGGTAAAGAGGATGATGCGGAGGATACTAGTGATGCAAAGGATGAAGAAGAAATTATGGACTAGCTGGAAAAAGACATTATTAAGGGAGATTTGAAGCATCTTGAAGATGTGGTGAGAATTATCAAAGAAAAGGGTGAGGTTGATAATGGTCTAATAAACAATCATATTCAAAAAACTGAGAATGCTTTGAAGAAATTCATGGTGCATAGTCTAGCGGTGTTGAAGGTGTCTTCTCAAAACATGAATGCATTGGTTTCTTGCCTGGAGAAGAACAAGCAGAATAAAGAAATGATGATCATTGATGACGAGCCCACCTCTTGTTCTGTTCTACACTCCTCCAGAAGCAGAACTAGGAAAAATACCAGTGAGCTAGAGTTGAAGACCAAAGACCATCAACAGATGCAGGAAAACAAGGAACTGAAAGAGGCAGCTAATGCAATGATGATGCTGGTCAAGGATGTGGAAGAGACTATACATTTTTTCATTTGATATGTAATCTGGTTTTAGGTTGCCAGTCTCTCGCTGGCCTTGTGTTTTTCTTTTCCTTGGCTATTGTTCTTTCTATTGTTCTCTTGCAGCCTTTCTCTCTTTGTTTTGTTCTTTCTAGTTTCTCTTTTGCTTATCTCCTTGTTCTATAAGCGGGTTTTGGGTCCCTTAAAACCTGATTTTCCTTAATAAAAAACATTTCATCATAAGAAATATGAGCATCATAGAATCATCATCATACATAACATCAACATATAGAAAATAAAATACATCTCATAAGGATCATATCACATCATAGGATCATCATAAATAAAATGCATCTCATAAAAATCACATAGACATCATAAAGCATATAGTCACATCATATCATAAGCATAATAATACATGCATCACATAATATCATAGCAATGTAGTCGCTGCCAAAATAAGTCATATCTCACATATAAATCAAAAAATAATGTGTCATGACAGAATGATGTCCAAAAATCATATGACTACAAATATCCCAGGTGTCTATATCATATAGAAAATTGGTACAATATGGACTCGAGAAGGCTATGATGAACTACCTCCCTCAGAGCTGGTAGGCCTCAGTGGAATCTGAACCCCTGATGATCTAACCCCTAGATCTCCTTGTCATGAACCCCTGTTGATCATGTTGGTGTTGGTGGTCCCACGATACCACCACTAGATACCCTTTTCTTGTGTCTCATGGATGTGTTTTATGACTCCTATCTATAACTAATCTCACCACCCACTCTTAGGCAAAATGTATAACCTTTAGCTTTATGATAGGGTTCTCCTAGCTTGCTTACACTTCTCCTATTGGTGTTACTCACTCCACCAACTCCTCTAGGACTTGCTATGCTTAAATACCTCATATTCCTTCTCAAGCTCTATTAGGACTATTACTTTGTCCACCTTAAGGTGACATTCAACAAGTGTCTTCACTAGGAACTCTACCAATTCAATGCTCCTCACTAGTTCTTAATCCTTCAAATTGACATTTTGTCACTCTCGCCCCCAATGTTGTCATGTGTTTTGAAGAGGTGTGGAGGTGTTCATTCAATGTGGGATTTGGTCAACAAGGCTATTTTTTAATTTCTAAACTCATCATCCTTACCGATTTCAAGAAAATGCTCAAAAAGAGGGCTACTAGGAAAGAGCCCCAATTAGGCCTCCAAATCCGGGGTTTTAGGTTTTCTTGGTCATACACTTCAAATGAACCTACAAAGAGTTTTATGATTCTTCAAAAACTCATTGAACCCCAAGATATTTTGTTGGTTTTAGAACCCCAAGTGTCCGTACAATGTCCTAACCCAAAAATCAGGTTTTACTAAGGTTTTAAAGGCTTTTAGGATTGTGACTGTTCAACTTGGTGAAAAGGCCATCAAATGGATTTGTCAAGAATTCTCCTTTCATCTAAAAATCCGTATGCACCTCATGAAAAATTCCAAATTCTTAGGTTAGGTTTTATGTTTCTACCTTGCATTCTTTCATCATTTTTCACCTTGTCTTTCCTAGCCGGGTTGCAATAGGACTCGCCTAGGGCAAGGTGGCAAAAATATCAAAATTCACTTCTAGAACTCCTCCCTGCATATTTACAATTAAAAATGGGTTTCCTACCATTTCCCAATAGGCCATGATGATTTCATGGTGGGATTTTATGGGGCAACCATTTTTCAGAGGTATACTATTTACAAGCCAAAACTGGCTACTTGAAGACAAAACAGTAAAAGAACTAATAAAATCTATCTAAAAAGCATGTAATGGAATGAATGACACTAGAACACACCAAAGAACAACTATCCAAGTTTGGATCAATGGATTCAATCCATTTGTATTCACTCTTTAATGCAAAATAAGATAAAACAGTAATAACAGTCCGAAAATGAGTGGTTTCAGATTGTCATTCACAAAGATCAATGCTTCCAACCTTGGTATCCATGCAAGAGAGGGTTTAAATAGTCTTACCCATGTGTGGAGGCATCTTAGGAAAAAAATTTATCCCTAACTCCACCACTAAACTCTTTTAGGACCAAGTTGTCATGACAACTTTTATAGTTTTCCACATCTTGCCTTTCTCACTTAGGCAACCTATTACAAGTCATTACTAAACTCTTTTTAAACATTTCTAAGGCTATTTTTAACCCCTCTAATACTTGAACCAAACTATGCCTCTTTTTACCATCTAGAAGGCATCATTGACTACTCAAACCAAGAACAACCAACAAAGTGAAAACCTAGAAAGAAACCAACCAAACTAGGCATACACTTGCCTCAACCTAGACTATAATCACACATTGGACCCTCCTGGAGTCCTTATTGAAAATATGACTTGGCTAAGGTCAATACAAGCCAAAATTGAAGAAGGACTATTAGCCTAAGTCCTAGGTGCTCCTGCACCACTCTCCCAAACAAAAGAAAATTAAATCACATCTTTCGAGATCAGATTCTGATCAATGCCTAACTTTTTGAACTCTGTCTTAGGCACCCATGTAGCCTCTGCATCATCCATACCCTACCACTTAATTAGGTGCTCCCAATAAGTTTGGTGTCTTGTCTTTTTATTGATCCTTGAACTCATTATCTTCTCAACCTTTGGACTTAGTTTTGCTGGCATTTGAAGGTTATTTGCATCATCTACTATCTTTGTTTGACTATGATCTAAATCTGGAATTGGCCCTTTGTAAGCCACTAAATCTACTATATTGAAAAATGGTGACAATCCAATTTCACTTGGTAGATCCACCTTATATGCATTTTCTCCATACTTGGCTAAGATGGCACATGGACCCAACCTTCTCATCTGTAACTTGTTAGGTATCCCTTGCTGCAACCTTACTTTGTTGAGGTGTACCATGACAAGATATCTTACTTGGAATTGTAGGTTCTTTCTTCTCTCATCAACCTTTTGTTTGATCTTAGTTGTGTTATCTTTCAATGCTTGCTTAACTAATTCATGTATCTCTTTCATAGACTAAGCAAAAGCTTTAGCATATCCACTCCTTATTGTTGCACTCCCTAAGTCTCTTAGTTCGAGAATACCCCTTAGGTGAAGACCATAGTTCACCTCAAAAGGGATCTTGCATGTGGTTCTATTTATGGTATCATTGTAAGCATATTCAGCTTGTGCCAACACTTGATCCCATGTCTGACCATATTCCTTGGTAAGGCACCTCAATAGGTTTCCTAAGCTCCTATTTACCACCTTGGTCTGTCCATCTATTTGTGGATGGTATGCGGACCCAAAAGATAGATTGGTGCCAAGATTTTGCCAAAGTGTTTTCCAAAAATGACTCATAAACTTTGAGTCCCTATCTAAAACAATTCTCATGGGAAATCCATGTATCCTTATCACTTCCTTAAAGAACAATTGAGAATATGACATGCATTATGAGTGGTCTTGCAAGGTTCAAAGTGGGCCATCTTACTAAACCTATCCACTATGATATAAATGCTATCAAATCCCAGCTTTGCCCTTGGCAAACCCACTACAAAGTCCATACTAATGCACTCCTAAGGTCTATTTGGTATGGGAAGAGGTTGGTATAAACCGGCATTTGAAGATGTGGCCTTGGCCTTTTGATAAACAATACAAGTACCACATACTTCCTAACATATTGATTCATCCTAGGCCAATAGTAATACCTTTGGACTAACTCTTGAGTTTTGTTGACTCCAAAATGACCACTAAGACTACCATTATTCTTCTCTTGTATGAGATTTTCTCTTAATGAACTTCTAGGCAAACAAAGTTGCCCTCCCTTAAACAATAACCCATTTTGCAAGGTATAATCAGAAAAATCACTATAGAAATGGTTTTGATACTCTTTGCATACCTTGTAAGGATTGAATAAATCTTCATCATCTAGGTACAGGTCTTTAAAACTATCAACACCTATGCTTCTCAACTGAATTTCTTGGACTGTCAAGAGTCTCTGACTCAATGGATCAGCAACCCTATTTATTTGACCCTTGTTGTGCTTGATTGTAAATGTGTAGGCTTGCATATATTCTACCCACTTCATGTGCTTGTGACTGAGCTTGTCTTGTGAATTTAGGAAGCTTAAAGCTTGATTGTCTGTGTAGACTACAAATTCCTTAGGAAGGAGATAGTGTCTCCACTTCCTCAAAGCCTGCACTAATACATATAACTCCAAGTCATATGAGGAGTATTTCCTCTTAGCATCACTTATCTTCTCACTATGAAAAGCTACTAGTCTTTCTTCCTAACTTAGGACAACACCTACTACAAAATTGCTTGCATCATATTGCATTGTGAAGAGTTTCTCAAAACTAGGCAACACCAAAATTGGTTGAGTGGCTATCCTTTCTTTCAAGGTTTCAAAACCTTTATTTTTTTGTTCATTCCATTGAAACTTTTTCTTCATTCCACCTTTGATAGTGTCCAACATTGGTATACATATAGCACTGAATTGCCTAATGAATTTCTTGTAATATTGAGCTAGACCATGGAAGCTTCTCACCTCTGTTGCTGACTTGGGAGTAGGCCAATTTACTATGGCTTCAACCTTGCTAGTATCCATCTTGAGATTTCCATGTGACAACACAAACCCAAGGTAAACCATCTCCTGCTTCAAAAATTCACACTTGTCCAAGTTCATGGTTAACTTTTCCTTATACAATCTTTGCAGTACAATTTGCAAATGCTTAACATGATCTGGCTATTCTTACTGAAATGAGAATATCATCTAATATACCACCACAAATTTACCTATGAAGTCCTTAAACACCTCATTTATGAGCCTCATGAAGGTTCTTGGGGCATTTGATAAGCCAAATGGAATTACTAGCCATTCATAAAGACCTTATGTTGTCTTGAATGTTGTTTTCCATTCATCATCCTCCTTAATCCTAATTTGGTGGTATCCAATTTTACAGTCAATCTTGGTAAAGTATTTGGCTTCCCCTAAACAATCCATTAGGTCTTCTATTCTAGGAATTGGAAGCCTATATCTAATGGTGATCCTATTTATAGCCCTAGAGTCAGTGCACAATCTCCAAGTACCACCTTTCTTTTGGGCTAAGACAGTAGGTACAACACAAGGGCTAATGCTTTCCCAATTAGGCCTTGGTCTAAAAGCTCTTGAATTTGTTTAGCAATTTCAACATTTTGTTGGGGAGTCATTTTGTAGGCCATTTTGTTGGGTAGGGATGCTCCAAGTATGAAGTCAATTTGATGGCTTATGGTTCTTTTAGGAGGTAAGGTGGCTGGCTGTCCATCACTCACTATCTCTTTGAACTATTTCAAAAGGTCCTGAACCTCTATTGGCAAATCTGGTTTCTCCTTCTTATCTTCCTCTTTAGGTTTCATTACTAATGCAAAACCTATTCCTTCACCTTTGTCAAGGGTCTTCAAGAACTATTTTTCACTCACCAAAAGGACATTAGGACCTCCTACTCTCTTTTCACCTTCCTCAAGGATAGATTGTATCTTGAATGTGACTCCATCTTTCTTGAATGAATATGCATTCTTGGCTCCATCATGAATAGCTTGTCTATCAAATTTCCATGGTCTTCCTAATATAATATGGCATGCATCCATGGGTAGGACATCGCACAACACTTTGTCCTTATACCTCCCAATTGTGAAATCCACCCATGCTTGCTCATTTACCAAGACATGTTGGCCTTTATTCAACTAAGTGACCCTATATGGGTTGTTATGAGGAATCCTTTGCAACTTGAGCTTACTCATTGCCTCTTCTGACACAATGTTGTCTATTGACCCTGAGTCAATTATCACTTTACAAACTTTGCCTATAATCTTGCATTTGATTCTAAATAGTGATCTCCTTTTGTTAGGCTCTTCCTTGATAGGTTCTTTGATCAAAGTTCTTCTTATCATTAGGTTATCACCTACCTTTGATTATAAAGCCACTTCTGAGGTCTTACTGCTTGAAGACTCTTCTTGAAGGTAGTTTACCCTTCTCTCACCACTCTATGATGAAGATCCCTTATCTGGACATGTATATGCTAGATGACCAAGATGATTGCAATGGTAACATTTCATTGAGGCAAAATATGATGAGCCTCTACCTTGTCCACTATTTCTTCCTCTAAAACCACTATTCGACCCCCTTCCTCTACTAGATCCTCCTCTACTTGAACCAACTTCTTGTTGCTCAGTGAGTTTAGACTCACATTTTGTTCTTTGCTCTTAATTTCTTCCTCCAAAGCCTCCCCTATGGCCTCTATTTTCTTTTTCTCTACCTCTGCCCTTGCTACTACTTGAATCATATTTCCTTTTCAATTTTTCCTCCACTTTAAGGGCAAGCTGATAGCTTTGATGTGTTGTCTTTGGGCTCAGTAGACTAATTTCCTCTTGTATATTCCATCTTAGTCCATTTAGGTATCTAGCTACCTTAAGGATTTCTTCTTCCATAGCATGAGACCTAAGACTAAGTTATTGAAAACTCCTTCATATAACCACTTACATCAAGGTCTTTTTGTCTTAGGTTTTGTCTTTCCAAATGAATCTTCACTTCATAGCCATCAGGGAGATAGGCTTCTTTGATTTTGACTAACATCCCTTTCCAAGAAGAGATGGGGGTTTTACCCACTTTCTTCCTCTCATCCTACACAAATTTCCACCATGTGAGAGCAGCTCCCCTCATCCTAGACTTGGCCACTTTGACTCTTTGAGCTTCAGTTATGCCTTCACATTCAAAATGGTTCTCCATGCCCTCTATCCATTCTAGAGCCACTTCTACTTCCATCTTACCAGTGAACAATGGCAATCCTTCTAGTGATTTACCACTTGAGGCTTTTAGTACCTTTAGGATAGGTTCCTATTCCAAAATAGGATTAGGTTTAGATAATTTGTCTACTTCTGACACCTCTTTACCCTTCTCCCCTACTCCTTCAACCTTTGGCAACACTTCATCTACCTTTGTTTCAATTTAACCAAGCTTACCTTCCAATTCTGCCAATTTTTCCTTCAGGAGCCTATTCTCTTCCTCCTGATCATCCACTTTCTTTGCCAAGTCTACATTGGTCACCATGTTGTCTCCAATAGACTCTTCCAAGTCTAAGGACATCAACTTTACCTAGCCCAAATCTTATAGGCTCTGATACCAATTTGATAGGGTTCTCCTAGCTTGCTCACACTTCTCCTATTGGTGTTACTCACTCCACCAACTCCTCTAGGCCTTGCTATGATTCAAGACCTCATAGTCCTTCAGAAAATTTGTTAGGAATATTTAAATGTCCACCTTAAGGTGACATTCAACAAGTGTCTTCACTAGGAACTCTACCAATTCAATGCTCCTCACTAGTTCTCAATCCTTCAAACTGACATTTTGTCACTCTCACCCCCAATGTTATCATGTGTTTTGAAAAGGTGTGGAGGTGTTCATTCAATGTGGGATTTGGTCAAAAAGGTCCATTTTATTTATTTCTAAACTCATCACCCTTACATATTTCAAGAAAATGCTCAAAAAGAGGGCTACTAGGAAAGAGCCCCAATTAGGCCTCCAAATTCGGGTTTTCAGGTTTTCTTGGTCATACGGTTCAAATGACCTTGCAAAGAGTTTTATGTTTCCTCAAAAAATCATTTAACCCTAAGATATTTTGTTGGCTTTAGACCCCCAAGTGTCTGTACAATGCCCTAACCCAAAATTGAGGTTTTACTAGGGTTTTAAAGGCTTCTAGGACTGTGATTGTTCAACTTGGTGAAAAGGCCATCAAATGAAATTTTCAAGGCTTCTCCTTTCATCTGCAACTCTTTATCAACCTCATGAACAATTCCAAATTCTTAGGTTAGGTTTTTGGTTTCAACCCTGCATTCTTTCATCATTTTTCACCTTGTCTTTCCTAGCCGAGTTGCAACAGGACTCGCCTAGGGCAAAGTGGCAAAAATATCAAACTTCACTTCCAAAACTCCTCCCTGTATATTTACAATGTACAATGGGTTTCCTACCATTTCCCAACAAGCTGTAATGATTGCAAAATGGGATTTTATGGGGCAACCATTTTTCAGAGGTATACTATTTACAAGCCAAAACTGGCTGCTTGAAGACAAAATAGTAATAACAGTCCAAAAATGAGTGGTTTCAGATTGTCATTCACAAAGATCAATGCTTCCAACCTTGGTATCCATGCAAGAGAGGGTTTAAATAGTCTTCCCCAAGTGTGGAGGCATCTTAGGCCAATGTTTGATCCCTAACTCCACTACTAAACTCTTTTAGGACCAAGTTGTCATGACAACTTTTACAATTTTCCACATCTTACCTTTCTCACTTAGGAAACCTATTACAAGTCATTACTAACTTCTTTTTAAAAATTTATAAGGCTATTTTTAACCCCTCTAATACTTTAACAAAACTATGCCTCTTTTGACCATCTATAAGGCATCATTGACTACTCAAACCAAGAACAACCAACAAAGTGCAAACCTATAAAGAAACCAACTAAACTAGGCATACACTTGACTCAACCTAGACTCTAATCACACACATTGGACCCTCCTGGAGTCCTTATTAGAAATGTGACTTGGCTAAGGTCAGTACGAGCCAAAATTGAAGAAGGACTATTATCCTAAGTCCTAGGTTCTCCTGCATCACTTTATCTCCTTACCAGATATCCCCTGTGATCCAGATGGTTTCCTCTGCAATAGTATGCCACTCTATAGTCTTTCCCCTCTCATCACGAGCCTCCTATATCTCTTGTCTCAACCTAGCCACCTATGCTTCCAAGGCCTTGATATCCTTGTCCTGTGTCTTAACCTTCTCTTGGAGCATAGCTATCTCCCCTCCCTCATCCTCTCCCCCTCCCTTAGCTTGTTGTGGGGCATCTGGCCTCTGCACCTATTTAACTTGTACCTGTGTTGGCTTTCCTTCTCTCCCTCATGGTGGCTTAGGTGGCCTATCCTCCTGACCTTTGTCTCCCCTATGTCAGCTTCCATTTCCCTCTCCTCCTCCCCTCCCCCACACCACCCTCCTAGCTCTTGTTTGTCATCTACTCTGACCTAAATTCCCATCCTTATAATCATCATCATCATCCTCTAAAATTGGTGGTGGCTCCCCTATCCTAGTTAGTCATGGAAACAAGTGTGCTATGAAATAAGCCTCATACTCAGGTGTTATTCCTGCATATACTATATCCTTGTGTAGATCCCAAGGCATCGGGACAAGCGACCGGAACTCTGTTACTACAGTCTCATATGACAAAACTGGTCTCCAGTAAACTCGCTCTCACATTGTCCATTTGAAATCACCTATTATACCTTGCCAAACTACTTGGATATCCTGTCCGATAAATGGCTATCTAGTATATAAGGCATCTGCCCGATCAAGCACCTAGTCCTGTAGAAAAATGGGAGATTTGTAGCATCCTTTGTCCAATCCTTGCAATTGATGTAGGGTCTCCATATCACAATATCTATGTTGTCAATGACCCTCCTCTAATACTCTAACTTCCATAATCAAGGTTGGGAAGTGATCATAGAATAATAATGTACATAGGATTCCTCATGTCACTTGAATCTAAAGCACATTGGCCTAGTAACTATAATATTCTCATATGACCATACCTATAGTAATGTGACTATGCATCCGATGTCGCATCCACCAAGATAGACAAATTGATAACTCAATGATGAATGAATAGTACCAAACAAGTACTGAGAGGGGGGGGGTGAATCAGTACAAACAAACATATAGTCCAAAATCAGTTTGACAACAAATACTCCAAATGACTGGCAAGTAGTGATACTAGTTGAAATAGAGTGAAACCGGTAAAACCCAGAATAACTAAAACAATCATAAACCGATCACTCACTAAGCTTTTCTCTTAGCTCAATACTATAGTACCATTACACCCTCATGCATGCAAAGGTAAACTATCATCAGATCTTCACAATAGTTAGTTCAATATTTTTCATAGACAGGCATAAAGCACAGAACCGTCATATGCTCAACAGGTAATAACAAAGCATCACACATGACACACATATTTGTCAAGTGGAAACCCAACTGGGAAAAAACATGGTGGGGATGAATACCCACAAGCAGATTTTGAACTCTTTAGAAGTCCGCTCTGTTAGGAGCCTTGGTCTATTAAAGACATTACAATAGGTTCTACTAGGAACCGGTCCTATTAGGGATCACCCGGTTAAGGGTTAAACCCAGTTAGGGTTACCTTGTTAGAGGATTTCAAGAACTAAATAGCTAAAGGATCTCCAGAGCTCTATAGCTTCCCAGAACTCAATAACTTTGAGTTACCCTGTTAAGGGATTTGAATCAAGCTGGTTAAAGCTACCCTGTTAAAGGATTTGTATCAAGCCGGTTAAGGCTACCGTGTTAAGAGATTTCACAACTATTGAAGTGGTTAAAGATCAATAGGAATTACAATGATCTGGTAATAGCACTCAATGCTAATGCAGATCCGTTTTGGCTCCTCCTCACCTTCTGCACATTCACTTTGTAGGTATCTCTTCTCTCCTTTAGTCTGGCAAGAATCACATTGTAGATGTATAAAAATGACCATATTCCTAAATGAATATTCTATGTTCATTTCTCTATTTAATTAAATAACCCGCATTCCTCTATTTAATTAAGTAAATTACTCAATTAAATTCACTATACCATTTAATAGGATAAATTCATTTTATTCAATTAAAGCCCCTATCCACTTTTTAATTAAATTCAAATTTAATTAAAATGGTTATCCTAAATTAAATAAATCTAATTTATTTAATTACAACCAAATTGAATTAAATTGAATTAAAACCTATTTTCCCTCACCCACTTGCAAAATCCTACACCTCCCACTTGCATCCTAACCCTCTTTCTAACCTCTTCTAGATTCTTCTAAACCTAATTAATTAACTTAAACCCATCCATTATCCCTTTTTCCTAAATTTGAGGAGGTCACTTCTCAAAATTGGAGCAAGGTCTTCAAAATGCATTAAAGCCTTTATCCATTAAACAAGCTATTGAATGCCCCCAAATTTAGAAGGACTCTTACAAATTTATCCCCAAAGTCTTCATAACCATTAATGGTTAACTCAAACCCTCTTACATGGCTAAAGAATTTCCATAAAATCAACCTCCATCTAACCCAAGGGTCTCATCAAGCATTTATTGCTTTGACCATGGTTATCCTTAAACCTTTGCACAAGAGTTTATCCTTTGGGTAAAAGCTTTATCTAATGGATAACCCTAACTTAACCTTAACCCTTAACCCCTAGGGTAACCATGAGGTCTTCTCAAGCATTTAATGCTTCTTACATCTCCTCTCAACCAACCTTATGTTGACAATTGTCACAATTTCATTGGTGCCAATTTCAAACATGGATTCCCAACTTTCAAACTTGGCCCTTGATTACTTCTTTCAATCCTGACCATCCATTGCCCTATTTTTGCTATAAATAGAGCTCTCATTCCTCCATTTTCATCATCCAAGTCTTTAGCATCACACTTATACTTAAATCCATTCAAGCTTTCATATCTCATTTTTATGCTCATCATTTAGCTTCTCCTTTAAATAGGAATTAATCTAAATAAGCTAATTTAGAGTATGTTCCTTATCATTTAGCTTAAATCATGAACTAATATAGTATGCTAGGATAGTATTGTTTACTAATCTTGTCATCTTATAACTAGTTTATTGCATTTATAGCATCATGCATAGCTTAGGATGCATCTCTTATTAAAATCCACAAAACCATCCCTTGTTCTTGCATTTGCCATCCCTAAACCATTTTGCTCAGTGATGTGAGAGCAAAGACATTGGTTTGAGGGACCGTGTAAGATAGAGAACCATGGAACCATCCTTAGGAAGCTAAGCCATACTTCATGACTCCATAGCTTGCACCAAGAAGTCCTGTGGATGTGTGAGCAAGGCTCCATAGAGTTCAGTTTTTCACATATTGAGTTCTATCGGCCCGCTTTTCCCGCATACATTTTTGGCACCCACTGTGCGGCATTACCCCATATATCAAATCGGTTTTCAAATATAACCACTTTTGCAGGTCTACGGGAAATGAGAATCAGCGTGTGGGAATCATTCCCTAGCGCATCTGGTCAATAGCCTAGTGCATCCAATTCACTGTTCAGCACATCGGGTCCATCATCTAGTGCATCAAGTTTGTTTATTAACGCATCAGAATACTAAACTTTTCCTATAGGTCTCAGCGCAGGAGAAAATAGAGCAGCGCTTTCGGAACACAGAGTAGCGCATCCTAAAAATAGTGTAGCGCATCACAAATTTCTTTTAGCGCATCACGGACAGTTTGTTCTGTAGCGCATCGAAAATAGACAGAAATAAAAAATTTAAAATCTATAACCAGGAGTAAAAAAAAGTAGACTTGTTGAAGTCCACCAACCATCTAACATTTTCCACTTGTTTTCTTGCAGGATTCTAACAAATTTGTTGCAAATGGGAGCTTAATTTTAAAAATATTAAGATAGTTAGGATTTTCACTAACTTAGTTAAGTTAGTTTAAATTTTTGAACTTCTTTTATTCTTAAAATTGAACTTACTTGTTTCCTTTGGACTATAAAAAGAACCACAAATCAGAACATTTCTTGCTTTCATAGGAGAAAACCTATTTTTGGGCTTTAAAAAGAACCAGACAAACCTTCCTTTTTTGCAAAAGTAGCTATAAAAAGAACCTCACCATCCTTTGGTGTATAAAAGGATTCATTTTCAAATTTTTTGCAAAGGAAAGAACCTCACCTATAAATTTTGTTGCAATCAAAGAGGGAAGTTATTCCCCTTTTGTTTACCAATTTTCCTTTGGTTGACCAAATCGAACCTTTTGCTTTGTTGACTCGATTATTTTCTTAGATTAAATAATCACTGATTTGGGGAAATAAAATTAACACCATACTGTTTGGAGCAACATCTCCCAATAGAAGTTAGCAAATCATTTATCTTGGAAGGCTAAAAAGAAAAATTGTTTGCCTTGTCTCAAAAGTGGAAAGAATATGCTCTCCCCTTAACCGGGTGATCAAAAATCCAGACCACTCTTAAAGATTTCTTTACTTCAAGCAAATAAAATCCTTTAGCAGGCCTGTCATCCCAAGGAGTTGGAATCAACTCTTAAAGCCATTTATGGCCGGTGTGAAGGGAACAACCTAAGTGGGAAATGACTTTGACGCCAAGTGTTCCAACCCGCTATAATCAAAAGTGGAAAGTGACGAAAGTCCTTTTCAACAATTGTGCATAGTGATTAGCCTTCCCCCAGTATCCTCGAGATACGTAAAGCCTTTGTTTTAAAGGTTGGAAAGCCTCCTAAGGGATTTTATCACTGACGGTCGAACAGGAAGCCTGATTACGAACCATAGAAATAGAAACCTTGAACTAAGTCAGTAACCAGACATTTATAACATCATAGTGCAAGGGTGGGGAAGAATCCACCCCCAAGATCACTCACCATATATCTCCCAAGATAACTACTCAATTGTGAAGTGATTCACTTTGAGTTAATTTCTGGCAAAAGGCAAAAAAATGGGCACCCTCTAGGGGGTGACACGGCTGTTTGAGCTGACGGAGTATGGAGACTAGTGGGCTATGATGTTATTTATGACCTTTGAATAAAGAGTCTTTCTAAAGTGTATTATTCATATCCAAACCTATTAAAACATTAAGGATTTGAACATATCCTCATAGAACATACACTTTTTTGTTAGATTAGGCAAAAATGGTTGTCTTTTTTGTGTTGTGCTTGCATTTACTACTTTAGAAAATCATCCATCGAGACTGAAAAACTCACAATCAAATCCAAAAATTACAAAGAAACCAACCAGAAGAAAAATCAGGGCAATTTAGCACGTGCGAACAACTTCTTAGCGTGTAGGGTACTTCTGTTAGCTCATCCAAGCATCAAGTTAGCGCGTTTGGTCAAAACAGTAGCGTTTTATCCAAAATTCCAAAATAGCATTAAAAAATTAGTGCATCGGGAAAACAACCTAGCATATTGAAGCATCAGCTTAGTGCATGGAAGCCAAACTTTAGCGCGTAGGGTTTAAAAG
Source organism: Cryptomeria japonica (assembly GCF_030272615.1). NCBI lineage: Eukaryota > Viridiplantae > Streptophyta > Pinopsida > Cupressales > Cupressaceae > Cryptomeria > Cryptomeria japonica. The sequence continues at coordinate 39,613,378 of NC_081406.1, read as the reverse complement.
TTAGCATGTCACAGACCCATACTAGCACATAGCTTTTCAAAACAGGCAGAAAACAAAATTTTAACAGTCGGAACTTTAGCGCGTGGCTGGAGGTAGCCTAGCGCGTGTGGTCGTTCTTTTAGTGCGTTAAGTAAATTTAGTAGCACATCTTATCTTTGTTTTAGCGTGTGACAAAAAATAGAAAGACAGGGGGTAAAACAGTGAAGAATTTTGAAAATTTGGAAAACATCTTCAGAAGCCTCTTCATCAGCATCATTTTTCATCAAAGCAGAGTAGCGAAAACAAAGCTTTAAAAACCTTTTCTTGAGCAAAGTTTGTGTGAAAACAAACGTTGTAAAAATCCAAAATGATCGCACGGTAAAACATATCTATCCTATCAAAATCTGGAAACGTCATCACAAGTAACAAAGGGGTCCTTTATCATCTCACAGATTTCATCTCAAAAACTCTTGTTTAAAAATCTCAGGTTGTCAAATCAAGTTTCCATATCGGGAGACTTTATCCATATCATTTGACATGCTTTGTCATGAAGGGACATCTAAACCTTCACTTTGATAGAGTAAAACTTGAATTTTCAAAACAAGATCAACTAAATCCAAAAGAAATCGAAGGAAACCATTGATCACTTATGCATGACTAATCCCCATATTCTGAGAAGAAAGAATCTTTATCGTAACATCACGTTGAAGAAACAACCTAGTTTTTCCAAATTCATCAAGAGAAAAAAGTTTTTATACATCAATCGTCAACTCTTCAAATCTCATCGAGTATTCCTTCATCACATCAAACGTTATATCCAAAACAAATCCAATGAATTTGACAAAGAGCCTTTAAAGACTAGGGCATATTGTCAAAAATCCGCTTTTAATCAAATCATAAACCATGGAGGAAGGATCAATCCAGCATTCTTGCCCGACGAGTATATCACTTATAACACACCCCAACCTAAACCACCAACCCCCAAGCAACGTATCGAAGAGGATTTTGTCCCCTTCGTCACTGAAAGTTTCTACTAAAATGCTTGTTACTCGCTCTCAACAAAACCAACAAAGCAAGCCACAAGCAGAGTCCAGTATGAATCGAAGGTTGTCAAATCTTTTTGAAGGTCCACACCTAGAGGACACTGAAGTTTCTAAAGATCTTCTTTAGGAATGTCAGGAAAGCGCTTCATTCCAAAAGCTTGTAGAAAGGCTCATGGAAAATGTCAAAGAAAAATATTTGCTCATGCTCACAAGTAAAGGAGTAAAACTCCCTAAAAAACCTTGATGCAGACGTGTTTAGAATGCGACCTCAACATTATGAATATCAAGAACGACAATGGGAAAGGGAAGCATCCGACCCTGAACAAGATATCCCTGATCAAAACATACCAAAACAACATACACCAAGACAAAACATTCCGGATCAAAACATACCGGAGCAACATACACCAAAACAATACCTTCCCGAGCAAAACATACCATTCCATACACCATTTCAACCTAGGATCAATACAAGGGAAGAACCTTTCCCTCAGCAAAACAATGCGCCTTTGGTTGCCCTTACTTAACAAATGCAAATGTTACAAAGACAAATGCCAGACATGCAACAAGGGAGAACAGTGCAGTACTCATTAAACAAAATCTATCCTTATCCTTTTGACAGAAGATTGCACATGATTCCTTTTCCTCCAAACTCAGACGTGCCTAAATTTGACAAGTACGATGGAAAAAGTGATCCCCGTGATCATGTCAAAGAATTTTGTACCAAGAGTCTTGAATTTTCTCATGATGACACCTATCTAATGAGGTTATTCCCAAGAAGCTTGGGAGGGCAAACAATGGAATAGTTATCCAAAATTACACCGCCTTGCAGATCGTTTGATGAATTGGTTAACAAGTTCATAACACAATATTCCTATAACATTCAACATGCTATAACCATGCTAGACGTCTACAACACCAAACAAAAGAACAACAAAACATTCATGATATTCCTTCAACGCTAGTGATGTATGGTATCATGATATCCTCAAGATATTCCTGAAAAAGGAGAAAATGGAAATATTCATCGACAACTTGAATGGTGAGATGAGTTACAGGCTCAAACTCCAATGCATACCATCTTTCGCTAAATTGATTGACAATGGCATTCAAGTAGAGGAAGCATTTGTCAAAAAGGGAACGCTCAAATTCTTCAAAGAAGGAACAAATTCATCAAACTACAATAACCAAAACAATAGCAACTTGGACAAGTCTCGATTCTGGACTCGAAACAAAAATGAAGGCAACAATGAATCGCATGATCTAAAATCTTAGCAACCAGTGCTCGCATTATCTGGAAATCCTCAGGCTATGAAAAATCTTAAAGGTGCTAATCCAAACACTAACACATATGCACCAAACACCAATCAAGGTCAAACCAATGCAAACAACGCCAATGATACTCAAAACAATGCCATGAATCCAGGACCTAATAACAATTTGCGCAACGGCACTAACAATTTCCAAAAATGTGTCTTCACACCACTCGGGCAATCACTAGAGTTAGCATTCAGAGAGCTTCTGGCAAACAAGATTCTCTCTTTGCCTGCAATCAGCAACTATGAACCCCAAATCAAACCACCTTGGTGGAATGATTCACACTATTGTGATTTTCATCGTAGCAAAGGTCATCGAATGACGATTGCATAAGATTGAAAAAAATTGTTCAAGACATGATTGATCGAGGTGACTTAACGGTAGATGGTCTCAAAACAAATGGTGACCACGGAGCCTTTAAAAATCCTCTTCCAAATTACAACAAAGATGGAGCTTCAACCTCAAATGATACATGTGGAGCTCGTATCAACCACATCTACAATAACACCATCAATCACATATCAGCTGAAGACCATCAGGTAAATGTCATCACCATCCGAGACCAGCATAATCAAGAATTTATAAATGTCACAACTAGAGCTCAGAAATATTTCTTGAAAGGACATACCGCGCCTACAACCACTACACCAAAAATCCAATATGATTTAGTCAGCCAACTACGCAAAACTCTGGCTCAAATATCTATACTAGAATTGTTGAAACTGTCACCCAAACACAAAAACATATTGGAACAAGCGCTCTTGGAAACAAATGTACCTCAAGATCTGGATGCAGACAGATTTCAAGCCATGGTTGCCCATATGACAGGGCCTCATAATCTCACCTTCTCAGAGCATGATAATACTTCCTTGAGTCATTTGCATAACACTCCTCTCCATATTGAAGTCATCGTTTATAAACACCAAGTAAAAAGAGTCTTAATAGATGGAGGAGCTGGACTTAATATATATACTTTAAAGCTTATCCATGCATTAGGCTTCTCGGAGGAGTCTATTGATCCCCATAAAAAGATTACCATAAAGGCCTATGATGATGAGGAAAGGTCATCTAAAGGAACCGTGATGTTACCCATTCAAGTTGGACCAGTGCAAAAAGATACTATGTGTCGGGTCTTACATATAGACCTCATCTACAATATTTTAGTAGGTCGACCTTGGATACATGAAATGCAAGCAGTACCTTCCACGTATCACCAGTGTGTCAAATTTCCTTATAACAGACAAGAGGTCTCTATATCTGCTGATCACAATCCATTTCAACATTGTAATTCAATGGGGGCAGCCCAGGACAGTTTGGTTCCTCATAATAGGGAAAAGCAGAGATCCTCAACATCAGATCTACAGAAGGGAAAGCCTGAATCATTATCTGGAGATTTCAAGCAGAAAATGCAAATCAAAGAACAAGGTATGGGAGAATACTCTTTGGAACCCATGTGTTTGGCCAAATTACCGACATCACCTAGATCTCATGGATTGCCCACTCCGTCGACACATCAGGTAACTCATCCCATCACCAAATTTGATGGTACCTTCATCCAATTAGGCACTCTAGCACATGAATCAGAAGAGAAAGACATTCTTAGCTGGTTATACAAAGATGAGGAAGAAGATAACAAAGCAGTTGCTCTGGATATAGTTCTACCAACACACCTATATGGAAAGGGCTACTTAATCATGCAACAAATGGGATATGATGATAGAGGACCTATTGGAAAACGCAAAGAAGGAGTCACTAAACCCATAGATCTTCCTTCATAGCCCAGTAGAGACAAAACAAGATTGGGTTGTAAACTCACTTTCTTATTAAGAAGGACACCGCGCATAACTCCAAAACCTCAATGGAAAGCAAAGAAGAATTACAAAGAAGAATCCTAGCAGGAAGCACTATTTGAGTCAGTAGAAACAATCCACAAGGCACATGAACGTCAAGAATAGAAGCAACATTAGGAAAAGCTTCTAAGTCACAAGAAGGCCATATCTGCAGCCGTAGCTCGTATTCAAACACCAATATCTCAAGAACTAATAGTATCATCTCCTAATACCATTATTAATCCCCAAGGAGGCACAGTCTATGAACAAATACAAAAAGTAGAAGCAGGGTCTGACACTGAATCAACAAAAACTATCAAACTAGTATCCATTATCAAAGATCTATTTTCACCCTATAACATACCTATTTACAGCATTGATAGAATCTGGGATGATGCCTCAGAGACTGATTCCAATGAATATGAATGGGGTAGCTGCTCAAATGCTACTATAGATATCACTGATAATACTAGTACCATATCCCTTTCTCAAGAAGAACATAACACAAAAGATAGACCTCTTGAATTTGGACCGCAGAATATCTATGACGCCAAGGAAACTGAATAGAAACATTATGAACAAGTCTATACGGAAGATGATACCATCAAAGACCTTGATGAAATCCTTGGTTTCTTTACCAAATCACGATGAAACCTCTGTCTTGACACTTACAGTAGCAGAACTTGATCCACTGAATGATTCCTTACCGCTTGTCTTTCCCGACCTCATTGACTGGGATGAATCCAAAATACATGATATACCAATTTCCCAGACGATGAATCTATTATCCATTACCTATGTACCATTAACCCAGAAATAGGCTCTACCAGCGAACAAAGTAACGATGTCTGCAAAACAGGGAGTGCCAAGTCTCTTAGTCGCAAAAATGAACCAAATAAAAGATCTGATGCTGAAAACTAGTCAATGGCAGCTCTAGATCACAAAAAAGTAAAAATAAAGGATGCATATGAGGGTGAAAACCTTTTTAAGGCACCTAAAGATGGGAGACTTGACACTCTGCCAGAACACTTTCATGAGCAATCACCCATATTGATTGAGCCCACTCAATCAATCAACATTTGTACCACAGAAGCAATCAAAAACATACACCTAGCAGAATCTCTGACAGAAGAGGAAAGATCGGCATTTATCATCTTTTTTAAAGAAAAGCAAATTAATTTTGCTTGGTCATATGCGGATATGCCCGGAATTGATCCACACTTAATCATGCATCACTTGTCCATCTCTCCAGGAGTTAAGCTAGTCAAACAAAAACTACAAAAGATGAATCCACAGGTTGCACTCATGGTCAAAGTTGAACTAAAGAAACTATTAGATGTCAAATTCATCCGACCCATCGACTATGCAGAATGGATCTCCAACATACTGCCAGTATCAAAACTAGATGGCAGTATCAGAATCTGCACTGATTTTAGAGATGTCAACAAAGCCTATCCAAAAGATGACTTTCCTTTACCCAACATCGACATAATTGTAGACCTCACTACGGGCCATGCAATGCTCTCACTAATGGATGGTTTCTCAGGCTATAATCAGATCAAAATATCCCTAGAAGATCAAGATAAAACAACGTTCACCTGTCCTTGGGGAACGTACTGTTGGAATGTTATGCCTTTTGGCTTAAAGAATGTAGGGGCTACTTATCAAAGAGCAATGACAACAATCTTTCATGACATGATGCACACATTCATGGAAGACTATGTGGACAATCTGCTAGCTAAATCATTCACCAGAGCAAAACATCTCAGCATCCTAACAAAAATCTTTGATTGATTGGAGAAATTCCAAGTTCGGCTCAACCCTAAGAAGTGTGTCTTCGAGGTTACATCAGGAAAGTTACTGGGCTACATTGTCTTAGCTAAAGGTATTGAAGTGGATCCAGCAAAGGTACAAGCCATTATGGAAATGCCGCCACCAAAGAATATCAATCAACTCAGATCTCTAAAAGGATGACTTCAATCAATCAGGCGATTCATCACTCAACTAGCTGATAAAAGTCTACCATTCAATCATTTGCTCCATAAGAATGTACCTTTCAGATGGGAGACCAAGTGTGTAGAATTTTTTTATCAAATCAAACAGTATCTGATGAACCCACCAGTTCTAGTACCACCAGTCGAAGGAAAGCCCCTTATTCTATACATTTCAACAACAAAAATATCACTAGGGGCACTGTTAGCACAAGAAGATCAACAAGGAAAGGAACGAGCCATCTACTACATCAGCAAGACATTGAATGGCTATGAACTCGACTACACATTCATTGAGAAGGCTTGTCTAACAATAGTCTTCGCATCTCAAAAGTTCCAACATTATATGCTAGCACACACAATTAAGCTAGTAGCAAAAATTGGTCCTCTCAAATATCTACTCAGCAAGGCAGCTCTTACTGGTAGATTGGCTAAATGGGTCATGATTCTCAGTGAATTTGACATCCAATACATAGAACGAAGAGCTATCAAAGGACAAGCAATTGTAGATCAACTAGCTGAAGCACCACTACCAGGAAAACAAACTATGGAGATTGAATTTCCAGACAGGGACGTTCTTGCTATTTCTACCATGCAATGGACTCTATACTTTGATGGATCCTACACCCAACATGGTTCAGGTGTTGGCATTCTCTCCATCACTCTTGAAGGACACACTATACCAAGATCATATAGGCTTATGTTCCCATGCACAAATAATGTGGCTGAATATGAGGCATTGGTTATAGGCATCAAAATGGTCATAGAATGGAGAATCACAGAGTTAATGGTCTATGGAGATTCACAACTAGTCATCAATCAAATCAACAATGACTATCAGATAAAGGATGACAAGCTACTACCCTACAAATGAATGGTGGATGACTTCATACAGTATTTTGTACACATCACCTTTGAGCAAATACCAAGGTTGAACAACAAAGAAGCTGATGCCATGGCTACTATCACTTCATTACTACAAATTCCAGAGCAACAAAGTCATTATGAGTTCCTGGTAGAGCAATTGTTCTCCCCAGCCTATGACCACTCTGAACCCCATGTTGGCTATGCCTTAACTGATTCAGATTCACCTTAATATGGACCGATATATGATTATTTAAAGAACAACATCCTACCCATTGACTTATCCCAGAACCAAAAACATAGTTTTATCCGACAAGCCGCCCGTTATACCCTTACTACTGATACTTTGTACCGTCAAGGTCTAGATGGTACTCTTCTTCGTTGCCTTGATCGTAATGATTCTGATTCCACTTTACACAAGCTTCACGAAGGTATTTGTGGAACACATTCAAGTGGGACTACTCTTGCTAAAAAGATTCTAAGGATGGGATACTACTGGCCTACAATGGAGAAAGATTCTTACCACATTGTCAAGAAGTGTCCTAAATGTCAGATCCCTGGCAATCTGATACATGCACCAGCATAGGAACTGCAACCATTTACAACATCCTGGCCCTTTTGTCAGTGGGGACTAGACTTGGTTAGCAAAATTCATCCTTCATCTTCAAATGGACACAAGTTCATTATAACCACAATAGAATACTTTACCAAGTGGATAGAAGCAGTCCCAATGACCATAGTAACTAGAAAGAAAATTGCGTCTTTTATCCTAAACTATCTGATCTACAGATATGGTATTCCAAGTTCCATCATCATCAATAATGGATGACCATTCAAAAACCAAGATGTCCAAGAACTATGTGAACAATTCAAAATACAACATCGGTTCTCTACACCATACTACCCCTAGGGGAATGGTCAAGCAGAAGCATCCAACAAAACAATACTAAAAATTCTCAAGAAAATAGTAAATGATGCAGGCAAAGATTGGCATATACAACTCAATCTAGCACTTTGGGCATATAGAACTAGCATTCGTACACCTATAGGAGCAACACCTTTCTCATTGGTCTATGGATCCGAAGCTATTTTACCACTGGAGGTAGAAATTCCATCTCTTAGAGTCTCTCTAAAAGGCTTAATCCCAGATGAAGAGTATCAGGTCAACCGATTGCAAGAACTAGAACTATTAGATGAAAGACGTCAGCATGCTTACACTCATCTCAAAGCATATCAGCAATGCATATGCAGAAGAAACAATTACAAGGTCATCCCTTGCAATTTCAAGGTTGGTGACCTAGTCCTCAAAGAAAATCCAAGAAATCAACAAGATTGAGAAAAGAAAGGGAAGTTTGAATCTAACTGGTTGGGTCCCTATGTCATCATATCAGTCTATGGATCAGGTGCTTATCAACTTACAACTTCGGAAGGAGATGTGCTTGATGAACCAACCAACAGCATTCATCTGAAGAAATACTACACTTGAGTAGTCTAATGCATGGAAAAAGAAAAAATAGGCAAAAAAAATCAAGAAAAAGCAAATAAAAAGGTACAATAAAAGCAACTAGTGAAAACCTGGTAACAAGCGCTATTGTGAAAGAACAGCTCCTCCATCTATATCTATAAACTTGCGGTAAAGTACTATCGGCCATCGCCCAACACTTAGCAAATATCCATTTAGAACATACTTAGTGTAGTCACTATCCTGGTCTATCCATATATCCTCTTACCACATTCCACCATGGCTTGGAAATCACTGTACATATTCACATCAAGAGGCACACTCAGCTAGGTGCAATGAATTGTCAAACTTGCAACACATTCAAGACATCAATACTATTTGCCAAACTCAGAAACATCACATCCAGCGACCAAAAACTTCACTCCATCATAGAGAAAAACATTGCATCACTAAAACAAGAATCACAGACATACCAAAGATGGATGATTTTCTAAAGTACTAAATGTTGCATTATCGCATAAGGTCTTGACTATTTTTGCATTTGAACTTTTTAAATCATTGGATTCTCTGCATTTTCTCACTAAATGCTTCAAAGCTAGTGATCATGGGAAACTCCAATATTTTCTTAGTCTTTTGTCTGTGAGGCGATCATTTGTACTATGTAAATACTTGTCTCAAGATGTGATACATCGAATATCACTAAAGACATGACTCCTCTTTATGCATACAAATGGTTTAATCTTGTTTGTTTATACGCAATCCGCACTCTGGTCATCCTAGTCCAATTATACGTTGACGCTTGTGCTATCTTGCAAAATCAAACATCATGTAAATTTTTCTCAGGTCATTATGGTTCAATTATACCATTATGCTTGTATAAATTTTCAACATATCCCAAACAAACCAATGCTTAATGATGATACCTATATCGAAAGCAAATAACATATGGTTATATCGGGATGACAAAATGCAGAATGAGGATGCTCCAAAAACAAGTAGTTGCATATCATTTACAAGTAGTTGCATATCATTTAAAATAGTTGCATATCATTTACAAGTAGTTGTATATCATTTACAAGTAGTTGCATTTAATTTAAAAGTAATTGCATATCATTTTGCATATCAAATCATACATCTCATTTTCAAGATACATCTCACATCATTATCAAATCATACATCTCATTTTCAAGATACATCTCACATCATTATCATTATCATACATCTCACATCATTATCATTATCATACAAGATACATCTCATAGCATATCAAAGCATACATCATACATTTGCAAAACATGCATCCATCTATCTAAGCATTGCATCATCATAAAGTAAAGAAAGATCACATAGAACATGCATCCATATAACACATCACATGATCAAAGAAAATGGTGCCATTTATATATAATTTCAAAAAATGATCCAAATGTAAAAAATCTGTCATGTCTATTCCCAGTACAAGCAAAACAATAATCTAAAAATACAACAGAGACATCATCTCTCAGGTATGACTATCTCCTAAAGGGGATGGTCTCGCAGCTGATGTCCCAGCTCCTGGATCTCTAGGAGGATCTTATCTCGAGGGCCCCATCATGCCTCTACTCTCTGACTATGTCCCAGTCTCTCAAGATCGACTCGATCTTGCCTATGTGAAACTATGTACTCTGTGCTCCCTGGGCATGGCATCCTCATAATGGTGTCTATAATACTCCACCTCCCTCACTCTCGAGGATAGCTCCCTCATAATATCTCTCATCGGGCCCCCTTCTGCTGCTCTCTGAATGCTAGCTGCCAACTCCTCTGCTAGACCACACCATTGTATCTCTGTGTCTCGCTCTAGCATCAGCTGAGTAATCTGACACTGCTGCACCAATAGCTATGCTTGCAACTACTGAACTGTCAACTGCAGGGTCCTGATCTGCCCATCCTCCACATGCATTGGGACTCAGACCCATATGGGCACCTATGAAGGGGTAACCCCTATCCCTCTGCCTATCCTAGGTGTTGGTGGAGGTAACTCATCAGTCCTCCTCCTCTATGCCGACCGCCTCCACTCATCTGTCCCTCCCACTACTACCATCACCTCTCCCACTCTCCCCTCCTCCCCTGCTCCAATGGCCAGCCCTCCTCTCCCCCTGTCCATCACAACTCACCAAGCTACTCTCTCCACTCGACCTCCCCCATCCCTACCCCTATCTCCTCTCCTCCCTCGATATCCTCTCCCCCATCATCTACCTCTGCCTCCATCATCTCCATTGTCTCCATCTCCCTCAACATCCTCCTCATCATCATCAAAGGTCGGCCGCATCTCCTCAAGATTTGATATCCTAGCAATAGCATGAGCTACAAACTGTAGCGTCCTAAAATTGTGACACTTGCAATTTTGACTATATTTGGGTCTTCACGATGGCGACGCAACACTGAACCTAAATGGAGACCCCGAAACTTGCTTATGACACCAAAAATTGCATTTTTCAACACCCTGGCCTGATCCCTCCTTGCACCCTGCTGTCCTGGGAGGTTGGACCATGGTGCCCAGCGCCTTGGTCCTTCAGGACTAGGGTGCCCAGCTCCCCGGTCCCCCAGGACCATGGCGCCTAGCGCCCTAGTCCCTAGCCCTATTTTGGGCCCGGTCTCTTTTGGGGCTTCGGGTCTTTAAGTTTGCAAATTGGAAAATAATGTTTCCTGGTCGGCCTAAGGTCGGGAAAATCAGTCTATTAGCCCTAATTGACAAGTATATAAAATACATTTCCTCTCCCATTTGAGGAGGTTAAAAAAAAAGGAGGACATATGTGTGCAAAAGGAGAAAGCGATATTCAAACATTCAAGCATTCAAGCATTCCTTCAAGCAATTGAGCATTCTAAGTCTCCATTCAAGGCTAGGTGTTGCATTCAAGACAAGGATTCAACCATTGAAGAGGAGATCACATACAACATACAACATACTACATACATTACACCTTCGCATGTAAGAATACAAACATTCTTACAACAAGGTATCAGTACTTGTTTACATTACAAACATTTACATTTACAGAATTCTCATTTCTTGGTTAATTCCAAAACCGGGGTTTGACCTAAAGGCAAACCCCTCATCTCTAACCCCCCAATCGTCCTCTCTTTTCTATGTGTAGATTGCAGGTACACGGCTATAATTGAAGATCTGGAATCCTTGTGTAGAGACGAACAGATCCACCTTCGTTTCGCTGATTTTTCGGAGGACCGTGTGCACGCCGGGCGCCATCGTCCCATCAACTTTCGCTCAAATTTGCAAAACAGCACTGTCTTGACATTTTACTACTAATTCCAGGTCCGCAGCTTCATCCCATATCCCTATCTCTGTTTATAAGTGAATCTTTCTTGCTTTACATGCATTCCTAGTTCAATCTCTCAATCTACATTCTTTACAAAAGAGGGTATCCTTGATGTCTTAACCCTTGAAACTCATATAGAATCCAATCTTGCATTGCGTGGGATTGGATCTTGTGGGTTTCAACCCCTCTTTTGAATGTAAAGTCTCTCCTAAGTGAAAACCATCAACCCTAGTGACTCTCCCTTCTCTCTCCTTGGAGTTGGGGAGGGGAGAACAACTAGGGTTCGATTTTTCCGCTTTACACAAACAAACCAGCAAACTCATGGGTCATCCCTGCATCTAAAATCTCGACAGCATAGTCCCATATCTACCCTGCTAAGCTGGAGAACTCCTCTATGACTGCTCCACTATCAATAGTGCGACCCCAATCAGGTACATCCTATCTCTGATGTGCATACAAGCAGGTCCCCTATGGTATACCTTGTTGCCGACCATACTGCCTCAACACCCTGCCCACCTGGAATCTCTCTATCACAAAGGGCATCCGCCCTATCAAAAACTGACTCATAAACACATAGGGCATCTCTAGCCCATCCTCTACCCTCCTCCAATGCTCCAGTATGCCCATCTTACGCTAGACAACTAGACCCTTGTAACCATAAGCATATGCCCGCCCAGCAGGCCTGTCTCTGTCTACCAGTGGTCTCGTTGCTAGAATGTGCTCCTAGCACCATACCTATAAAAGTGTCACGCCGGCTGACAAACTTCCGTAACCCAGATACACAACCTCATGCAGGTCCCTGTACAAGTGGGCTAACATGGCTGATCCCCAAGCAAACCTGCAGCCCTGGGTCACCATCTCCTCAAGAACCAATCCCCAACCCATAGAGAATCCCTTTGACCTGTGATCAGGACAAAGGTATCCACCGATAAACCCTGCTAGTACTAATGGGAGGGGGGCATAATCTAAATCTAGGAACTCCTGCCATGGGATCTCATACCCACATACCGTCTCATCATGAAAAATACACCGCAATGCCTCAATACCACCCTCCTTTGTCTGCTCATAGGGCAATAAAGCACCTGCTACTTGAATCCTCAAGATCCTATAGCAGTCCTCTGGAGTGACTGTCATCTCACCCATAGCAAAGTGAAAGGTGTTTGTATCACTGTGCCACCTCTCAGCAAGCATTGTCAGTAAACCCCGGTTCACAGTGAATCGGGGCATGTCTAGCAAAGATGATAAACCACATCTCTCAATCACATCTAAGTCAGCCTGTGTCAACCATGGTATCAATGCCCATGGTCTGGGAAACCACTCCCGCGACTGCACCACTCCCAATCGCTCCTGTCAAAATGCAAAACAAGTCCAATATCAGTTTCCACATCCAAGCAAAGATATCAAAATCAAAATCACATCAAAAGCATGAAACAATTTGCTCATCTAATCAAGTTCCACATCATATCATATCAACTTGTAACACAACTCAAGTTTTCAAAAACCATATCAAAACTTGTAAAACAACTCAAGTCTACACATCACATAAACTTGTAAAACAAATCAAGTTTCTCACCCATATCAGCTTGTAAAACAACTCAAGTTTCCAACCCATATCAACTTGTAACACAAATCAAGCTCCACACATTGAACTTGAAACAGTGTGAAAACAAATCATGGTTCGATCAAAACAACACATTCATATCTACATCAATAACTTGAAACAAATCGCAAATTAAATCAAGTTATATCAACACTCATATTGGACACATTTTCAATAAAACATGATCAAAGACACAGCAAATGGCAAAAATCCACCTCCCCAGGCAAAACTGACCTTTTCCTATGTAATTTTTCACCTTCAAAATTTACTAACTCTTGCAAAACTCGACCCATGCACTAAAAAAACTTGGTTGTGTGCTAAAATACACCCATGCGCTACCCTATTTTCTCTACGCGCCACCCAACCTACCCTAAGCACTAGACTAGCTCCATGCGCTATTCTTTTTCCTCCATGCACCACCCAACCTACCCTAAGCGCTAAAACTGATTTATGCGCTAACCTATCCCATGTTGGCACTACCTATTTGACCCTATGCGCTAGGTCTAACCCATGCGCTAAATCCCCCTACCCATGTGACCCCCTATGGCCCCTATGCGCTACCCTTTTAACCCGACGTGCTACCCTATTTTCATAATGCACTAGCCTAAGACCATGCACTAACATAAAACTTTCATGCGCTACCCTATTCATTTTCGGACACTACCCTAAATTAATACCCTATACGCTACCTAATTTATCATATGCGCTAAACTACGACTTCTATGCGCTAAATCGTTAAAACCAAATTTCAAAAATAAAAAATGGACCAAAAATGATCAAATTCAAAATCAAAAAAGGGTCAAAAGAGTTGACTTACTGGTGGTCCGTATGTGGCAGGTCTCTGATGCCTCTGAACAAGCTCGAATCGATGTTTGGAATAAGGAATGGGCATTTTGTCTTCTCTCTAAAAATCTCTTTATCCAAAGTCAACAAGCACAAATGAGACAAAACAATGCACTTTTTCCCTTTTATAGGGTAAAATGAAATTAGGGTTAGGGAAATGAGCATGTAATTTTCTCGCGGTCTCCCTCCTACCCTAAAAACACGTCAATTATCGAGAGATGAATCAATTTCAACGTTTCACCTAGCCAAAATCTTGTGCCGCAAATGCAAATTATCAAATCAAATCAAATTTTTCAAAATTTTGATTCATCTCCTGAGGGGACATTATCACCATTGTTTATTAAATCTAGGGCAACACACATCAAATCTAGGGCATAACATAAAAATCATAAACAACATCGATCATAAAATCGCAATGACACATCATTTTCTTTGAAATAACATGTGCACACACGTCACTTCAAAGAGGGGCAAAATGTAGATGTATAAAAATGACCATATTCCTAACTGAATATTTTATGTTCATTTCTCTATTTAATTAAATCTAATTTAATTAAATAACCCACTTTCCTCTATTTAATTAAGTAGATTACTCAATTAAATTCACTATACCATTTAATAAGATAAATTCATTTTATTAAATTAAAGCCCCTATCCACTTTTTAATTAAATTCAAATTTAATTAAAATGGTTATCCTAAATTAAATAAATCTAATTTATTTAATTACAACCAAATTGAATTAAATTCAATTAAAACCTATTTTCCCTCACCCACTTACAAAATCCTACACCTCCCACTTGCATCCTAACCCTCTTTCTAACCTCTTCTAGATTCTTCTAAACCTAATTAATTAACCTAAACCCATCCATTATTCCTTTTCCCTAAATTTGACGAGGTCACTTCTCAAAATTGGAGCAAAGTCTTCAAAATGCATTAAAGCCTTTATCCATTCAACAAGCTGAATGCCCCCAAATTTGGAAGGACACTTACAAAGTTATCCCCAAAGTCTTCATAACCATTAATGGTTAACTCAAACCCTCTTACATGGTTAAAGAATTTCCATAAACTCAACCTCCATCTAACCCAAGGGTCTCATCAAACATTTATTGCTTTGACCATGGTTATCCTTAAACCTTTGCACAAGAGTTATCCTTTGGGTAAAATCTTTATCCAATGGATAACCCTAACTTAACCTTAACCCTTAACCCCTAGGGTAACCATGAGGTCTTCTCAAGCATTTAATGCTTCTTACATCTCCTCTCAACCAACCTTATGTTGACAATTGTCACAATTTCATTGGTGCCAATTGCAAACATGGATTCCCAACTTTCAAACTTGGCCCTTGATTACTTCTTTCAATCCTGACCATCCATTGCCCTATTTTTGCTATAAATAGAGCTCTCATTCCTCCATTTTCATCATCCAAGTCTTTAGCATCACACTTATACTTAAATCCATTCAAGCTTTCATATCTCATTTTTATGCTCATCATTTAGCTTCTCCTTTAAAAAAGAATTAATCTAAATAAGCTAATTTAGAGTATGTTCCATATCATTTAGCTTAAATCATGAACTAATATAGTATGCTAGGATAGTATTGTTTACTAATCTTGTCATCTTATAACTAGTTTATTGCATTTATAGCATCATGCATAGCTTAGGATGCATCTCTTATTAAAATCCACAAAAGCATCCCTCGTTCTTGCATTTGCCATCCCTAAACCATTTTGCTTAGTGATCTGAGAGCAAAGACATTGGTTTGAGAGACTGTTTAAGATAGAGAACCATGGAACCATCCTTGGGAAGCTGAGCCATACTTCATGACTCCATATCTTGCACCAAGAAGTCTTGTGGGTGTGTGAGCAAGGCTCCATAGAGCTTAGTTTTTCACATATTGAGTTCTATCGGCCTTCTTTTCCTGCATACACACGTATCACTTCCCTTGGATACACACACACAACTTTTTCCAACAACCTTAGAAAGAAACACAACATCGACCTTATAGGAAACACACAGGTCGGTAGCAAAAACCTTAAACCCTAAACCTGGTAGGTTAAGCAATTCAAGTGGTTCAATCCTGACCGTTGAATCATACTGCATTAAATGCAACAATCTTGAATCGATCTCAAGACATTCTCCATCATCCATTATCCACCGATTTCATGGCGGCTGATAACCCATCATGCGTTATCACCGTTTGACAAACTTCACACATTCCCGAGGTAGATAGGAATAGTCTTCTTCATGCAAGATCCTTCATGCGCATAGGGCTTACGTGGCAACACGACCTGTTCTGCATTATACTGCTAACTCATCACACAAAGATCACCGATTGAGTCACACAGGCTTGAGGTACTCCAACCAGAAATCCTGAAGTGGAAACTACCTACCAATGGGTAGCCATACAATGCTTCCATGTGTTGGTTCCCATAACTACATGCCAATTCACCTTGAGCAAATACACCACTTCACTTTGGCATATATATACCGGTTCACACATATGTCGATTCTCTCTTCTCACATAACACATATGCCAGTTCACTTCATATCACATATTGACATCAATGACAACATAGAATATCATTATGACCTTATACCAGTTCAGATAATGCCAACAATCTCCCCCTTTGGCATTGATGGCAATATACAAAGATATCTCTCCGCTTCACATCTTCTCCCCCATTTTCTGCAGATATCTTTTCCGCTTCACTCCTCCCCCTTTGACAACAATGCCAAAGTGGAGGCACAAGCATCCCTGTTCCATTATGTTGCTCCCCCTGAGGAGTAGCATCCTTCAACACATCAATCAACAAAAAATTTGAATATGCAATACCTGACTGATGTGGAACAAATACTCTTAGTTCACCTCCTAAAGGGGCAGTACCCCCAATTCACCTCTTAAATGCACAAATGTAGTCTTTGGGAGAGGCTTGGTGAATATGTCTGCTAATTGCTCCTTACTGGAAACATTTTCCAATGCAATCTCTTTATTCTGAACCTTTTCCCTCAAGAAATGATACTTAAGCTCAAAATGCTTGGTTCTAGAATGTAAAACCAGACTCTTTGAGATATTGATAGCACTCGTGTTATCACAGAATATACTTACCAGATCAGATACAGGAATTTTGAAGCCATTTAAAACATGCTTCATCTAGATTGTCTGAGTGCAGTTCATGAAACCTGCAACATACTCCACTTCCGTTGTAGACTAAGAGATACAACTCTGCTTTTTACCTATCCATTAGACCAGTCTACCACCGAGAAAGAATGCACAACCGGTTGTGCTTTTCCGGTCATCCACATTACCTGCCCAATCAGCGTCTGTGAATACTTTCAAAATGAAATCATTGTTGTATGGGTACCACAATCCATAGTCAACTGTTCCCTTTAGATACTTAAGAATTCGCTTGACTACAA
Source organism: Cryptomeria japonica (assembly GCF_030272615.1). Lineage (NCBI taxonomy): Eukaryota > Viridiplantae > Streptophyta > Pinopsida > Cupressales > Cupressaceae > Cryptomeria > Cryptomeria japonica. The sequence goes on along the minus strand of NC_081406.1, from coordinate 39,595,719 downwards.
CAAAGTGGGATTCTCTTGGACTTTTCTAGAACCTTGTAGTAATGCCAACTGCATGTGCAATATCCGGTATGCTATGCACTACATAATGCAACTTACCAATCATTGATTGGTATTCCTTCTCATCAACCAGTGTAGAATCATCCTCTTTTGTCAATTTGCAGCCGGTTTACTATCTTCCATGCCAAAGGTCTTCAACACCTCTTTGACATATTTGGACTGAGTGATAAATATTCCATCTTTCATCTGCTGGATCTACATTCCAATGAAGAACTTAATCTCCCCTATGAGTGACATCTCAAACTCTTTCTTCATCTTATCAGCAAACTCATGACTCATCTTGTCATCTCCACCAAAGATAATGTCATCAACAAAAACCTCACAGATTAGGATCTGATCTCCTTCAGACTTCAAGTAGATATTGCTATCTTCACTTGTTCTCTCAAATCCAATCTTCACAAGATGGGAATGTAGGCGCTCATACCATGCCCTAGGTGCTTGCTTTAGACCATATAAGGCTTTATGTAGCCTGCACACCATATCACTATCTTCAGATAGGGAAAACCCATCTGGCTGCTCTATATACACCTCCTCTTCAAGTACACCATTTAGGAATGCAGATTTTACATCCATTTGATATACTTTGAACCCTTTAAAAGCTGCATATGCAAGAAGCATATGAACTCCTTCCAATCTGGCTACAAGAGCAAAGGTTTCTCCATAGTCTTCTCCTTCTTCTTGAGCATATCCTTTGCACACCAATCTAGCTTTATTCCTAATCACTATGCCATCCTCATTCAGCTTGTTTCTAAACACCCATTTGGCACCAATGACATTTTTATGCTCTGGTCTGGGTACCAAGGACCATGTACCATTTTTCTCTATCTGGTCAAGTTCCTCCTCCATTGCCTTGATCCAGTCTCCATCTTTATGAGCCTCTTTGAATGATTTAGGCTCAAATTCAAAGATCATACATGAGTTTTCTCTAACCTTTCTTCTTGTAAGGATTCCTGCATCCTTATCTCCTATGATCTGCTTAGGATCATGATTCATCTTTACATACCGAGGAATGGTCTTGACTGGTTCTTCTTGCTTTTCCTCTTCATCCTCATCTTCATCAGTATCAGCATTCACTGGTTTAGGAACACTATTACTGGGACTTGGTTGACTTACAATCGGTTCATTTACAGCTTGCTCACTATCAGTTTCCTTAGTTTTCTCAGAGGATTAATCAACTCTTACATTGACACTTTCCATAATTCTCTGAGTCCTATTGTTGTAACACTTGAGAGCTTTACTCTTGGTGGAATGTCCTAGGAATATTCCCTCATCGCATTTAGCTTCAAATTTGCCCTGATGTTCACTCCTCTTGATGTAACATTTGCTACCAAATACCCTAAAGTAGCTGACCACAGGTGTCTTACCAGTCCAATACTCATAAGGAGTTTTGTCCTTACCTTTTTTGATGAGTACCCGGTTCATATTGTAGACTGCAGTTCTCACCGCTTCTCTCCAAAAGGTGTGAGCTACCTTTCCTTGAGTCAACATGGTTCTAGCTGCTTCAACCACAGTCTGGTTATTCCTCTCTGCTAGGCCATTCTGCTATTGAGTCTGGGGGACAGATAGTTGCCTTTAGATGCCAAATTCTTCCCGGTACTTGTTGAATTCACCGAAAGTGAATTCCCCTCCTTGATCAGTTCTGAGACACTTGATTCTTTTACCACTTTCCTTCTCCACTAATGCTCTAAAAGCTTTGAATTTCACAAAAGCTTCAGACTTGTCTATCAAGAATGTGACCCACATCATTCTTGAGCAGTCATCAGTGAGAATCATGAAGTACCTATCACCCTGCACACTTCTAGTTTTCATAGGACCACGCAAATCAGTATGCACAAGATCAAGCAAGTTGTCAGCAGTGAAAGATTTACCTTTAAACGTTGAGAAAGACATTTTCCCCAATTGACACTCTCTACACAAGGTATTATCTGGTTTGCTTAGCACTGGCAACCCTCTAACTACCTTGATCTTACTAGCCTTCACAATGTTATCAAAGTTTACATGGTAGAGTCTCCTATGCCATATCCAACTATCATCAAGTTTAGCCATAAGACATGTAGTTATATTTGCATTCAGATGAAATAGGTTACCTTTGGTCTGCATGCCGGTGGCCACCAATTCACCATCTTTTCCTTTGATTCTGCAAACTCCATTCTTGAATTCTAGAGTGAGGCCACTGTCATTTAGTTGGGCAACACTCAAAAGGTTGTGTCTGAGACCATCAACCCAGTACACATTGTCAGCACTGCTCTTTCCATTCAGAGAGATGGACCCTCTACCTTTTACCATGCATGGTGCATCATTGCCAAAGAGAACCACACCACCATCATACTCCTCCAAGGATAGAAACTTGCTCCAATCACCTATCATATGGTGAGAACAGCCACTATCAATGATCCACTCATTGGAATTATCAAACCGGGAGACAAGAGCCTTCTTGTCTACCACATCTTCCTTTACAGCAACAAACACAATGTCTTCATTCTCTTCATCTTCTGATTCCTCATCTATGACACCTTCATCAAGTACCACAAAATAGTTTCTTCGGTTTCCTCCTTTGAATTTCCTAAACCTTTCTAGTTTGTCCTTGTTATCGCCATTAGGACAGTTTATAGCAATATGTCCTATCTGGTTATAAGAAAATCATTTCAAAGGTAGCTTACCTTTGTATTTACTAGTTCCTTTAGGAAGCTTCCTGGCAAGGAGAGCTTCAAATGCCATCAAAATCTCCTCATCATTCATTTCTCTGCTCTGACTAGGTTCACCACTAGTGCTAGCTTCTTTTCCTTTTCTGGATGGTAAAGCAGAGGCTTTAAATGTTGATTCAGTCTTTTGAACACTGCCATCAAAACTATTTAGCTCATAGGCTATCAGCTTGGCTATGATGGAGTCCAAGAATACCTTAGTCTTGTCTATTGATCTCAGCTCCTAAACAGCAGCAACCCTTGTTGCATAGACCGGCAATAGGGATCCTAGGACTTTGCTTACCATAGTGGAATCTTCTATTTTACCACTGGCACTCTTGATTTCTCCAACAACCGTTTTGATTCCTATTCCATACTACTGAATGGCCTCACCTTCAACCATCTGCATATCTTCAAACTTCCCTCTCAGGCTTTCTTCCTTAGCTTGTTTTACATGTTCATCACCACCATAGATATTTTCAAGAGCATCCCATACCTCTTGGGGATTTACCTTGTCCTGAACATCAATAAACTCAATTTCAGATAGACTACTAATGAGGGCTTCCATGACTTGCCCATTTTCTTGTATCTCTCTCTTTTGGTCATCGGTGAGAGTATCGGTAGGGACAACATAGACATTCTTAACATAACTCCAGTGTTGAGCACCCATGCTTCTGATGAATATCTTCATCCTATCTTTCCATTTATTGAAATTTTCCCTATTAAACTTTGGACCTTCCCTCTTCATCATTTGACTAGGATCTTTACCTCAAGTGGTTAAGCTTACAACACAGAGGACCTAGAGTTCTCTAATACCAATTGATAACTCAATGATGAATGAATAGTACCAAACCGGTACTGAGAGGGGGGGTGAATCAGTACAAAAAAAAATACAGTCCAAAACCGGTTTGACAGTAAATACTCCAAATGACTAGCAAGCAGTGATACCAGTTGAAACAAAGTGCAACCAGTAAGACCCGGAATAACTAAAACAATCATAAATCGGTCACTCACTAAGCTTTTCTCTTAGCTCAATACTATAGTACCATTACACCCTCATGCATGAACAGGCAAACTATCATCAGATCTTCACAATAGTTAGTTCAATATGTTTCATAGACAGGCATAAAGCACAGAACCATCATATGCTCAACAAATAATAACAAAGCATCACAAGATAAAAGCATCACACATGACACACATATTTTTCATATGGAAACCCAACTGGGAAAAACCACAGTGGGGATGAATACCCACAAGCTTCTTTTGAACTCTTTAGAAGTTCACTCTATTAGGAGCCTTGTCCTGTTAAAGACATTACAATAGGTTCTGCTAGGAACTGATCCTGTTAGGGATCACCCAGTTAAGGGATGGCTACAATACCTGGTTAAGGGTTAAACCCAGTTAGGGTTACCTTGTTAGAGGATTTCAAGAACTCAATAGCTAAAGGATCTCTAGAGCTCTATAGCTTCCCAAAACTCAATAACTTCAAGTTACCCTGTTAAGGGATTTTAATCAAGCCGGTTAAAGCTACCCTTTTAAGGGATTTGTATCAAGCTAGTTAAGGCTACCCTGTTAGGGGATTTCACATTTGTTGAAGTGGTTAAGGATCAACAGGAATTACAATGATCTAGTAACAGCACTCAATGCTAATGTAGATCCATTTTGGCTCCTGTTCACCTTTTGCACATTCACTTTGTAGGTATCTCTTCTCTCCTTTGGTCTGGAAAGAATCATGTATCACTTCCCTTGGATACACACACACAACTTTTTCCAACAACCTTAAAAAGAAGCACAACATCGACCTTATAGGAAATAGACAAGTCTGTAGCAAAAACCCTAAACCCTAAACCTGTTAGGTTAAGCAATTCAAGCGGTTCAATCCTGACTGTTGAATCATACTGCATTAAATGCACCTATCTTGAATCAATCTCAAGACATTCTCCATCATCCATTATCCACTGATTTCATGGTAGTTGATAACCCATCACGCATTATCACCATTTGACAAACTTCGCACATTCCCAAGGTAGATAGGAATAGTCTTCTTCATGCAAGATCCTTCACGCGCACAGGGCTTACGTGGCAGCACGACATGTTCTCCATTATACTGCTAACTCTTCACACAAAGATCACCGATTGAGTCACACAGGCTTGAGGTACTCCAACCAGAAATATTGAAGTGGAAACTACCTACCAACCGGTAGCCATACAATGCTTCCATGTGCCGGTTCCCATAACTACATGTTGGTTCCCCTTGAGCAAATACACCACTTCACTTTGGCATATATATACTGGTTCACACATATACCGGTTCTCTCTTCTCACATATCACATATGCCGGTTCACTTCATATCACATATTGACATCAATGACAACATACAATATCATTATGTCATCAGTCTCACATTATCAGCCTTTGACATTATCCTATCATAGTAGTACTTATGTTTATCACATGGTGTTTCTTATCTTATCCTACCTTAGTATTACTTATGTTTATCACATAGTATTGCTTATATAGCATTATCTTTGTGGTGCTTATGTCTATTACATTGCACCACTTATTCAACTATTATCCTATCCTAGTACTTATGTTTATCACATGGTGCTACTAGCCTAACCCTATCTTTGCAGTGCTTATGTTTATCACATGGTATCGCTTGGTTATCCTATCCTTGTAGTACTTATGTTTATCACATGGTGCTGCTTGGTTAGCATTATCATTGTAGTGGTTATGTTTATCACATGTCACTATTGCTACTAGTGTATATTTTTATCACATTGCACTAAATCATAGTTTTGCCTTACCTCACTGGGGCACTTTTTAGAGTGTATCACTTTGACAATTTTTCCAATATGTTGCACATGTTTATCACATTGCAGCTAGTTTTTGCCCTAAATTTTGCTTGCTAAACATATACACGTCAGGAATTATCCTATATGTGTTGATACTTCATATACGTACTTTTACCCTACACATACATATTTTTAGACTTATAAGCATTACTATTTGACGCGCACATTATTTTATTACCTATATGCGACCTAATAACATATAAACAAAATTAGAAGACACATATGACATTATAGGCGCATACACAAATTTATCCTACGCAAATGCGTTGTCGCATCCTAGACATGCTTAAACCTAACCTATACACATTGAAACCATAAAAACCTATGACCATGTTTCTATTTTGTCCAGCTTTATAGCCTAATAAATGTGTTATCAACGCAAAATTGAAAAGCAAGTTTGATATACATATTGGCTCACCTATGTCCACTGGCCCCTTGAAGCATCAAACTCAATCGAACTTGTGTAATCTGACCACCATAGCTCTAGACCTACTATCTGCTCTGCTCAAGCTCCTTGGATGCTCTGTGCTCCAATCTCTCAAATGACAAGGATGCAAATGAGGATTACTTTCCCCATGGCCCCTATATATAGGTTGTGGAACCCTAATTGGTTGTGCTTGCCTCCTGATGCCTTTTCATTACCTAGTGATCCCTTTTGAGCCCTATTTTCACCTGCTTGAATATGTTGCCTTATCCTTATCCCTTCTAGCCTTTCTTTCCTATTGATTTATCTATAATTTTAAAACATTTTTCACCCATTCTCTCAAGAGGGAATACCACTCTCTTACCAGGGGAAACTTATCGTACTAGTGCTTTATTTTGTTTGAGCCAATGCGACAAGCTAAATTGTCTTAAAGGGGCAAAATGTAGACACCTAAAATTGTCCTAGCCTAATTAAATAAATATTTTATTTATTTAATTATTAATCCTAAGCCCTCTATTAATTAAATATATATTTATATATTTAATTATTTCATTAAACCTCTTCTAGCCTTTTCCCATTTAAATAAATATTTTTATTTATTTAAATTATCCTTTCCCTAAATTAAATAAATATTTTATTTATTTAATTGGTCCCAATTATTCTATTAATTAATTAAATCTTTATTTATTATATTAATTCATTAGCTTCTTCCCTCCATGACACTTGTCATTCATCTCTTAATTTAACTTTGTTGGCATTTGCATGAAGATTGCATTAATGAAATATTATGTTGTCATTGATGTCAATTAACCGGTAATAATAGTGTTATAATGTTGTTTTGTAACCGGTAGGAAGAGCTAGTGAAGGAAACTATAACTGATAGGTAAGTTTGTGGAGTGAACCGGTATTGCTAAGTAATGGAGATTTGAACCGGTAAACCCTACTTGTTGATTTGATAAACCCTAATCGATTAAGTTTGGTGAATTGGTTATATTGGTTTATGATCTGATGATGAGCAGTAATGATTATGACACATATGCATATTGTATGAAGAGAGTTTCAAAGTGTTTTTGGCATGTTGAGATAACGGTTTTTGTCTAGGGAATGAGCAAGTATATTGCATGTAATGCAAAGTGCGTGATGAGTTACTGAGTTCAATGAAGCAGTGATCAAGGAGTGGTCGAGGCTTTCTTGAATGATGTGCCAAGATTGTTATGTAATCCAACGGTCATACTTGAACCGACTTGTTTGTAATCTCTATGAGAGAATTAGGTTTTTGTTGTGTTACCGACCTAGTGATTTGTTTATAAGGTCGATGAGTTGTTTTGTTTAAGAGCTAGAAAAGTTTCAGTTGAGTGTGTGGTTGCTGAACCAGATGATGTATCTGTAGTTTGTGTAAAGGCAAATAGGAGCATGAAAAGGATCTGAACAAGCAAGTGTAGTGCTATTCAAACAGATCCACAAACTCCTATTGTTTTCTAACAATTACAATAGTAAAATCCCCTAACCGGGTAAGCTCTAACAAGCTTAGTATTTCAAATCCTCTAATGAGGTGGTCCATTAGCTTGTATTTCAAATCCTCTACCAAGGTTACTCCTCACAGGGTTTTGCTTCTAACAAGGCATTATAGTCAATCCCTTAACTGGGTGGTCCCTAACAGGATTTGTTCTTAACAAGACTTTTTTTAAAAGCTTTAACAGGCTTGGCTCCTAACAGGGCAAACTTTAGAAGAGTTCAGATAGTTAACTTGTGACTCTCATCTCACCATGGTTTTACCCATCTGGGTTTCCATGTCAAAAATATTTCAAGTGGTAAATGTTTTTGTGGTTATGTTTACTATGGTTGAATTACTTAACTACTTAATCCACTTTGATAAGTTATGTTGACTGGCAGCAATATGAAATAAGGTTTTACCTATGTCAGTAAAAGTATTTGGATGTTTGTGAAGTTTCAATTTGTTTATTATTAATCTATTGTTACAGTCAACCAATTTATCTTGACAGTGATATTAGATTTATAGTTCAGTGGTTTAACTTGTCAGTTTAAATTTTACTTTGAGAGGTTAATTCTGAGATTGGTGAAGTTATTATCAGTTTTTCTATCTACTGATTCACCCCCCCCCCCCTCTCAGTAGTTGACTGGATCCTTATTCTTTCATCATACCATCAATTGGTATCAGAGCATCTTAGGTCCTCTAAGGTCTAAGCCTAACAACTTGAGGTAAAGATCTTGTAGAACATGATGAAGAAGGAAGGTCCAAAGTTTAATAGAGAGAACTATAGAATATGGAGTGATAGAATGAAAATTTATATCAAGAGTCTAGGAAATCAATACTGGGAACATGTTGGTACTCAATATGTTGCACCTAGTGGGATTATGATTGGTGATCAGAAGAAAGAGCAACAAGAAAACAATCAAGCACTGGAGGCTATTATTAGTTCTTTGTCTGAAGTAGAATATGCAGATGTCCATGGTATGGAGATCGCATATGATGTATGGAAGAAAATTGAAGAGATTTATAGCAGTAATGAACATGTGAAGATTTCCAAGGAATAGAGTCTAAGAGGAAAGTTTGATGACATGCGGATGGTTGAAGGTGAGAATAATAGCAGTATGATCAAAGGATAAAAGAGATAGTTGGTCAGATCAAGAGTGATGGTGGTAAAGTGGAAGATGCCATAATAGTTAATAAGTTGATGGGAACCCTGCTACCATTCTACGCTAACCAAGTTGCAGCTATTCAGGAGCTAAAATCTATTGACAAAACTAAGGTAAAACTTGACTCCATCATTGGTAAGCTTACTGATTTTGAATTAAATGGTTATGATGGTAGTGTTTAGAAATCTAAGTCTGCATTTAGAGCTTCAGTTTTTAACCCATCTATGAGGAAAAGTAGAGATGTCAGTCACAGTTATGAATCTAGATCAAGCAGAGAAGTTGGCGATGAAGATAGTTTAGTTGAGCTTGAAGCATTGTTGGCCAAGCGGTTGCCCAGAGGTATCGGTAAATACAGAGGTAAACTACCTTTGAAATGTTTTGCATGCAACAAGATTGGACACATTATAGCTAATTATCCTAATGGTGATAATGAGCACAAGCGAAAGAAGTTCAAGAAGTACAAGGGAAAAGGCAAAAGAGATTGTCTTATTGCAGTTGATTGTGGTATCACTGATGAGGAATCTTATGGTGATGCTAATGAAGACATTGTGTTTGTAGCCATTAAAGAGGAAACATCTAATCATAAGGCTTTAGTTTCTCGCATAGATAATTCTGATAATTGGATCATTGATAGTGGTTGTTCACATCATATGATCGGTGACCGGAGTAAATTTCTTTCTTTGAAGGAATTTGATGGTGGATTTGTAAGATTTGGTAATGACTTGCCCTGCATGGTTAAAGGTAAGGGAACTATTTCTCTTAATGGAAAGAGTAGTGTAGATGATGTCTACTAGGTTGAAGGTCTAAAGCACAATCTTTTTACTATTGCTCAACTCAATCACAGAGGATATCCATTAGAGTTTAAGAATGGTATGTGCAAAATCTATGGTAGCAAAGGTGAATTGATTGCAACCAGCAAGCAGACTAAAGGTAACCTATTTCACCTAAATCCTAAAGTCAGCAACTGTTTAATTACTAAAGTAGATGATAGTTGGCTTTGGCATAGGAGATTTTGTCATATAAATTTTGATAAAATTGTTAATAAGCCCAAGACAATGAGAGGTTTGCCTCAGTTGGACAAACCGATTAATGCCCTATGTAAGGAATGTCAGTTGGGAAAAATGACATCCTCAACTTTCAAGAGAAAATCTTTTTCAGTGATACATATATTAGATTTGGTTCATACAGACCTATGTGGACCAATAAGGACTAAAAGTATTCAAGGTGACAGATATTTTATGATCTTCACAGATGAATTCTCAAGAATGATGTGGGTCACATTCTTGAAGGATAAAACATAAGCATTTGGTAAGTTCAAGGGATTCAAGGCCTTAGCTAAAAAGGAGAGTGGTAAGAAGATAAAGTGTCTGAGGAGTGATCAAGGTAGTGAATTTACTTCTAAGGATTTCACTAGATATTGTGAAGAAAATGGCATCAAATGATAGCTTTCTGCACCGAGAACATTGTAGCAAAATGGTATTGTAGAGAGGAACAATTGGTCAGTTGTTGAAGTTGCTAGGATGATGTTGATACAAGGAGGTGTAGCGAAAACTTTCTGGAGAGAAGTTGTCAGCACAACTGTCTACACTATGAACCGGATTTTGGTAAAAAGTGGTAAGGATAAGACATCTTATGAATAGTGGTCTGGTAAATCACCCAATGTTAGTTATTTTGAGATATTTGGAAGCAAATGTTTTATTAAGAGTGGTGACTATGTTAGTAATTTTAAGGCTAAAAGTAATGAAGGTATATTTCTTGGTTATTCCACCAAGAGTAAGGCCTACAAATGTTACAACAACCAGACACAGAGAATCATTGAGAGAATTGATGTTCAAGTGGATAAGTATCCTAAAGTCTTAGGGGAAACTAGTGTGGAGAAAAAGGATGAAAATCCTTGCATCTTGTTTTTGGAACCAGAACCTGTGAAACCTAGAAATGGGAAAGAGAATGTTGTTGTACCAGTTCAACTGGAATAGGTAGATTCAAAAGAAGATGATGATAATGAAGAAGATGAACCTGAAGATAATGATCATGTTATTCTGAAGTATGTGAGACTCAATCACAATCCTGACCAGATTATCGGAGATAAGGATGCTGGAGTGTTAACCAGAAGAGGAATTAGAGAAAATTCTTGCATGATCTCCACTATTAGGCCTAGAACTGCTAAGGAAGCATTTTGAGATGATCATTAGATCAAATCTATGGAGGAGGAGCTTGATCAAATTGAGAAGAACAATACATGGACCCTAGTACCCAGACCGGTGAATAAAAATATGATAGGTACTAAGTGGGTATTCAAGAACAAGCTGAATGAAGATGGTGTAGTAGTTTGAAACAAAGCTAGATTGATTTGTAAAGGTTATGCACAAGAAGAAGGAGAAGATTATGGTGAGACTTTTGTACTAGTGGTTAGACTAGAAGGTATCATAACTTTACTTGGATTTGCAGTACATAAAGGATTCAAAGTATATCAGATGGATGTGAAGTCAACATTTTTTAATGGAATACTGGAAGAAGTATACAATGAGCAGCCAGATGCTTATGCTCTAACTAATGAAAAAGACATGGTATGTAAGATGCACAAGGCACTATATGGATTAAAGAAAGCACAGAGAGAATGGTATGAAAGGCTTCATTCACACTTGATGAAGATAGGCTTTCAGAGAACCAATGAAGATAGCAACATATATCTCAAATCTGAAGGAGATAAGATACTGGTTAGTGAAGTGTTTGTAGATGATATCAGATTTGGAGGCAATGATTGTTGGTATTTCGATATGGTTTTGTCATTGATGTCAACACCTACTAAAACACTAGCACTTTGGAGATCCAGCAGCATTCATCGGCAAGCAAGTAACTATTACACAGTTATTGGTATATGGTTCACCGGCAGGATATAATGATCATCGGCACTTGGAATGATATGGAAGACACTTGGTAATGTCGAAGACATCATGTCGACACTTTGTTTTGAAGAATTAATCATTGGTATAATCATATTTGCATATTTTCTTTTACTGGCAAATAGGTCCAAGGTTACCTAGGGTTACATCGGCAGGCTTATCTTTTCCAGATTAGCATGGCACCCTATGGAGATGATTTATTATTGTTGTAAATGCTTGAAGCTAACATGTTTAATCGGTTATTGCATCAGATAATATATTGTTTGTAAAAATTTTTTATTGTAATATCTTGTAGAGCCGACCTACTAAAATTGGTCTTAGGTTGTGGTATAAATGTAAGATCTTATTTGTAAGATCGAATGTGGAATGCGAAAAATAATTAAGTGAAGGTATATGTGAGATTAAGCAGAGCTATACATGAAGACATCATTTGAAGGTGAAGCTAGGTTTTTTGTGGAAGCATATCAGCATTACACCGATACTGAATCCAACATATGAAGATGCTATTTTGTGCAGTACATTCTTATTGGATTTAACCATCCAACTTTAGTTAGTGTGACTCCCATTTTGTGATTGAGCAGTGAGCTCTAGGCTGTTGGCCTTTCTGCATGTGCAGACCCCATTTATGTACACTTACTATCTACATTAGTATCATCTGATTGTGGGTAAGGTTTCCCACTGTGGTTTTTACCCTTACAGGGTTTCCACGTACAAATATTGGTGTTATGTGTTGTGGATGACTTTATGTTTATGTTTCATGCATTAATCCTTACCAGTATAGCAATTTACTATTAACACTATCTACTAGCATACTTTACTAGTTTACCGGTAGTAAACATTAAGTTGGTTAATTGGTTTTTGGTTTGAATTTATTTGACAACTGATTCACCCCCCCACCCTCTTAGTTGTCTCTGGGACCTAACAATTGGTATTAGAGCTTAGTCCTCTTTTGCAGAAGTTTCACAACTTGAGGAGATCCAATGTCTACTAATTATTTCAAGAAGGATAGTCCTAAACTTGATGGAACCAACTATGGGATATGGAAGATTAGAATGGAGACACATCTGAATTGCATTGGTAAAGACATCTGGGAAGTTACAAAGAATGGTTATACTGCTATTGTAGCTGGTTAGACCACTCCAACTACCTTAGCTAAAGATAAGGAGAATGATTGCAAAGCAAGAGAAGCACTTCTGAGCGCTTTATCAGATCAACAAATCATGGGATTATCAGATAGGTCTACCGCTAAAGCTATTTGGGATCATTTGGAAACACTGAATGAAGGAGATTCCATAGTCAAGATTGCAAAACTTGAAAGCTTCTGAGTCAGGTATGAACATCTGAAAATGGAAGAAGATGAAAGGATTTCTGCTTTTATGGAAAGAGTAAATGAAATTGTTTTAGGTAGTAAATGTTGTGGAGGAACCTTGAGTGAGGATGAAATTGTTTCAAAAATCTTAAGAGGATTTCCACTGGCATATAAATGAGTTGAGAACAATGCCTAATACATCAGTAACTAGGGATACATTGATTGGAAAACTTTCAGCTTTTGAAATTGAGGAATTTGGTCCTGTTAATACTATAAAGACATATTTGGCCTTTAAAGCACCAACATCATCTACTCCATCATTTGACAAATCAGATTGGAAAGCCTTTTATGCAAAAGAATTGGAAGAAACTAGGAAGGAGAATGAAGAACTTGAAGAACTTGAAGCACTATTTGCAAGAAAAATGCCTAAAGGTCCAGTTGGAAGTAAGTATGAAGGTAAAGCACCCTTTAAATGTTTTAACTGCAATAAGATTGGTCATATGGCTTCGAGATACCCTAATAGACATGCTAGACTAAGAGAAGAAGGTAGAAGAACATACAAGCCTAATCCTCAATATCAGAGATACAAATTTAAGAAGAACAAAGACAAATCTTGTTACGTTGCTGATGAAGGTGTGACTGATGATTCTGATGAGGATCCAACTGACAATGGATGGGTTTTTATTTCTATAACAGAAGATCAACCGGCACCTACTGCTCAACTGGTACAACAAGCCCTAGCAGCTAAAGCTGAAGTAAAGGATGAATGCATCATTGACTCAGGATGCTCACATCATATGACAGGAGACAAAGGTAAATTCTTGAACTTTCAAGAATACAATGGAGGTTTAGTAAGATTTGGAGATGACAAAGCCTATTCAATCAAAGGTAAGGGTAAAATATCTCTTGATGGTAAGCATAACACTGACAATGTCTACTATGTTGAAGGATTAAAGCATAATCTTTTAAGTGTTAGTCAATTGGATGAGAAAGGATTCCAGTTACAATTTAAGAATGGAAAATGCAAAATCATGAATAGAATTGGTTTAGAAATTGCAACTGGTAATCAGACTAGAGGTAGTATCTTTCATTTGAATAATAGTGAAAAGGCATGCTCGATTGCACATATAGATGAAAGTTGGTTATGGCATAAGAGACTCTGTCATGTAAACTTTGATTGCATGGTAAAGATTAGTACTTCTAAGGCAGTTAGAGATCTACCTAAAATTGTGAAACCTCATAATACAATATGCAAGGAATGTCAAAATCATGAATAGAACTAGTTTGGAAATTGCAACCGGTAATCAGACTAGAGGTAATATCTTTCATTTGAATAATAGTGAAAAGACATGCTTAATTGCACATATAGATGAAAGTTGGTTATGGCATAAGAGACTCTGTCATGTTAACTTTGATTGCATGGTGAAGATCAGTACTACTAAGGCAGTTAGAGATTTACCTAAAATTTTCAAACCTCATAATACAGTATGTAAGGAATGTCAATTTGGAAAACAAGTTAGAGCTAGTTTCAAAAGTATTCCAGAAAAATCCAATAATACTCTTGATTTGATTCACACTGATTTATGTGGTCCAGCTAGAACTAAAAGCTTACAAGGTGATAGATATTTCATGCTAATTATTGATGATTATTCTAGAATGTGTTGGGTTACTTTTCCCAAAGAAAAATCAGAAGCACTTGGAAAGTTCAAACTATTCAAAGCAATGGTTGAAAATGAAACCGGTAAGAAAATCAAATGTTTAAGATCAGATCAAGGAGGAGAATTCACATCTAAAGAATTTAATACATTCTGTGAAGTGAATGGAATCAGAAGACAACTATCAGTACCCCGGACACCACAACAGAATGGAGTTGTTGAAGGGAAAAACATAACTATCTTGGATGCAACAAGAAGTATGTTATCTGAAGCAAATTTGCCACATGTATATTGGAGAGAAGCACTCAGCATAGCAGTCTATACATTCAACAAAGTTCACATCAAAGGTGAAACCGGTAAGACCCCTCATGAACTATGGTTTGGTAATACTCCTACTCTTAAGTATTTCAGAATTTTTGGAAGTAAATGTTATATTAGAAGAGATGAGTATATCGGCAAATTTGATCCTAGAAGTGATGAAGGAATATTTCTTCGTTATTCATCTAAGAGCAAGGCATATAGATGTTTTAATAAAAGATTGCAGAAAATTGTTGAGAGTACAAATGTAAAAATTGATGAACAATTCAGAGGAACTTCAAGGCATATAGACTCTAAACCGGCAACAGAAATTGTGACAAATGAACCTACACTAAATCCACCGGTACAAAATGAAGATCCAGTTACCCTGGTACCATCAGAGGATTCCACAGTAATTGAAGAACAACAACAAACTAAGACACCTTGGTATGTAAAATTGAATCATTCTGAAGATCAGATAATTGGAAGCAAATTTAAAGGAGTTATGACAAGAGGAAGATTGGCAAATGAAGAGGTATGTCTTATTTCTCAAATTGAACCATCATTTGTAAATGAGGCATGTGAAGATAAATTTTGGATTAAAGCTATGGAAGAAGAATTAGAACAAATTGAAAAAAATAATACTTGGACATTAGTTCCCCGACCTAAAGATTATAATGTAATTGGAACCAAATGGGTATTTAGAAACAAACTTAATGAAGATGGTAAGGTTGTCAGAAATAAAGCAAGACTGGTGTGTAAGGGATATTCTCGGAAAGAAGGAGTTGATTACAATGAAACCTTTGCACCGGTAGCAAGAATTGAGGCAGTCAGATTATTCTTGGCTTTTGTAGCTCACAAGAGCTACAAAGTTTATCAAATGGATATTAAATGTGCATTCTTAAATGACGATCTTGAAGAGGAAGTCTATATTGAACAACCTGGTGGATTTTCTTTGATAGATGAACATAATATGGTTTGTAGGTTAAGAAAAGCTTTGTATGGATTGAAACAAGCCCCAAGAGCTTGGTATGCAAGGTTGGATAAGTATCTTTTAAAGATTGGTTTTTCTAAAGGAAATGCAGATAGTAATTTATATTAAAAAATAACTAATGATGATATCTTGATTATACAAGTATTCGTTGATGATATAATCTTTGGAGGAGAAGATGGATTATGTAAAGAATTTTCTATTAAAATGAAGCAAGAATTTGAAATGTCTATGATTGGAGAAATAAAATTCTTTTTAGGATTGCAGATCTCACAGACTGACAAGGGTATATTTTTGAGTCAATCCAAGTACTTGAAAGAGTTACTAAAGAAATTTGGGATGGAGAACTCTAAACCAGTAAGCACACCTATGACTACAAATGACAAATTATCTCAAAGGGATGAATATACACCTGTTAATCCAACTAGATACAAATCTATGATAGGAGGTTTACTGTATTTGACAGAAACCAGACCTGATATTATGAATGCAGTATGTATTGTTTCTAGATTTCAAAGTAATCCTAGAGAAAATCATGAATCGGCAGTAAAAAGGATTTTCTGATACTTACAAGGCACTGAAAATCTTGGATTATGGTATCCTAGAGATGAAAATTTTGATCTATGTGCATACAGAGATGCAAATTGGGCAAGAGATGTGGATGATAGAAAAAGCACCACTGACGGAGCATTCTTTCTTGGAAAGAGATTAGTTTCTTGGTTGAGTAAAAAATAGAGTTGTACATCTTTATCAACAGCAGAATCAGAATATGTTGCAGCAGCAACTAACTGTACAAAGGTACTATGGCTTAAGCAAATGTTGAAAGACATAAAGGTAAAATGCAAGGAACCTATTACTATATATTGTGATAACATTGCAGCAATTGATATATCTAAGAATCCGGTATTACATTCTAAAACAAAACATGTTTCTATCAAACTGAATTTTCTAAGGGAAAAAGTTGAAGAAAAAGAGATAAAACTAGTTTATGTGAATACTAAAGAATAGCTTGCAGATATTTTCACAAAACCTTTGCCTAAGGAGACTTTTGAATATCTTAGAGATCAGCTTGGAGTCATACCACCACCGGTAGAGACTTAGACAGTTGATGATTGTCATCAACCGACAGAATTAAAAGACAAATCTTTTACTCCAATCTTTGATGAGGGAGCTACTTCTCAAGGGGAGTAGTTGGTATATTGAATTGATTGGTATTTTGTATATGAACTTGGTTTTATCATTATAACTTTGGCATTTGATGTCAAAGGGGGAGAGATATCTATGGAAAAACACATTATCTTTTAAGAGAACTTTTGATAACACATGTTGCTCCTAGGGGGAAAGATTGTTGTTTGAGAGAGACTATTACTCACTGTATTTTGGTTATGATCTTTTTGGAGAGATTGTTAGTTTTTTATTTTTGGCATTTCTGTTTTGGCACTTTGATGGTTTTTCCATCTTGTGTTGCCATCAATGCCAAAGGGGGAGATTGTTGGTATTTTGGTATGGTTTTTTCATTGATGTCAACACCTACTAAAACACTAGCACTTCGGAGATCCAGCAGCATTCACCGACAAGCAACTATTGCACAGTTACTAGTATATGGTTCACTAGCAGGATATAATGATCACCAACACTTGGAATGATATGGAAGACACTTGGTAATGTTGAAGACATCGCATGGACACTTTGTTTTGAAGAATTAATCATTGGTATAATCATATTTGCATATTTTCCTTTTACTGGCAAATAGGTCCAGGGTTACCTAGGGTTACGCCAACAGGCTTATCTTTTCCAAACCAGCATGGCATGCTATGGAGAAGATTTATTATTGTTGTGAATGCTTTAAGCCGACATGTTTAATCGATTATTGCATCGGATAATATATTGTTTGTAAAATGTTTTTATTGTAATATCTTGTAGAGCCAACCTACTAAAATTGGTCTTAGGTTATGGTATAAATGTAAGATCCTATTTGTAAGATCGAATGTGGAATGTGAAAAAGAATTAAGTGAAGGTATATGCGAGATTAAGCAGAGCTATACATGAAGACATCATTTGAAGGAGAAGCTAGGTTTTTTGTGGAAGCATATCAGCATTACACCGGTACTAAATCCAGCATATGAAGATGCTATTTTGTGTAGTACATTCTTATTGGATTTAACTATCCAACTGTAGTCAGTGTAACTCCCATTTTGTGATTGAGCAGTGAGCTCTAGGCTGTTGGCCTTTCTGCATGTACAGACCCCATTTATGTACACTTACTATTTGCATTAGTATCATTTGATTGTGGGTAAGGTTTCCCATTGTGGTTTTTCCCCTTACAGGGTTTCCACATACAAATATTGGTGTCATGTGTTGTGGATGACTTTGTGTTTATGTTTTATGCATTAATATTTATCGGTACAACAATTAACTGTTAACACTGTCTACCGGTATACTTAACTGGTTTACCAGTTTTGAGCATTAAGTTGATTGAGTTGTTTTTGGTTCACCCCCCCTCTCTCAGTTGTCTCCAAGACCTAACAATGATGACATGAGAAATGGCTTTGCAAATGAAATGAAAAGTGAGTTTTGAAATGTCTCTAGTAGGAGAGATAAAAAAAAATTCATAGGCTTGCAAATACAACAATTGAAGAGTGGTATTTTCATCACACAATCTAAGTATGTGAAAGAGGTATTAAAGACATTTGGTATGAGTGACTATAAACCAATTTGGACACCAATGGTTACAAGATGTAAGTTGTCTAAGGAAGATAAAGCCGCATCTGTTGATGAAAAGGAGTACAGGTCAATGATTGGAAAATTGCACTATGTTGTTCACATCAGACCAGATATAGCTCATGCAGTTGGTCTAGTTGCTAGATTTTAGAACAATCCAAAGGAAATACATTTGATAGCAACTAAGAGGATATTCAGGTATTTGAAACACACTATTGAATATGGATTACGGTATCCATATGAAGGTAACTTTGACTTGAAGGTGTATACAGATGTAGACTGGGCAAGTAATGTTGATGATAGGAAGAGCACAACCGGTGGAGCATTCTTTCTTGGAGGAAGACTTGTTTCATGGAGTAGCAAGAAGTAGAGTTGTATATCATAGTCTACTGCTGAAACTGAGTATGTTGTAGCTTATATGAATTGTACCCAGGCTATCTGAATGAGGCACATTTAGGAAGGTTTCAAGATGAAGTTTACATAACCTGTAAAGATCTTATGTGACAATACCAGTGCCATAAATATTTCAAAGAACCTTGTTTTGCATGAACAAACCAAGCATATTGAATTGAAGTATCATTTCTTGAGGGAAAAAGTGTAGAGTAAAGATGTGATCTTGGAGCATGTTTCTACCACGGAACAACTTGTAGATATCTTTACTAAACCTTTGCCTAAGATTACTTTTGAGTATCTTAGAATTCATCTATGGGTTGTACCCCTTCATGAGGTGAATTGAGCATGATGTAGAGTACATCAATCGGAGCTACTTGCAGAATTTTACAGTAGGATTGATGTAGAAGTGGAGTTATTCCACAAGGGGAGCATCAAGTTGCAGGTTGTTGATGTTGAACAGTGAAGTTTGTCATTGCATGTTTTACTTTCAATTTGGAATTGTTGTCAAAGGGGGAGAAGAACTATGTGATTATGGGGAAAAGAATTGTATGATTGACATATAGATGATCTACAGCCAGCTACAAGATGAAGACAAGGAGAGTACATAGTAAAATGTAAAAACCAGGATTTCTATACACAATGACAGAATTCAATGGTATTGATATTTGTATTGCCATCAATGCCAAATGGGGAGATTGTTGGCCTTTGCATGAAGATTGCATTAATGAAATATTATATTGTCATTGAGGTCAATTAACTAGTAATGATATTATTATAATGTTGTTTTGTTACCGGTAGGAAGAGCTAGTGAAGGAAATTGTAACCAGTAGGTAAGTTTGTGGAGTGAACTAGTATTGCTAAGTAATGGAGAGTTGAACCAGTAAACCCTACCTGTTGATTTGATAAACCCTAACCAATTAAATTTGGTGAATTGGTTATATTGGTTTATGATCTGATGATGAGCAGTAATGATTATGACACGTATGCATATTGTATGAAGAGAGTTTCAAAGTATTTTGGCATGTTGAGATAATGGTTTTTGTCTAGGGAATGAGCAAGTATATTGCATGTAATGCAAAGAGCGTGATGAGTTACTGAGTTTGATGAAGTAGTGATCAATGAGTGGTCAAGGCTTTCTTGAATGATGTGCAAAGATTGTTATGTAATCCAATGGTCATACTTGAACCAAATTGTTTGTAATCTCTATGAGAGAATTAGGTTTTTGCTGTGTTACCGACGTAGTGATTTGTTTATAAGGTCGATGAGCTGTTTTGTTTAAGAGTTGACAAAGTTTCAGTTGAGTGTGTGGTTACCGAACCAGATGATGTATCTGTAGTTTGTATAAAGGCATATAGGATCATGAAAAGGATCTGAACAAGCAAGTGTAGTGCTATTCAAACAGATCAGCAAACTCTTGTTGTTTTCTAACAATTACAGCAGTAAAATCCCCCAACCGGGTAAGCTCTAACAAGCTTAGTATTATTCAAATCCTCTAACCAAGTGGTCCATTAGCTTGGATTTCAAATCCTCTACTGAGGTCACTCCTCATAGGGTATTGCTTCTAACAAGGCATTATAGTCAATCCATTAACTGGGTGGTCCCTAACAGTATCTGTTCTTAATAGGACTTTTTGTAAAAGCTTTAACAGGCTTGGCTCCTAACAGGGCAAACTTTAGAAGAGTTCAGATAGTTAACTTTTGAATCTCATCTCACCATGGTTTTTCTCATTTGGGTTTCCATGTCAAAAACATTGTGTCAAGTGGTGAATATTTTTTGTGGTTATGTTTACTATGGTTGAATCACTTAACTACTTAATCCACTTTGATAAGTTATGTTAACCGACAATAATATGAAATAAGGTTTTACTTATGTCAGTAAAAGTATTTGGATGTTTGTGAAGTTTCAAGTTGTTTATTGTCAATCTATTGTAACATTCAACCAATTTATCTTGATAGTGATATTGCATTTATAGTTTAGTGGTTTAGCTTGTCAGTTTAAAGTTTACTTTGAGAGGTTGATTCTAAGATTGGTGAAGTTATTATCAGTTTTTTCTATCTACTGATTCACCCCCCCGCCCCCCCTCTCAGTAGTTGACTGGATTCTTATTCTTTCATCATACCATCAACCTTTAATCACCTCCCAAATATTTTCCTATTTTCTATACCTACCCTCATATCCTATCTGACCATTTACCCCTCCACCTCTTAATCCTATCCCTCCATTTCTAGGGTACTCTCTATAAAAGAGGATCATTTTATCCTTATCAAACCCCCAATCCTAATCCTAATTGTAATGCTAATGTGAATGTGAATCCTAATGCTCATGCGGATCCTGGTAGCGATTAAGCATCTACACAACCTTAATTCGTTCTTTGTTGAGCTCTTGTGCACACATATATATTTGAAAGCAACAATATCAAGCAAGATCAATGGAGATAGGAAATAATGGTGATCAAACCCTAATGAGCATGTGAATGGTATAATCTCATATTTGTTGCTTTGAATGTTTTTAGGTTCTTCATCGGTGTATGGTGGATTTCATTGTACAACTAGGGTTTTATGTGGTTGAATCTTTATTTGGTTTTACAATATATTTTATTCTTTCAGATTCACTGTATACAAGATGAAATATTGGCTTGAATGCTTGAGAATGCTTGATTTTTCTTGATGTGGATATGTGAATGCTATGGTATGAAAGTGATATCAAAATGAATTGACAAGATGCCTTTATATAGGGTTCCTATGTAATTTATTGATTATGTCTATCTCCAATGATCAAATTGATCCACAAGGACCAAAAATCATCGGGGAGGGAAAATTCCTTGGCATATTTGAAATAGGATCTATTTAAGGGGGACCAAGGTATGGGAACCTTGGTCTAGACAGGGGCACACCAAGAGCCCTTGTCCTCCCAAAACAAGGAAAACAAGTAGGAAAATGTGAGGCCCTACCCCAACTCATCCTAGCATTTCAATGATTTTCATGTTGAGACTATTATGGATGCTTTATTTTTATGCATTATGGATTTAGAACTTATATGATTCCATGGTTTGGATAACATTGATATATATTGATGCTTCATTTCTATGCATTATAGATATAGAACTCTATATGATTCTAGAATAGGATAAATTTGGGATGATGTATGTCATTATTGGATTTGCGGGACTTTACTATGATGATAGAAATAGGATGCATGTTTTATGTATGGAGCAAAATTATGAGGATTATGATAATTACTTATGTGGATTTATTTGGATATATGAGATATTGATTTGTTTAATGTCAATTGTATGCAGAGTGTTTGATGTGTATTCTTATTCATGTGTTTAATATTTTATGAGGTTATTTGGAAGTACTGATGTGTAATTGAGATGCGTAGGAAAATTCTCCATGTGACCATGGAAACATTATGGAGAACCAAACCTAGACCTATGTACATTTGTAAAGCCAGGGGTTGTCTATTTGGAGAGACAACACCCCGTATGTATCGTATTTTATTTGTGAAAGTAAATGTTGCATGTGTGTTAAATTATATTTATTAATTTGTGTAAATCCAACAAGAGACAAATTTCATGGGTAATTTTGTAATGTATTTTATTGTGTCACTTGACACGTGTTGATTTGTGTCTTGATTTTTGACTTGTCTCTTGGAGGGAGTTGTTTTAATCATAGCCTTTTCAAACATTTGAATGTGGTTCTAAATTTTCCTTGGGTAGAGAGTCTTTGGAGTGGTCAACTCAGGTTTGAACCGAAGTTTAACTTCAGATGGGTTTCTAAGGGGTCAAATGGGCTCCTAGGGGTAGTTTAAAAGTTTTTCCTAAGGCCTATAAGGTATACCTATGGGTTAGGAGTATTTTTAGGCATTTGACTACTCCCATGTGACTGTTTAGTCACCTCAAAAAGTGGATTTCCTAAGGTGAGCAAAAATTCAAATTAGAAGGTGCCATCTAGGTTAGATAACCTTCCTTTTTGATGTGAGATTCTTTTTCCCATTTTCTCTTACTTTTTCCTTTTTCAGTTTTAGAAACCTGTGAGAACTCTCACTGAGACCTTTTTAGGCAAGGATTAGAGATTTTGTGGGTAATCACCCACTCTCCATTTTTGGAGATCTTGCAATTTTGAAAAGAATAGTTTTGGGATAGAATTTTGGCCAAGTGTAGAAAGAAGAATTGTGGAATTGGGTTGCTCATCCTCAAACTAGTTCTAGCAAACCTTTGGGTAGATTGAAGGTTGGTTCATCTTCTCCTTTTGTTTTTTTTTTATGTTTCATGTTTATGTTGGAAAGATTGTTTGTATGTAAAAGTTGTTTTCTTGTATTTTCCTTTGTGAAAATTATTATGCGACCTATCTTTTATTGTTTTATGCATTTCTTGTGATTTGGGAGTAATCAAGGCCTTCTACTCTTGGGAGAGTAGGATGGTCTTGTGGGTGGTAGGAGTTTGACAGCCCTCGAGTGAGAGGCTCTCTTTATGAGAGTGATCTCAAGGGGTGTATATGTGACCCTTGCTGCATGGCCTAGTTTATGCATTTGGGGGTCATAAGGAGATAAAGTATGGCATGAATGCCTTGGGGGGGCATAAGGATGTGGGGTTGATGAACTTATGATATATCTTTGTTTTTCATGAGGTGGCTTTGTGATCTACCATTCTTGTAGTCTCCTCAGGGTATTTGGTCCACTACCACCCATGTAAAAACATCACATTTTTTGATGAAGTGTAGCCTTGGTTGGGAAAGTGTTGTTGTGTGTTTTTTTCCTTGCTTGTTGTGTTTGCATGTGTGTAACCTATCTAGGGCTTGGTTCTCCAAGCTCAGGGGTGGCTTCTAGTAAGCCTAGGCTAGGAGGTGAGCACTCCATGGTCAAATCCGTATGATTTATTTGTAGGATTGCTTGGAAAGAAAAGAAGAAAAAACAAGTTTGAAAGTTGTTGGTTTTACTTGATTTGCAGAAAAAGATTTGGGAATGGGATAGTATATTTTAGTTGTAGCAATGTAAAAGGGAAGCTATATGTTGTATTTATTTGAAAAAGAAATGTATTCATTTTGTTAAAGTCCTCATTTAAAAGAAATGAGAGACTAGATGGGTATCTCACCCCTATGTAATGTTGACTATCTTGTATTCTAAGTATTGTTTGAAAGAAAAGTATTATTTTGTGACAAAATGAAATGTTTATGTTGGATTTAAGTTATGTATTGTTCTTGAAATAATATTGGTTGTATACATGTTATTTTGAAAATAAAAGTTCATTTTATCTCCTTATGCATAGTAAAATAATGGAAATGAGTAAAGTAATAAACTTGCATGTTAGTAAGAGAATATTAAGCATTTAGTCATAATTATTTATTTCCAAATACAAATCATGGTTTAATAGATTTAACATGTCTATCTCTAAGGTTAATTTAAATGATTCTAGACTAATGTAGTTGTTGAATATAGTTTAATTAATTCTGTCATTTTCTCCTTTGTTTATTGTAGAATTAAAATTTAATAATTGCACTATAGATTTATGCCTAGATTTAAAAGAAGAAATAAAAATATTAGACTAATGTTATGCTGCCATTTATTTTATTAATTTCCTGCAAGTTTAAAAAAATAAAAAATAATAACATTATTCAACTATGAAAATCCATATTAAACCTACCCTTGATTTAACTAAGGATAGATTATATATATATATATATATATATATATAGAAATTTTTAAATATTTAAACATTTAAAAAAAAGTGGGGGGGGGGGGGGGGTGTTCAAGGAAGCTGAACCCACTATGTAAGCACACAGTGGTCGGCATGGCTCGGGCCACCACTGTGGCTACCCACAGTGGACAGCATGAGGGGCACCATTGTGGGCAACCACAGTGGTCGACACGAGGCTTCCCACTATGGGTAGCCACAGTGGAAAGGCTCTAGGCCGCCACTATGTTTACCCACAGTGGGGAAACACAGTGGCATCCGGAGATGCCTCCGCTCAGCGCCCTTTCAACCCTCCTCCGCTCCTCCACTGATAACCATGGTCGTCGCCTCCCCTGCCCCACAACAAACAAACACACACACAAAAAAAGAGAGAATATCATAGTTAAGCCCTAACCCGAAAATAGGGTTAGGGCAAGATAATAAGATGGAAGAAAAATAGGGTAGATGGTGGAGTAATTTTATAATATTTTAGTTAGGTTATATGGGGCATTTTTATAATAAAGTTTGTTTAGAAAACAAATATCCACATATACAAATATATATGTGTTCATTAAAAATATAAATTAAAAATATGAATGTATAAATTCAACTTCAATTTAATTAGCTTATTAAAACATTCATATTTTATATACGGTTATATAAACATTTAAATATGATGTTTTAAATTCTAATTATTTTGGAGTTTAATCTTTTAGGGAATTTTAATGGCTTTGTAAGTTATTTTGGCTATAAGGGGATTAACTTTAGTCCACCTAAATATAGGCTCTTCAAGATTAAATGTGATAGGGTTATTTTCTTTAAAGATTTATTTGGCGCCATAGATGAAATTTAATACACATTATAATTATTGTTAAATTGAAATATAGGTGTTTTAAAAATCTAAGTGCTAGAGTTAATTTAGTTAATTCCAACTATAATTAAAAAAGATTAATTGAGAGTAATAATATCTCGTGTCAATTAATTTAGGGGTTTTTGCTTAAATGAATTTATTATTGATTAATCGATGAGATAATAATAAATTCTTTGGAGAGTTAATTTTCTGCATGTAATTTAGATTATCCCACTTACTTAATATAGTTGTTTAAATTAACTTTAGTTGAAGAAGAATTCAAACGTAGTTAGGACAAGACTTGATACGACGTTATTTTAATAAACTTGGTTTCATTAGGTTATGTTTTTAAAAAAAAAAATTATTCCGTTCGTGCCCAAAAGTTTGGGCATGACAGAAAACAAGAATGGATAGTCCTAGGATGGGTTCAACTCATCCATGCAGCCAAGTGACATCGAATTTGAGGTGAAAAGGGCCAAAACAGACCCAGGGGAGAACTAGGATGAGACACGTTAAAGTAGTGACACAAGAATGAGGTGTGAATTGTACAATGTTATAATTTACGACACTACACAAAGCTCACAAGTCAAAGATCTTCATGTTTGTTATCATTGGTCAAAGATCAAAGTTTAGGCAAAATCATGATGGTAAGGACAAGTCTAAGACTTTAAAAGGGAAAGGGAAAATAGTGGAGTTCAAAGGAAAGTGATGATAGGATGGAAAATTATAATAGACTAAAAAGAGAAGGGAATGAAGGAAAGGGAAGGATATACTACGTTCTTGGATGGATAAGTCAAATATTGTAAAAGACAAAGGAAACACAAAGTTGTGAGGAAAGACACATTGGAATGGGAAAGTGCAAAATTTTGGTAGGGACCAAGGAAATGTTGGATTGAGATAGGAAGGTATGCCTAGTTGAGAAACTTTGAAACTCTAATATCTTACTAACAATTAGAAGATTGGGTATGCCTTCAAATTTAGTGAATTTAGTGGCCTTACATAGGCACAAAGGGGAAAGAATAGAGAGAACACACAAAATTGGACTAAAGATGCGAGAAATAGGAAATTAGGAGAGCAGACATTATTTTTTAAATATTAAAAAAAAAATTACATATCTTCAACTTCAACATCTAATTATTAAATTGGGATCTAATTACACCAATCTTTCTCATATAACTTCAAACAATAAACTTTCTTTTTTTCATTTATTTATAGTGTTATTATTTGGATTTATTTATTTATTCTAGATTAATGTTGAGAGGATTATATTCCCATATATTTTGGTGTACTCTTTTTTTCTTACATGACCTATTTTCCCTTCGAGTTTATCCCTCATCATGTATTTTTTAGATTTAAAAATTTATCATTTCTACCTTATTTATAGATTTGATTATGGTTTGGTTTCTTTTGAACCTTTTTGTTCCATATCTATATCTTTATTTAAAGTTTGTGATATATTTATAGCCCTTTATCTTTTACCACTTTCCCTATGCTTGGGCTAGCCTCCTAGGTTCCATTTCTATATCTAAAATTTTACATTGTTTATCCTTCATTTGATATCACATTAAGTATTATAATTACATATCTTCATCTTTATGTTATCTCTACATACACACTCTGATTATGCTTCATTGACACATCTTTTATTTATTGTAATTGGTTTTTGGATTCAACTGTGTGAGAATTTTTGCATCTTTTATTATAAACTATCATAGTCCATTATCTCTAACCTTTACTCATGGATGTTGTAGACACCTAAAAACAACTCATTAATCGCACACTAATTATTCATCTTATTAATTAAGTAATTCTTTAATTATTTAATTAATTTAATATTATTTTCTTCTCAATTGACTCAATCATCATCTTTCCACATTATTTATTATTCAATTTCTATCCTTTAATTAGTCCATCATTTAACCCTATCTCAACTAGATTGATTGAATAATGAACTAAATAGATTAGCCAGTTGACTGGATTGATTGGAGAGATAAGTGGATTGATTGATCTATCAAAAAAGGTGATTGAGAGTGAAAAGGGGTGATTGAGGAGTTAACTAAGTTAACTAATTAGTTATCTGATTTAATCAACCAATTATGATTTTCAACATGTGTTGTAGGATGTTGAAGTTGAATTTGATTTTCATTTTCAATTTGGATTTGAATTTGGACTTTTGAATGTTGAAATGCAAATGAAATTTACTGAAATTTATTGAAATTCAGATTTGAGGAAATGTTAATTTGATAATTTGGAATTAGATGAAATTAAATGGAATTTGAATTTGGAGATTTGGAAGAACAAATTAGTTAATTAAATAATTTAAATAAAATTATTTAATCATGAGAAATAGGATTAATTAAATAATAAATATTATTTAATCAAGGGATAAATTGTATTTAATTAATAGTTGAGATAGGGTTAAATGATAGATTGATTAAAGCATAGAAATTGAATAATTAATGATTACCATTTCTTCTGGTCTCCCTCATGATCCCAATCCCTCTACACAAGTTGTTCATGAACCCCTTATCAATAAAATCACCAATCCAAATCATACTACAGAGGGAAACTTGTCAACAATTGTATGTGTGCTATCATCAAATACCAATGTAGTGACAAAAACAAGCATAACACCAGCTAATGAGATCAACACTGGTTGGTTTCATCATCCTCCTTAAGTGGATCAATAAAAACAAACATAACACCCACTCATGTCACAACTTCGGAACTAGAATCTATTTGCCTCATATACCCATGCTTGAAAGACTGGGGGCAAGAAGATCTATCACAACTGAATTGGTTTTAAAATGATGAGGCTATAACTCAATTCATGGGTGCCAGAGTTGGATTTCCCTCTCATGACCCACAAAGTCCAAAAACTGAGAAAAATAACATTGGAGATGCTAAACATGTGCACCCAACTAAATATCCTATTGAAAAAGACAGGTTTATATGTGGTGCAGGAGCACCTAGGACTTAGCCTTATAGATTTTTCTTAATTTTGGCTTGTACTGACCCTAACCAAGTTAGGTATTGAATAAGGACTCCAGGAGGGTCCAAGAGTGAGTGTTTTGAGTAAAATGTAGGCCTAGATTGAGTTAGTTCTTCTTAGGTTTGCATTTTGTGCATAAGTACTGGTTTGAGTAGGTAATTGACCTTCTTGATGGTCAAAAGTGTCAAGACTTGGTATAAGAATTAGGGAGGGTTAAAATAGTATTAGGAATGCTTTAAAAGTCTCAAGAAATGACTTAGAATAGGTTTCATAGATTGGAAAAGCAAAAAGTGGAAAAAGTGCAAAGTTGCAAAAAGTTGTCATGACAACTTTTGAAAGTTGTCATGACAATTTTTGTCCTAAAATGATTAGAGATGGAGTTAGGAATAGCCCAACACCCTAGAATGCCTCCAAATGTGGGGAAGAATATAAAAACCTTCTCTTGCACGGTTACCAAGATTGGATTTTTGTTTTTGTAAGATCAACAATTTGAAACTACTCATTTTCGGACTGTTTAACATCATTTTGCCCTATTGTGCTCATATTGTGAATACAAATGGATTGAATCCATTGATCCAGTAATGGATTCATTTTCTTTGGTATGTTTTAGAGTTGTTAGTTTCATTTCAAGCTTTGTAGTTAGGTTGTATTAGTGTTTTCATTGCTTTGTGGCTTGTAAATAGTACTTTTGTGTAAAATGGTTGCCCCATGAATTCCCTCCATGCTACCATCACGGCTTGTTGGGACATGGAAGGCAACCAATTTTATAGTGTACATATGTAGGGACAAGTTCTGAAGATGAAGTTTGATATGACTGTCACCTTGTTCTAGGCAAGTCCAGGAGCAACCCGGCTAGAGGAGACAGAGTGAATTTGGAGTGCAAAGTGCAGGGGTGGATGCAAGACCACAAAATAACCTTTTGGAGGGGTCAATAAAGTTCATACAAAGTTCCCTATGCAAGGGGTCGCCTTGAAAAGACCATTTGATACTCATTTTTCAAACTTGACCAGTCACTGCTAGTTAGAAGGCCTAGAAAACCTTCAAAACCTTCATTTTTGGGTTAGGGAATTGTACAGTGGTTTGAGAAATCAAAACCACTAAAATCACTTGGGGTTAGGTGATTATTTGAAGAAAAACCAAACTTTTTGCAAGGTCTTTTGGACCATTTTCCTCCAAGCCATAGAAAACCGGATTTTGGAGGCCTAGTTGGGACTCATTCCTTGTAGCCCTTTTCTAGGCAAAATGGTGAAATCGGTAAGAAAGGAAATGAAAGAAAACCTCAATTGTACCCAAAAGGAATTAAAAACATGTTAGAAGCCACCTCCACACCTCTACATCAACTCACAACAGTAGGAGGTCAAATTGACAAATTGAAGCCAAGATAGCCATAATGAGCACATGGGAAACATTGTGAATTGGTAGGGTTCCTAGTTAAACCCTTGAACCAAACACCTTGAAATTGAAAAGAAGAAAGCCCTAGAAGAGATTGAGAAGGAATTGGAGGTCTTAGAGCATAGATAGACCTGGAGAGTTGGTGGAATTGAGAAAAAATAGCTAGGTGAAGTGTGAGCAAGCTAGGAGAACCCCATCAAATTGGTATCAGAGCCTATAAGATTGTGGCTAGGTGAGTAGATGTCCTTAGTGGAATCTATAGGAGACAACAACATGGTGACCAATTCAGAGTTGGCAAAGAAAGTGGATGATCAGGAGGAAGAAAATAGACTCCTAAAGGAGAAGTTGCTAGAATTGGAAAGTAAGATTGGTGAAGTTGAAACCAAGGCAAATTAAGTATTGGTAAAGGTTGAAGGAACAGAAGGGAAGGGTAAAGAAGTGTCAGAGATAGACAAAGTACCTAAACCTGATCCTCTCTTAGAACAATAATCTTTCCTAAAGGCATTGAAGGCTTTAAGTGGTAAATGACTAGAAGGATTGCCATTGTTCACTGGTAAGATGGAGGCGTGAGTGGTCCTAGAATGGATAGAAGGCATGGAGAACCATTTTGAATGTGAAGGCATAACTGAAGCCCAAAGAGTCAAAGTATCCAAGTCAAGGATGAGAGGAGCTTCTCTCACATGGTGGAAATTTGTGCAAGATGAGAGGAAGAAAATGGGCAAAGAACCCATCTCTTCTTGGAAAGGGATGTTAGTCAAAATCAAAGAAGTCTATCTCCCTAATGACTATGAAGTGCAAATTCATAGGAAAAGGCAAAACTTAAGACAAAAAGAACTTGATGTCAGTAGTTATACTGAGGAGTTTCACAAACTTAGCCTTAGATCTCATGCAGTGGAAGAACAAAGTCTCAAGGTTGCTAGGTACCTAAATGGTCTATGGTGGAACATCCAAAAAGAAATTAGTCTAATGAGCCCAAAGACAGTTCATCAAACCTATCAACTTTACATTAAGGTGGAAGAAAACTGAAAAGAAGACATGACTCAAGTAGCAATAGGGGCAAGGGTAGAGGAAAAGACAATAGAGGCCATAGGGGAGGCTTTGGAGGAAGAAGTTTTGAACAAAGGACACAAGGTGAGTCTAAACTCACTAAGCAGCAAGAGAGTGGCACTAGTAAAGGAGGAATCAATAGAGGAAGGGGATCAAATAGTGGTTTTAGAGGAAGATCTAGTGGACAAGGTAAACTTTCCTCATATTTTGTAACAACGAAGTGTTAGCATTGTAACCAACTTGGTCATCTAGCATATAGGTGTCCAAAGAAGGGATCATCATCACAAGGTGGTGAAAGAAGATTGAACTATCTTCAAGAAGAGTCTTCAAGCAGCAAGACTTCAAAGGTTTCCTTAGAATTAGAAGTAGGTGAAAACTTGATGATAAGGACAACTTTGATCAAAGAACTGGTCAGAGAAGAGCCAAGCCAAAGAAGGTCCTTATTTAGGATCAAATACAAGCTTATGGATAAAGTTTGCAAAGTGATCATTGATTCAGGGTCAACAGACAACATTGTGTCAGAAGAGGCAGTGAGTAAGCTCAAATTGCAAAGGATACCTCACAACAACCCTTATAGAATCACTTGGTTGAACAAAGGCCAACATGTCCTAGTCAATGAGCAAGCATGGGTGGATTTTACCATTGGGAGGTATAAGGACAAGGTGTTATGTGATGTCCTACCCATGGATGCATGCCATCTTCTATTAGGAAGACCATGAAAATTTGATAGACAAGCTATTCATGATGGATCCAAGAATGCATACTCATTCAAGAAAGATGGAGTCACATTCAAGATCCAGTCTATCCTTGAGGAAGGTGAAGAGAGGGCAGCAGGTCCTAATGTTCTTTTGGTGAGTGAAAAATAGTTTTTGAAGACACTTGAGGAAGGTGAAGGTATAGGGTTTGCAATAGTAATGAAGCCTAAAGAGGAAGACAAGAAAGAGTGGCCAGATTTGCCAAAAGAGGTTCAAGACTTATTGAAGAAGTTCAAGGGCATAGTGAGTGATGGACAGCCAGCCACCTTACCTCCTAAAAGAACCATAAGCCATCAAATAGACTTCATTCACAGAGCATCCTTACCTAACAAGGCAGCTTATAAAATGACTCCCCAACAAAATGTTGAGATTTCCAATCAAATCCAAGAGCTCTTAGACCAAGGCCTAATTAGGAAAAGCATTAGCCCTTGTGTTGTCCCTATCATGTTATCCCCAAAGAAAGGTGGTACTTGGAGATTGTGTACTGATTCTAAAGCTATAAATAGGATCACCATCAGATATAGGTTTCCAATTCCTAGAATAGAAGACCTAATGGATTGTTTAGGGGAAGCCAAGTACTTTACCAAGATTGACCTTAAAAGTGGATACCACCAAATTAGGATTAAGGAGGGTGATGAGTGGAAAAATGCATTTAAGACTACAAAGGGTCTTTATGAATGGCTTGTAATGCCATTTGGCTTATCCAATGCTCCAAGCACCTTCATGAGACTCATGAATGAGGTGATGAAGGACATCATAGGTAAATTTGTGGTTGTATATCTAGATGACATTCTCATTTTCAGTAAGGATAGGGTAGATCATATTAATCATTTGCAAGATGTACTACAAAGATTGTATGATGAAAAGCTAACCATGAACTTGGACAAGTGTGAATTTGTTATGCAGGAGTTGGTTTACCTAGGGTTTGTGTTGTCTCAAGGAAACCTCAAGATGGATCCCAGCAAGGTTGAAGCCATAGTAAATTGGCCTACTCCTAAGTCAGCAACAGAGGTGAGGAGCTTCCATGGACTAGCTCAGTACTACATGAAGTTCATTAGGCAATTCAGTGCTATATGTGCATCAATGTTAGACACCATTAGAGGTGGAATGAAGGACAATTTTCAATGGAGTGAACAAGCAAATATAGGCTTTGAAACCTTAAAGGAGAAGATACCTACTCAACCGGTGTTGGTATTGCCTAGTTTTGAGAAACTTTTCATAGTGGAATGTGATGCAAGCAATGTTGCAGTAGGTGTTGTCCTAAGCCAAGAAGAAAGACCAGCAGCTTTTCATAGTGAGAAGCTAAGTGATGCAAAGAGGAAATACTCCTCTTATGACTTGGAACTATATGCTTTAGTGTGGGCTTTGAGGGAGTGGAGATACTATCTCCTTCCTAAGGAATTTGTAGTCTATACAGACAACCAAGCATTGAGCTTTCTAAACTCGCAAGACAAACTCAGTCATAAACACATGAAATGGGTGGAGTACATGCAAGCCTACACATTCAAAATCAAACACAAAAAAGGACAGTTGAACCAGGTTCTTGATGCATTAAGCAGGAGACTTTTGACAATTCAAGAAATCCAATTGAGGAGCATAGGAGTTGACAGTTTTAGAGACCTATACTCGAAGGATGAAGACTTCTCAAATGCCTACAAGGTGTGTAAGGAGTATCAAAATCACTTCCATAGTGAGTATTCTGAAATTACTTTGTAAAATGGACTATTGTTTAGAGGTGGACAACTTTGTGTGCCTAGAGGCTCAATGAGAGAAAATCTCATACAAGAGAAGCATAATGGCAGCCTTAATGGACATTTTGGAGTCAATAAGACTCAAGAGTTGGTTCAGAGGTACTACTATTGGCCAAGGATGAATCAAAATGTGAAAAAGTATGTGGAGACTTGCATAGTTTGCCAAAAGGCCAAGGGTACTTCTTCAAATGCCAGTTTATACCAACCTCTTCCCATACCAAATAGACCTTGGGAATGCATTAGTATGGACTTTTTAGTAGGTTTACCAAGGACAAAGCAGGGATTTGACAACATTTATGTCATTATGGATAGATTTAGTAAGATGGCCCACTTTATGCCTTGCAATACTACTCATGATGCATGTCAAATAGCTCATTTGTTCTTTAAGGAAATAGTAAGGATACATGGTTTACCCATGAACATTGTTTCAGATAGAGACTCAAAGTTCATGAGTCATTTTTGGAAGACACTTTGGCAAAAGCTTGGCACCAACCTATCTTTTGGATCAGCCTACCATCCTCAAATAGATGGGTAGACCGAAGTGCTGAATAGGAGCTTAGGGAACTTGTTGAGGTGCCTTACCAAAGAGTATGGACAAACATGGGATCAAGTGCTTTCACAAGATGAATATGCATACAATGACACAATAAATAGGACCACTGGCAAGAGCCCTTTTGAAGTGGTCTATGGTGTTCACCCAAGGGGTATTTTGGAGTTGAGAGACTTAGGTAGTGTAGCAGCAAGAAGTGGATATGCAGAAGACTTTTCTCAGTCAATGAAGGAAGTACATGAATCAGTCAAGCTAGCCTTGATGGACAACACACGCAAAATCAAGCAAAAAGTTGATGAAAGAAGGAAGAACCTCCAATTTCAAGTGGGAGATCTTGTCATGGTACACCTAAACAAAGCAAGCTATAGCAAGGAGTTCCTAACAAGGTAGAAATGAGAAGTTTGGGTCCATGTGACATTCTAGCTAAGTATGGAGAAAATGCATACAAGGTGGACCTACCTAGTGACATAGGATTGTCACCAATTTTTAACATACAAGACTTAGTTGCCTACAAGGGACCAATTCAAGTTTCAGATTGTAGTCACTTAGAGGTGTCAAGTGATGTGAACAACCTTCAACTACCAGCAAAACTAAATCCAAAGAATGAGAAGGTGTTGAGTTCAAGGATTGCCAAGAAGACAAGACATCAAATCTATTGGGAGAACCTAATCAAATGGTAGGGTATGGATGATGTTGAAGCTACATGGGTGCTTGAGATAGAGTTTAAGAAGCTAGGCATTGATCAGAATCAGATTCCTAAAGAGGTGACATGATTTTATTTTGTTTGGGAGAATGGTGCAGGAGCACCTAGGACTTAGGCTTATAGATTTTTCTCAATTTTGGCTTGTATTGACCCTAGGAAAGTTAGGTATTGAATAATTACTCTAGGAGGGTCCAAGAGTGAGTGTTTTGAGTAAAATGTAGGCCTAGATTGAGTTAGTTCTTCTTAGGTTTGCATTTTGTGCATAAGTAGTGGTTTGAGTAGGTAATTGACCTTCTTCATGGTCAAAAGTGTCAAAACTTGGTATAAGAATTAGGGAGGGTTAAAATAGTCTTAGGAATGATTTAAAAGTTCTGAGTAATGACTTCAAATAGTTTTCATAGATTAGAAAAGCAAAAAGTGGAAAAAGTGCAAAGCTGCAAAAAGTTGTCATGACAACTTTTGAAAGTTGTCATGACAACTTTTGTCCTAAAATGCTTAGAAATGGAGTTATGGATAGCCAACACCCTATAATGCCTCCACACATGGGGAAGAATATAAAAACCTTCTCTTGCATAATTACCAAGGTTGCATTTTTGTTTTTGTAAGATCAACAATCTAAAACTACTCATTTTCGGACTGTTTGACATCATTTTGGCTTATTTTGCTCATATTGTGAATAGAAATGGATTGAATCCATTGATATAGTAATGGATTATGTTTCTTTGGTGTGTTTTATAGTTTTTAGTTTCATTTCAATCTTTTTAGTTAGGTTTTTATTAGTTTTTTCATTGCTTTGTTTGCAAACAACCAGTTTTGGCTTGTAAATAGCACTTTTGTGTAAAATGGTTGCCCCACGAATTCCCTTTGTGCTACCATCACGTCCTATTGGGAAATGGAAATCAACCACTTTTAAAGTGTACATATGTAGGGAAGTTCTGAAGATGAAGTTTGATATGACTGTCACCTTGTTCTAGGCAAGTCCAGGAGCAACCCGGCTAGAGGAGACAGGGTGAATTTGGAGTGCAAAGTGCAAGGGTGGATGCAAGAACACAAAATAACCTTTTGGAGGGGTCCATAAAGTTCATACAAAGTTTCCTATAAAATGGGAAGCCTTTACAAGACCATTTGATCTTCATTTTCTAAACTTGACCAGTCATTGTCGATTAGAAGGCCTAGAAACCCTTCAAAACCCTCATTTTTGGGTTAGGGCATTGTACGGTGGGTTGAGAAACCAAAACCACTGAAATCACTTGGGGTTAGGTGATTATTTGAAGAAAAAACAAACTTTTTTCAAGGTCTTTTGGACCATTTTCCTCCAAGCTCTAGAAAACCAGATTTTGGAGGCCTAATTGGGGCTCATTCCTTATAGCCCTTTTCTAGGCAAAATGGTGAAATCGGTAAGAAAGGAAATGAAATAAACCTCAATTGGACCCAAAAGGAATTAAAAACATGTTAGAATCCACCTCCACACCTTTGCATCAACTCACAATAGCAGAAGGTCAAATTGATAAATTGAAGCCAAGATAACCATAATGAGCACATGGGAAACATTGTGAATTGGTAGGGTTCCTAGTTAAACCCTTGAAGAAAACACGTTGAAATTGACAAGAAGAAAGACCTAGAAGAGATTGAAAAGGACTTGGAGGTCTTAGAGCATAGCTAGACCTAGAGAGTTGGTGGAATTGAGCAACACAAGCTAGGTGAAGTGTGAGCAAGCTAGGAGAACCCCATCAATCCGACTCTTCAAACAAAGACCAATGAACTATCTACACAAAATTAATACTGACCAAATAACAACATCCACCTTAAAAGATATTACATCTAAGGGATGGGTTCATTTAAATTTTCAAGTACTACATTTGCATATTTCTATACTACATTGTAAAACATATCTGCATTTCAAATTGCACAACATCTAGCTACATATCTGTTGTCTTCAAAATCTGATTCACTTTAACATCCTTATAATAAAATGATTGAACTCTATGCAGAAGAGATATCAAAGGGAAGGAAACTCTTAGGACAACATATGACAAGGTTTGATTTAACCTTCTACACTTCAGACTTACTCAGAGTCCTGGAGGGTATACCTTTGTGAATGAAATTCACACTTTCAACAGATAAATCCACAACAAACCAGTCCAGAAAACTAGTGGATCTAATCACCTTGAAACTAACTAAAACAAAGGAATGAAAATTATACTCATATTCAGTATTTTGATCTACAAAACATGCAATAGACAACCTTGATCTATACCAGTGCCTTATCCAAGGTCACAGAGTCATCTAAATTCAAACAATACTCCCCAAACAAAATATCTCTACACATCTCATTAGCTCAGCTTCTGTTGATCCCTATATATGCCTGACACATATAAGAATTTATGCATACTAAAGTAAACTATGCACATCAAGATTCAAGATGTCTCACAAGGAATTTACTAGTAGAAGTGATCCCCGTGTTTTTAATTTCCCTCCTAAAGAGAAAAGCTAGCAAACACATCTATAGAAAGTTGCCTTACAACCCCTATTCAAACAAAATAACCCTGGATCATTCAGAATGAAATAGTAAACAATTGCAAACACATTTGAAGATGACACAAAGTTTTTACTCAAAATTGATGGTCTGTATATTGATATTAACTTTAAGAAAGTATTACAAAAACTTTTGAATATTCTCCATTAAACTTAGAAAAGCTCAGATAAATTTATGCAGTGTTTTCTTACAATTCTTTACGATCATCTTTTTACTAGTCCTGGTCTCCATTTATAACAATATGGATGCACATAGCTTCAGACTTTCCTAGGAGAATTTATTACAATTATTGCTTCTCAAGAAGAAGTTACAAAACCTTTTGCAAAAACGGTTACAAGTCCTTTTCGACCTTTGTAGCTTCTTCAACTTGTTGTTCGGTTGTAACCTCTTCTAACTATTCAGGAGCGCCCTCTAACTGCTTTACATCCTGGATGGAATATTTTTTTGTCCATTCATTGTACACATCATCAGTTCGCCACGCGAAATTAATCACTTTTGTCTTAGCCTTGGTCAACCTTTTCCAGGAATTTCTCATCTTGTTGACTTCTGAATTGAGAAAACCATAATGAGATTTGATTTTCTCTATCTCCTGAATTGTCACAACAAAGAAGGAAGCATCATCTAGATCAACAATTCCTTTAATTTTGGCTGAAAGTTTGGTCTCTAATTCCTTGAGCCACACTTGTTTGTCCTTCAGTTGATCTGGGCTAGCAAAAACTCCCAGGAGCAACTCAAAACCCTGATCAGCATACTCCTTTTTGTACAAGTTAATTTTTTTATCAGCATTATCCACCCCCTCTACTAATTTTACTAGGTCTTTGGTGGTGTCACAAGTGGATTTGATGATAGGATTGGCCCCTGCTTCATCATAAGATGCACAAATAAGCTCCAAGTCCTGCTCCCTAGGCCTCCACTTGTCAAAAATAGGTATCAAAATGGCCTTATCTCCATTGAGCTCATTCCACATATCCCAAACCTTACTTATATTATTATATAGCAGCGAGGCATTCATTGTATCTACAAAACTTGAAACAGTAGCCCTTACTCTATCCTCATATTTCTTGGCATACAAGGCCTGAGCCTGTTTCAAATTCTCTAGCTCTTGAGGAGTAATCTCAATCATCTGGGAGCTAGAGGGTGCTAGAGATGGTGGGAACTCAATGATGGGGCTGCTAGGTGGAGGTCTTGCAGGAGAGGAGGAGATCATCAGTGTTGAAGACTCACCTTGATGGTACTGTCCTATCTACTGGCTCTGCAACTTAGCAATGATGCTATCCTTTCCTCTTACCTCCTCCTTAACAATGTTATAAGCCTTCAAAATTGTCTCCAACTTGACTTGGAGATCTTCTTTTTCCTTGGCTTCCTTTTCTGCTACTGCAACACTAAATTTTGTAGTCTCTAGCATAGTGTTAGCAGCTTCTACCACCCCTGTGTTTTGTACTCTCTTCACTATCATCCCACCAAGGTAGCTTGACCCTGGGGTATCTTTGCTTCTCTTATTTTTTTCTCTCTTGAGAGACCACATGACGAGTGCAGCATTATCCTTGTTGAAAGTGATTCCCTCCATGGGCTTAGTTTCTTTCCTCACTACCTCAAGTACCAGGGCATCTGCTATGTCCCACTCACGGAGAATAAGCACCCCAGCTTGTGCCACCATATCTCTTCCTTGCTCAGGAGTGATGGTCTTAAATTCTTCCATCATTTCTTGTTTTATTTCCTCCTCCACCAGAGTTGGATCTTTGTTAGGCTACTCACCTTTTCTCTTCTCACATCTTGCATTGTATTTATCTATATTTTGTTTCCATACAAACTGCATAAATACTCCTAGCCTTTAAGTTCAGTGGTAGTAATGCTCATTTCAGCAGCAAGGGGTTCTTCTGGCATTCCTTCCTCTACCTCAACATAAGTGTAGGCAATTTCTCCTAAACTGCCTAACTGTATCAGTTGTTCAGCTGTTGCTTTCTCATCTCCTATGTGAATAGGGGATTGGGATGGAGAGTACAAAGGTGTACTAGATGGTATTTCTTTTCCTAATCTCTGCTTCTTAGGGCTCTCTTGGATGTCAATGACATCTTGTATCTTCCTCTTTCCTTTGGAGATAGAGGGCTCCCCTGTTGTGGGCATTAGCACACTATAACTAGATTTCTTGTGCAATGTGTAGTCACCAAGAGAGATTGTTTTGGTGGAGGTAGACCTACTTAGAATCATTATTGCCTTTTCAAGGTTTCTTTTAATCACAGCTTCCCTTTTTTCCTTCAGGGTCTGCATCACATCCTCAAAGCAAACAATTAAAAACTTTATTTTCTCCTCAAAAGGGAAAAAGCTAGACAATGGGTCATAGCTGGCATCAAACTGATGCACAAAGTCTAAGGCTTTCTTATAATCCACCCATTTTTATTTCCTCAGTTCCTGCTCATCCAAATCAAACTCATTTCTAATGAGGTCCTCAGGAAACTAAAATTGATGGGGTCTACATCTACACACTGCTCTCTTTCTAAACATGCCATTGAAGAAGTCTTCTGGATCGACACACCTAGATACTGCAGTTGACAAATGATAAGGTCTGAGAAAGTCTTCAAAACAATTCCAACCTCCCTTGGTTATTATAAATTGATAGGCTATGGTAACCATAGGGAAAATAGTCCCTTTACCCCTGCCTATCAGCTCTACCTCTTGTACACTACCAATCTATCTGAGGACTTCTGCAATTCCCACTTTGAGAGGGACTTGATAGGGCAACAAGAATGGAGTGCTTTTAAAACCAAAAACTCTAAAAACTGTTGAGACTGGATATAGATAAATGTCACCCCAATTATGAACAATCTTTATACTCTCTACAAATTCTTTTGGTCTAATAAATTCCAAAAGAACCTTGGGGATTCTTGGGTTTTCTGAGCAGAGGAGAGTCCTAATCTTGGATGCAAAATATTTATCAAATTTTAAGAAACTGGCATCCTCTCTGTCCCATGACAACACAGTATTCCATAGTTGCACTGGCATCTTTTCTCCCTCTTTCTCTTTTATGAGGTCCAGTCCACTAGCAAAGTAATCACCACTTTTGAATAGAAATAGATGCATAAGGAGTGAATACCATCCAAAAGGCCTATCCACCTTCCCATTTTTTATTCCTATTAGCCCTCCATGGATAGAATCAATGATGAAAGAAGCATAATCAAATGTTACTGAAAGGGAAGGATTCAAAATTTGAGCAATCATTAGCAAGTAGTGATTGGGCATATTTGCCTCAGCATCTTCTCCAAAAATCTGGCAGAGTGACCAATACATTCCCTTATCCCTGAGGGTGAACAGATTTAATGAGAAGGGCTCTTCTGTGTTGGGTCCTACAACTGTCAACCCACCTATCTTCACAAAAAATTCCTTAAGAGGCCCATTTCTAAGGTGGTTCCTCTGTGCACTGTATACCTGAGCTAATGATTTGAAGTTAATGGGTTCTAGAAAATTGGTAAACTCATTTAGCCCAAAAGCACTTCTGAATTCCTCATTATTGATTTCAATGAGGGCTTTCCCATTTGTGTTCCTAATACTTCTTGTGACTGGATCATAATTATGTGCAATTTAAGTCAATAGATCCATGTCCATGAATACCCCTGGAACTACCAACTTTCCTATGTCTAATTCCTAGATGCTATTTTGTGGAGCCGGAGAATTTCTCATTCCAAATCCAACCTTGAATAACCCCAACCCAGACAATCTAACCTATGGATCTCTCAACTAGTTGCCCTTATCATATAGCCCTTATCCTATCTTCAAACGAGGAGCTCTAGGCACTAATTCTTTCACTTTTGATGCCTGGTTAGTTGACAACATCAACTGCTCAAGAAAATTATCACAAATGGCCCTCTCCTGATAATTAACCTTCCCAGAAAACTCTCTCTTAGGTGCCATTTTAAAAATGCAAGCAATCAAAATACTACCCCCAAATGGTTCAGCAACAAATCAAGACCTTAATTAAAACACCACAAAGAAATTGCCACACAAAAGTACAAGAAAACCTGATCTTAGCTCGAAGGAATCTTCTCTGTAACTGAATTGACTCACTCTGTATTTGAAGATAAAAGCTCTATATTTGAAGACAAAAGCTCTGTATCTCCTCTTCTGCAACAATTCTTTTGAATGATACCTTTACTCAATCGACGGGAGATCATATATGGTACCCAGGGTCTTAACTGCAACATTGATTTTGCATGTTTCGGTCGTCCCTTCAGAATTGAATTCCTGAGAGAATTCAAATTTTTGCTCTAATGGGTCATAACATTCCTACAATTCTTTCCTTTCACTCTTTTGCTGTTTCGTGAAGCATAACCTTTAGGCAATTTCATTAAATGAAATCACGCCAACTGTCCGATCGACAGAAACTTGATCGGCCGTTAAACTGACTTAATAGTCTTGCCTTTTCATTAGGCCCCACCTCCTTTTCACCATTTCACAGACTTTATCTTTCGAGCACTTCTCCTTCGCGAAACTGCACCAAACGTTAGATGGAATTCTAACTGCTCGGCATTTAACTCTCACCAGGACTGCCGATATCTTTATTAACCGCGCCTTTACCTTGACTGCTAGTAGTTTTTCACTATTTTGCGAAGCTTAAACATCTTTCAGCTTCAGGCCATGAAACAACATGAGGCGTCGGATCAAATTGGAGATGACCATCCTTTAAGGGAAACCCTTTATGCCTACTTTTCTTACACTACTTTTTATTGGTTATTGATTACCACGTGGCACTCAACCATTGGTTTTAGAAAACCATTCAAGCCTAGTTCAACGTCAACCACGTGTCTCTCCCTTTTATCGCCGGTTACACCTTGGCGGGCCCTCAACCTCTTATGAAACCATGTGTCCACATACACGTCACCATCTAGCTTGACACTTGGATGAACCCCTTTTACTTTCACTACTTCATGAAGCATATCCTTCAAGCATCTCGCAACCGCGAAATAACGCCAGCCATTGGATCAAAATGAAGTTGATCCTCCTTTAACCTTATGTTCTATCTGCCTTCGGGTACGAAAAAAAAACCTTTTTGTCATTTCGCAGGGCATAAAGCATGAGTATCTTACCCTTGCGAATTCATGTTGGCCATTAGATTATTTTTTACTTGCTCGATGCTTAACCATCTGAACTAACTCTGGCAAACGTGGGCCCTCTGACTCAACCTCAAACACCTGGCATCTAGTCACTTTCAAAGCTGACATGTCAGTCTTTCATTTGCTGAGAGAAAACACTAGGTTCCACCTCATCCTTGCCACCTGTATCTACCAGGTCACCTCTTATCCTGCGGCATGACTCACTTCTAGGACCCACCTTCTTTTAACCCTTGGACCAACCTCACTACCTATTGTGGCCTCTGCCATGTGCAACCATCTCACTCGCTCTCTAGACCAGCAGGACTATCTACTTGGAGTGCCACGTCATTTTGCCACTTCGCGAAAGATAACAGTCAAGCATTTTCATCCTATGAAATAGCATGAACCGTTAGATCAAATGAGACTTGATCACTTTTTAGTCACTTAGAAAATCCTCACATGCAGGGTCCCACCAAATGCTTTCACCATTTTGTGAAAGGTATTTCGCTTGCAAGTTCAGGCTGCGAAATAACGCCAGCCGTTGGATCTTGGACAAGATGAGACCTCTTTACACCGGGCCAAAATCACCATTTAGAACACATTTACTTTTCGCCATTTCACGGGTCTTAAACCACACGCAACTTTTCCTAACAAAGTAGTGAAAACCATAGATCTTCCTGAGAGATGCACACCACTTACTGGGCCCGACAACATTAGGAGGAAAATATATAAGGCATAAAATTTTATGATTAATTCAAATGACCACCTAGGCAAATGACAAGGGGGGACACTTCCTACGAACCTGGGACCCATTACTTAAGTGGATAAAGTAACGAAGGAATAGAAACCAAAGGGTTTTCTGATAAAACATTGAACAATTTAAGATTAAAACCCTAAACCCCTAGGACCTAACACAGAGCTGAATCAATTGATGGCATGTCTAATTCAAAATTTCTAAACTTAGCCGGTTTATGGGAAAAGAAAACCCATTTTTTAAATAGTGATAACAATATCATTATTGCTTTCTCATATAGTTGCATCAATAAAACAAGGAGATTTTCAAAGCCATTCACCTATCTGCACTAAAGGGAGAGAAGGTGGTTTCATTTCCTAGATACTTGTCAATGAAGTTTTAGGAGGTCTTTACTTATTTATCTTAAATATCACCATGTGATTGAGCTTTATCCATGGTTGTGTAGAGGTTTCACTATTAAGCCTTGTTACCCAAAATCTATTGACTGCTATATCTCAAACATTAATCAAATGCTCTAAGTCATTACAGATACCTAGTTGGTCATGTGGCTAGTGAAAAATCCAAAATTCTACTTCAGTGTTGTTGTAATTGTCATACCCAAGTAGGTTTCATTACTTACAAGTCAAGGCAAGAAAATAAAAAAGAAAAGTTATGCCAAATATCCATCTCAAGGAAAAATGATGTAGGAGCACTAGTCTAGTTCTTACCGGTTGAGCAGTTTTCAGTTGAGATCATGGCATTTCTTCTTGTTTGAGTGTTTAGCATTGTGGTTTTGGGTTTATTTCTTATGTTTGTAGTCTTGTTCGTGTTCGAGTTTCTTGTTTTTTGGATTTAATTTCGATGAGTTATCGATTCTAGTATTGGCCCGGTTGATATGTTCTTACTAATTAGTCTAGCAATGTGTTGAGAAAAGTTGGATCAGGTTATAGTTGATCTCTGTGACTTGCGGATCGTGGATTTATGTTTCTTGTGTCGTGTCCGATGTTCCCAGAGGACCGCACATTTTTTTATGCATTTTGGAAGTTGTTCTTAATTATTTGAGTCGACATGTTACCGTTACACATTTCATGAACCGATTGGTCTTTGGGCCGACTTGATTGAGTTTTAATTACTTGTGGATGGTATAAATGAAAGCTTGTGAATCATTTGAGAAGGAAAAATTAAGAAGATCAAAGATAGAGTTTAGAGATCAAGCGAAGATGTAGATCCAGCGAGATTTTAATCCGAAGGACTAAGGCCGAAAGGCTGAGGTCTAGATTAGGGTAGAACCGACAGACTATTTCCAGAGGCCAATCTAATATGTGGATGATCTACAGATCCTGTAATTGTGTTTTATTGTATGTATCCTGGATTGTGATCCAGCATGTGGCATATGTAATTCATTAAACTATTATAAGAAGTGTTCCTATTGTTTACTGGTTATGTGTTCAGTTATGTTACCGGTTGTTCTTTCTATTGTTTCTAGAATCTTGTTACTGGTTACTGGTTATTTTGCATGGTTTATGTGTTAGGGTGCAAGGTTGGGCTTTCCTTCATTGGATCTCCCTACCTTGACTACACCAAGTGGTATCAGAACTAGTTTGTGAACCTGTTGTTGGACAGAGTATTGATTGTGCACCAGTTGGTTGGAGAGGAAGTTGAGGCAGCTTATGGACTTATTCAGATTGTCAAACATGAGGCAAAACAAGGTTTGTAGGTAGATCACCGATCCTAGAGTTTGAGTTTGAGGTAGTTAGTGGGTGGAGACTTGAACAGATCGCCAATTGAGGTAGGTTGCAGTTTGCATTCGTAGATCATCGTGGAGAGGCAACTGAAAGTTGTAGTCAGATTACCAAAACCCCTTGAGGCAGTTGCAAGTACCTACTTGTGTGGGGGAAAAAAGCGAGACTAGGTCAACATACCCTAATCCTACTCTTTGACACACATTACAGAATACGAAAGAGCCTAGAGATATCGC
This sequence comes from Cryptomeria japonica, assembly GCF_030272615.1. Classification (NCBI taxonomy): domain Eukaryota; kingdom Viridiplantae; phylum Streptophyta; class Pinopsida; order Cupressales; family Cupressaceae; genus Cryptomeria; species Cryptomeria japonica. The sequence continues at coordinate 39,550,729 of NC_081406.1, read as the reverse complement.
ACAATTGGCTACTTCTTTTGGTGAAAGAGAGAGCCACAGGATATCTATTAGGATTCCTATTCCCTTGTTGAAATTGTAAGATCAAGTAATGCAAGTTCAAACCCTAATCTCAAAATGCAAGTATGAACTAATAACAAGATTGCAGAATTGAGATTAAACAATGAACAGCTGTAAGTACAAGGATGAAATAAGAATGCAGATATGTACCCGGAGTCAAAATCGGACTGAAAATGTTCGGGACGGGGGCGCGGGCGCCACTGTCCTGAAAACTGCACCGGAAACCACTGTTCTGCACTCTGAAACACTGTCTGGAAACTATCTACAAACTGTCTGTTCGGAGGACCAGGGCGCCCAGCGCCTATGTCCCAGGGACCAGGGCGCCCAGCGCCCCTGTCCTGGCAGGACCAGGGTGCCCAGCACCCCTGTCCCGGTCTCCTGCTCTGCAATTTCACACAAAGTGCTGCCCCAACTTTCTCTCTCCGGATCTGTATCCTGCGGCGTCGTCCGAATCCTGAAACCTACAATAATATCTGAAAAGGGGGAGGGGCGGCTATATAGGGTTTTTCCTTAGTCAAACCCCCACTTCAGTGATTTCCACCTCCACAAATAGCCAAGTTGTTTTGTAAAATATATTGTGTGTGCAGACCTAGTGTGTGTGCAAGGTCCAAAAATGCAAGAAAGCAAACTAAAGCAACCTAGAAAGTAAACCCTAATTGCTTGCAAATGATAATGTAAATTCTCTAAATCAAGATGCAATGTGATCTAAAGCATGAATAAATGATGCATCAAAGCTTATGCAAAGACATGAAAACAATACAAGATCATACCCAACCCTCAAGGGAGGAGTACAAGCCAATCTTCAGTCGGTAATCTCCTATTGTTCTTCAATGTCTTCCAAGCCCTAAGTGAATGAATGAATTTGATAGATGCTTGATAGAAAGATGTTGTAAGATGTTGAAGTCCTCAAAGATCTGCTCTTTCGCTGCATATGAAGTTCCTGAAAACAAAAATCCGATCCCTTCAAATGAGGAAAGAGAGCCTTTTATGTATGAAACCCGAGATCGTAAATTCGTATTTTGGCCGACCTAGAGATTGAATATCCCGCCAATTTCTTGGGGTTAAGCTTTATTTCATGATTGGATCGCGCTCCTAAAATTTCGGGAAAAATGTCCGGGACCATGTGCACTGGGCGCCACGGTCCCGACAACTTTTCACCAAATTTTCAGGGCCGTCGGATATGATGATTTTAGAGAGAATCCCGAACTTACAGGTGATTTTGAGATGTTTTGACCCCGAAACCAAGCCCCCAAGTTCGGAATAGGACTTAATTAGGGTTTTTGATTAAGTGATGCATTGAAGGAATAAAATGCGAAGGGCGTGCTTTAGTGAAAGGGCCCAACTTTGTGATGTAAAGAATGATGAAATGGAACCTTAGACCTAATTAATTTGATTAATTAAGTGCTTAAGGAGAAATGCAATGTAGAATGCAAAATGCACTAAGGCGGGTGCTAAACTAGGTGTGAAATTGTACCACCCTAGCGAGTGCATACAATTTACGACGTTACATTTAGCCCCCACTTTAGCGGTCATATGAGTACTACGTGCATATGAAAGCTAAAGTACAAAAAAGTAAACATCATTTGAAAAAAGGATATATCCATAAGTTGTCGGACGAAGCCCCCAGCGGTATCTGCAGTACACAGTTAGGAACCGCACCCTACAAAACAAACGTTAGATCACAAAATCACCTAATGCTTACTAGGGAAAGTGATGAAATCTGTGAGTAGCTATATGCCCCCCCCTATTTCGACTTGCTTATTTAGGGAGGTGAAACAGGGTAGCATGTTTACTTGCAACAAATTGTGTAAGAGAGTGTTGATGAGGGATGTTCGCGAAATAGGCTTCATCAGACCACTTTTTTGGAACATCCCGGGAGTAAGAGAAGGAAAATATGATTCCAACGCAACGAACGGCTCGAAAATCGCATCTCCCAAACTCATGTTATGATAAAATGAATGACAGAGGAAAAATTAGGGTTTCACAAAGTAAGAATAAACGAACAAGAGTATATACTCCGAAAGTGACACTTGTATTCGTCACTTTGTCGATTTCAGGATACTATTCAGTATAGCGGAGCCCACCTAGCCATCATCATGCCTTCACGACGACCGGAGCATCCTACGAGGATTGAGAGCCTGCGCCAGGCCGTGATCGACGATGAGCCACTGGACGAGGTGAGTTGACTGAATGTTTGACTTTTGATTTTTCGCATGTTTGAATTTTTTGTGATCGTATGCGGGCCTCGAAGGCTGACATTAGAAAGGATGACATATCTAGCAGACAGCTTGCGGATTCTAGCCCTAGTGTTCCTATTAGCGGAATCAGGGAAGGTACCATCGGTCAAATATCTTATGATATGCGAGAACCATTCATCTAAGTCTACAAAGTCACAACATGTTATCAAGCTAGAATCATCTTCAATAGCTGGAGAAATAAGATTGTGAATAACGAAATTAAGATCTACCATAGGGTCTTCTAAAGATACTAGAGAAGCCACACATGCCATTGCATCCGCATGTCGATTATCTTTTCGAGGAACGGGATCCATAGTATAAGAATCAAAATTTTGTAATAGAGAGATAGCAAGATCTTTATATTGTGATAATTTGTCTTGTTTTGCTTGATATATTCCTATTACTTGTCTTATAATCAATTGCGAATCTCCATAGATATGTATGTGTTTTATATTTAGAGCCAAGGCTGCCTTTATTCCCGCTATAAGAGCCTCATACTCAGCAATGTTATTGGTACACAGGAAATTTAGACGATATGATAAAGGAATGGGTTTCTTTGTAGGAGAAATTAGAACAACACCTGCCCCCGATCCCGTACGACACTTAGAGCCATCAAAGTATAACTCCCAAGTTTCATCTTTCTCTATAGAAAGAATGAAGTCATCGGGAAAGGACTCAGGGTTAGGGAAGGAGAAAGGCGAAGGGGCCTCAACTAAGTGATCGGTCAACGCTTGTCCTTTAATTGCTCTTTGTGAAACAAATTTAAGGTCAAATTCAGTTAACATCATAACCCACTTAGCTAGACGTCCTGATAAATCAGTTTTAGAGAAAAGATGCTTCAAAGGATCAAACTTAACCATGACGTGGACTTCTGAATTTAAAAGATAATGTCTCAATTTCTGAGTCGCAAATACCAAGGCCAAGCATTGTCTTTCTATCGCAGAATATCGGGTCTCATAATCGAGTAAGGTACGACTTATGTAATAAACTGGACATTCCTTACCATCTTTATCATGTTGTGCTAACAATGCTGCTAGAGCATGAGAAGAAGCAGCTGTATACAAAAGAAAGGGTTTAGAAGGTTCGGCCGGTTGAAGAATAGGAAGACTAGCCAAATACACTTTTAAATCTTCAAATGCTTGCTGACAAACCTCATTCCATTGAAAAGTGATATCCTTTTTAAGAAGTTGAGTAAAAGGAAAGGTACGATCCACAAGTTGAGACACAAACCTACGAATGGCTTGAATCTTTCCTTGTAAGCTTTTAAGTTGAGACACATTTCGAGGAGGTGGCATGTTAACAATAGTATCTATTTTCTTAGTATCCACCTCAATCCCACGATGCGAAACTATGAACCCTAATAGCTTTCCACTATCCACACCAAAAACACATTTTCAGGGATTCAAGCGCATGTGATATTTACGAATTCTTTCAAAGATTTGATGGAGGATCTTAACATGATCCATGCGAAGAAAGGATTTAGCTAAAATATCATCAACATAATCCTCTAAAATCTTGTGCATATAATCATGAAAGATAAGGGTCATCGCTCATTGATAAGTTGCACTGGCGTTTTTAAGTCCAAAAGGCATCATTATCCAACAAAATGTACCCCAAGGAGTAGTGAAAGCAGTTTTGAATTGATCTTGAGGGTTTATGAAAATTTGATTGTAGCCTGAAAAACCATCCATGAAGGATAGCAAGGCATGTCCTGCCGTAGAGTCAACTATCATGTCAATGTTTGGAAGAGGGAAATCATCTTTTAAAGAAGCCTTATTCAGATCCCGAAAGTCGGTACACATCCTTATTTTGTTATCTGGTTTAGCCACAGCGACAATATTTGAAATCCATGGGGAATAGTCAATAGGGCGGATAAATCCAGCCTCCAACAATTTTTCAATCTCAGCTTTAACAAGCAAAGCCACCTTAGGATTCATTTTTTGAATCTTTTGTTTCATGGGCTTAGCGTCAGGAACTAAGACAATATTATGAGTAACGATCTTAGGATCTATACCAGGCATGTCAGAATATGCCCAAGCAAAAATCTCAGGGAATTCATGCAATAGTTCTTCATATTGTTTCTGTTCCTCTTCATCCAAACATTTCCCAATTTTAATAACTTTCTCTTTGTTGCAAGGATCCATCTTAACATCAATGGTGTCACTTATGAGAAGATTACTTTGTTGAGGAGTATCCTTTAACTGAGGGAATTCTTTCGCAATCTCATCATTATCAATCTCTTTTCCAAAATAGGCTTCGGTGTTCAAACAATAAGGGAGTCCCCTATTGTGATGATAACGAGGAAGAGTGTCATAAGCTCCCAAGAACTCAGCTAAAGCATCATCGGTAGGGAAGATATCCAAAGCACAGGCACACGATGGATCCCCATCAATATACTCAGGATGTTGTATTGATAGAGATGTAGAGATAGCATTAACACTAATGCATGGTCTTCTAGAAGCTTTAGTACGTCTGGAGGGATTAAAGCCAAGTCCAAAGGCATAATTGTGAAAATTAGTCTCTAGAGGAACTCTTATCCCTTGTTCATGAGCACCACAACCTTTTCCATGATACCCATGCTTAGCAAAAATGCGAAAACCACGACCATAACGATCAGCCATTTCAAGAAGAGAAGGTGGTTTTTCATAAGACAAAGAATCAAACTCTTCATAATTATAGATGTAAGGAGAAGCAGTTTGAGAAGCAGCAACAAATTATTACTCATAGATTCAGGTAAGGTTGATTGATTTTTAGTTTCTTCTTTCTTTTCAACTTTATGATTTTCAGCTTCTTCCTTCTTTTCAATTTTAATTTCTCTAGAAGGAACCTTATATTCACCCACAAAGGTAGGGTTAAAATCAAGAGATCCCCAATCATCCTCTGCGAGGACCTTCTCAGGATCAAAATCCTTTTTATGTGTATTTTCAAGTCGAGAAGGATCTTCTTCAGGAGTTCCAGGTGCATCCAAAGGATTTTGATCATCAAAGAGCGAAGACTCAGCGATAGGTTTCTTGTTTAAAGAGTCATTACTAGACGAGGGTGGCTTAGAAGACTCTCCTTTGGAATTAGATGTTTGTAGACAAGCTTGAAAATTAGTATCACCCATCAAAGTGTATGTCTTATTGTTATAAACGAATTTAACTTGTCTATGCAATGTAGAGGGGACAGCTTGCATGTTGTGAATCCAAGGCCTCCCTAATAACAAGTTATATGTTAAATTTCCCGGAATAACATGGATAGGAGTAGGCAAAGTAACAGGTCCCACTGTGAGAGGTAAGGTGATGATACCTAATGAAGTCTTAGCCACATTGTCAAAGCCACGAATGGGACGAGAGTCAGGCTCCATAAGAGACGTATCCACATTCATCTTATGCAATAGATTAATGCTACACACATTGAGGCCAGAGCCATTATCTACCAGTGTTCGTCTTATAGCCATGTCTTTCATGACAACCACAATCATCAAGGGATCATATTGTTGTTGAATTTCACTAGTAGGCAACTCATCTTGAGAAAACACAATTTGAGCTTTAGGATTCATCACACAGTTAACAAAAGATGCTATATTACTAGATGTATTTGGTGGAGGAACATTCAAATCTTTCAAGGCATCTTGTAACATTCCATGATGGGCGGAAGAAGTTTGAATCAAATCCCATAGGCATATCTTAGCAGGGGTAGCTTTAAGTTGTTCTATGAGATCATATTCCTTACCCATAACTTGCGAAATACGGGGAGCTTGAGGAAGAACTGGTTGAGGATTAGGAAGGGAAACTAGAATAACAGGAGGAGGATTAGGTTGCCTATTATTTCTAGTATGATAAGTATGGGCAACCGCATGATAACTCTCTCTAGTTATTTGTTTAGCATAATTGTAAGGACTTATAGGTTTTCTCCCTTGTATAGTGATGATTGGTTTATTCGAGGTACGAAAGGAATCATGATCATACCTCCCTTGGACAGTAAGGAGGGGTGATTTAGGAATTTGAAAGGTAGGAGAAGGATAAGCACCTTGGACTTCAAAGAGAGGCTTATTATGTTCATTCAAATTTATCATGTTAACCAATTTAGAGGTCTTGTTTTTGTTTATAGGTTTCGACAAAGCCACAAAGTCATCAAGAGCATCATCCAACAAAGCATGATCATATCGGTTAAAAGGTTTGTTTTTTGATTCAAAAGGAGACATCTCCTCATATAGGGGATTATTGAAAACAACCATGTTACTAGATTCAGGGGAAGAGTTGATAGGAATGTATCCTTGAGAGGAATCATTCGACTTATCTTTCTCATCACACCTAAATGGCATAGTAACAAGGTTTATGAGTTTTTGGTAAAATGAAGGTTTAGCATCCTTAGGGTTTAATAACTCATCTAAAGCTTCATCTAATTCATCTTGGCTATACTCATAATAATCATCAAAAGCATGAACATTTTGTAAATAAAAATCTGACATTTTGAAAAGATTGCATAAAATTTAAACACCCAATGCAAAGAAACACACTCTTTTTTTTTTTTTTTTTTTTCTTTTTTTCTTTTCTCTTTTAATGAAAATGAAAACACACTAAATCTAGATCTAGATCTAACAAATGTAATGCAAGAGGAAGCAATGATAGATTCACGTCGGGTTCACCAAAATGTGTGGTGAAAAAAAGTGAGACTTGGTCAACATACCCTAATCCTACTCTTTGACACACATTACGGAATATGAAAGAGCCTAGAGATATCGCACAATTGGCTACTTCTTTTGGTGAAAGAGAGAGCCACAGGATATCTATTAGGATTCCTATTCCGTTGTTGAAATTATAAGATCAAGTAATGCAAGTTCAAACCCTAATCTCAAAATGCAAGTATGAACTAATAACAAGATTGCAGAATTGAGATTAAACAATGAACAGCTGTAAGTACAAGGATGAAATAAGAATGCAGATATGTACCCGGAGTCAAAATCGGACTGAAAATGTTCGGGACGGGGGCGCGGGCGCCACTGTCCTAAAAACTGCACCGGAAACCACTGTTCTGCACTCTGAAACACTGTCTAGAAACTGTCTGTCCGGAGGACCAGGGCGCCCAGCGCCTCTGTCCCAGGGACCAGGGCGCCCAGCGCCCCTGTCCTGGCAGGACCAAGGCACCCAGCTCCCCTGTCCCGGTCTCCTACTCTGCAATTTCACACAGAGTGCTGCCCCAACTTTCTCTCTCCGGATCTGTATCCTGCAACGTCATCCAAATCTCGAAACCTGCAATAATATCTGAAAAGGGGGAGGGGCGGCTATATAGGGTTTTGCCTTAGTCAAACCCCCGCTTCGGTGATTTCCACCTCCATGAATAGCCAAGTTGTTTTGTAAAATATATTGTGTGTGCAGACCTAGTGTGTGTGCAAGGTCCAAAAATGCAAGAAAGCAAACTAGAGCAACCTAGAAAGTAAACCCTAATTGCTTGCAAATGATAATGTAAATGCTCTAAAACAAGATGCAATGTGATCTAAAGCATGAATAAATGATGCATCAAAGCTTATGCAAAGACATGAAAACAATACAAGATCATACCCAACCCTCAAGGGAGGAGTACAAGCTAATCTTCAGTCGGTAATCTCCTATTGTTCTTCAATGTCTTCCAAGCCCTAAGTGAATGAATGAATTTGATAGATGCTTGATAGAAAGATGTTGTAAGATGTTGAAGTCCTCAAAGATCTGCTCTTTCACTGCATATGAAGTTCCTGAAAACAAAAATCCGATCCCTTCAAATGAGGAAAGAGAGCCTTTTATGTATGAAACCCTAGATCGTAAATTCGTATTTTGGCCGACCTAGAGATTGAATATCCCGCCAATTTCTTGGGGTTAAGCTTTATTTCATGATTGGATCGCGCTCCTAAAATTTCGAGAAAAATGTCCGGGACCATGTGCACCGGGCGCCACGGTCCCGACAACTTTTCACCAAATTTTCAGGGCCGTCGGATATGATGATTTTAGAGAGAATCCCGAACTTACAGGTGATTTCGAGATGTTTTGACCCCGAAACCAAGCCCCCAAGTTCAGAATAGGACTTAATTAGGGTTTTTGATTAAGTGATGCATTGAAGGAATAAAATGCGAAGGGCGTGCTTTAGTGAAAGGGCCCAACTTTGTGATGTAAAGAATGATGAAATGGAACCTTAGACCTAATTAATTTGATTAATTAAGTGCTTAAGGAGAAATGCAATGCAGAATGCAAAATGCACTAAGGCGGGTGCTAAACTAGGTGTGAAATTGTACCACCCTAGCGAGTGCGTACAATTTACGACGTTACACTACTGATCAATTGTCAAACCAGATCAAGTGATGGGACTCACTTTTCAATTAACCCCAAGAGTCTGATGCACGAGCACCGATCTAGTTCTTGCCGGTTGAGCAGTTTTCAATGGAATTGCTTGAGATCGTGGCATTTCTTCTTGTTTGAGTGTTTAGCATTGTGGTTTTGGGTTTATTCCTTGTGTTTGTAGTCTTGTTTGTGTTCGAGTTTCTTGGCTTTTAAATTTAATCCCAGCAAGTTATCGATTCTGGTATTGGCCCAGTTGATATGTTCTTACTGGTTAGTCTAGCAATGTGTTGAGCGAAGTTGGATCGGGTTACGGTTGATCTCCTTGACTTGTGGATCGTGGATTTATGTTTCTTGTGTCATGTCTGATGTTCTCAGAGGACCATGCATTTTTTTATGCATTTTGGAAGTTGTTCTTAATAATTTGAGCCAACATGTTACCGTTACACATTTCATGAATCGGTTGGTCTTTGGGCTTACTTGATTGAGTTGTAATTACTTGCGGATGGTATAAATGGAAGTTTGTGAATCATTTGAGAAGGTGAAAGTAAGAAGATCGAAGATAGAATTTAGAGATCAAACGAAGATGTCAATCCGACGAGATCTAATCCAGTGGACTGAGGCCGGAAGGCTAAGGTCCAGATTAGGGTAAAACCGACAGACTATTTCTGGAGGCTGATCTGATATGTGGATGATTTGCGGATCTCATAATTGTGTTCTAAGCATTGTGTGTATCTTGGACTATGATCCATTATGTGGAATATGTAATTCATTAAACTATTATAAGAAGTGTTCCTATTGTTTACCGGTTATGTGTTTTGTTATGTTATCGTTTGTTCTTTCTGCTATTTCTGGCATCTTGTTACTGGTTACTGGTATATTTTTCATGGTTTATGTGTTAGGCTGCAAGGTTGGGTTGTCCTTCATTGGATCTCCCTACCTTGACTACACCACAAAATAGCACATATATTTAACTAAAATATCATGCCAAAATGTACAATAAAGCTTGACTAAGGGAACATGCGAGTAACTCCATTAGGGATATGGACGTATGTTGGCAATGGAGCAATATTCAAGAGATTACAGTGTATAACCTTGTCGAAGCCCTAAAATCTTGCTAGAAGTGAGGCTCTATCCAGGTTGCTTTTGAAGTCATAATAACACATGTAGCTAGCCACATAGGATTCTAAGGGTCTTTGATGGTTATAAGAGTTGAAATAAACTCAAGTGCACACATATGGGCAAAAGGAGATCAAAGTTTCAAGAATTGATGGAGAAGTTTTCTACTCCTCCATTCATAAATCTTGATTACATAGTGTGTTAAGATTGGATGATCTAAATTCTTTTGAGAATGGATTGAGCTCCTATCTCTAAAACTTTTCACACCTTTAATTCAATAAGTGCATTTCAGAATGAAAGACACATACACTCACCCTTGTTCAAATAGGAATCACATATTCATCTTGCATCTTGCATTAGAATAACTTATATCAAAAAGTCATTGTCTCCATACACATCGCCTAGATCATCATGTCATCATAGGTCTGCATACTTGGGGGCATAACTGAAAAAATCCTAAAAATTGTAAAAAGTCCTGAAACAATCTTAAAAATCAGAAAATGATCCTAAAAAAATCAATTAAAAACATTCAAATAAAATCTTTAAAAAATCATTAGTCGGTGGATTGACATTTTCGTCAACAGGAAACCACACGAAACCATGGCCTGCCTTAGCGGATCTATTGAGAGAGAGTGCAGGGGTTTCAAGATTAGACGATGACTATGCTCTCCTATGCGATGGAACATAAGCCATCTTTGCTTCTTCTACAGTATTATTGCATGGCAGAAAGAATGTTATAGGTTTCAACTTCGAATAAAAAAATATGCAACGCTTCAGGAAATGAAAAGTTTCAACTGTGACGCTTCAGAAAAGAAAATTTTTGGTAGTACCATTTCAAAATAGAGCATGTGAGATCAGAATTTATAGGAGTTTATGAAAACTAGGACACTCCATGCACATACCTTTCGACATTGCCATTCCATAGTTGGAGACTGAGTGTGATTTCTAGGTCAAGATATATCTTACTTACCGCTTGATCATCTCACTCAATCCAGCAAACTAGTATATTAGATCTCATTTTAGAGAATTTCAGGATCGGTGAACATTATATTTAATGATGGTTGGATCCAATTGTATCAAAACGGCTGACTGAGATCGGTCTTGTTATGGATCATTTCATACAATTGAGCAATCAGAAATAATATAGTGATCGAACATGGCTGATAGAGGACATTTGGGTTCATGGGCATATGTGGGCTGGGAAGACCCGCCTCATGTTCTGCAGTGGGTCTACACGAACGACAGATGGAAGGACATGGTGATACAGGTAAACTGGAGTGGAAATAACAAGGTTTTTCAGCCAGCTTCAAAATACTTTCAAGGCTTCTTTGGGAACAGACACAATGTGGCATGGAGGCAAAATAACAATGGAAGGAGATTCACTCAAGGGTGTTTTAATAATGGTATGAACCAAGGGAATTCTGAGAAGCAATTCAAAGGCTTTTCAAGGAAATGGTCTTTGGATCTGGGCAATCAGCGAACGTTTGCTAGGGTTTCTGTTTCTTCACAGCAGGTGGGAAATAAGATAAATGTGAACCTCAAGGAAGCTAGTCCGGAAAAGGTAAGTGAGATACCTTTTGATCCTATTATGCCAAGGGTTTCTTCATCATGGGTTTGGGCTCCTATCCCTTGTATCGATCTTTTAGGTTCCTATGTCGATAAGAAAGCGAATTGTTTGCATACGAATGCTATTTCTAGGGAAATTTGGTGTGATCAAATTACTTTGTTCGATCTTTATCATAAATTGCAGAAAAGATGGGGGATATGCATTATTTTCAATTATTGTCTGCGAATGCTTTTATTATTGTCTTTGATTCTCCTTCTTTCAGAGATGAGGTATTAAGAACTTCACATCATTAGTTTGGAAAACATTTAATTTCAATTGCGGCTTGGAAACCTTTTTTTGTTCCTTCTTGGTCTAGTTCGAAACTTATTTCTTTCTGGTTTGGTTTACCTAAAATTCCTTTTGAATTTATGGATCCAGATGTTCTTGAGAAAATTGGAAATACTATTGGAACTTTTTTAACATCTAAAATGGACTTTGTGGAGGGGGAGGTTCTGGTAAAAATTTGTGTTCTTATTAACCCTAACAATGTTTGCCCCCGTACTTGTAATATGAAGTCTCATGATGGTATTTGGCACCAGTCAATTGAGAAATTAGATACGGAGCTTCTTAAGTCTCCTTTACTTTTGGATGCTCCTTTACTTATGGATTTTAAGAAAAACCAGCAGGTTGTTGACTCTGTCCCTAAATCCCTTAATAAAGATAGTTTGTCAGCAGGACCTTTGATGGAAGGATGTGGAAATGTCTCTTCGCATAAATTGGTAGAAATAGGTCACATTAATCTTGAAAATAATCCATTGTGTCATAGTTATGGGAAACCAAATGATCACACTTCAGGTTCGGTCTCACTGTCATATTTACTGAAGACATTTTCTAATAACGGGGGTATAGTGGATGGTAATCCCCCGATGAATGGAGTAGATCACCCATTGATGATAGATTTCCCTAAGATGCCAAATAATCACACAAAGGGTAAGGATGACAATTTGTCTTCATGCACTCAAAAGGAGGTTTTGGATTCTTCAATGTATGTGAATTTAGATAAAAATGCAATGGTTGATATGGAAACTATTAAATAGGTACCTGCCATAGGTATTCCTAATGATGCTTCTTTAGTTCAGGAAATTAAGAATTTGGTGTCTAATAATTCCCCTTTGAATGTTGAAATTAATATGACTACTGAATCTTCCTTACGGAATAGTAATCCATCAGAGGTTGTCCCTTTTATTATGCCAGATGAGAATCTGGTTCAGCAAGTACATGATATTTTTAACAATCATGCACATCAAATGGATGAGGGTATTACTGATAGAGTTGTTTGTTCAATTGAGAATGATTTGGGGGCTATAAACTCGACCCTTCCAAGTTTTGCATTTGCTAATCCTTTTGCGGTTTTGGCTACAACAGAGTTGGGTTTTGAAGATAATCCATTTATCCTGGCTTCTCCAAAGTCATGCAAGAGTTTATCAATTGTACAACTCTGGTTTTTTCACCATCGGTGGTTTCTCCTAGGAGAGGTAGGCCTCCAAATAATCTTAAGACTCAAATGGAAATTGATGTTGGAATTCAAAAGACTTTGTCCCTTTCTCCTGTTGGTGGGCAAGGAAGGCATTCGGTCTCTCTTGGTAGGCCTAAGAAAACATGCCTAACTCCTGTAAGTGTAAAAAGAAAGAGGAGTAAAAGATTTGTGACTAGTCCTCCTGTGACAAGATCAGGGGCTGTGAAACGTAATTTGCAAGGTTGCTTTGGGGAAAGCAAAAATTCTCTGATTAATGGGAAGAGGGGAGTTTCGGCCTCCCCTCGAGGACAATGAGAATTATTTCTTGGAATGTTAGGGGCTTAAATGCACCTAACAAGAGACACTTAATTAAGTCCCAGATGGACTTAATTAAGTGTGATATTTTTATGTTGCAAGAAACAATGTTGTCAAAGGAGTCTACTGATTTGGTTTTTTCATCTTGGAGAAGGTGGAATTTTCTTTCTTCTCTGGCTTGTGGTGACTCAGGAGGTTTGGCACTACTTTGGAATAATTATAATATTGAAGTACAATTAGTGGCATCTGCTACAAATTGGATGTTGGCTTTAGTTATAAGCAAGATTTTGAAGGTTAAATTCTGGCTTTTTAACATTTATGCTCTATCAAGAATTCAAGGGAAGAGTAAGTTATGGGGTGAATTAAAGAGGATTTATTCTCCCTTAAAACATGGTTCCTTTATTATCTTTGGGGATGATTTTAATGGTATCACTGATTTAGATGAGAAAAGAGGAGGTGTTTTCCCTAATAAAAGGATTATGGATGACTTTCAGGATTTCATTTCTGATATGAGCCTTTTTTTTTGCAAGTCTCAGAATGGGGTTTTCACATGGACAAACATGAGAAGGGATTTTTCTTAGATTGCTGAGAGATTAGATCAGTTTTTGTTATCTGAGAATTGGATTGATTCAGATTTTGAATTCTTTTCCTCTATTCTACCTATCTCGAGTTCTCATCATTTTCCAATTTCCCTTTCAGTTATTGAGGATAGGGCTTCTTTTAAGTCTCCATTTAAATTTGAGCCCATGTGGTTTAGGGATTCTTCCTTTTTGCCTCTTCTTATGAAATGGTGGAATTCTGCTCCTTTTTTATCTAGGTCCCGTATGTTTCAGATTGCTAAGAAGTTAACTTATTTGAAATTGAATATCAGGGAATAGAATATCTCGCATTTTAAGAACATTTTTCAGGAGAAACAAAGGATTCAAGATATGATTGAGTGTTTTAATACTCATGTGCTTCAACATGGTATGGTGCCACAAGTTTTTGATGAATTGAAGTCACTAAAATTATAGCTTGAGGAGGTGTTAGCTAGAGAGGAAATCTATTCGAGACAAAAATCTAGAGAGTTATGGCTTTTAGATGGTGACAGGAACACAAAAAATTTTCATTCTTCAACTAAGATTAAAAGATGTAAGAATAGGATATCTTGTATTCAGTGTTAGAATGGGAATTTATTGATAGAGCCAAAGGACATTGCTTCAGAGGCAGTTAGGTTTTTGAAGTCATTATTATCTTTGAAAAATGGAAATCTCAGCAATGATATTATATCTAATATTCCTCCTTTAGTATCTTTGGAAGACAATAAGATGTTGATGTCTCCCTTTTCCTTAGAACAATTTAAGAGTGTTGTCTTTGCCATGAATCCGGATAAAGCCCTGGGACCAGATGGTTTTACTCCTTTATTTTTTTAGAAATGTTGGGATTTTTTGGGAAATGATGTTTTATTGGCTCTCGAGGAAGCTAGGAGAAATAGGTCTATTTTAAAAGAACTTAATACTACAATAATTGAAATTATTCCTAAACAAGAGGATACTAAGACTTTTACTGACTTCTGCCCCATTGCTTTATGTAACACTTTGTATAAGATATTTATGAAGGCAATTTCCCTTAGGTTGGCAAAAATTCTACCTAGGATCATTTCATTGGAGCAAGGTGGTTGTGTTCCCAGAAGGGAGACGGGAGAGGGTGCAATTGTAGCACATGAAGTGTTGCATTCTATTTCCACCAAAAGAACCCCGACCATGATACTTAAACTAGACATGATGAAGGCTTATGATAGAGTAGAGTGGGGGGCTTTATGTGTTGTTCTTGAGAAGTTAGGTTTTTCCAAGGTTTGGGTCAAATGGATTCATGCATGTATTTCTTCTGCAAGATTCTTGGTTTTAATTAATGGTTCTCCTTGTGGTTTTTTCACTTCCTCTAGGGGTTTGAGACAGGGAGATCCCTTTTCTCCCTTTTTCTTTATTCTCCTAGTTGAAGCCTTTAGTTGGGCTATTAGGGTTGCTAAAGTGGGGGGGCTTTGGAAAGGTATAAGGATTAAGAATATTCCCCAAATTATTTCTCATTGTCTCTTTGCAGATGATACTCTGTTATTTGGACATGATTTGTTAGTTGAGGCAAAAGTCATTAAAGGAATAATACAAAATTATGCATCATTTTCTGGTCAGAAAGTGAATGGTGATAAATCAAGATTTTTTTCCTTAATACATCACAACTAGTTCAACATAGGTTGCAATCCTTTTGGGGATTTGAGACTAGAAATCTTCCATGTACTTACTTTGGGATTCCTTTCTTTGTTAAACAAGATAAGATTGGTTTTTGGGATAAGATTATTTTGGTCATTTCTAAAAGAATTCTCTCATGGAATCATAGATGGTTAACTTTCGTGGGTAAAATTGTTCTCATCAAGTCTGTTTTGAATATTGTTCCCATATATCTCATGTCTGATTTGAAGTCTCCAAAACCAGCTATTGTTAGTTTACAGGATACTCTTAGAGATTTTCTTTGGAACAATAATAAAGATGGCAAGAAGAAACTCCCTTTAGTTGCATGGGATAAGGTATGTTTGCCTAAGGAACTAGGGGGAACAAGAATTTGGAGTCTGGAGAATCAGAATTTAGCCTTAGGTGCTAAGTTGGTTTGGAAATTATATGACAAGCCTAGCTCCCTATGGGCACAGATTATGTTCACCAAATATTTAAATAATGGACCGAGAGAGTACATTTTTGAAGTCTCAAATTTGCCTTCGGGTTCTGCTATTTGGAATTTCCTTTGTAAATGTAGATTAGTTATTTTGCCTCATCTCTCATGGATTGTTCATAATGGTAGAAAGATCAGATTTTGGGATGAAGTGTGGAATGGACACACACCTTTGGTGAATATTAGGGATTGGTCTCCTCTGATCACTATTCTTTCCTCCCTTTGGGGTGTTTTTGTAATAGATTATTTTGAAATTGTGACTAGTGGACCCCTTAAGCTAGCTAGATGGAAGTCGATTGACTTCTTAGATGTTGATCAAAGCATGAAATTAGATTTTGAGAAGATTTTGGGGGATAGAATTCTATTTCTTTCTAATTCTGAGGATGAACTTATTTGGACAAAGAATATTTATGGTAAGTACATTGTTAAAGATGGTTACAACTCTCTTATGGTAGCTAAAGATTTATCTTCTTGGCTTTATAATTTGTTTTGGCATTCGGCTTGTCTTCCTAAAGCTGGAGCCTTTGCTTGGTTGGCAATTTAGGACAGAGTCCTTACAGGTATGAGACTAGATAGGCTTGGTATTACTATTGTTTTCCCTTGTGTCCTTTGTAACAAAAATTTGGAATCTTCTTCACACCTATTCCTACATTGTGATTATGCTTATGAATGTTGGCAATGGTTGTTTGAGAAGTTAAATATATCCTTTGTTATTGATAAGGATCTCATTTCCCATTTTAGATCTTGGCCCTTTATGTTTGCCTTATCTTTTTATGCATCCCTTTGGATCATATCTCCATCTATTGTGATTTGGAATGTTTGGCTAGAGAGAAACAACAAGATATTTAAAAAAACAAGGTCTCATGTGTCTGAGGTTCTATTAAAAATTGAGTCTTCAATCTCTGAGGTTGCTTTGTCATTTATTTATAAGAATTTGGAAAATCTTACTTCTTTTTCGCACTGGGATAGTAGAGTTACTAGAGTTTGGAAGTTGCTGTTAGTTTTACCCTCTCATGGTTCAATTTTAAAAAAGAATGATGCAATAGGTAAGAGATGCTCTGCTAGATGGAAACCTCCTCTGCAGGGGCACTTTAAACTGAATTTTGATGGGGCCTCTCGTGGTAACCCTGGGTTGGCTGGGGTAGGCATGGTAATTTATGATCACAATGCAAATTTTATTCGAGCTAAATGTCATGCTATTGGTTTTAAAACTAACAATTATGTAGAATTTCATGCTTTGTCTTTTGGATTGGATATGGCAATCTCTTTGGGAATTAAGGACTTAATAATTGAAGGTGATTCTATGGTGATTATTCAATGTGTTATGAAAAAGAAATCGAATTGTTGGAATTTGCAATATATACTTGATCCCATTTTACAAAAATTAGAATTGTTTGAATCTTTCTTGGTATCCCATTGTTACAGAGAAGTTAATAAGATTGCAAATTATTTGGCAAATTTAGCCATTGATAGCAATGCTAATCAACGAGAGGTGGGTTTTGAGGAAATTCCTTCTAGGGTATGGGAAGATTTGCAGCAATAGTCATATGATTTTCTTGAGTAACATTGATGTAAAATTTTATGATGATAATTATCCATGCTTTCCCCTTTCATTTCAAGTATTCATGTTCATTGTCTAGAGGAGAGTTCAAGCTCATGGTATTTGATACAATAGTATTTTTCCAAAGGTTTTTTGATACTTTATTTTTTGGTAGGAAGGTTTTTGGCTCATGGGATTTGGCACAGGGCTTTGGAAAATTTTGTCTTCTTCCATTGATAGCCGTTGTGGAGTCTACATTTGAAAATTATCCGATGGGTTTTTTTGGCAAATTGTCATATGGGCTCTATGCAAAACTGATATTATATGTGTTGTGACCGCATTTTGTATGTGGTTTTGGTCGAGGTGTATAAACTGATCCGTTATATACTATAGGTTTATTTTATGAGCTGTGACCGGAGGTTTTCTTCCCAGGGTTCTTTCCTCTAGTATGCTCTTTGAATCTTGTGTAAAAAATAAAAAATATTAATAAAAAAGTTTAGTGGAATAATCCACTTTTATTGAAAAAAAAAATCTTTAAAAAATCCAAAAACATTTGCAAAACACAAAAATCTTAAAAATTATAAAAAGTCATGAAAAATAATAAAAAAGCAACAAAATCAAACAAAAACATTTGAAAATGATCCACAAAAACCCTAAACATCTTAAAAAGTCAAAAACAAACCAAAAACTAAAAATCAACCAAAACTTGCAATAAAATGTCTCGTGAGAAACAAATACCCTAGCAGATATCTAGCAAACACTTCGCACGAAGTTCAACAAAGGATATAACTATCTTATCAAACATCTGCAACCAACCTAATCAAGTCTTATCAATCATTGATATATACATCAATGTGATCATTATCACATCTTAGACAGAATTAGATACACTCAAAACTAGACAGATCGGTCTTAAAGGGGGTCCAAAACTTCAAAAACTAGACATTATCAACCATCACATCAAACAAATCAAAGCAAAGGCACGGTCAGTTTTTCTACAAAGTTTTATCTAATTTGGTTTTATCTTTTATCAATTAGCGAATATCATGTTTCTATGCTACTCAAGGATGTCCAAAAGTGACTAGAGGAGCCATGATGGGCATGATCCTTTACTTTGTTTGTTGTTTTGTGGCATGAACCAACGAAGTTTTGGGGTAATAATTCTACTAGGTGTCTATGATAGGAGCATTCAGCCTATGAATGCCACACATACCTCAACCCCTAGCATAATTCCCAGAGTGGAGGCTTCATTCCTTGTCTACTACGTGTTTGTTTCTTGCAATGAGATATCTATACATCCTGGTTCCTTATACCTTAGTGTACTAAGCTTCAGTGTTACATAATAAGGCTCAATGATGATAATGTTGGCATTTTGGCACTTAGTTGTCCTTGATGTCAACCAGTGGAGATTGAGCATGGTAGATGGCTGCTTGGATAATGATGAAGAGGCAAAATGTTAAGATGTACAACCAGTACAGGATGCTATACTAGTCAATGGGTGTAGAACACTCTACTGGCAAAGTGTTTTATCGGTATGTGTTTGTCGGACCGACTGACCATTAGAAAGTCATGTCCTGATTGGAGTAATGTCGTGTGAAGCTGAGGTGGCAAGTAGGCAAGTAGGGTGTAGTTGGCGAAGTTTCACTCGCTGGGTTGATGAAACTGATATTTGTCATTAATGAAGGAACCGCATATCTAGGAATCGTATCAGACTAATTGTGGCTCGAGGAAGAAGGAATGTAAGAGGAAGATTAGGGGAGTATTTGACGTCTGGATCAAAAATAGAAGATCGGATTGAAAGATCACCTCGAGAAGGAAACAACAGGAGCATTAATGGCAAATCTGTAAAATGCAAATCTAAAGTGAAGAATCATGTTTCCTAGATTTGAAAAAGCATGAAAAATGATGGTGAAGAATAGATGGAAATCAAGGAGATTAGATCTTGCATATCTGATTGTATTTAATTTTCCTCGAGGATGGTGTAGAAACCCTAACCGCCCAGATTTTGAATCTGCCTTTTGGCGGGAATCTATTCAATAAGAAAAGGGGAGAATGCACTAAAAAAGTGATGATGTTGCAGTGAACAAAGGGGTGAAGAGAGGAGTTGGAAGAGAAAAAACTTGAGAAGGGATTCTAATCAAGTTACAGTGTGAGCAAGCAGGCAAACCGGTCAGAGGATCCTATCGGTAGTTTCATAGTGGAGCAGTTGAGCCCTATCGATAAGGCATGGCAGAGCGGGCAGCTTCCCACTGTGACATAGTGTACTGAGAGACTGTGTGAGAGAAGGAGAGAAAGATAACAGAAAGTTAATTGATTCAAGAGCTGCAGAATTCATTTGCAATAAGAAGCCTAAGTTGTACTCAAATAATATTTCAATATACATTACCAAGTTGGAGCTTGGTGTAGGGGTTGGTGCCCTAAACTTTGTAACTGTGTTTTTTTCTGTGAGGCTGGATTGGAGCAGTAGTCTTCAACAACTTTTCTCACCGAGTTTTTTCCCATATTGGGTTTTCCTCGTAAATATGGTGTTGTGAGTTGGTTATGTATGCATGATCACTTTGCTCTTCTTCCTTATATTACCGGTTGGACTATCTATGTGATTAAGTAAATAATTGATATTCTCAAGTTAGATCAGAAAAATAATAGACCTAGGTACCACTGATTCCCCCCCCCCCCTCTCAGAGGTACTCTATGTTCAACAGATAATGTGTTGCACTACAAATAAAGGCAAAGAAGAGTATTCATCGCCATCATTCACCATCATTCACTATCATCATCAATCATATCAGCTCATTCCATCAAGATTGACTCGTGTATCATCATCAATCATATCATTTCATTTTCTCATCTCATCAGGTTGATTCTATCTCAAAGATCATTTTCTCATCTAACATATTCTACTCGTAATGATTTCATTTCAATGTCTACTCAAATCTTTCTAATTCCAATCTTTTCATGCACAACTCTATCATTTCCTCATATCAACTATTCTATCTATCAATCAATTATTCCTCACCTTCATCATATTTGATTATTCATCCAATTTTGATCTATTATTTGTCTTATACGGGATTAGTCCTTCCTGAAACCAGACACGATCATCTATCATTTGTCTTATATAGGATGTATCCTTTCTGAAACTAGATGTTTTAATCGTCTTTGTCTTATACATGATGTGTCCTTCCTGAAACCAAACTTTATCTTTATCAGATCAATCCTATCAATCAAATCAATTTGATCAATTTGATCAATCCCATCAATCCTATCAATCTTATCATTCAGTCAATCTACAAATCACTCTAGCCATTTCTTCTATCTAATCAAACTCATTCATATCATCAACTAATCATTCTTCATCTTTTATCTAACATCCTTCTTCTTTCAAGAAATCATTCATGCAATCAATGCACAAACAATTTCTCGAGGGGGCATTATACCTCCATTACCGGGGCAGAATTTTTTTTGGTTTCTTTGAAACAACATTATTCCAACATGTCTCAAAGAGGGAAAAATGTAGACACCTAAAAATGTCTCATTAATTGCACACTAATTATTCATCTTATTAATTAAGTAATTCTTAATTATTTAATTAATTTAATATTATTTTCTTTTCAATTGACTCATTCATCATCTTTCCACATTATTAATTATTCAATTTCTATCCTTTCATCAATCCATCATTTAACCCTATCTCGACTATTAATTAAATATTATTTATTTAAATAATTATGATTTATCCCTTGATTAAATAATATTTATTATTTAATTAGTCCTATTTCTCATGATTAAATAAATAATTTCATTTAAATTGTTTAATTAACTAATTTATTCTTCCAAATCCCCAAATTTAGATTCCATTTAATTTCGTCTAATTCCAAATCATCAAATTAGCATTTCACCAAATTTAAATTTCAATAAATTTTAATTAATCTCATGTGCAGTTCAGCATTCGAAAATCTAAATTCAAATACAAATTGAAAATGAAAATGAAATTCAATTTCAAAATCCTACAACACATGTTGAAAATCATAACTGATTGATTAAATCAGTTAACTCCTCAATCACCCCTTTTCACTCTCAGTCACCTTTTCTGACTGATCAATCAATCTGCTTATCTCTCCAATCAATCTAGTCAACTGGCTAATCTATTCAATTCACTATTCAATCAATCTAGTTGACTACTCAATCAATTTAGTTAACAAGTCAATCAATTTGAGTTAACAAATCAATCAACTCTGTTAACTAATCAATCTAAATCAGTTATCTCTCAATCAAGGATTGAGTTCAAAATCCCTCCCCATCTCTCATGAAAATCTATAAATATAACACCAAAGTCTACAATCAAACTAGATCACACTTTTCAAAGCAATTGCCAATCTATGCAAGAATTTCAGTGCAATACCTAAGAGCCACCCACACAATTTCAGATAAAAACAATGGAAGCTACAATGTGATTGAGGGGGTTTTCCAATTATTTAATTTTTTAATTCTTTCATATTTACATTTATTCTATTGGTTTATGTTTGATTTTGTTTAATTAGTTAAGGTTTTGTGATTGTCCTTATTTCCTGATTAATCATATTAGATTGATGATTTCAAGCATGAAAACACATGCCATATAGATTGTGACATATTCTCATGCATTGTTTCTTCCAATCCTTTCATCCTTGATGCTCATATTAATTATTATCCCATGGAAGAGGATGTTTCTTTCATGAATACATTTTACATTTTGTCTATGAAATTTTCTACATCATAGAGGTTTTTGTTTCTTACCTTCTAATTTAGACATGATTCACTTATCATGTGTCTTATGATAGTGATGAACACATACTTAGTGATGATTTACTATGTAATATAGAGTGTGATGGCTATTCAAGATGTTACACCTTACCTACCTATTTATAGTCCATCCTTATATTGTTTTCTGATACTTAGCTTACATTATGTTATTTTATTACTATAGAAATTTAAATGGTTCTTCTTTTATACAAAACTATTTTGTTCATTGTGTGGGAAAAAAAGTGACACTAAGCAAACATGCCCTAATCTCACTTTCAACCACACACTTGTGGAATACGAAAGAGCCTAGAGGTATCACACAATTGGCTACTTCTTTTTGTGGAAGAGAGAGCCACGGGCTACCTATTAGGATTTCTA
Source organism: Cryptomeria japonica (assembly GCF_030272615.1). NCBI lineage: Eukaryota > Viridiplantae > Streptophyta > Pinopsida > Cupressales > Cupressaceae > Cryptomeria > Cryptomeria japonica. The sequence goes on along the minus strand of NC_081406.1, from coordinate 39,528,249 downwards.
TTCCTTTGTTGTAATTGAAAGATAAAATGATGCAAGTTCAATCCCTAACCCCAAAGTGCAAGTATGAACTAATAACAAGATTGCAGAATTGAACTTAAATAATGGAAAGCTGTAAACACAAGGACAAGACAAGAATGCAAATGCGTACCCGGAGTTAAAATCTGACTGAAAATGTTTGGGACAGGGGCGCGGGCGCCACTGTCCTGATTCTGCCCCTGAAACTGCTCCAGAAACTGCTGTTTTGCAACCTGGAAAGCTGTCAAAAATGTTGAAAATTGCTATCTATCAGGAGGACCAGGGCGCCCAGTGCCCCTGTCCCAGGGACCAGGGCACCCAGCGCCCCTATCCTGGCAGGACCGGAGCGCCCCACGCCCCTGTCCTGGTCTTTTGCTCTGAAACTTGGTGTGTGGTCGCGTCTCCGTCTGCTTCTTTCGGATCTACAACTTGCGGCATCGTCTGAATCCCGAAATCTGCACTTATATCTGAAAAGGTGTTTTGGGCAGCTATATAGGGTTTTGCCTTAGTCAAACCCCCGCTTCGGTGATTTCCACCTCCACGAATAGCCAAGTTGTATTGTAAAATGTATTGTGTGTGCAGACCTAGTGTGTGTGCAAGGTCCTAAAATGCAAGAAAGCAAACTAGAGCAACCTAGAAAGTAAACCCTAATTGCTTGTAAATGATAATGTAAATGCTCTAAATCAAGATGCAAAGTGATCTAAAGCATGAATAAAGGATATATTGAAGCTTATGCAAAGACATGAAAACAACATGAAATCATACCCAACCCTCAAGGGAGGAGTACAAGCCAATCTTCAGTCGGTAATCTCCTATTGTTCTTCAATGTCTCCCAAGCCCTAAATGAATGGAATTGATGAATGCTTGATGGATGGATGTTGAATGTTATTGAAGTCTTCAAAGATCTACTCTTTCGCTGCATAGAAGGTCCTGAAATCAAAAATCGGATCCTTTCAAATGAAGAAAGAGAGCTCTTATATATGAAACCCTAGGTCTTAATTTCAACTTTTGGCCGACCTAGAGATTGAATATCCCGCCAATTTCTTGGGGTTAAGCTTTATTTTATGATTGGATCGCGCTCCTAAAATTTTGGGAAAAATGTTCGGGACCATGTTGCACTCCGGGCGCCATGGTCCCGACAACTTTTCACCAAATTTTCAAGGCCGTCAGATATGATGATTTTAGAGAGAATCCCGAGGTTATAGGTGATTTCGAGATGTTTTGACCCCCGAAATCAAGCCCCCAAGTTCAAAATAGGACCTAATCAGGGTTTTAGATTAAATGATGTATTGGAGGAATAAAATGAAAAGGGCACACTTTAATGAAAGGGGCCAACTTTATGATGTAGGAAATGATAAAATAGGACCTTAGACCTAATTAATTTAATTAATTAAGTGCTAAAGGGGAAATGCAATGCAAAATACAAAATGCACCACGGTGGGTGCTAAACTAGGTGTGAAATTGTACCACCCTAGCAAGTGCGTACAATTTACGACGCTACATTTAGCCCCCACTTTAGCGGTCATATGAACACTACATGCATATGCAAGCTAAAGTACAGAAAAGTAAACATTATTTGAAAAAGGATATATCCATAAGTCTGTCGAACGAAGCCCCCAGTGGTATCTGCAGTACACAGTTAGGAACCGCACCCTACAAAACACACGTTAGATCACAAAATCACCTAATTCTTACTAAGGAAGGTGATGAAAATTCGAGGGTAGCTATATGCCCCCCCCTGTTTCGGCTTGCTAATTTTAGTGAGTTGAAACAGGGTATCATGTTTACCACTTCGAATTGTTAAAGAATATTGATGACAAATGCTCACAAGAAGATTTGATATGAGATCAAAAAACTAATGGAGAATCATTTGGTAAGAAAGAGGACTAAACCTCAATTCCAACACAACAAAGAGTGTGAGGATTTGAGAGCTCTCTAACACAAGATGAAGGATGTAAATAGAAACAAAAATGCAAAGAGAAGAAAAGAAAAGAAAAAGCATGAATACACACATTGGTGATCCATGAGAAGAATAATGAGAGAGAAAAACATGGACTTCTCGCCCCTAGATCTTGTCTAGGTGATCCATGGGAAAAAGGACATGGAAAACTAGCCCCTAGAGTCTGTCTAGGTGATCCATGTAAGGGATGAGAGTGAGAAAGTCTAGCCTTATGCCGCTAGTTCCACTCAACCTCGTGCATGTGTGTGTAAGGAAGGTTAGAAGCACCTCATAGGAGTCTATGCCCGAGTATGCTACAACCTGTATATGTATAGTACAAAAGCGTGACATCTCGCTCTAAGAGTCTGTGCTCTGGTTCTGAGAATAATCACCTGCTCAAAAAGTGTAATGTTTATGTCATAAGTAAAGTAGAACAAGGATACCTACCTTTATTACAAAAGAAGATACCCAAAAAATGCAACAATATCATAGATCCAAGCAAGAGAGTTTTGCACTCTTTAAGCAAGGATAAGATAGTTGAAAAGGGATATCTTGTAATATGTGTAAAGGAGATCCTTAGAGGAGAAGAGATCTTTGTACAAAAAGACACCTATCCCCGAGCGGACAAATATAACATCTTCTAGAATAAGACAAAGAAGAGAACAAGAATGCAATACGTCCTTCTTTTGCGAGGTGAAAGTGATTCTTAATAAAGGATGACGCTCTTTTTAACCCAATCGGGAGAGTGAATTCATTATGGATGTATTTTACCAAGTGCAAAAGAGGTTGTAGTCAAGGACTTACACCTCTTGTAAGAGAGAATCCTTTGAACAAACAACAACAAATGCGTACAAGGCATAACATCAAGTAATAAAGTCCACACCATCCACAAAATAGGAAAAAGTGGATCCTTAGATAAAAATAAGGAAAGATCATTGCCTCCCAAGGATAAGGACAATGAGAAGAACTTACACAATCTTCTAGGGAGAGATTTGGACATAAGAAAAAGAAGAGATGTATGAAATCATTCTTGTCCCCATAGGAACAAGAAAATTAGGCTATTATGTTGCTTCAAAAAATATGATTGCACTTGAAATTGTACCATCATGAATGACAATGAGCCCCCAGTAAATGAGCTACCAATGTCACATAATGATGAGCAACATAATAGCCATTAATGTTATTTAAAGACATGATAGATTGAATAAGGTATTTGAATATGACATGTTAAATGCTCAACTATAAGTGAGATCAAGAACATATATAAAATGATAAAAATTGAAGAAAAGTCACATGAAATCTTAGAAGAGGAATGAGTGTAATTTATTAGAGCCTTATCCCTAGAGGAAAGGACTTTATGATGAATAGGAGATAAAGATTCATAAGTGGATTTAGAAATTTGAGGGGATTCATAAAGAGATTTGTTCATTGCCAAGATTTCCTTATGAGGGGAATGAGAGTTGATAGAAGTAGAAGATGATTTAGTTGAAGTGAGATCATCATCACTACTAAATATAGCATTCACATTGAGAGATGGTCTTTTAGATGCTTTAGTGTGTTTGCAGGGATTGTAGCCAAGTCCAAAGGCATAATTGTGAAAATTAGTCTCTAGAGGAACCTTCATCCCTTGTTCATGAGTGCCACAACCATTTCCATGATACCCATGCTTAGCAAAAATGCGAAAACCACGACCATAACGATCAGCCATTTCAGGAAGAGAAGGTGGTTTTTCATAAGACAAAGAATCAAACTCTTCAGAATTAGAGGTGTGAGGAGAAGAAGTTTGAGAAGCGGCCACAAAATTATTGCTCATAGGTTCAAGTAAGACTGATTGATTTTTAGTTTCTTCCTTTTCTTTAACTTTAAGCGCTCTAGGAGGGACCCTATACTCACCTACAAAGGTGAGATTAAAATCAAGAGATGCCCAATCGTCTTCTGCGAGAACCTTCTCAGGATCAAAAGCCTTTTCATGTGTAGACTCAAGTCGAGAAGGATCTTCTTCAGGAGCTTTAGACTCATCCAAAGAACTTTGATTATCAGAGGGTGAGGATTCATCCATAGGTATTTTGTTTAAAGAGTCATCATTAGAAGAGGAAGATTTAGAAGAACTCCCTTTGGAAGTAGATGTTTGCAAACAAGCCTAAAGATTAGTATCACTTATCAAGGTATATGTCTTATTGTTATAAATAAATTTAACTTGTCTATGCAATGTAGAGGGGACAGCTTGCATACTGTGAATCCAAGGTCTCCCTAATAACAAGTTGTATGTTAGATTTCCCGACATAACATGGATAGGAGTAGGCAAAGTAACAGGTCCTACTGTGATGGGTAAGGTGATAATACCTAATGAAGTCTTAGCCACATTGTCAAAGCCTCGAATGGGATGAGAGTCAGGCTCAATAAGGGATGTATCCACATTCATCTTATGCAATAGATTAATGCTACACACATTAAGGCCAGAGCCATTATCTACCAGTGTTCGTCTTATAGTAGTGTCATTTATGATAACCACAATCATCAAGGGATCATATTGATGTTGAATTTCACTAGTAGGCAACTCATCTTGAGTAAACACAATTTGAGCTTTAGGATTCATCATAGAGTTAACCAAAGACACTATATTACTAGATGTATTAGGTGGAGGAACATTCAAATCTTTCAAGGCATCTTGTAACATTCCATGATGAGCGGAAGAAGCTTGGATCAAATCCCAAAGGGATATCTTGGCAGGAGTATTTTTAAGTTGTTCTATGAGATCATATTCCTTACCAAGAACTTGTGAAATACGTGGAGCTTGAGGAAGAATAGGTTGGGAAGGAGGAAGTGAATTTGGGATAACTAGAGGAGGATTAGGTTGCCTATTGTTTCTAGTATTATAAGTATGGGCAACCGCATGATAACTCTCTCTAGTCAATTGCTTAGCATACTCATAAGGGCTCTTAGAGGAATAACCTCCTTGCACAGTAATAACAGGTTTCTTAGGAGTGCAAAAAGAATCATTAGCATAACCACCTTGAACCACTAAGATAGGCTTATTTAAAGGTTGAGAATTTTGAGAAGGACAAGCACCTTGGACAGTGAAGAGAGGTTTGTTAGGTGTTTTATTCACATGTATCAAATTGATTGAGGATGGTTTAGAAGAATGAACAAAAGTGTTGGAAGAATTATTGATAGTCTTCTCTTGCACTAAAATCTTATCACAGATTAGATCAATTTTAGGAGAGAGACAAGGGATAGGCATTGATGTTCTAGTAGGAAGAGTAATACTAGGAAAGGTCATATCATCCTCTATCATCAAAGGATCTACATGGGGAATAGACTCTCTAGGAGAAGGATCAACACTACTCTCTAAAGTCTCACTTTTGAGAGGGAGACCTTTGAAAGAAATGTTAACCATCTTGCTTTGAACTAGGGTTTCCTTATGACTAGAACCAAGTTGAGGAGAGGGAGATGCTTTATTTTTAGAGGGAGAATAATTGAGATTCAAGGAAGGGGAGAAACTATCAAGGGAGTTTCCAATCTTGATTTCATCCCCTTTGGCTAGGGGTAGAGAATAATCTATACCTTCTTCTAATGGTTCATCCCAAATAGTGAGGTTGTTGAAAGGAATATTTGAAGTGTTGTCAATTTTGGGAGAGGAGATAACATTGTTTATTAATTCCTCATCCTTAGGAGGGAGAGCATCAGTAGATGTGCTAAACTCATCCTCTTTCCTCAAAATATGTTCAATATGATCTTTAGGGGAGAGAGAATTAAGGAAATTGCTTATTATTTCATCTTCTTTCTCTAAGGGATGCTTATGGGTAAGACAAACTTTAGGAGAAGGGTAAGCATTTATCATTAATTCATCATCTCTAGTGGGAATTTTGTTGGAAAAGGAAATGCCATCACTAGGAAATGTAGGGATAATGTCATCTTCTTGCACAAAAGGATCCTCATGAAGGGAGTGTTTTTTAGGAGACACAAAGGCATCAAGGGCATCATTCAACAAAGCATGATCATATCTATTAAAAGGTTTATCTTTTGATTCAAAAGGAGATATCTCTTCATAGAGGGGATCATTGAAAACAACCATGTTACTAGATTTAGTGGAAGAGCTGATAGGAATGTACCCTTGAGAGGAATCATTCGACTTATCTTTCTCATCACAATGAAATGGCATAGTAACAATGTTTATGAGTTTTTGGTAAAATGAAGGTTTGGTATATTTAGGTTTCAAAAACTCATCTAAAGCTTCATCTAACTCATAATCATCACAAATATGAACATCTTGCAAATAAAAATCTGACATTTTGAAATTGCATAAAATTTAAACACACAATGCAAAGAAACACACTTTTTTTTTTCTTTTTTTTTTAATGAAAATGAAATGAAAACACACTAAATCTAGATCTAGATCTAACAGATGCAATGCAAGAGGAAGCAATGATAGATTCACGTCGGGTTCACCAAAATGTGTGGGAAAAAAAGTGACACTAAGCAAACATGCCCTAATCTCACTTTCAACCACACACTTGTGGAATACGAAAGAGCCTAGAGGTATCACACAATTGGCTACTTCTTTTTGTGGAAGAGAGAGCCATGGGCTACCTATTAGGATTTCTATTCCTTTGTTGTAATTGAAAGATAAAATGATGCAAGTTCAATCCCTAACCCCAAAGTGCAAGTATGAACTAATAACAAGATTGTAGAATTGAACTTAAATAATGGAAAGCTGTAAACACAAGGACAAGACAAGAATGCAAATGCGTACCCGGAGTTAAAATCTGACTGAAAATGTTCGGGACAGGGGCGCGGGCGCCACTGTCCTGATTCTGCCCCTGAAACTGCTCCAGAAACTACTGTTTTGCAACCTGGAAAGCTGTCAAAAATGCTGAAAACTGCTATCTGTCAAGAGGACCAGGGTGCCCAGTGCCCTTGTCCTGGTCTTTTGCTCTGAAACTTGGTGTGTGGTCGTGTCTCCGTCTACTTCTTTCGGATCTGCAACTTGCGGCGTCGTCTGAATCCCGAAATCTGCACTTATATCTGAAAAGGTGTTTTGGGTGGCTATATAGGGTTTTGCCTTAGTCAAACCTCCGCTTCGGTGATTTCCACCTCCACGAATAGCCAAGTTGTATTGTAAAATGTATTGTGTGTGCAGACCTAGTGTGTGTGCAAGGTCCTAAAATGCAAGAAAGCAAACTAGAGCAACCTAGAAAGTAAACCCTAATTGCTTGTAAATGATAATGTAAATGCTCTAAATCAAGATGCAAAGTGATCTAAAGCATGAATAAAGGATATATTGAAGCTTATGCAAAGACATGAAAACAACATGAAATCATACCCAACCCTCAAGGGAGGAGTACAAGCCAATCTTCAGTCGGTAATCTCCTATTGTTCTTCAATGTCTCCCAAGCCCTAAATGAATGGAATTGATGAATGCTTGATGGATAGATGTTGAATGTTATTGAAGTCTTCAAAGATCTACTCTTTCGCTGCATAGAAGGTCCTAAAATCAAAAATCGGATCCTTTCAAATGAAGAAAGAGAGCTCTTATATATGAAACCCTAGGTCTTAATTTCAACTTTTGGCCGACCTAGAGATTGAATATCCCGCCAATTTCTTGGGGTTAAGCTTTATTTTATGATTGGATCGCGCTCCTAAAATTTTGGGAAAAATGTCCGGGACCATGTTGCACTCCGGGCGCCATGGTCCCGACAACTTTTCACCAAATTTTCAAGGCCGTCGGATATGATGATTTTAGAGAGAATCCCGAAGTTACAGGTGATTTTGAGATGTTTTGACCCCCGAAATCAAGCCCCCAAGTTCAAAATAGGACCTAATCAGGGTTTTAGATTAAATGATGTATTGGAGGAATAAAATGAAAAGGGCACACTTTAATGAAAGGGCCCAACTTTATGATGTAGGAAATGATAAAATAGGACCTTAGACCTAATTAATTTAATTAATTAAGTGCTAAAGGGGAAATGCAATGCAAAATACAAAATGCACCAAGGCGGGTGCTAAACTAGGTGTGAAATTGTACCACCCTAGCAAGTGCGTACAATTTACGACGCTACATTCATGAATAATATTCATCATTTTCCTATTATTATTTATTATCATCCATTATTCTTGATGACCATTTTATTAAATTATTATTATTATTTAATTAAAGTGAGCTAATATTATCAATTAAATTAATTAATTGATTATACTCATTTATCTATCGATTATCCATCATAAAATTAAACAAATATTGAATTCCACTAATATGCTCCAATTATCCATTTAATAAATAAGTAAACCTTTAATCTTTCATTCAATTAAATAACTAATGAAAATTAGTTAACACTTCCATCTATTCAACCTGTTCATCCATGTAATGAATTCACTCCTTCATTCAATCACTTCACTCTGTTGGCATTTGATTGAAGATTGTATTAATGAACTATTGTATTGTCATTGATCTCAATTGTAACTGGTAATGATGTTGTTATGATGTTGTTTTGCAACTGGTAGGTGAGCTAGTGGAGGAAATGTGTATTACTCAAGAAGCAGTGAGATAAACCCGTAATGCTACCTATTGATGTGCCAAACCCTAACCGATGGAGCTTGGTGAATCGATTGTATTGGTTTATGATCAAATGATGAACGCTAATGATTATACCACGTGTGCATGTTGTATGTGATAAGTTTCAAGTGGTTTTTGGTGCGTAGAGATAATGGTTTTATCTTGGGAATGAGCAAGTACATTGCATGAAGTTGAAACCATGTGATGAGTTACAGGAAACGATGAAGCATTGATCAAGGAGCGGTCGAGGTTGTCTTGAATAGTGTGCAATGATTGCTTTTAGTGTTGGCAATTTTGGTTAAAGTGTCACTGTGATTGATTGTCAAACCAGAAGGAGTATCTGCAGTATGTGTGAAGGTAGATAGGAGCATGAAAAGGATCTGATCAAGCAAAGTAGAGTTATTTACCAGATCAACAAACCCATGTTGTTCTCTAACAATTACAACAATTAAATCCCTTAACGGAGTAAGCTTTAAAAGGCTTAGTGCTATCTAAATCCTCTAACCAAGTGATCCATTAGCTTGGATTTCAAATCCTCTATCGAGGTTACTCCTAACAAGGTATTGCTTCTAACAAGGCATTATAGTCAATCCCTTAACCGGGTGGTCCCTAACAGGATCTGTTCTTAATAGGACATTTTGTAAAGCTTTAACATGCTTGGCTCCTAACAGGGCAAACTTCAGAAGAGTTCAGAATACTTGTGGGTATTCATCCCCACCTTGGTTTTTCCCATTTGGGTTTCCACATCAAAAATCATTGTGTCAAATGGTGAATGATTTTTGTGGTTATGTTTGATATGGTTAATTTACTTAACTATTAAATCCACTTAGTTATGATAAGATGACCTGCAGTAATCTGAAATGTGCTTTTATTATTGTTAGTAAATTATTTTGATGTTTTGATCAAATGGTTTGGGAGTTTCAGAGCTATTATACTATTATTTTGATATGTCAGTAAAACTGGTAAACTGTCAATGCTATTGTAGTTTGTATCTTAGTGTTTGAACCATTTAGTTCAGTGATTGACTTGAGAGATTGTTTTTGAGTTTGGTGAAAGTTAAGTCAGTTTTCTTTCTACTGATTCACCCCCCCCCCCCTCTCAGTAGTTGTCTGGATCCTTATTGATTCATCATATCATAAATTGGTATTAGAGCATTTCAAGTCCTCTAGTGTCTAAACCTAATAGCTTAAGGTAAAGATCTAGAAGAACATGATGAAGAAAGAAGGTTTGAAGTTTAATAGGAAAAACTATAGAATATGGAGTGATAGGATGAAAATCTATATCAAGAGTCTAGGAAGTCAATACTGGGAATATGTTGTTACACAATATACTGCACCTAGTGGGACTATGTTTGATAATCAAAAGAAAGAGCAACAAGAAAATAATCAAGCATTGGAGGCCATTATCAGTTCTTTGTCTGATTCAGAGTATGTTGATGTCCATGGTCTAGAAATTGCTTATGATGTGTGGAAGAAACTTGACGAGATCTATAGCAGTGATGAGCATGTGAAGATTGCTAAAGAAGAGAGTCTGAGAGGTAAATTTAATGACATGTGGATGGATGAAGGTGATAATATTCAACAGTATGGTCAAAGGATCAAGGAGATAGTCGGTGAGATCAAGAGTGTTGGTGATAAATTGGAGGATGCCACCGTAGTTAGTAAGGTGTTGAGAACCCTTCTACTGATCTATGTCATCTGAGTTGCAACCATTCAAGAGCTAAAGTCTATTGATAAAACAAAGGTAATTCTTGAATCCATCATTAGTAAACTTACTGCATTTGAGTTAAATGGTTATGATGGTAGTGCTCAGAAATCTGAATCTGCATTTAGAGCTTCAGTTTCTAACCCAGCTGTGAGGAAAAGAAGAGATGTTAGTCACAGTTATGAGTCTAGATCCAGTAGAGAAGTTGATTATCAAGACAGCCTGATCGAGCTTGAAGCATTGTTGGCTAAGTGGCTACCCAGAGGTACCGGTAAGTACAAAGGTAAATTACGTTTGAAGTGTTTTGCATGTAACAAGATTGGACATATTGCACCTAACCATACTGATGCCCTCCTAAATGGCACAAGGTTAGTCTATGATCAAATAACACAAACGCACACAAAATATTAGTGTTAGTCAATCTAAAACTAAACATATGAAGGCATACCAAAAGAGACACAAAGAGACATGCTAATATATCTAATAAGTAAAACAAAGATCATGAGACATCTCCAACTGCCTCTTAGCATGGCCTTAGCTTCTTCTCCCTTGTTCCTCTCCTCTCCAAGTTCCAAAATAGTGTAGCTCTCAGCAGCTTTTTGCACTATGGATGCTTATGGAGGATTGAGATTTGTAGTATAGCTCCAAATATGAAATAAAAAGCTATTTTTATGCTAAAATGATATATTTTAACCAAAAAGACAAGATTTAGTTATGCTATGCTAAATGCTCTCTAAAATGTCTATAGTCTAAATACTTACAAGTTTTCAGGATCTGGATTATGAAGGAATGGGCTCTATTTATAGGAAAAATGGAGCAATGGATGGCCAGGATTGAATGGTTTAATCAAGGGTCAAGCTTGAAAGTTGGGAATCCATGTGCACAATTGACACCAATGAAATGGTGACAAATGTCAACATAGGGTTGGGTTGAAAGAAGAGGTTGGAGGCATTAAAGGCCTGAGAAGACCTCATGGTTATCTAAAGACTAAGGGTCAAGCCTAAAGTAGGATTACCCACTGGATTAGGAGTTAATCCAAGGATAAACCTTTGTGCAAATGATTAAGAGATAATCATGGTCAAAGCATTAAAGGCTTGATGAGACCCTTGGGTTGGGTAGAGGTTGAGTCAAAACAATGTTTTAACCATGTGGGAGGGTTGAATTAACCATTAATGGTTATTGGAGACTTTGGGGGATTAAGTGGTTGAAAGTTGGAAGCCTTCAATGGTTATCAAAGACTTTGAGGAATTAAGTGGTTGAAGGTTGAAAGCCTTTAATGGTTATCAAAGACTTTTAGACTTTGAGAAGTGACTCCATTTTGCTTAGAAATGTGACAATATTTAGGGGATGGATTAGGCTAATTAGGAAGGGGTTAGAAGAATCTAGAAGGGGATTAGATTTTGCAAGTGGATTTAGTGGGTGAGGGAAAATAGGATTTTATTTAAAATAAAAATTCATTTATTTCAATAAATGTGTGCAAGTTGCATTTGTAAGAAAATGCAAGTGGGGTGTTATCAAAGACTTTGAGGAATTAAGTGGTTGAAGGTTGAAAGCCTTTAATGGTTATCAAAGACTTTTAGACTTTGAGAAGTGACTCCATTTTGCTTAGAAATGTGACAATATTTAGGGGATGGATTAGGCTAATTAGGAAGGGGTTAGAAGAATCTAGAAGGGGATTAGATTTTGCAAGTGGATTTGGTGGGTGAGGGAAAATAGGATTTTATTTAAAATAAAAATTCATTTATTTCAATAAATGTGTGCAAGTTGCATTTGTAAGAAAATGCAAGTGGGGTGGGGATAATGATTTAAATAAATGTTTTATTTAATTTATTTAAAAGAGGAAAAGGGGATTTAATTAAATAAATTGATTTTATTTATTTAATTGATTTGAATTGGATTTAATGAATTAATTAAAATAAATTGAATAATTTATTTAATTAATAGAAGAATGTTTGGGGATGAATTAATTAAATATTAATTTAATTAACTGGTGGCTAGTGGATTTTTAATCAAATAAATACGAAATATTCATTTAATTAAAATGGACAGATTTATGTGACTACATTTGCCCCTCTTTGAGACGGTGCAGTTTATCGCATCGTTTCAAAGAAAGAAAAACCAGTGTGAATAAATGCCCCATAAAATGTAAATTTAATGGGTGGTATGCCCCCTCGAGAGATGGGCCGAAAAATTTTGAAAAATCGGGCGATCTCTCGAATGATCTCTCGAAAAAGAATGAAAATTGGTAGGGTGGTAGAAGAGAAGAAGTTAGGCATACTGGGGAAAAACAGAAGAAAACGGGGGAAACATGGAGAAATGGGGGGCTCGGGAAGTTCACAGGGACCACGGCGATGAGCGGGGCGAAGTTACAGTGACGGCGGGGGGTATAAATGGGGTGAAAGGGGGGAAAATAGGATCATTTGTGACCGCGACCAGTTGAAAATGAGAGCTCTGACAGTGACATTTGGAGGAGCAAGGAGGAGCTACGATGCCGATTCCGATCACCGAGCACAGATTCGAGCGAGTCCAACGGTTCCAGCGCCCAGCCGATTATGGACCAGCGGTACGCAAATTCGAAAACTTACTTTTTATGCATTTTTGATAGGTTTTTAGCTGAGTCCAAGTCAAGTCGGAGCAAGAGCGCTGGAACTATGGTTTTAGCGCTTTTGCCCCATGAATTAGCGCTATTGTGCCGCAATAGCACTATTGTGGTTTGGTTTGAGCGCTTTTGTATGCATTAGCGCTAATGTAGGCAAGTTTTAGTGCTATGGTAGGGTTAATTAAGCGCTATTGATGTGTAATAGCGCTATTGGATAGCGGGTTTAGCGCTTTTGTTTTTTAGCGCTTTTGTAGAGCTTTTTGAGTGCTATTGCTAGGGTTGTAGCGCTATTGTGTAGAACTAGAGCTGTTTGTCAATAAAATAGCGCTTTTGCCTTAGGATAATGAGATGCCCCTAGTTTTGGATAAAATAAATCTCCTGATGCCTAATGATTGATGGATGGTGAGGTGAAGTGAGAGTTGTTTTGAACCATAGCAGCCTGATGAGACTTAGGTCATTTGTTAGGATAAATGCCTGTTGAAGTCTAGGTGCCCATGATTGCTTACCTGTTGAGACCCGAAGATACTTGATCAAAGTATCTGATGATAGTCTAGGTTTAAACTTAAAAAAGTTTGAAAATAAAACAACTGATGGTGATTGATGAATGTCGATGTGCAGGAGGATCTGCGCATGTTGCAGTTACGCGAGCGTCATCCTGCGACATAGGGGTTGCGGGACCGATTGACTCAGACTGAGATAGACTGCATTGCTGCGACTGGTTTGTACGAGGTGATGCACATGCCCGTAATTCGGATGAATCACGGCCTAATTACAGCATTGGCAGAGCAATGGCACAGTGAGACGTGCACATTTCATTTGGCACAGGGAGAGATGATTATGACTTTGGAGGACGTGTGGCGCATCCTTCGGATTCCGATTCGAGGAGAGCTGGTTACATATGACAGATCCTGGGGGACTCTTTCATGTCAGAGGATTTTTGATGATGATGTATATATTGACGATGGCTCAATCGCATGGGAGGATATAGCGGCACTATATGAGCCCCTTCCAGCAGTGTTGTCAGGGATTGTGGGAGGACTTCTGTGTCCAAACAGGCGGTCACATGGATTGGCAGTGGGATGGGGACAGGTGATAGAGATGATGATGACCGAGGGGACCCGATTTGCATGGGGGTCGTGCGTGCTGGCACACATGTATCAGGAGCTACACGAGGTAGTGTAACGGGGGAGAGGTTCTCTTGCAGTGGGCATGACGCTGCTGCATGTGTGGGCATGGGAGCACTTACCAGTGACTCAACCAGTGAGTCTCAGATTCTGAGTTGTGGACCAGCCATACATGTTTATGTACAGTGGCATGATGAGTCAGCCCCACTTGGGGAAGTTAGAGTGGTGGCGGCGAGCATTGGATGACCTGGATGCAGTGATCTGGCAGCCATACTTGGAGTGTGAGCCATGGGAGGATGATGTGGAGGCACTACCATATTGCTTCATGACCCGATTCCTCATTGGGAGGACCTCTTATCATGTAGAGAGATAGGTGTCGGGATGGGTGATGAGGCAGTTTAGACGGCAGCAGGGACTGCATAGCGGATCAAGGGAGTATGCACGAGTGATCCGAGAGCGGTATGCATGGGGTCCAGTGCTATCATATGATCAAGCACTGGCAGAGTTTCAAACACTGTAGGCGAGGCCATGGGACTTACGACCGAGGGTCGTTGATGCAGGTGTGACAGCAAAGTATACACAGTATCGGGCGGCGCACCCGATCCTACAGATATCAGACCCGACAGAGCCGATCCCATCTTTTGAGGAGGAGAGAGGACGAGGACGAGGACGGAGAGAAGGAGGTCGAGGAGGAGGAGGAGGAGGAGGAGATGGAGGAGGAGGAGGTGGGGGTGGAGGAGGTGGAGGAGGTTTGGGGATGCCGAGGCAGCGGAGAGGGAGAGGTGGACTACCTCTTCAGATATCACAGGGACCTTTGATGCAGGGAGGAGTGCAGCTAAGTGGGAGGGGGATGGAGAGAGAGATCCCAATGGATACAGGTGCAGGAGAGGGTGGTGCAAGGGAGGGACCTACTGGAGGGGGTGAGACAGGTGCGGCAGCCATGGACATGGGGGAGGGAGCTACTGGGGATCTGCGGGATCATATGATAGGTTATTTGCAGACCCAGGTGGAGAGATTAGAGGAGAAGATAGTAGCTAGGGATGTGCATCTATTTGCACGTGAGTCAGAGCTGACAGTGGTGTTGCGGGAGAGAGATACTACGGTGGAGAGATTCGCGGAGCTATAGGAGAGAGTCCGAGCGGGAGTAGGAGCACAGGGTCCTACATGGGAGATTATGAGGTAGTTTGGGCGAGCACGGGCTGAGATAGAGTACTGGCGAGGTTTATATGAGCAGGTGGTGCCACTCAATCAGCGAGCTCTCAGTTATACCCAGATGCGGCAGACGAGATCCGAGCGATCACAGAGGATGCAGAGCAGTGGGGGAGTGATGGGTCCTTGGAGGCGGGATAGATCAGGAGATGCAGGAGGGAGTGGGGGTTCGATGAGGCCTCCACAGAGAGATGGATCAGGTGGGGTAGGTACCAGCGGTGGAGCAGGTAGGGGTGGTGGTGGTACAGCATCTGGCCAGAGTGGCATTTGAGAGAGCATTTTTTTGCATATATGTATTGTATCATTGTCTATTTTTGGACTGTATCTTGGATGGCTCTTGGCAGCCGATTTTGTAGACTTCATTATACTCTGATATATGAGTTGATATATATGAGGAGATCCCATATTTGTGATGATTATGCATGTGATGATGTATGGATGTTTATGCATGATTATGTTTGCTTGCATAGATGGATATGTGTACATGTATGCATTTGATGAGATGTTTCTTTTATGCATGTTTTTATGATGATTTATGATGTTGTATACTGACATATGAATGCAGGTTTATATGTGTATGATGTATTTGAATTTTGATGTAATGCTTTATGTATGGAATGCCATGATGAGGATATATGCTTATGCTTGATGCATGAACAAGATTTTTGATGTTTCCTATTGCAATGTAATGATGAGATGATTTATGTGACGATGTTTGAATGAATGATGTTATGTATGAATATGCATCTAGATGTGTTTTAGATGAATGTAATATGGAGAAACAAAATGTAAAGTACAAATGTTTATATGATGATGCCTAAATGAACATAGATGGATAAACAAATGTAAAGTACAAATGTTTATATGATAATGTGTAGAATGAATGCATACGGATAAACAAATGTAAAGTACAAGTGTTTATATGATAATGTGTTTTAAATGAATGCATACGTAAAATGGATATATGAGATGGTATGAACCAATGTTTTGTAGACAAATGGTCTTATGAATCTAAAATGCATTAAATATGAAAGTGGGATGATACTATAACTAATATTTGTAATAATTGTACCTTAATACAATTAAAAAGAGGATAATGAATGTGATGTGAAATGAATCCTAAAATGAGCATAATAAGATACTTAGTAATGAATGAATGCATCTTTTAACTATAAAGAAATGAATGCAAATGATAAATGATGAAAAGTTTTTAATAAAATAATAATAGATAATTTACACTGGATGAAATGCTTAGTAAATGATTTAAAACAACCAAAGACAATTTGATCCCATGAATGAATCTAATTATTTATGATTGATGCAATGATGAAAATGATTTTGTTAATGAAAACTAATGTCAATAATGAACTATATGCAATGTTTAAGTTTAAAAATGACATGAATGGTCGCAATGCAAGATGCACCTAAATGCAATGATGATATGACCATGAGGAATGCAAGGTTTTTAAGACTTTGCATGATGCATTAATGATGTATCAGAGTACTCGGTCGTGATTTATATCCAAGACCAGCTTTTATTAGTCATTCATGTAAAAGCCTACATATGAATGAATGAATGGATGGGTGAGATGCAACGGAATGCAAGATAGAAATAGATGAGGTGAAATGACGATCCATAGTGCTCTATTTTCATCATTGAGCTTTAAAATGTTGGAAGAAAATACAAGCATCTTGACACAATGATTCAAGATGACCTGAGTATTTCTTTCATGGATTTTAATATAGCAAGTTAATACAAACGATGTGATATAAGGGTCAAGTCGACCAGAGTATTGCTTGCGGAACAGACAAGGATTATCTCCTTTCGTGCATGACTTGGATCGTCCTCCTTGATCTTAGGCTGATCAGATCCTAAGACAAGTACATACCGTACTAAGAAAATAAAACCTTTATCCAATTTGGAGGAAGAGGAATCAAAGGATGAGCATTGTTTCTGCAAACAAACAGTATATATACATAAAGAATAAAGAATAAGGATCCTTGGTAATGGTTCATGCTCATATGGTCGAGGTATACGCTGTAGTCAGCAAGTCGTAGTGATCTATGACTGCATTTTGCATAAGATCACGTAGCTTGGTGAACTTCCCACGTAGACACCATTAGTACATGCCCCAGAACTTCATCGGAAATAATGTGCAAATGATACAAAACAATGCTAAAAGATTCTGATACAGATAAACAAACGATTGTACTCACAAATCAACCAAGTATTTGATAGCCTAATGTAGCGTCCTAAAATTGCAACACTTGCAATTTCGACCGCATTTGGGTCTTCACGATGGCGATGCAACACGCAACCTGAATGGAGACCCCGAAACCTGATTATGACGCTGAAAACTGCATTTTCTTGCACCCTGGCCTGAACCTCCTTTGCACCCTGCTGTCCCGGGAGGTGGGACCAGAGCGCCCAATGCCCTGGTCCTCCAGGACCATGGCGCCCAGCGCCCTGGTCCCTGGGTCCTATTTTGGGCTCGGTCTCTTTTGGACTTCGGGTCTTTATGTTTGCAAATTGGAAAATTATCTTTCCTGGTCGGCCTAAGGTCGGGAAAATCAGTCTATCAGCCCTAAATGACAAGTATATAAACTACATTTTCCTCTCTCATTTGGGGAGATAGATACATGACGGAAAAAGCATGGAAACTATACTCAAGCATTCAAGCATTCAAGCATTCCTTCAAGCAATTGATCATTTCAAGTCTCCATTCAAGGCTAAGTGTTGCATTCAAGACAAGGATTCAACCATTGAAGAGGAGATCACTTACAACATACTACTACAACATACAACATCTATACCTTCGCACATAAGGATACAAACATCCTTACAACAAGGTATTAGTACTTGTTTTACATTACAGACATTTACATTTACAGCATTGCTCATTTCTTGGTTAATTCCAAAACCGGGGTTTGACCTAAAGGCAAACCCCTAATCCCTAACCCCCCAATCGTCTTCGCTTTTCTGTGTGTAGGTTGCAGGTACGCGGCTGAAATTGAAGATCTGGAATCCTTGTGCAGAGACGAACAGATCCCCCTTCGTTTCGCCAATTTTTCGGAGGACCGTGGCGCTCGGACGCCATCGTCCTGGCAACTTTCGCTCAAATTTGCAGGACAGTGCCGTATCGACATTTTACTGCTAATTCCAGGTCCGCAGCTTCATACTGTATTCCTATCTCAGTTTATAAGCAAATCTTTCTCACTTTCTATGCATTCCTAGCTTAATTCTTCTATGCACATTCTTTACAAAAGAGGGTAGCCTTGTTGTCATAACCCTTGAAACACATTTAGCATCCAATCTTGCATTGCATGGGATTGGATCTTGTGGGTTTCAACCCCTCTTTTGAATGTAAAGTCTCTCCCCTAAGTGAAAACCATCAACCCTAGAGTGAATCTCCCTTCTCTCTCCTTGGAGTTGGAAGAGGGGAGAGCAACTAGGGTTCGATCGCGATTTTCCGCTTTACATTTTGGTGAACCCGACGTGAACATCCTTTCTGATTATTCATGGTTAGATCTGAAAATTGGATTCCTTGATTACATTTCCATGTTTGATCTTTTGCAAAATTTTAGAGGTTAATTGCATAAAAACCCTAAATTTTCTTTTTAGTAATTGAACTTGTGAAATGTCTAAATGTTAATGCTTGTTTCAGATCTATCCTTCTATTACAAATTATCAATTCATATCTATGCTTTAATTTTGAAAATTAAGTGGTTAAGTGTCAAAACCCTAATTTTTGAAACCCTCTTGATTCAACCTTTGTCTGACAAATTCACTGATCAAAACATTTCCAAATCAGCTGTAACTTTGGATTCCGCAATAAAATCACAATATCTTTCATCCCTGAAAATTTGGAAAAAAGTTGCGAGGACCGTGTGCACTCCGAGCGCCATCGTCCCCGACATTTTTTCCGAAATTTCGGGAGCTAGATCTTACTGTATTTTCCTGCTAAAATCCAGAATTTTGGCTGATTTTATCAATTATAACACTTTCAAAATTACAGTCAAAGTTGGTCTAGGGATTGCTTGGATTAACGCTTCTAATCATTCAAAAATCATTGAAATTGAAATTTTGTGTCAAAATTGTGTTCTTACTGTCCTAAATCTGAAAAGTGTGTTTGCATTCATTCGAAATTTCAGTGCTTTATTCAAATTCTTACAATTTGTGACTTTTGAAATTAAGTGCTTAATTACAACAACTTTGATTTCCGCTTTCAAAATTGAACTTTGTGTGAAATTGAGTCAATTTTTAAATTTCAAAATTTGCATTGCTCTTGACATTCCCTCTAAAATCATCAAATTCAAAATTTCAGTTTCCCTCTCTTTTTCAAAATTCAAATTTTGCATGTTTCGACAATCTTGGTAGGGTTCAATTTCGAGATTGCAACTTTAATTTGGCCTATCTACAGATCGTAAAACCACTCAATTTTTTCAGATTAGCTCCAAAATCATCATAACTTTCATCCCTGCAAATTTCGAAAAAAGTTGCCAGGACCGTGTGCACTCCGAAGCGCCACGATCCCTGACATTTTTTCTGAAATTTCGGGAGATTGTCCTGATTGCATTTAACAGCTTAAATCTGGAAGATTGGCTAGTTTTACTGAAATTTGCTACCTCTAAAATTCAAAGTCTTCTCTCTCTCTTTAGTGCATGAGTTTTACAACAATAAGTCCTACTTACACTATTCCCGTTAGACGAAGCCGTAGAATTAAGTCTTTCCAAGGTTTAATTACTGAGGAGATGGAACCTAATTTGAATGGCCTTTTTAACGAGGACATGGGTAATTCCTCTAATCCTCTTAATGATGAAGAAGCTCTCCATGAGGTTTCTGTAGAACAACTTTCAAAATTGGATAACCAATTTGACAATTTTCGATAATGGATGTCTCAAGAATACCCTGATAGTCAAGCTCTTCCTTTAATTGAGGGTCTAAAATGTATGCTTCAAAGTGATAAGAATGGAATTGATATTTTGCGTGGTATTTCACACATTGTGGATTCAAATGTGATGCCTATGAAGAGTTGTGCCGAAACCTTAGGTTATACACAACCTCCTACTCAAGACAATCATTCTATTCCTTTGACAACTCCTATTGCTAGTATACCTACTTTTACATCAAACATAATGACTACCTCAACACAAGACATTCCTCCTATGATCACCAGTCATGGGGGCAATCCCTCTTCTTCAATTAACCCTCTTCCTTCATTCAATCCAACTTCTTCATTCATTCCTTCAATGAGTGTTCCTATTATATAACCACAAATGAACATGACACAAGGGGGCAATTCGTTTTCCATTCCTCCTTGTAGTGTTCCTCCTGTCCAATCATCTCCTATGACTAACTATCATAGTGTCCCACCACCTTACTCTCTACCTTCTTTCAATAACATAACACCTCCATCACAATCTAACACATCTAATATGAACTCTTTGACTGAAGTGACCATTAATAATCTTGCACAAACTGTCTCTTCTTTACAGCAACAAATTGCCTCTATGAATAAATCTAAGTTTAGTGTGCCCACATTTGATGTTGTGAGTCCACTTTCTCTTGACATTGTTCGAGCTATTCCCCCTAAACATGTTGAAATTCCGCATTTGGAGCTTTATAATGGTAAGGGTGATCCTCTAACACATGTTAAGACCTTTCAAACAATATGTACCGATTTTGCTTATGACCAAAGGTTGCTTGCAAAATTGTTTACTAGAACATTAAGAGACAAAGCCCTACAATGGTATTGCTCGTTGCCTTCCTATTCTATTACTTCTTTTGAACAACTTGCAAATGCTTTCATTCAACAATTTCAAAACAATATAAGTCCTAAAGTTACTTTGATTGATTTAATGCATTGTAAACAAGGTGTTAAAGAAAAAGTGACTGATTTCATTGGTAGATATAAGCATTTGTATGCTCAAATTTCTTTTCCAGTGCCTGACAATGATATTCAAAGAATCTTTATTTCTAATTTACAAAAAGATATTCGAGACAAACTTTTGTTTTCTGAGTTTACTTCTTTCCAACAGTTGTGTGCAACTCTTCACAATTATCAACTGACTGTGAGTCAAATGGAACAATCACATCCTATGGCTCCGAGTGATAAGGGTGATAGCAGTCAACAACCATTTGGGAAGTTTAAACCGAATAGAGATTCCATCAAATTCAATGAAAACATCATCAACAACAATGTGAATGCAGCATCAGGTGTGCCTCCTATTTCTAAATTTTTCAAGAAAGAAAGAAAGTATACTCCTTTGAATGAATCATTGCATAGTATTATGAATAAGTTATTGGAACAAAATGTGCTTACTCTTCCTCCTATAAGGCAAATTGATCCTACAAAGATTACTTCACCTTATTTTGATAACAAAGCTTTTTGTCAATTTCATCGTCAGCCTGGGCATGATACTGAAAAATGTTTTTCTTTAAAGGGTAAAATTCAAGATTTGATTGATAATAATACTATTTCTGTTTCTGGAGTGAATGATAAAGGCAATACATCTGTAGCTCCTCCTAATCAAAATCTTCAGATTTTCACTGATCCATTACCTTCTCATACCTCTAATGCGATTGAGACTAATGATTCCTCTTTTTCATCTGATGGTCTTGTGTCTATGACTCCGAATGTGATTAACTTTGTAGAGCAGCAAGAAAACCCTAAAGAACCTTCCATCACATTTGATTCCAGTGAAACCATTAGGGCACCTGATGGTCCTTTATACATAGTTGCAAAAGTCAAGAATACACCTTGCCGTGGAGTGCTTATTGATCCTTCGTGCATGGTTAATGTTATTACTGAAGAATTTCTTTTTACTTTGCAATTGAATCAAGTGATATATGACAAAACAAATGTGATTGTGAAACTATTTGATGCATTTTCTTCTCCTGCAATTGGTTCTATTACATTGCCTATTGAGGTCCATAACAAATCCCTTGATGTGAACTT
Source organism: Cryptomeria japonica (assembly GCF_030272615.1). NCBI lineage: Eukaryota > Viridiplantae > Streptophyta > Pinopsida > Cupressales > Cupressaceae > Cryptomeria > Cryptomeria japonica. Next base: position 39,506,147 of record NC_081406.1, on the reverse strand, counting down.
TGCTATTATTCCATCTTCCGAACAATTTCGTGTGAAGCTTGGCTATCCTTGGCTATCTTCCATGAAAGCTATTGCTTCTCCTATTCATAAGTGTTTGAAATTTCCCCATAATGGTGAAGTTGTTACTGTCAATCATAGTCTCTTTAAACCAGCTGAAAGAACTTCTAGCGTTCCTATTGATTACTTTTGGCCTAAACAATTCCAATCTCTTCCTCCGCGAAGTGATCATCTTTTTAAATCTTATCAAAAGTGGAAAACAGATATGATCCTATCTCTAAGTGAACCTAGAACACCCAAACTTGACATTCCTATCGTTCTTGAGAAGGAAGTTCTTCCTTTGAAAGATAAAACTAATGTATTTCCTCAAGAAGATTCCCAACCCATCCCTATGGATGTGACTATGTCTATATCTAATAAACTTCCTAAAAGTAGACCTATCCCTCCTCGTCATGATGGACTTGGTCTCCTTCCTAAACCAAATACTCCTCCCTTATATGGAGCAGTTCCTCCTCCTCCTTTTTATAGAGAGAAGAGACCTTCTTCTTCTCCTATTATCCAACCTAAGAGACCACAACCTAAACACCCAAGTGATAAGGATGAGAACATTCCTCCTCCTCAATCTTCCCAACTTCCTACTAAGACTAGACGAAATCGTTCTGCACGTGAACGCTGACGAAAGCGTCGTCTTAGAGCTCAGGAAGCTGCTTCTCAAACTTCGCAATCTCCAAAAACACCTTCAACAAGCATTATTCCATTTTCTCCAAAATCTCCAAAACATAAGATGCATGATGGTCTTGATCCTATGCGAATTAAAGACCCTATTTTTATAAATCTTGATGATGCTATAGATGAAAATGTTATTCATGATGAAAATGTTGCTTCTCTTGCTTCTGATAGTGAATATGAACTTGTTGATATTGATAACCATTTATCCAATGAATTTTCTAAAGCACTTATCCTAGCTTCTAGACAAGAACAACGTGGCTTGGAACATGAACATAGCCCTTGTTTGGATCTTGTGATAGCTCCATCTGCTGTGTTGAATGTTCCTCCTCTAGCGTGTTCCCTACCTTCCCAAAACATTGATCAGCAAGATCAGGGGGGTAGATGACGTGCTAGACTAGTTACATTAGCATAGTAGATTCTCTCCTCCTCTTTTGTGTTACTTCTTCTATACGTTACTCTCATTCTTCTATTTGTTGTCCTTAGTGTTGTCTACTTGAGGACGATGCAAAGCATTGAGATCTCTCGATCTCTCTCATGTTGACTCAAAAGACACATGTGTTCCCTTCTTCTAGGTGACCTTCCTTGATTGGGGAATGAAGAACAATTATGCATACATACATATGATATATATACATGAATTATCATACAGCATACTGACCCCGAGGAAAGCGAAGTCACCTTGTGCTTTGTGTTTTGTGTCTATTATCCTTGGGCTTATCTCACACTTGGGGGCTAAATCCTTGTGATAACGTGCTCCTTTCTCATTTCTTATATGTATCACTACCTTAAAGCAATCACCCCCGGTGAGGCATGTGCGATCGCTTTAACGTAGGGGGGCATACATCCCGTTCATATCTTTTCAAGATACTTGAAAATTTCTTGACAAATTTGGCTTTGCCTTGAAAATTTTTGATATCTTTCTTGCATGACTCATAGTGAGGGAACCTTACTACTGACAGTCATGGTTCTCCCTCGTGATCTTCCCTTTTACTTTGTTAATCAAAGTCGTAAGATCCTTAGTCCACTGGGGGCTTGGTGTATCTTGCCTCCTTGACGTGGTGAAAGTCTTTCAATGTTGTTTCCTTGTACTTTACCGGAAGTATGAGCATACATACTCCCGCTAAAGTGGGGGCTAAATGTAGCGTCCTAAAATTGCGACACTTGCAATTTCGACCGCATTTGGGTCTTCACGATGGCGACGCAACACGCAACCTGAATGGAGACCCCGAAACCTGACTATGATGCTGAAAACTGCATTTTCTTGCACCCTGGCCTGAACCTCCTTTGCACCCTGCTGTCCCGGGAGGTGGGACCAGAGCGCCCAGTGCCCTGGTCCTTCAGGACCAGGGCGCTGGCCAGGACCATGGCGCCCAGCGCCCTGGTCCCTGGGTCCTATTTTGGGCTCGGTCTCTTTTGGACTTCGGGTCTTTATGTTTGCAAATTGGAAAATTATCTTTCCTGGTCGGCCTAAGGTCGAGAAAATCAGTCTATCAGCCCTAAATGACAAGTATATAAACTACATTTTCCTCTCTCATTTGGGGAGATAGATACATGACGGAAAAAGCGTGGAAACTATACTCAAGCATTCAAGCATTCAAGCATTCCTTCAAGCAATTGATCATTTCAAGTCTCCATTCAAGGCTAAGTGTTGCATTCAAGACAAGGATTCAACCATTGAAGAGGAGATCACTTACAACATACTACTACAACATACAACATCTATACCTTCACACATAAGGATACAAACATCCTTACAACAAGGTATTAGTACTTGTTTTACATTACAGACATTCACATTTACAGCATTGCTCATTTCTTGGTTAATTCCAAAACCGGGGTTTGACCTAAAGGCAAACCCCTAATCCCTAACCCCCCAATCGTCTTCACTTTTCTGTGTGTAGGTTGTAGGTACGCGGCTGAAATTGAAGATCTGGAATCCTTGTGCAGAGACGAACAGATCCCCCTTCGTTTTGCAGATTTTTCGGAGGACCGTGGCGCTCGGGCGCCATCGTCCCGGCAACTTTTGCTCAAATTTGTAGGACAGCGCCGTATCGACATTTTACTGCTAATTCCAGGTCCGCAGCTTCATACTGTATTCCTATCTCAGTTTATAAGCGAATCTTTCTCACTTTCTATGCATTCCTAGCTTAATTCTTCTATGCACATTCTTTACAAAAGAGGGTAGCCTTGCTGTCATAACCCTTGAAACACATTTAGCATCCAATCTTGCATTGCGTGGGATTGGATCTTGTGGGTTTCAACCCCTCTTTTGAATGTAAAGTCTCTCCCCTAAGTGAAAAACATCAACCCTAGAGTGAATCTCCCTTCTCTCTCCTTGGAGTTGGAAGAGGGGAGAGCAACTAGGGTTCGATCGCGATTTTCCGCTTTACACCTAACAGAATTTTCGTGTCAAAGAAAATGTCATCTTGTCTTTGTTTTGGTAAGGAAGGATGCATCCTTGTTTAAAGACAAGTTTGGATTTGTTGAAGTCGATTGTGTTGGTTTGATTGGTAAATGGTCAGTGTGTGAGTAGTTGTCAATGTTTATTTTGTATCTGATCGGATAAATATGTACAAGGTGTTGCCATGTTTTTGTGTGATTTTTGATGGGTTTTCTGATGTTTTTTGGATTTTGTGAAACAATTTTGAATGTTTTTGGTATTTTGAGAGTCATTTTTGAATGTTTTTGATATTTTCTGATGATTGCCTGAATGAAGAGTGTAATGATATATAAGACAATGTAGAATCCACTTCCATCACTAGGGTAAGGGTATTGCCCCCAGTTTGTAGACCTGACTATGAAAAGGTGGGATGCTAGACGCATGGAGTACTTTCTTAATTGTAGATCAAATAACAAGCCATGGTTGGGATGGATGGATGTATGTGTACATGAATGTGATCGCAATGAGCCTGAAAGATACTGGAGCCATTGCCTTTACGAGTGGCGCCTGTTTGCCAGGTTTTCACCATCGTACTTACCCAAGGTGCCACCGGAGTGTTTGTTCACCGTTTGGATGCATGATTTTTCTTTACTTTTTTGAATGTTTTTGTATTTTCTTCAGGACATTTTCTAAATGTTTTTGGTATTTTTCTGATATGTAGGGGATCCTGATGCTCTGTACACCTTAGGTATAAAACCATTTGAGGTGCATGCTATTGATTGGATCTGCGAGTGGTTCTCCATCTGATGTAGCCAACTTATATGCCCCGGACCCGAATACAGCTGTGACAACATATGGGCCCAGCCAGTTTGATTCAAACTTGCCTTGATGTTCTCTGTTTGGTTGGTTGCGAGGATTTTCTCGAAGAACAAGATCACCTACCTCAAATGTACGAGATCTAACTCGGTGATTGTAGTTTCTACTCATGCGCTGCTGATAGGCTTTGAGATGATTGTATGCAGCTTGTCACTTCTCATCAAGTAATTCTAAGTCCTGAAGATGGGATACTCTGTATGCTTCATCATCGATGAGATTGTGCAAGGAAACCCGTAGTGACGGTATCTCGACCTCAATATGCAAGATAGCTTCTGTACCATAGACCAATGAATAAGGAGTTGCACCTGTAGGGGTTCGAATGCTAGTTCGATATGCCCATAGTGCTGGATTCAATTGAATATGCCAATCACGACCAGCATCATTGACTGTTTTCTTGAGGATCCTTAATATGTTTTTATTGGATGCTTCGGCCTGACCATTGCCTTGTGGGTAATAGGGGGTGGAAAAGCGGTGTTGGATATGAAATTTCTCACAAAGCTCACGGACATCCTGATTTTTGAAAGGAAGACCGTTATCTGTGATGATGGACATGGGCACACCATACCGGCAGATGATGTAGTTGAGGATGAATGAGGCGATCTGCTTGCCGGTGACTTGGGTAAGTGGAACAGCTTCGATCCACTTGGTGAAATATTCGGTGGCGGTAATAATGAATTTATGGTTGTTGGATGAAGATGGATGAATCTTACCCACAAGGTCAAGGCCCCATTGACAAAAAGGCCATGGTGTTGTGATTGGTTGCAGTTCCTGTGCTGGTGCATGTATCAGGTCGCCATGAACTTGACATTTCTTGCATTTTCTGACAAAGTAGTAGGAATCCTTTTCCATAGATGGCCAATAATATCCAGCTCGTAGGAGTTTCTTGGCGAGTGATGGACCACTTGAATGAGTCCCGCAAATTCCTTCATGTACCTCTTCCAAAACCTTTGTTATCTCACCTTGTTCCAGACATCGAAGGAGAGTACCATCAAGACTACGTCGATATAGGGTTTTGGCAATAATGGTATATCGAGCAATTTGGCGAATGAAGGTTTTAACTTGGTTATTTGATTGGTTGGGAGGAAGGGTGTGATTGCATAGATAGGTGTAGAACTCACTGTACCATGGGGATTCAGAACCAACAAGGTGACATATCATTTCAGATTCAGGGATATCATAAGCAGGGATCCAAAGCTGTTCTACCAAGAACTCATAGCATGTTGAATTCTGTGGAAGATCTAGTAGAGATGCGATGGTAGCCATAGCATTAGCAGCTCGATTCTGATCTCTTGGTATCTGCTCAAAGGTGATAGTAGTAAATGATGTCTTTAGATTGTCCACCATTTGCTTATATGGCATGAGTTTATCATCTTTGGTCTGATACTCATCTGTTACTTGTCGAATGACCAGTTGCGAGTCGCCATATACTTGCAGTTCTTGTAATTTCTATTGTATGGCTAGCCTGAGTCCTGTGATCAAGGCCTCATACTCTGCTATGTTGTTTGTGCATGGAAATGTGAGCCTGTAAGACTTCGGGATGCTATCACCCTGAGGTGTGATAAATAGAATGCCTGCCCCCGAGCCGTGCCTAGTGTATGAACCATCAAAATATAGTTTCCATGGTTGTGCTGTTGTGATCATGAATATCTCTTCATCTGGAAAATTGGAAATAAGAGGATGATCGCCTGTGAGTGGTGCATCGGCCAACTGATCTGCAATAACCTGACCTTTGATAGCTTTACGATCTACATACTCAATGTCAAATTCACTTAGAATCATCACCCATTTGGCCAAACGACCTGTCAATGCTTCTTTACTGAGTAAGTACTTGAGTGGATCAATCTTTGTGATGAGTTGTACCTTGTGTGTCAACAGATAGTGTCGCAAATTATGGGCTGCTAGGATTACTGCTAGGCAAGCTCGCTCGATAGGTGTGTAACTGAGTTCATAGCCAACCAATGTGCGAGAGATGTAGTATACAGCACACTCTTTACCTTCTGCATTATGTTGTGCCAGTAGCACACCCAGTGCTATACTTGTTGCTGAGATATAAAGTAACAACGGTCTACTTGGATCTGGTGGCATCAACAAGGGTGGATTCATGAGATAGTCTTTAAGTGCCTGAAATGCTTGCTGGCATCTGTCATCCCATTGAAAGCGTATGTTCTTGTGTAGCAGGTGTGTGAATGGGTGACACTTATCAGCCAATTATGCAATGAATCTGCGGATGGATTGAAGCCGTCCTTGTAGTGTTCTTAGCTGACTGATATTCTTTGGAGGTGGCATGTCCATGATTGCCTTAACCTTTGCTGGATCGACCTCAATGCCTTTGCTTGAGACAATGTATCCTAGAAGCTTCCCGGAGGTCACTCCGAAGACACATTTCTTTGGGTTGAGTCGAACATGGTATTGTTCCAGTCTATCAAAGATTTTATCTAAGATGTGGAGATGTCCATCTCTAGTGAGTGATTTTGCTAGTAAGTCATCCACATAATCTTCCATCATAGTATGCATCATGTCATGGAAGATGGTGGTCATTGCTCGTTGATAGGTCGCTCCTGCATTCTTTAGACCGAAGGGCATTACATTCCAGCAATATGTGCCCCATGGACATGTGAAGGTTGTCTTATGTTGATCTTCTGGTGCGATCTTTATTTGATTGTATCCTGAAAAGCCATCCATGAGTGAAAGCATGGCATGTCCTGCTGTCAGATCCACTATGATGTCGATATTTGGTAAGGGGAAGTCATCCTTAGGACATGCTTTATTCAGATCTCTGAAGTCTGTACAAATGCAGATGCCCCCTTTTGGTTTGCCGACTGGCACAATGTTGGAGATCCATTCTGCATAATCAATTGGTCTAATGAAACCAACATCTAGGAGTTTCTTGAGTTCTATTTTGACTAGCACGGCAATCTGAGGATGCATTTTATGAAGCTTTTGTTTGACAGGTTTGGCTCCTTTTGCTACTGTGAGATGATGCATAACTAAATCCGGATCAAGCCCAGGCATGTCTGCATATGACCATGCAAAGTTGATCTGACGCTGCTGGAAGAACTCTATGAATTGAGGTTGTTCCTCTGGAGTGAGAAGAGATGCCAGATGTATGATATGAGGGTTTTCAGGAGTCCCCACATTGTATTCTTTGGTTTCCTCGATAAGAATCGTTGATTGTTCCTGTTGTGTACTAGCAGGGAGAATGTCAAACCCTTCATCCTCAGGCGCCTCAGAGAGGTTTTCACCGTTGGATACGCTCTTTCTTTTTACTGTTGTCGGATCAAACAGTGCCACAGTGTGGTTTTCACTGGAAGATCCATGTTTTAATGTTATATTTTTGCAGCTGAAGGGTTTGGCATCCGCCCCGAAGTATGTTGCGCTATTAAGTTGAATGGCGAATCCAGCTTTGTGATCCCCGCTTGGTAGATTATCCCTTAATTCCAAAAAGTCAATGATAGCCTCATCGTTTTGGAAGAGGTCAAGACATGGGGGATTTGGTTGGTTCCATTCGATGAGTTCAGGGTGGATAATGGGCATTACTTCATCGATTAGATTAAGTTCGTTAGAGGTATCAGTGAGGGTTAAGATAGTGTGGTGAAGGTCGTTGCTCTCCTTGTCAGAATCAGGCATAGGATGAGACGTAGGGTCTGTGGAAGATGTTTCCAGCTCAGGTACCCAAGTGGTCTTTATCTGTGCTTCTCCGTAAACAGGAATGTCTTTGCGTGGCGGAGGTGGTGATGTGTCTTCCTCATCTGAAGTGTTAAGCTGTATAGAATTAAATTCCCACTCATGTGAGTCGGTCTCTGAATCACTTTCCAGCATCCGATTGCTATACCATACTGGGATGTCTTTAGAGTTAAACACGACAGGTGTGATTGGTTTATGTATCTTTGTAGTAATCGGTGCTGCAAGAACTGTGATGGGGATTAAAGGATCTGGTACGGGGAGTGTCGGTAATGTTGACTCAGTGGTTTCTGTAGGAACTGCTGGTGCCATAGATGTTGCTGCGGGTTCTGATACAGTTGCTGCTACTATTGGTGTTATTGATGGGATTACTGGTTCATTTGGTGGGATGAGTGACATTGGTGATGGTTGCGGTGGAGTTGTGAGCCTCGATGGGGCAGTGGGGATAGTGCTTGATGGTGCTTTGATTATGAAAGGTGTCCTCTTTGCAGTAGGTGGGCAAAATGGTTTGCTAGGTTTTCCTTTGAATCTGAGTTTAGGAAGGATCTCTTTTTCAAAGCCTAGGCCTGTATTACCTTTGGGCTTGAATTCTGGTAGCAGAGGTTCATGTCGTCCTTGTTTGCAGTATCCCAAAGCACTCTGACCATCATATCCCATTCTTTGCATAATGAGGAGGCCTTTGCCATATTGTTCCGTAGGAAGTGTAATTCGCAGTATGTCAGTGGTGATGGGATCCTTATAGATCCATTCCGCCAGGTCCTCATCTTGTGTTTCTTCCTCTTGACTCTTTCCAAGAACGAAAGGTGTCAAAGCACATGCTGGTATGTTTAGTGGTTGCTGGAGCAACTGCTGTGGCTTACCATGTGTTCTAGGAGAAGTGGGCATTTGTCCCACACAAAAGAGCTGACTCAAGTTGTATTCTCTAGGACCTTTCTCTGCTACTTTCATCTTAAGCTTTTCTTGCTTGGGTATAGGGGTGTTCGAACTGGCAAGAGAGGCGGGACTTACATATGATGTGGAGGAAATGGCTTCCCTATTATTAGGAACAGTAATTTCTGGTTGATGGTTGATATTATGGCAATACGCAAAAGGATTTGCATCACCCAGGATTGTGATCTCTGCACCATTATGTGGGAACTTGATACATTGATGGTAGGTAGATGGAACGGCTTGCATGGCATGTATCCAAGGTCTCCCTAATAATAGATTGTATGGCAGAGGAAGGTCCAGAACCTGACAAATGATGTGCTTTACCACGGGGCCTACTCGGATTGGTAGTACCACAGCTCCTTTGGATGAACGCTCCGCATCATCATAGGCCTTAATGGTGATCTTCTTGCGAGGATCCACTGATTCTATTGCATATCCCAATGCTGTGACCAACTGTAGTGTACAAATGTTTAGGCCTGCTCCATTATCGATCAAGACTCGCTTGATCCTGTGTTGGTTGATAAAGCCTTCAATGTGTAGCGAAGCATTATGAGGTTGCTGGAAGGAAGAGTTGTCACTTTCAGAAAAAGTGAGACAAGGTGATGACTTAAGACTTCCAACCATGGCTTGAAATTGGTCTGTATTCATATTTGCGGGGACTGACGCTTCTTGGAGTGCTTGATCCAAGATTGTTTTATGAGATGGCAATAGGCGCAATAGCTCTAAAATGGATATAAGCACAGGCATTTTGTCTAATTGTTCCACAAGATTGTACTGCTTTGGGACGGAGGTGGTGCCTTGTGGAGCTACCTTGATGGTGACCTTGCCACGACGTGTAACAACATTGCAATTTGAGGTGGGATTTTTGAAGGTTATGGTTGCAATTTGTTCACTGGCATCATACAGGTGATTTACAGTGTAGTTATACGCAGCCTGCATATAATCAGTGGTATCAGTGCCTCGCCGGGAAGTGGAAGGACCCCTTTGATCTTGTGATGGAAGTGGATTCTTGAACATTAGATGATCATTATTTGTTGTTTTTGGATCATGTCCTTCAATCTCAATTTCTCCTCGATCAATAAGATCTTGAATGAGATCTTTCAATCGGTGACAATTACTTGTCTTGTGTCCTCTTCCTTGATGGAACTCACAGTGTTCAGTATCTCTCCACCATGCCGGTTTGACCTGAGGCTCATAGTTTGATAGCTTAGGTAGAGTGATCAAATTTTGAGAGAGGAGTTGTCGCAATACTATTTCAATGGGTTCCCCTAAGGGAGTGTATGTTCATTTTTGTTTTTGCTGACGAGGTCTTGGTTCATCATGAGACGTGATGAGACCTTGATTGGAAGGAACATTTGTGTTATTCTGAGGTGGAGGGTTTTGTCCTGCAAACCGAACAACAGGTTGTGCATTTTGGATAGTTCGAGCATCCACAACCCCATCGTTGACGATATTCTTATTTTTGTTCTAGAAGTTCGGTTTATCACTATTGAAGCGCGGGCGAGGACCATCTTTTGGTTCATTAAAGATTTTGATGAGTCCTTTCTTGATGAGTGCCCATTCACATTTTATACCTTTGGTGATCATATCGTTAAAAGAATCTGTGTCTTTGACATCCAGGTGAAATTCCATTTCTTCGTTTAAGTTGGAAATGAAAATTTCCACTAGTTCTCGTTCAGGTAACTGAAGAGAACGTCTGCTAGACATTTGGCGCCATCGTTGCAGGAATACTGAGAATAGTTCACCTAGTTGTTGTTTGGTGTTGCACAGATCAGCCATGGTGATGTCGCGTTCAATATTATAAGAGTAATGAGATAGGAACTTCTGGATGAGTTCCTCAAATGTTCTAATGCCACCTGGTAGTCGGGAAAACCATGATGTGGTTGTTCCTCCCAAGCTTTGGGGAAAAAGGCGCATTAGGTAGGTGTCTTCATATGCCACTTCAAGACAAGCGGAATGAAATTCTCGGACATGATCACCGGGATCCCCCTTTCCTCTATATTTTTCAAATTTGGGTGTTTCGAACCCGCGTGGAAAGGGTGGCATATAAAGATTCCTATCAAAAGGATAGGGATAGATGTCATTGAGTGAGAATTGGTTAATCTTGACACCACTATGAAATTGTTGGGCGAGATTCTCGACTTGTTGCCGCAACCTCTCCATTTCATTTGGAGGAGGAGGTGGTGGGTTACCTCGAGGGATGTTATATCTGATGGGATCTCTACGCCTTTCCTCCTCATGGCGACTTTGTCTTTCTGATGCTTGTCTTAATTGGGCAAGATCAAAGTCTGAGGGGAGTTTGGCTCCTTCTTGAGCGAGTTTTAAGAAGTGAGCATCCGCATTGCTCCTTAGTATTTCATCAAATAATCTGTTAAAATGAGGGTTATGCTGAACCCTTTCGATTGTTGAAGGAGTGGGAGTACTTGGGTTTTCGTCATTCACATTTCCTCCAAGTGCTTCTTGAAATTCATTGAGGTTGTCCTCTTCTTCCTCAATTTCTATTTCTCGTTGCCTTGATCATGATCGGGTTTGAGCCATTTTGTTTATGAGTTTTGTTTGAAGTTGATTGAAGATGATGATGAGTTGTTTGATGAAGGATTGATGATTTAGTGGATTGGTGGTATGTAGATCTCTAGCACTTTTAAGGTAGATGTTACCGAAATTCCTTCTTTGAATTGCTTGATTGTGTGATAAGATTTGATGTGATAAGGTGTAGAGAAATCTGAGATGTGTTACAAATTCAACTACCTAGTAATGAGAGGATTCACTCATGAACTAGTTTTAACCTGCGTAGATGTGTCTCTTAGGATGAGCTTATCCTAGATGTAGAAACAATCTAAAAAGTGATGTGATGTGTTTGATTTCAAGCAATATCTAAAAAGAGAACTTGGAGCAAGAACCTCTTAATGTTTTGAGAGTTGGAATGGATTGATGATGAAGTGATGATGTATGAGTGAGATAATGGATGAAAATGTTTTCAACTTCAATAAAAACTTTGTGTCACAAATGGGACAAACTCTACCTCTTCCCTTTTAGGTGTTGTAGGTATTTCTCGAGCTGTGTTGTAGGTGATACAGATGTTGGGGAAAAAGTTGGGATTAATCTTTCCTCCTTGATTTTTTGTGATAACTCAGAGCTCTATATTGCATAAAAGCTCTGCTGTTCAATGATTCTGAATCAAACTCGTTTGTTTTACCTTGAAGGTAGAGACGCATGCGATGTAGAAAGACTCTATGGGAGACAAAGATTTGTTGACTGATATAGAAGAATTTCCTCCTTTTGATTAAAGCCTTTGAGCTCAATGGTCTCCTTTTCAAGTTGATATTCTGATGACACTTCTTCTTTTGCAAGATGTGAAGAATGGTCATAAAAGTTGTGACTCTGTGTTGTTTGCACTTTGTTTTTGGAATTTTTGGTTGTGTTGACAGATGTTGGATGAATACTTTGTTTTTGGGATTGATTTTCTGATTTTTCTTTGACAAGAAAACAAAGCAAGCACACAAACACAAAATTGTAGCCTCAAAGGCACAAATGGGTATGGGTCTAGATCAACCCAATCCTTGGACTTGTTTCTGACCCTTCTTTTAGATGTATTTTAAGATGTATTTTCAAAGCCTGAAGTCGGCTCAATTTGCACTAGGTCTGTAAAATGAACACACTTCAAACACTCTTTATCCCTAAGGTCAAATGGCCAGTTGTGATAAATTTAGCCCACATATTGATATTTCTTCGACTTTGGTACTACATACCTTATGAATCCCGCCTTGGCAGGTAAGGATGTGATATACTAAGTCTTGCACGAGCATAACAAATAGATGATCCCTATGATGGGGGAGTCACCACTTTTATCAAGCCACAAGTGACTTTTCAAAAAGCTATGTTTCTACTCAAGGAAATATGTATGGTGAGTATCTTGGGAGCAAAACCTTCTATGCTCTTGCACTAAATTATACCTCAAATATCCTCAATCAATAGAACAGGTGGGCTACTACTTAAAGGTGTTTAGTCATGTTCGATGTTTTTGGACATAAGTTCATTCTGCAGTGACTCACTTAAGAGCCTTGTAATTGGTGGTGGGGCCCATTTGTCCTTTCGGCCAGTTACACTGTAGGAACAGCTATACCCAAGGCTACAGCTTTCGCTCTCACCTGATTTCTATAGCGGCTCGAAGGATTTACCGCTCGAGGTCGTTCCCAAGAGTATCGATCCCTTGGAAGGCCTCTCTTAAAAAGATAAAATGTGAGTGTTACTAACACTTTTCTCTTGCACCTAGGACCACGAGAGCCAAGGGAGAGGATAGTGTGTGTTAGAGGTAGGACCACTCGACTGACTTTTGTGCACAAGCGTGCCAAACACGTAAAACACTTGTTCTTTTTAATCCAGCATTTGCAAATGTGATCTAACTATTTGGAGATGTTGCTCCAACAGTCATGGTGTTCTTTTTAACTTCAAAAAGCAATGTGTTTTTGTATTCTAGAATTTGAAATCCTGGTCAACTTAATGGAAAACACGTTTGCATGAAGTAAAAATCGCTTGCAAAAATCAAAACAAGTGGATTGTGTATTTTATTTGCACCAAAATTTGAAGTGTGGTTTGTAAATTTTAGGTCCGAATTGATGCAAGGAAATCAAATTTGTGTTGTTGATTTTAAGCACCAAAAATAAAGATGAGTCCTAACTAGAAAATAATGAAACTTCTCTTTTTTTTGTTTTGTAGTTTTAAGTTCTTTTTAAGCACTAAATGACAAATTTGTGATTTTTATGGTGAGTTGTTAACCTGTATCAACAAAAACAAATTAGTAAAAATCGATGTTCAAGGGGGGCTTCCACAAGCCTAAGATACTCAATTTTTCAGTTACAAATTTTACAAATCCTGATTCTGAAATGCCCTGAAATTTGACTAAGTCTGAAATTTGGAGGATCTTCCAAAAACTAGATTTTGCATTACAACTGCTAGAGGTCTGAAACCCCTCTCAAACATCCTGAAAGTATATATGGAATATAACTTAAAGTATAAGTGATACTTATACTTAAATGTTATATTCCATATATATTCTGCCTCTCACAAACCTAAGAAAAATAATTTTATCAATTACAAGGCCTTTTTTTACAACGTTCTGTTACAATAGCGCTAGTCTGTGTGAAAACAGAAGCGCTACTTTAACACAAACGCGCTAGAATATTACAAAAGCGCTAAAATAAAAAATTTTTACAACAATACAAAAGCGTTAATATAAATACAAAAGCACTAATTAATGAACAAAAGCGCCAAAATACTGACAAAAGCGCTAATTCTTTGACAATAGCGCTATTGTAAGAACAAAAGCGCTAAAAGACAAAAAAACAATAGCGCTAAAACGAGACAAAAACGCTAAAAGACAAAAAACAATAGCGCTAAAACGCGACAAAAGCGCCAAAGCGCGACCTATGTGTCAAGTTCAACATTCAAACATGTTAGGTAACAAAAAAAATCAGAAGGTTGCGTGTTCGATTCACGTCGGGTTCACCAAATGACGCCCTCCTAAATGGCACAAGGTTAGTCTATGATCAAATAACACAAACGCACACAAAATATTAGTGTTAGTCAATCTAAAACTAAACATATGAAGGCATACCAAAAGAGACACAAAGAGACATGCTAATATATCTAATAAGTAAAACAAAGATCATGAGACATCTCCAACTGCCTCTTAGCATGGCCTTAGCTTCTTCTCCCTTGTTCCTCTCCTCTCCAAGTTCCAAAATAGTGTAGCTCTCAGCAGCTTTTTGCACTATGGATGCTTATGGAGGATTGAGATTTGTAGTATAGCTCCAAATATGAAATAAAAAGCTATTTTTATGCTAAAATGATATATTTTAACCAAAAAGACAAGATTTAGTTATGCTATGCTAAATGTTCTCTAAAATGTCTATAGTCTAAATACTTACAAGTTTTCAGGATCTGGATTATGAAGGAATGGGCTCTATTTATAGGAAAAATGGAGCAATGGATGGCCAGGATTGAATGGTTTAATCAAGGGTCAAGCTTGAAAGTTGGGAATCCATGTGCACAATTGACACCAATGAAATGGTGACAAATGTCAACATAGGGTTGGGTTGAAAGAAGAGGTTGGAGGCTTTAAAGGCCTGAGAAGACCTCATGGTTATCTAAAGACTAAGGGTCAAGCCTAAATTAGGATTACCCACTGGATTAGGAGTTAATCCAAGGATAAACCTTTGTGCAAATGATTAAGAGATAATCATGGTCAAAGCATTAAAGGCTTGATGAGACCCTTGGGTTGGGTAGAGGTTGAGTCAAAACAAATGTTTTAACCATGTGGGAGGGTTGAATTAACCATTAATGGTTATTGGAGACTTTGGGGGATTAAGTGGTTGAAAGTTGGAAGCCTTCAATGGTTATCAAAGACTTTGAGGAATTAAGTGGTTGAAGGT
Source organism: Cryptomeria japonica (assembly GCF_030272615.1). Taxonomy (NCBI): domain Eukaryota; kingdom Viridiplantae; phylum Streptophyta; class Pinopsida; order Cupressales; family Cupressaceae; genus Cryptomeria; species Cryptomeria japonica. The sequence continues at coordinate 39,491,123 of NC_081406.1, read as the reverse complement.
TGAAAGCCTTTAATGGTTATCAAAGACTTTTAGACTTTGAGAAGTGACTCCATTTTGCTTAGAAATGTGACAATATTTAGGGGATGGATTAGGCTAATTAGGAAGGGGTTAGAAGAATCTAGAAGGGGATTAGATTTTGCAAGTGGATTTGGTGGGTGAGGGAAAATAGGATTTTATTTAAAATAAAAATTCATTTATTTCAATAAATGTGTGCAAGTTGCATTTGTAAGAAAATGCAAGTGGGGTGGGGATAATGATTTAAATAAATGTGTTATTTAATTTATTTAAAAGAGGAAAAGGGGATTTAATTAAATAAATTGATTTTATTTATTTAATTGATTTGAATTGGATTTAATGAATTAATTAAAATAAATTGAATAATTTATTTAATTAATAGAAGAATGTTTGGGGATGAATTAATTAAATATTAATTTAATTAACTGGTGGCTAGTGGATTTTTAATCAAATAAATACGAAATATTCATTTAATTAAAATGGACAGATTTATGTGACTACACATACTAATGGTGACAATGAGAATAAACGTGAGAAGTACAAGAAGTACAAAGGAAAAGGCAAAAGAGATTGCCTGATTGCAGTTGATGGTGGAATCACTGATGAGGAATCTGAGGGAGATGCTAATGAAGACATTGTCTTTGTTGCCATTAAAGAGGAGACATCTGATCAGAAGGCATTAGTTTCTCAGATGGATAGTTCTAATGATTGGATCATAGATAGTGGTTGTTCACACCACATGACCAGTGACCAGAGTAAATGTCTTACTTTGAAGGAATTTGATGGAGGAGTTGTGAGATTTGGAAATGACTCACCTTGCATGGTAAAAGGAGAGGGAACCATTTCTCTTAATGGAAAGAGCAGTGCAGATGATATCTACTGGGTTGAAGGATTAAAGCACAATCTATTGAGTGTAACTCAAATAAATGATAGAGTTTATCCATTGGAATTTAAGAATAGAATGTGCAAAATCTATGGAAGCAAAGGTGAACTGATTGCAACTGGTAAGTAGACAAAAGGTAACCCGTTTCACCTGAATCCTAAAGTCAACAATTGTTTAATTGCTAAAGTAGATGGTAGTTGGCTTTGGCATCGAAGAGTTTGTCATATAAATTTTGATAACATTGTCAAAGTCAATAAGTCCAAGTCAGTAAGAGGTTTGCCTTAGTTGGACAAACCGGTGAATGCTCTGTGTAAGGAATTTCAATTAGGAAAGATGAAATCCTCAACTTTTAAGAGAAAATCTTTCTCAGCAAAACATTTGTTAGATTTGGTTCATACAGACCTCTATGGACCATTTCACTGATGATTGCTCAAGAATTATGTGGGTCACATTCTTGAAGAGAAAAACATAAGCCTTTAGTAAGTTTAAGGCATTCAAGGCCTTAGTTGAAAAGGAAAGTGGTAAGAAGATAAAGTGTCTGAGGACTGATCGAGGAGGTGAATTTACTTCTGAGGAATTCACTATATATTGTGAAGACAATGGAATTAAGAGGCAACTTTCTGCACCTAGGACACCACAGGAGAATGGTATTGCAGAGAGGAACAACTGGTCAGTTGTTGAAGCTGCTAGAACAATGCTAATACAAGGAGGTGTAGAAGAAACTTTCTGAAGAGAAGTTGTCAGCATAGTTGTCTACACTATGAACCAAATATTGGTAAAGAGAGGTAGGGATAAAAATCCTTATGAATACTGGTATGGTAGATCACCTAATGTCAGTTATTTTAAGATTTTTGGCAGTAAATGTTTTATCAAGAGAGGTGACTATGTTGGTATGTTTGATGCTAAAAGTGATGAAGGCATATTTCTTGGTTACTCCACCAAGAGTAAAGCCTCCAAATGTTAAAACAACCGGACAATGAGAATAATTGAAAGTGTTGATGTTCGAGTGGATGAGTGTCCTAAAGTTTCAGGAGAAACTAGTGAGGAGAAGAAGGAAGATGAACCTTATATTCTGATTTTGGAACTAGAACTGGTGAAGCCAGAAGTTGGTGAAGTGAATGTTGTAGTACTAGTTCAACCGGTATAGGTAGTTTCTACAGAAGAAGATGATGACAGTGACGAAGAAGAACCTGGAGATAATGGTCATGTTATTCCAAGGTATGTGAGACTCAATCATAATCCTGACCAGATTATTGGAGATAAAGATGTTGGAGTGTTAACCAGAAGAAAAATTAGAGTTGGAGAGAATTCTTGCATGATCTCCACTATTTAGCCTAGAACTGGTAAAGAAGCCTTTGGAGATGATCACTGGATCAACGCTATGGAAGAGAAGATTGACCAGATTGAGAAGAACAATACATGGACCCTAGTACCCAGACTGGTGAATAAAAATGTGATAGGCATTAAATGGGTATTTAGGAATAAACTGAATGAAGATGGAGTAGTAGTCAGAAACAAAGCAAGATTGGTATGCAAAGGTTATGCATAGGAAGAAGGAGAAGACTATGGCGAGACATTTGCACCAGGTGCTAGATTGGAAGGTGTTAGGACTCTACTTGCATTTGCAGCATATAGGGGATTCAAAGTGTATCAGATGGATGTGAAGTCAACATTTCTAAATGGAATAATAGAAGAGGAAGTTTATATTGAACAACCAGATGGTTATGTTTTGACTGATGCAACGGATATGGTGTGTAAACTACACAGGGCATTATATGGTTTGAAGCAAGCACCAAGAGCATGGTATGAAAGACTACATTCACACCTGATGAAGATAGGTTTCTAGAGAACCAGTGAAGACAACAATATATATCTCAAAATTGAAGGAGATAAGATACTGGTTAGTGAATTGTTTGTGGATGATATCATATTTGGAGGCAATGATGACATGAGTGATGACTTTGCAAATGAGATAAAAAGTGAATTTGAGATGTCTCTGGTAGGAGAGATAAAATTCTTCATAGGTTTGCAAATTCAGTAGATGAAGAGTGGTATTTTTATCACACAGTCCAAATATGTGAAAGAGGTATTGAAGATATTTGGAATGGGAGACTGTAAACCAATTGGGACACCAATGGTTATAGGTTGTAAACTGTCTAAGGAAGATTATGCCGCATCTGTTGATGAAAAGGAGTACAGATCAATGATATGGAAACTATATTATGGTGTTCACAGTAGACCAGATATTGCTCATGTAGTTGGATTAGTTGCCAGATTTCAGAAGAACCCTAAGGAGACACACATGATTGCAACTAAAAGGATATTCAGATATTTGAAAGCTACTATTAATTATGGATTATGGTATCCATATGCACGTAACTTTGATTTGAAGGTCTATATAGATGCAAACTGGGCAAGAAATGTTGATGATGGGAAGAGCACAACCGGTGGTGCATTTTTTCTTGGAGGAAGACTTGTATCTTGGAGCAACAAGAAGTAGAGCTATATATCACAGTCCACTGCTGAAGTTGAATATGTTGCAGTGTATATTAATTGTACCTAGGCAATCTGCATGAAACACATTCTGGAAGGATTCAAGTTGAAGATCACATAACCAGTAAAGATTTTAAGTGATAACACCAGTGCAATAGATATTTCAAAGAACCTGATATTGCATGCTATAACCAAGCATATTGAGCTGAAATATCATTTCTTGAGGGAGAAAGTGCAGAGTAAAGATGTGTTATTGGAGCATGTATCTACTAAGGAGTAGCTAGCAAATATCTTTACTAAACCTCTGCCTTGTTGGTATTTTGGTATGGTTTTGTCATTGATGTCAACACCTACTAAACACTTATCAACTCTGGCACTTTGGAGAATCAGCAACATTCACCGGCAAGCAAGTGACTAATGCACAGTCATCTGTATCTGGTACACCGACAAGATATAATGATTACCGACACTTGGAATGATATGGAAAACACTTGGTAATGTCGAAGACATCATTTGGACATCTTGTCCTGCAGTTTTGTTTATTGGTATATTCATATTTGCATATTTGTTGTTACTGGCAAATAGGTCCAGGGTTACACCGATAGGTTTATCTTTTCTAGATCAGCATGGCATGCTATAGAGATGATTAATTATTGTTGTAAATGCATTAAGCCGACATGTTCAATTGGTTATTGCATCAGATATTGTATTGTTTGTAAAATGTTTTTATTGTAATATCTTGTAGAGCCGACCTACTAAAATTGGTCTTAGGTTATGGTATAAATGTAAGATCTTATTTGTAAGATCAGATGTGGAATGCGAAAAAGGATTGTGTGAAGGTATATGTGAGAATAAGTAGAGCTATACACATACACATCATTTGAAGATTGAAGGAGGGTTTTTGTGAAGACAATCAGAACTACACCAGTACTAAATTCAGCATATGAAGATGCTATTTTGTGCAGTACATTCTTATTGGATTTAACCATCCAACTGTAGTCAGTGTGACTCCCATTTTGTGATTGAGCAGTGAGCTCTAGGCGCTTGGCCTTTCTGCATGTGCAGAGCCCATTTATGTACACTTACTATCTGCAGTAGTATCATCTGATTGTGGGTAAGGTTTCCCACCGTGGTTTTGCCCCTTATAGGGTTTCCACGTACAAATATTGGTGTTATGTGTTGTGGACGACTTCGTGTTTATGTTTCATGCACTAATCCATACCGGTATAGCAATTAACTGTTAAAACTGTCCACCGACATATTGAACTGGTTTACCAGTATTAAGCATTAAGTTGGTTAAGTTGTTTTTGGTTTGAATTTATTTGACAACTGATTCACCCCCCCCCCCCCCCTCTCAGTTGCCTCTGGGACCTAACATGCCTAAGACTACTTTTGAGTATCTTAGAGGTCAGCTAGGGGTTGTGCCCCTACATGAGGTCAATTGAGTAGATGTGGAAGACATTAGTCCTCGAGCTAATTGAAGAATCTTGAAGCAGGATTGGTGTAGAGTGGAGTTACTCCACAGGGGGAGCATCAAGTTGCAGATTGTTGATGCAGAACAGTGAAGTATGACACTGCATGTTTTACTTTCACTTTGGCATTGTTGTCAAAGGGGGAGAAGAACTATTTGATTATAGGGAGAAGAATTGTATGATTTATAGATAGAAGAACTATAGCTAGTTACCAGCTGAAGACATGGAGACTCAGTTGGAGGAGAGTAAATGGTAAAATGTAAACCAGGATTCATATACCTGTGTATGTGCATTACTCTCAATCATCACAATCAAGAGCATTGATATTTGTATTGCCATCAATGCCAAAGGGGGAGATTGTTGGAATTTGATTGAAGATTGCATTCATGAACTATTGTGTTGTCATTGATGTCAATTGTAACCGGTAATGATGTTGTTATGATGTTGTTTTGCAACAGGTAGGTGAGCTAGTGGAGTAAACTGATATTACTTAAGAAGCGGTGAGATCAACTAGTAACCCTACCTGTTGATGTGCCAAACCCTAACTGATGGAGCTTGGTGAATCGGTTGTATTGGTTTATGATCAAATGATGAACGGTAATAATTATGCCACGTATGCATGTTGTATGTGATAAGTTTCAAGTGGTTTTTGGTGAGTAAAGATAACAGTTTTATCTTGGGAATGAGTGAGCACATTGCATGAAGTTGAAAGCGCATGATGAGTTACAAGAATCAATGAAGCGGTGATCAAGGAGCGATCGAGGTTATCTTGAATAGTGTGCAATGATTGCTTGTCGTGTTGGCAATTTTGGTTACGTGTTAGTGTGATTGATTGCCGAACCAGAAGGAGTATCCGCAGTATGTGTGAAGGAAAATAGGAGCATGAAAAGGATCTGATCAAGCATAGTAGTGTTATTTACCAAATCAACAAACCCCTATTGTTCTCTAACAATTACAACAGTTAAATCTCTTAACCGAGTAATCTTTAAAAGGCTTAGTGCTATCTAAATCCTCTAACCAAGTGATCCATTAGCTTGGATTTCAAATCCTCAATCTAGGTTACTCCTAACAGGGTATTGCTTCTAATGGGGCATTATAGTCAATCCCTTAACCGGGTGGTCTCTAATAGGATCTATTCTTAACGGGACATTTTGTAAAGCTTTAACAGGCTTGGCTCCTAACAAGGTGAACTTTGAAAGAGTTCAGAATACTTGTGGGTATTCATCCCCACCGTGGTTTTTCCCATTTGGGTTTCCACGTCAAAAATCATTGTGTCAAGTGGTGAATGGTTTTTGTGGTTATGTTTGATATGGTTAATTTTCTTAACTATTAAATCCACTTAGTTATGATAAGATGACCTACAATAATCTGAAATGCGCTTTTACTATTGTCAGTAAAGTATTTTGATGTTTTGGTTAAATGGTTTGGGAGTTTCAGAGCTGTTATACTATTATTTTGATATGTCAGTCAAACAGGTAAACTGTTAGTGCTATTGCAGTTTGTAGCTCAGTGTTTGAACCAGTTTGTTCAATGATTGACTTGAGAGGTTGTTTTTGAGTTTGGTGAAAGTTAAGTTAGTTTTGTTTCTACTGATTCACCCCCCCCCTCTCAGTAGTTGTTTGGATCCTTATTAATTCATCATATCATAACACTCATACATATAATTAGTTCACACCCCCATGAACTTTACTTTTCCATGCACTCGGTTAATTGTTTCATGCAAATAGTTAACTTATTTTTAACTCTCATAAAATTTAATTGAGCAATAATTATTATTGTAAGTAAAAATTAAAATAATTCTTCACTCCATTATGATTGCCACCTCTCCATATTAAGTCCACAATCCATGCAATCTAAGATTAAATGTCATTCTTTCATTCTTACTTTTTAAAAATCTATAATTTATCCCTTCATCTATAATTTTCATATATTTGCAAACATACATTGTTAAATATATGACCCAAATAATACTAATATTATGTTGCAAGAATTGTGAAATTCCACACACACACACATTTCAACATGGATTTATTTCGCTGCATTTCCTCTTATCACTCAATTAAAAGTTTGATTAGATAGTCTATTTTTTATGTATCTATCTATTTTCTCTATTTTCCTCGCTTATAATTAGGATTCAATTGAGTAGTTTTTGAGTCAAACTCATCGGTTCATCTCACTTGACATGAATGGTCCACTTAGAACTCCTTTCATCTAGATGATTCTCACAGGGATGAAGCATGAGGAATTCTCATGTGGTTACCTAGCTTAGTACTCTTGTAACTTAGCATTCTTAACCATGAAGTTTCACCCAAGATCATGTCCACAAAGTTGAATCATTCATTTGAATATTTTTGGTTTAGTGAATGTGGGTTTTATGTACAAATCTTGTATTATGTTAGATTGAATATGGGTTTTATGTACAAATCTTGTTATTGTGTTAGATTCAATATTGATGTTTCTAGATATGTCTAGATTTATTTTGTGTTCAAAACATAAAGTTTTAACTAAGTTTAAGGAATTCAATGCCTTAGTTGAAAACAAAATAAATGATAAGGTAAAGGTGTTGAGACTCGACAATGGCGGTGAATATTCCTACTAGAAATTTAATGAATTATATAAGGATAAATATATTATTTGACAAAATAATACACCTTACACTCAAGAAAATGAGATAGTAGAAAGAATGAACCAAAAATTAATGGAAAGAGCTAGAAGTATAGCAAATGGTATGCAACTATATCAATGCTTTTGGAAAGAAGTTATAATTATTGCATGTTATTTTGTTTAAAAGATCTACTTATTAAGCTCTTGTAGCTAAAACTCCTTATGATGGTGGAAAAGTAAGAATCTAGTTTCACATCTAAGGATATTTAGTTGAGAGGCTCATGTTCATTTACACTAGGAAAAGTTAAAGGTTATAAGCTTTGGAATACTCTAACCTAAAAAAATATTCTTCTAGAGAGATGATTTTCATGGATCTTGGAGTTTATTAAAGTGTTGAAAACCTAAAGAAAAAAGAGAACAAAAATAATGCACTTTGATATAAAAATAGAAATAAAAGAATATGCATACATGGAAGAATAGTTAGATGGATTTCATGATGGAGAAGAAGAAGAGGGTTCAAATGAGAGTTTAAATGATGATGTGTAGGATGAGCACATAAAAAAATAAGCAAAGCCCATTACTCATACCTTGAGGAGATCTACAAGACAATGGATTGTGTAATAGGTACCCACTATATTTTTGTTGTGACTTTTTTGTATTGAGCATTGATAAACATATAGTTTATATATGATATACATGCATTGCACTGAAACTAGGAATATTACCTATTTCCTTGAGCTAGACATGCATATACATAACAAAGAAAAATTTAAATTTAAATGTAATTTAATTATAGACTTCTAACATATGATTTAAATATTGTAAAATATAGAAAAAATTATATACTTATGCCACTATACTAAAAGGAACATCATCTCTAGCAAAAAATACATATGTTGACACATAGGTCCTTGCAGTTCACACAATAGTGTCTACTTATGTTGAAGACCTCTCCTCCAATATTTGTAGCATTGATGTATGCAATGGATTGATAAGGTGAGATGACATCAATCCTAAAGAAGGTAAGTCTACAAAACTAATACCCTCTAGCAACTACTGTATGAATGGATTAGGTGGCATGGACTATAAAGGAACTCTAGTATGCAAATCTTCCCACAAGGATCTGTCTCTATGATATATTAGAATGTTATGGGTAAATTACTAGAATCTACAAGGATATGATCTACATATCTACCAAATTTTGACAAAGGGATGCCCTATAGAACAATATCCCTCAATATGCCCTCATTAGGTCTTTGAACAAAAATGTGTGCTAACCCACGAATCTAACCATACTTTGTAACATGCCCAATATCTTATACAAATGAAATGATAGCAACATGATAGGGATCTAAGTGAGTTGATGATAATCTGCATGATGTATATGACCTATGCGAGCCCCGCATCAAGTAATATCCCACTTGATTTGAAGATATTGTATGAGTCTATGTACCAAATTCAACAATATTATCAATTACCGTCCTTTAGGAAGCAGTAACCACACAATTAACAATATCACTGAGTGAGGGATAGATCATTAGCATCCTGTCACCAACCAATCTCCTATAAGTAGGAGGCTCTCTATCTATAGGGTAATATGCATCATTGTTGCATACCATGCCACACCCTCGCCCCAAATGTGAAGGTAAATCTAAATAGTTGATATTGAGGCCTAAATGAACATCAACATAACTATTGTACAAAATATAATGAAATTTTCGTATTATTAAGATTACATACATGCCATTACTATATCTTAAGGTATATTAATGGTGTAAAATGAGGGAACACAAGAACAAATCAAGTAAATTGTAATATAAAAGTACAAATTGTATAAAATCAAATGTAAATGTAAATAACAAACTTATGAATATGAAAAATAATCATAATCCATAGACTTGACCCTTGATAAAGTACATATTTAATGTAGAGTTCAAAACATCACACTTACATAAAGATAAATATAATTCAATATTATAACATTTTAAAGTAAATATAACTTATAATTCAAAATTACATTATAAATCACTCATTCTTCGATTATAGAATTAATTAGCACTTTTCCTTCAAGTTTTACTGGCAAAGCAGGACGAAATCAGTTTTGCAGACACAGAAACCAACAAATCTCATCTGTACAACCGAACTTTATTTTTTCTGGCAAATTTCTTGAACGGATTTGGGATGTTTTTTCAACAGACCGTCCGAAATCACGTACAAACATTAACGTGAGGGTGAGCGTTACAGTTAGAGCATTTATAATAATAATAATGTTGGAACAGTCATGGCGTGCCTGCAAACATTAACGTGATGGTGACTGTACAGCATAAATAACCGCACAAAAACAGAATGGATGGGAGCGTTTTCAACAGAACATTTAATAATAGGTGGGCCCTTCCTTGGTGTGCAGAGTATAAGAGTGGCTATAGGCCACAGTTTTTTTGTTGTGGGTTTCAATTGTTGTGATAGCAGTTTTGTACTAATCGTTGATATTTTAATGCATGTCTATTTTGGTTCCAAAATGGCAGTACGGACTGACTAACATGCGTGTTAGTCGTGCATTTTACACCGTCGATTTCGCAATAAACGGTTGCGATTGACTAACACATCGCTATCACATTGTACGAAAGGTCTATTTTAGAGCCAGAATAGCCGTGGCCTACTTTATTACCCATAATTAAATAAAATGTACCTTCACTTGTAAAATGTAACCAAGCTACATAAGTATGGGAACCTCTTATGCACAACTATTGGTGTCACCTTTTTTTTTGGCTCTTTTGGACACCTTGGAGAAAACATGCTGATGTGGCATCATATTTGATGATTGATGTGGCCCTTGAAACCTTAGTTATAAGGAGGGGACTTGAAAAGTAAGCTATTGTAAAAATTGAGAGTAATTTGAAATTTCCATGTAGGATGTTGAGAAGCGCAAAGTTAGGTGCTCAACTATTGGGTCTTCCCCCCTAGGTGGGCCCTACAACATATAAATTAGACCATGGTTTTTATTGTTTGTGAGTGGATTGAAGAAAATCAAAGAGAAAAGACTTTTCAAGGCGGCATGTGGAGCCCACCTACCACAATAGTCGCAATTTGTGTGCTGGTTAAGTTGAGCCTTTCTCTTCTTTGCAATCTCTTCATGACCTTTTGATTATTTCTATTGTATTTTCTTTCCTTTTGATTAATACTACTTCATTAAATTGATTAAATATAAAAAAATTACAACTTCATTCGTTAATGTGAAATGACTGATTATTGTCATTATCGTAATATTTTGATATAATTTATTTTGAGACTTATTAATGCTTTGCTTGTTTTTTTGAGAAGCTAATTGTATAAAATTATCATCATCTTAATTACATAATAAAAGTTAATTTTGATTAGTAATTTTTCTTTTATTCAATTTTTTTTTGAACTCAATACTATGTATCTATATAGTCCAAGGGGTTGAGCTTAATTGGTTAAAACATTGGGTTCTCACTGTGGAGACCCAAGTTCAATTCCCAATAGGGACATCTGAAGTGGACAATAATAATAATATTATTATTATTGTTATATTTTTAAATTTTTATACTATTATTAAAAAATAAGAAAATAATATAATATTATTCTTATATTATCTAATTCCAATATATGAATTCTTTTGATAGCAAACCTCTTATAAAGAAGTTAAAATCCATCATTATCTACTATCACTTTGTGTATACTAAACATTTACTAAATAAGTTTACTATATTGTTAATTTATATTATGAAGAGCTCTCTCTCCCTTATTATTGAATAAAGTTCAAGAAAAGGTGAAATAAATAAGAAACTGCAATGTATCCTTGATTAAGGATATACAAGTAGGGGCCCACTCACTCCTACTATTCTAAGGGCTAGGTCGAGAAAGTAAAAACTGTTATTCCCAAGCCGATGAGGCTTGTGCCCGGGGGGTTCAAAATTTGACTAGAATGAAGTGTTTTTTCAGTTGCAATTTGCACGCCCTAGTATCGGGCCCTACCTTTATATTGACATGGTTTGATGGCTCGTGTGTCAGTCTCGTTCATCCCCTCCTACCGAGGGGCTCATTGTCGCTAGTCATATTACATATCTAATACAAATACGCGATCAAAAGGAATGAGACCCTACAATTATGGCCCTACTATTCTAAAGGGGCCCCAAAATTCCTTCTTGTGTGAGATTTCCTTTGAGTTGGGAAATATGTTGTCTTTAAAATTGATTTCTATTTTGATGCTAGTTGTGAATGCTCTTCATTCAATAAGAACATCTTCTTTGATTTCTACTTCTTAATAACTTGTTTTGTTGTTTTGATTAGAATTAGATTTTTCTTCTTTTCAATTTCTCTTTCCTATACTTGACCACCCCTTGGTTTATCTGTTGTATTCATCCACTTTGGGTAGTTAGGGAAAGAAATTCTACATATTTTTCAAATGATAGAACTATTTGTCAATCTTCTTATGAATTGTGGTACTTAGAAAACATTTAAAAGTTTCTTGCACTAACAATCTCATCAATTGCTTGAAGCATTGAAACTCTATAGATAAGCTTTTATATGCATTATGACTAGTTTGAAGCTCCATATTGAAACCAATAACTATGTTTGATAGTCCCATGTTTCATATGCTACTAGGAAAACCAACTTTGATAACATTGTAATGTCTATGTAAATATGTAATATTTTTTTTTCAACATATTTAAACATATTTACTTAGAACCTTATAAACCCTTAGTTACATCAAAGTTTACTAGCTATATTAATGACTCAATTTTATACTTAAATTTCATTATTTTATCAAAAACTAATAAATCTCAAGCTTTTCTACCCAAATTTCTCATGATTTTATTAGGGGTCCCATCCTTATAACATTTATATATAATATTCTAATATAAGATTATAAAACCTTATATATTATATACTTTATATGCTAAGCATATGATGAATAAATGATGAACAGTTAGTACCAAACCGGTACTGAGAGAGGGGGGGTGAATTAGTACAAGCAAAAACAAACACTTTTTTCTGAACCAGTTTTGACTACAAACAGTGCACTTTGACTGGAAAGCGCTAACACTAGTCTAAACCAGATTACTACTGGTAAAACTCAGTAAGAATGTCAAAGACAAACCGGTAACCCTTAGCTTTCCATACACTATAATACCTCATTTCCACTTCACCCTTATGCATAAACAAATAATCTATCATCAGAAATATAATTACTGCTTAGTTCAACATATTTTACCAGTTTGACATAAAGCATTAAACCATCACATGAAAGGCATCACACATGACACATTGATTTTTCACGTGGAAACCCAACTGGGAAAAAACACGGTGGGGATGAATACCCGCAAGCTATTCTTGAACTCTTTTGAAGTCTGCTCTGTTAGGAGCCTAGTCCAGTTAGAGACTTTTACAATAGGTTCTGCTAGGAACCAATCCTGCTAGGGATCACCCGGTTAAGGGATGGCTAAATACCCGATTAAAGGTTAGAACCCTGTTAAAGGTTACCTCGCAAGAGAATTTGAAGAACTCATTGAATTGAGTCACCCTGTTAAAGGATTTACACAAAAGCCTGTTAAAGCCACTCGGTTAAGGGATTTTCCAACTGTTGAAATGGTTAGAAGTCAACAAGTAATACACTGATCTGATAACAACACTCAATGCCAAGGCAGATCCACTTTAGCTCCTTTTCTTTTGCAATCACACTTCTCTTGTCTGGCAAGAATCAAGTATCACTCATTGGGATACACACATAACATCATCGACCTTATAGGAAACAAATAGGTTGGTAGCATAAACCCTAAACCCTAAACATTTAGGTTTTACAATCTAGTCGATTCAATCCTAACCGTTAATCACACTGCATCGAATACAACAGTCTTGAACAGATCTCAAGACGTTCTCCAACGTTTATTATTTTCTGCTTCAGGAAGCTGATAACTTATTACACGCTCTCCACCGTTTACAGAGACTTCGCACATTCCCGAGGTAGATAAGATCACTCTCCATGCAAGATCCTCAAGGAAATCCTTCACGCACACAAGGCTAACATGGCAACACTTATCTGGTCTTCATACAATGCTAACTCATCACAAAATGTCATCGGTTGAATCACACAAGCTTGGAATGCATCAACCGGAAACCCTGAAGCTGAGACTACCAACCGGTAGTCATGCCAAATGAAACCCAAATACAAAACTTTCATTTATCGGTTCTTATTCCAACATACCGGTTCACCTTGAACAAACATACCGCTTCACTTTTTCACAAATACTGGTTTACATCATCATACCGGTTCTCTTGCTAGTTTGCTTAATACAACATATCAGTTCATACTTCAACATAATGACATCAATGACAACATACAATATCATCATGTCATCATGCTCTGCACATATGCCAACAATCTCCCCCTTTGGCATTGGTGGCAATATACAAAGATATCTTTCTACTTCTGCTTCACATCTTCTCCCCAATACTGCAGATATCTTCTCTGCTTCACATCTTCTCCCCCTTTGACAACAATGCCAAAGTGGAGGCATACACATCTATGTTCCACTATGCTGCTCCCCCTAAGGAGTAGCATCCTTCAACACACCAATCCTAAAATAGATATATCAATGTAAGATCTGACTGATGTGGAGCACACATCTTTAGTTCACCTCTTGAAGGGGAAGCACCCCTAATTCACCTCTCAAATACGTAAAGGTAGCCTTCGGTAGAGGCTTGGTGAATATGTCTGCTAACTGCTCCTTACTGGAAACATGTTCCAGTACAACCTCTTTGTTCTGAACCTTCTCCCTCAAGAAATGATACTTGAGCTCGAAGTGCTTGGTTCTAGCATGTAAAACCGGATTCTTGGAGATGTTAATTGCACTTGTGTTGTCACAAAATATACTTACCAGTTCAAATACAGGAACTTTGAAGCCATTTAATACATGCTTCATCCAAATTGTCTGGGTGCAGTTCATAAATGCTGCAACATACTCTGCTTCTGTTGTAGACTAAGAGATACAACTCTGCTTCTTACTCATCCATGAGACTAGTCTACCACCAGGAAAGAATGCACCACCAGTTGTGCTCTTTCGGTCATCCACATTACCAGCTTAGTCAACATTTGTAAACACTTTCAGATTTAAATCATTACTGTATGGATACCATAATCCATAGTCAATAGTTCCCTTCAGATATCTAAGAATCCACTTGACTACTACCAAGTGGGATTCTCTTGGGATTTTCTGGAACCGTGCAGTAATGCCCACTGCATGTGCAATATCCAGTCTTCTATGTACTACATAATGTAATTTACCAATCATTGATTGGTATTCTTTCTCATTTACCAACACGAAGTCATCCTCTTTTGATAATTTACAACCGGTCACCATCGGTGTACCAACCAGTTTGTTGTCTTCCATGCCAAAGGTCTTCAATACCTCTTTGACATACTTGGACTAAGTGATAAAGATTCCATCTTTCATTTGTTGAATATGTAGTCCAATGAAGAACTTAATATCCCCTATAAGTGACATCTCAAATTCCTTTTTCATCTCATCTGCAAAATAATGACTCATCTTGTCATCTCCTCCAAAGATTATGTCATCAACAAATACCTCACAGATTAGAATATGATCTCATTCTGACTTCAGATAGGTATTTCTATCTTCACTTGTTCTCTCAAATCCAATCTTCACAAGATGGGAGTGCAAGCATTCATACCATGCTCTAGGTGCCTGCTTTAGTCCATACAAGGCTTTACATAGCCTACACACCATGTCGCTGTCTTCTGATAGGGAAAACCCATCTGGTTGCTCTATATACACCTCCTCTTCTAGTATTCCATTTAGGAATGTAGATTTTACATCCATTTGATATACTTTGAACCCCTTGAAGGATGCATATGCAAGAAGCATACAAACTCATTCCAATCTGGCTACTGGAGGAAAGGTTTCTCCATAGTCTTCTCCTTCTTCTTGAGCATATCCTTTGCACACCAGTCTGGCTTTGTTTCTTACCACTATGCCATCTTTATTCAACTTATTTCTAAAAACCCATTTGGTGCCTATGACATTTTTATGCTCAGGTTTGGGTACCAAAGACCATGTACCATTCTTTTCTATCTGGTCAAGTTCCTCTTCCATTGCCTTGATCCAGTCTTCATCTTTATGTGCTTCTTTGAATGTTTTAGGCTCAAATTCAGAGATCATGCAAGATTTTTCTCTGACCTTTCTTCTTGTAAGAATTCTTGCATCCTTGTCTCCTATGATCTGCTTTGGATCATGATTCAACTTTACATACCTAGGAATGATCTTAGTTGTTTCCTCTTGATTTTCTTCTTCATCCTCATCTTCATCAACATCATCATCTACCAGTGTAGGAGCACAGTTACTGGTGCTAGGCTATTTTGCAACCGGTTCCCAGAAGGTTACTACCAATTCATCTCCTACTTGCTCACTACCAGTTTCCTCAGGTTTCTCAGAGGTTTCATCAACTCTAACATTGATGCTTTCAACAATTCTCCGAGTCCTATTGTTGAAACATTTGAGAGCTTTTCTCTTTGTGGAATACCCTAAGAATATTCCCTCATCACATTTAGCATCAAACTTGCTCTGATGTTTACTCCTCTTGATATAACATTTGCTACCAAACACTCTAAAGTAGCTTACCACTGGTGTCTTACCAGTCCAATACTCATAAGGTGTTCTATCCTTACCTTTCTTGATGAGTACCTGGTTCATTATGTAGACTATAGTGCTCACCGCTTCTCTCCAAAAAGTGAGCAACTTTTCCTTGGATCAACATAGTTCTGGTTGCTTCAACTATAGTCTGGTTGTTTCTCTCTGCTAGGCCATTCTGGTGTGGAGTTCGGGGGGTAGACACTTGCCTCTTGATGTCATTCTCTTCACATTACTTGTTGAATTCACCAGAAGTGAATTCTCCTCCTTGATCAATTCTTAGGCACTTAATCGTCTTACTGCTTTCTTTTTCAACCAATGCTCTGAAGGCTTTGAACTTTCCAAAGGTTTCAAACTTGTCCTTCAAGAATGTGACCCATATCATTCTTGAGAAATCATCAGTAAGAATCATAAAATACCTATCTCCTTGCACACTCCTAGTTTTCATAGGACCACAAAAATCAATATGCACAAGATCAAGTAAATTGTCTTTAGTGAAAGATCTACCTTTGAAGGTTGAGGAAGACATTTTCCCTAGTTGACACTCTCTGCACAAAGGATTCTCTAGTTTTCTCAACATAGGAAATCCTCTAACCACCTTGATCTTACTGGTCTTCACAATATTATCAAAGTTTACATGGCAGAGTCTCCTATGCCATATCCAGCTATCATCAAACTTATCCATTAGACATGTACTAATATTTGCATTCAGCTAAAATAGGTTACCTTTGGTCTGCATACTGGTGGCCATCAGTTCACCACTCTTACCTTTTATTTTACACACTCCATCTCTAAATTCTAGAGTGAGTCCATTATCATTCAGCTGGGCAACACTCAAAAGGTTGTGTCTGAGACCTTCTACCCAATACACATTGTCAACACTACTTTTTCCATTCAGAGAGATGGACCCTCTACCTTTTACCATACATGGTGCATCATTACCAAAATGAACCACACCACCATCATACTCTTCCAGAGATAGAAACTTACTCCGGTCACCAGTCATATGGTGAGAACAACCACTATCAATAATCCACACATTGGAATTATCAAAGCGGGAGACAAGAGCCTTCTTGTCTAACACATCTTCCTTAACTGCTACAAACACAATGTCTTCAGTATCTTCATCTTCTGATTCCTCATTAGTGACACCTTCATCAACTGCTACAAAACAGTTTCTCTTGTTTCCTCCTTTGAACTTCTTGAACTTCTCTGTTTTGTCCTTGTTATCACCATTAGGACAGTTTACAGTAATGTGTCCTATCCTATTGCAAGAAAATAATTTCAAAGGGAGCTTACCTCTGTATTCACCGGTTCCCTTAGGAAGTCTCTTGGCAAGAAGAGCTTCAAATTCCATCAGGATCTCCTCAGCATCCATTTCTCTGCTTTGTCTTGGTTCACCAGTGGTACTAGCTTCTTTGCCCTTTCTAGATGGTGCAGCAGATGCTCTAAAGGCTGATTCAGTCTTCTGAATACCGCCATCATAATTATTTAGCTCATAAGCTATCAACTTAGAAATGATGGAGTCTAGGGATACCTTTGTCTTGTCTATAGACCTCAACTCCTGAATAGCAGCAACCCTTATTGCATAGACCAGTAATAAGGATCTCAAGACTTTTCTAACAACAGTGGAATCATCTATTATACCACCTACACTCTTGATGTCTCCAACAATAGTTTTGATTCTTATTCCATATTGTTGAATGGTCTCTCCTTCAACCATCTGCATATCTTCAAACTTTCCCCTAAGGCTCTCTTCCTTAGCTCAATTCACATGCTCATCACTGCCATAGATATTCTCAAGAGCATCCCATACTTCTTTGGGATTGTCTTTATCCCGAACATCAATAAACTCAATGTCAGATAGACTGCTAATTAGGGCTTCCATGACTTGCCCATTCTCCCGAATCTCTCTCTTTTGATCATCAGTGAGAGTACCCGTAGGTATAACATAAGAATTCTCAAGATAGCTCTAGTTTTGAGCACCCATGCTTTTGATGTATATCTTCATTCTATCCTTCCATATTTTAAAGTTGTCTCTGTTGAACTTTGGACCTTCCCTCTTCATCATTAGAGAAGGATCTTTTCCTCAAGCGGTTAAGCTTACAACACAGAGGACTTGGAGGAGGCTCTGATACCAATTGATGAATAAATGATGAACAGTTAGTACCAAACCGGTACCGAGAGGGTGGGGGGTGAATCAGTATAGGAAAAAAAACACTTTTCCTGAATTGGTTTTGACTGCAAACAGTACACTTTGACTGGCAAGCGCTAACATCGATCTAAACCAGATTACTACCTAAAAAACTCAATAAGAATGTCAAAGACATAAACCGGTAACCCTTAGCTTTCCATACAATATAATACCTAATTTCCACTTCACCCTTATGCATAAACAAGTAATCCATCATCAGAAATATAATGATTGCTTAGTTCAACATATTTTACTAGTTTGACATAAAGCATTAAACCATCACATGAAAGGCATCACACATGACACACTGATTTTTCATGTGCAAACCCAACTAGGAAAAACCACGGTGGGGATGAATATCCACAAGCTGTTCTTGAACTCTTTTGAAGTCTGCTCTGTTAGGAGCCTCGCCCAGTTAGAGACTTTTACAATAGGTTCTGCTAGGAACCGATCCTGCTGGGGATCACCCAGGGATGGCTAAATACCCGGTTAAAGGTTATAACCCTGTTAAAGGTTACCTCGTAAGAGGATTTGAAGAACTCATTGAATTGAGTCACCCTGTTAAAGGATTTACACAAAAGCCTGTTAAAGCCACCCGATTAAGGGATTTTCCAACTGTTGAAATGGTTACAAGTCAACACGTAAT
Organism: Cryptomeria japonica; assembly: GCF_030272615.1. NCBI lineage: Eukaryota > Viridiplantae > Streptophyta > Pinopsida > Cupressales > Cupressaceae > Cryptomeria > Cryptomeria japonica. The sequence continues at coordinate 39,472,147 of NC_081406.1, read as the reverse complement.
ACACTGATCTGATAACAACACTCAATGCCAAGGTAGATCCACTTTAGCTCGTTTTCTTCTACAATCACACTCTGCAGGTATCAACACACTTCTTCAGTCTAGAAAGAATCAAGTATCACTCACTGGGATACACACATAAAATTTGCCAACAACTTCAACACGAAAAACATCATCAAACTTATAGGAAACAAATAGGTCGGTAGCATAAACCTAAAACTCTAAACATTTAGGTTTTACAATCTAGTCGGTTCAATCCTGACCGTTAATCACACTACATCGAATACAACAGTCTTGAACAAATCTCAAGACGTTCTCCAACGTTCATTCTTTGCCACTTCAGGAAGCTGATAACTCATCACGTGCTCTCTACCGTTTACAGAGACTTCGCACATTCCCGAGGTAGATAGGATCACTCTCCATGCAAGATCCTCAAGGAAATCCTTCACGCGCACAAGGCTGATATGGCAACACTTATTTGGTCTTCATACAATGCTAACTCATCACAAGATGTCATCGGTTGAATCACACAAGCTTGGAATGCATCAACTGGAAACCCTGAAGCTGAGACAACCAATCGGTAGTCATGCCAGATGAAACCCCAATACAAAACTTCCATTTACCGGTTCTTATTCCAACATACTGGTTCACCTTAAACAAACATACCGCTTCACTTTTTCACAAATACCGGTTTACATCATCATACCGGTTCTCTTGCCAGTTTTCTTACTACAACATACCGGTTCATACTTCAACATATTGACATCAATGACAACATACAATATCATCATGTCATCATGCTCTACACATATACCAACAACATATCCCATTTAAAATAATTATAATCTAATAACTATTAGATTATTAATTATTTGTGAATAGGGCTTAATTGAAAATATGTGAGTAGTGAAGTCACCCTTCCTCCTATATTTAAGGAGGTTCTCTCTCATTTGAGAGGTGTGTGAATTTGGAGCTATTATGGTGAGTTGTATCACTATGCACAAGAGGTATTATTGGCCATCTAGAAGTATTGGAGGAGTGTCCCTAGGTTCTACTCTATTTTATGATAGACTACATTTGTACATGTTTTAATAAAATGATTTTTTGTGGGGTTTTTTACATGAAAGGGGTTCCCCATGTATATCTTGTGTAATGTGTTAAAATTTATGGTGTATGAATTTTAATGCATTTATTTTATATCTTGTTTATAATAATTAGTATCCTAAGATCCTAATTTCTAACATTTTAGCCAAAAGGATTTTACATATGATGTGTATGATCCAAAGGTTGTTTTTTTTCCTTTGAACTCTTCCAAATTTGTTTGTTTTCATCCATATAGCTAGGTAATTGAACATGCATTCTTATAACAAGTTTTGATTAGGGTTTTTTGAGTATGTATTATAGTAATCTTTCCAACTTGTCCTTTGGCCCATTGTACACATCAAAAGATGTCAAAATCTACAATAATGGCCTCAACCTCATCATTGGTGTGTGGTCGAGAAATTTTGTACATATCTAACACCATTTTCCTTTAAAATATGCTAAGAACCATGCACACATTTGGTTGATTGTACACCTAAGAAGAATGGGGATTTCCTCTACAAAATACAACTATCCTTCACAATAATGACAAGAGATCCCATAGGGCTAAAAACCCTAATTAATAATAGCCAAGATCATGTCTTCATTTGTAACATTGGATTTACACATGGATTGACATCCTAATATTAAATATTATTTTTAGGTAGGAGAAAAACCTTTTGATATGTTGCCATGTCATATCTAAGAATTAATGGTACTTTGAGATAAGTTTGGAGGTAGGTAAGGTAAATGGTGCACACTAAGTGGAAGTATCAAAGTTCACAAGTCAAAGATCTTCGTGATTGTTATCATTGGTCAAAGATCAAAGTTTAGGAAAGAGCATGATGGTAAGGATAAGTTTAAGACTCTCACAAGGAAAGGGAAAATAGTAGAGTTCAAAGGATAGTGATGATAGGATAGAAAAATCCGATAGCCTAAACAAAGAGGGGAATGAAGGAAAGGGAATGATATGAGGTATTATTGGATGGATAAGTCAAATATTGTGATAAACAAAGGAAAAGCCAAGTTGTGAGGAAAGACACGTTGGAATGGGGAAGTGCAAAATTTTGGTAGGGACAAAGGAAATTTTGGATTGAGATGGGAAGGTATGCCTAGTTGAAAAACTTTGAAACTCTAAAGACTTACAAACACTTAGAATATTGAGTATGTATTCAAACTTAAAGAATTTAAAGGCCTTATATAGGCATAAAGGGGAAAGAAGAGGGAAAATACACACAAAACTGGACCAAGGGAGATGTGAGAAATAAGAAATAAAAAGAACACACATTATTTTTTAAGTATTGGAACAAATATTTTACAAAACTTCAACTTCAACATTTGATCATTAAAACAAAGATCTCAGTACGCATATTTTTCTTATTTAATTTCAAACAATAAAATTTAAATTTATCATTTCCTAGCTCTTTAATTAAATCTATGTTAATTGTAGTGTTATTATTTAAATTTATTTAATTATTATAGATTAATGTTGAGAGGATTATATTCCCATATATTTTGGTGTATTCTTTTGTTCTTACATGACATATTTTCCCTTCAAGTTTATCTCTCATCATGTATTTTTTAGATTTAATTTTTTCTAATTTCTACCTTATTTATAGATTTGATTATGGTTTGGCTTCTTTTGAATATTTATGCTCCATATCTATATTTTTTAAAAGTTTGTGGTTTATTTATAGGCCTTTATCTTTTACCTATTTACCCATGCTCGGGCTAGCCTCTTAGGCTCCATTTCTATATCTAAAATTTTACATTGTTTATCTTTCATATAATATCCACTAGGAATTAGAATCATATATGCTTATCCTTATGTTATCCCCCTAGAATCATATATACTTATCCTTATGTTATCCCTAGATACACACTCTGATTATGCAAATGACAAATTTGTGAATGTAGAAAAGATCATAATCCATAGACTTGACCCTAGATAGAGTATGTATTTAGTGTAGAGTTCAAAGCATCACACTTACACAAAGTTAGCATTTTTTAGGCAAAACATAATATATAATTCAATTTTTTTTTTTGATGTCACAACCCAAGCAATATTTTTAGCATAACTGCTATATTGTGGGGTCATCCCCAAATATATAATTCAATGTTAAATTATAAAGGAGGTAACATTTTTAAGTATAACTTATTATACAACATCACATAACAAATCATGCATTCTTTGATTACAGATCATTTCTCCTTCAAATTTACTTTTATCTACTTTTAACATTTAACCCAAAATTACATTAACCTACAAATCTTCAATAATTAATCTAAATTAACTAATACAAAATTATAAACTTTTAATTAAATCAATATAGATAGATTTGAAAAAAATACTTTTATTTTGAATATTATTGTATGCCAGAAATGTGGTATCAACCTGCAGGAAGGGAAAACATCTCAAACATACACATGAAACATCGCATTAGGGTTAGAAATCACAAAACAAGTTAGTGAACCAAAAAATCTTAAAATCATTCCATGCTCCTCTATCCCTAAAGATCTTCAAGATTCAAGGTGGTCCTCACTTGGAAGAGCACTTGATCTCTTAGATGACAACCTAGAGAACAAGATGTAAATGATGATTCTAGGATCAAAATGAATGCAACTAAGATCCTAGTGAATGGTGAGATGATGGATGAAAACTAAGGATGCAATATGCAAAACTAGATATGATCAAGATGATGAAGATAAGATTAAGATGAACTAAGTAAGCTAGATGAAGATGAAAACTAAGTAATTGATATGAAATTAAGCTAACTAAAATGACCTAAAGCATGGTGCAAATGCTAAGTGCTATAATGTTAATGCTTGAAGACTTGGACGCTTGAAGGTGACCAATGAGCTCCTTTGATAACCTGCAAAAGACTATAATTTTGATGCACAAGATTGGGGATTGGATTGAAGAAATGAGTTCTATTTATAGGAAAAATAGAGAAATGGATGGTTGAGATTGAGTAATCTCAACAAGAGCTAGGATTGAAAGTTATCAATCCATGGGAGAGATACAATCCAATCCCAAGTTGACAAATGTCATCTTGAGAGGGCTTGAGAGGATGCTAAACAAGAATTAGATGCTAAGAAAGCAATTAGGGATAACCTCAGGGAGTAAAATTATTGAATAATGTCATTAAATAGGGAGGCATGCTATTACCCAACAGGTAAACTCTTGTGCGATATGGGAAAATGGTTGAAGGGACAACCATCATGTTTAAGGGTCATGGGCTTGTAAGAGGCATTAAATGCCTTATGAAGACTTTGGAGGCTAACTTTCCTAAAGAGGAAAACCACTAATGGTTTATGTAAGAGCCTTACATGTTTGGAAGACTCAACAAGTTAACTTGTTGAAATAGATAAAGTCTTAAATGCACTTTGAAGACTTTTTTCCAAATTTGGAGAAGTGACTCCCCCAAATTTAGGAAAAGGACATGATTAGGAGATTAGACATGATTAGGATGGGATTAGGAGGTTTCTCAAAGGATGATTATGGAGGCAAGTGGGAGATGTAGGATTTCACAAGTGGGTGAGGGAAAATAGGTATTTTAGTAAATTAAAATGGTTTAATTTAGCCAAAAGGGATGCAACTTGCATTTGTAGGATTTTGCAAGTGGGGGACTATTCACAAATAAATAATGATTTATTTATTTGCAAAGGGGATTTTTAATTAAATGTGAATTTAATCAAAAGGGGGAAAAATATTTTAATCAAATAAATAAGATTTATTTAATCAAATGGCTAAGGGTACTTAATCAAACCTTAGTTTAATTGATAGGTTAGCCTAGCAGAAGGAGATTTAATCAAATCTTTAATTTTATTAAAGGGTCAATTAGAAGAATAGGGATATTAATTAAATCTTAATTTAATTAATTGGAAGAAAGAGGGATAATTAAATGAATAAAATTCACTTAATTCATTGTGCAAATTTTAGGTGTCTACATTTTGCCCCCTCTATGAGTCAACGTGTGACCACATGTTGAGTCAAATAGAAATGCTCAATTTATCGTCAAAATTATCGATATGATTCCTTGGATATGAAAAATTAATTTCGATATGATACACAGATGTGGAATTGATTGGTCGTTATGGAGCTAATACAAGACTAGTATGAAATTGATATGATAATGCCCTCTCGGGAGATCGTTAGTGCACTAAAGGCATGAATGATCTCTCAAAAGAAGAAGAATGTTATTGAAACATAGAAGAGTGGGTAGTTGATGACATGCATGGGTTTGATAAGATCGATCATATTGATTGGATTGATAAGAATGAGATCAAATCTAGTTTCAGGAATGACACCTCCTATATAAGACAAATATGATCAAAATGTCTGGTTTTAAGAATGATATATCTTGTATAAGACCTAATCAAAATGTTTGGTTTTAGGAAATATACATCCTGTATAAGACATGATAGAATGGATCAGATGAAATGGATTGATAAAAATGATAAGATTGAGATCAAATCTAGTTTCAGGAATGACACCTCCTGTATAAGACAAAGATGATAAACATGTCTAGTTTCAGGTACAATATATCCTATATAAGACCTTATAAAAATGTCTAGTTTCAGGAAAGATACATCCTATATAAGACATGATAGATGAGAGTTGGATGAATGGTGAAGGTATGAAAGTGAAGAAATATTCCATGATGATGCGATAGATATGCATGTGATGGATGCAATGATGAATGTGACTAGATGATGATGATGATGATGATGATGATGATGATACAAAACTAAATGTCATGATAATATGATATGGTAATGATATGAAAATGATAATGATGATGCATCTAAATACAACCTGAATATGATATGCATTCTCATTCTCAATGTTGCCATCTATTTTGATCAAATTGCCAGTGCTTCCTTTGTTTTCATCATCGGGCCTTGATTTGTTGAAAGTTGATACAAGCATCATGGTATAATTAAACCATAATGACTTGAGTATAAGTTACATGGATTTTTATATTGCAAGATGACATAAGCATCGAGCTATAATTGATCCAAGATGACTCGAGTGTTGCTTACATAAAACATACAAGAGTTAACCTTGGTCCCATACAAATCCGAAATGTCTTTAGTGATATGTTACCCAATCACGTCGTAAGAAAAATTTGCATAGTAGAAGGTTTCACTCCCAAACAACAGACAAAGAAAACATCACATTCAGTCTTTGTTTCTTTAGTCATTGAGACATCCTTGAGTCACTTAGGAAATATGATAAGAAAAAATTAACAACCATAAGTAAGCATGCATGCTATCTGAAATGTATTCCTGTCAAGTAAAACATCTTGCAAATAGATCTATTGTTCAATTCAAATCGGTTCAATTCCTTGATGTCTAGCCTCCTTGCATTGTTGTGGCCACTGTTGGTTGTTCTAATACTTGTTGTCTTGCTACATGTTTTCTTTGATGTCGAAGACCCTCAAGGTGAAATGCCCCCAGTGAGGTCAGGATTTTGCCCCTTGTTTGTTGATACTACTTCAATATGGATATATACACTGATCACCAAGCCATGGTGGGATATGATTCAGATAATCAAGGACAATGACTACACTAAGTATGTCTGGGATAATGTTGCGTGTATAAGTGTCCTACGATGTCTATGGGCTTAGATCAGATGGAGCCAAATATATGATGCGAGTATTGATAGATAGAGGAGTGTCTCTCTCATGAATGGCTCCTGTTGTCGGGTTTTTACCACTTTTTTATTTATTTTTCTTTTTTTTTGTATTTTTCTTGATTTTTTTATTTTTTTGCTTGATCTGTGCAATAAACGACTCAAGTGTAGAATATCTTCAGATGGATTTTGTTGGTTGGATCATCAAGCACATCCCCTTCTAAAGTTGATAATTTATATGCTCTCGATCCATAAGCTGATATGGTGACAAAGGGTCCCAACTAGTTAGGTTCAAATTTCCTTTTCTTTTCTCGATCTTGTTGATTCTGAGGATTTTCCTTTAGGACTAGGTCACCAATTTTGAAAGCCCTTGGGATGACTTTGTGATTGTAGCTTCTGTACATTCTTTGTTGATATGCCTTGAGATGATGAAAGGCACATTGGCAGCTCGAGCTCTTACAACCTATTGACTTGATATTCCTCATCTGGAATGAGGCCTTTTAATGACACCCGAAGTGATGGAATCTCTACCTCAATAGGTAGGATAGCTTCTGATCCATACACCAATGAGTATGGTGTAGCTCTTGTAGGTGTGCGGATACTCATTCTATAAGCCCAAAGTGCAAGATTAAGTTGTACATGCCAGTCTTTACCAACATCAGTTACTGTCTTTTTGAGGATTTTCAAGATTGTCTTGTTTGAGGCCCTTGCTTGGCCATTCCCTTGAGGATAATAAAGTGTTGAAAAATGATGCTGGATATGGAATCACTCACAAATATTTTGTACATCCTATTATTGTGAGGATCCAGTTATTATTGAGAGGGGAAGTGAATTAGTAATAGCAATAAATTGAAATCTTTTACCAATCTGAAAACACTTCTCAAAAATAGTTCATAACCAAATTCGGTAACTACTCAATCGATCACTTAAAGTAGATTTACCAAACTACTCATTCATGTGTTCATCAACATGTAAGCAATGTAATGATATAAAATCAACACACAAACAAATCAACCACCATATGAACACACAGTTTTTTCACGTGGAAACCTAAATGGGAAAAACCATGGTGGGAATTGGTACCCACAAAATTTGCACTCTTTCTGAATGCGCCCTGTTAAAGTCCTAGCCCGGTTAGGAGATTTACAATAATGTCTGGTTAAGAGGAGACCCTATTAGGAGTCACCTGATGAAGGTATTTTAACCTCAGCTCTGTTAGGACCTCTACCCTATTAGGAGTAACCTTGCTAAAGGATTTAAACTCAAGTTAATGAGCCTCCTGGTGAAGGGATTTACAATATCAGGCTTGTTAGGACCTACCCAGTTAAGGGATTTTAATACTGCTATAACTGTTAAGGAACAACAGGTAAATAGATTGATCACATCACTATCTCCTTGCTAGTACAGATCCATTTCAGATCCAATTTGCTTCACACATGCAGACATCTCAATCTGGTTCACCACACTCTCCTTCTCTGATCATTGACACGAAATCTCTTCACAAACTCAACCTAAATACACTTTTCAACTAGGTCAGTTACATAACCCTAACTTAAAATGAATTTACATCATAGATCATATTAGATAATTATAAAACATTACAGATCATCATTATAGATCATTACAAAAAAATTCAAGACAATTAGAGTCGTTGAATGATCATAACACTTCACCGCACATCAATCTAATAAGTTGTCAAACCCTTATCACATTCTACTAAACACTTCACTATTTCCCAACAAATTTGATCCTTGTACATGCTCAAACAACATATATCCATTGACATGAATTCTAACACATCATCACTAACTTATCAACGTGATAAGATTCACCGCCAAACCACAAAACATCACCGGTTAAAGATCTTGTCACAGGTTCTCAAACCTTGCATTGAATATACAACAGTCAATTACAAACATGATGCGGTTCAAGTCATAGACTCATTATAATTTTGTAAGCATAAATTCCAAATCACAACGCCTAACTCAACACGGATCAGAACCGCAACCATTTCCTTCTCAGTTCCCGCTTACCGGTTGACTGCAACTTAGCAGTTTTATTGTCCAACTCAATTCATTATTGGTTAGGCTATACTAGTAGACTTAGATAACTTAGATGACATACAAAACATAAACAAATAAGGTTTCCATTGATGAAAACAAAAATAACTGATCATAAAGCATCATATCACAATTATATCATTACCGACAGTCCATCAATATATCTGCACCAATAGTCCATCAATATATCATCTTATCAACATCATCTTCTACCGGTACATCATCATCTCTATCAGTTATGCCAACATGCCTACATTCTCCTCCTTTGGCATTGATGTCAACACTAAAAGAATACAACGCCAACACAATCAACTGATGACAAATACCAGGAACTCATCATGCCATGTTGTACTGATTTGTGCTTCACTTGATCTTCTCCTCCTTTTCATTACTTCTCCCTTTCATTGGTCTTCTCTCCCTTTGAAAACAATTCCAAAGGTGCAAAGGTATCTTATGTCTTCATTTCTACTGCTTCATCTTTGCTGCTCCCCCTGAGGAGTATCCCTCTTCTCATCAATCCATAGTGAAAGATATTCAAGAAGTCCACTGGATTGATGCATCGATAGCATCCTAGTTGATCTTGTGTAGGGGTATAACCCCTAGCTTGCCTCTGAGATATTCAAAGGTTGCCTTAGGAAATGGTTTGGTGAATATATCTACCAACTGCTCCTTGACACATGCTCTAATCTCACTTTCTTTTCCTGCACATTTTCTCTCAGAAAGTGATACTTCAATTCAATATGTTTTGTCCTAGCATGCAATACCAGATTCTTTGAGATGTTTGTTGGACTTGTGTTATCATAGTATAATGATCACCGGTTTTGTCATATCCTCCTTGAATCCTTCCAAGACATGTCTCATCCATATTGTTTGTGTACAATTCATGGATGTAGCCACATACTATGCTTCTGATGTAGACTGAGAAACATAAGTTTGTTTCTTACCGATCCAAGATACCAATCTTCCTCCAAGAAAGAAGGTGCCACCAATTGTGCTCTTTCGGCCATCTATATTACCTACCCAATTAGCATTTGTGAATACCTTCAAAGAGAAATTTCCTCTGTATGGATACCATAATCCATAATCAATTGTCCCTCTAAGATATTTGAATATTCTCTTCATTATTGTCATATGTGTCTCCTTAGGGCTCTTCTGAAATCTTGCTACTAAACCAACTGCATGGGCAATATTTGACCTACTATGAACAACATAATGAAGTTTCCTAATCAGAGATCTGCATTCCTTCTCATCCACTGAGGGCGAATCATCTTCTTTTGACAACTACAACCTGTAACCATAGGTGTTCCAATCGGTTTACAATCTTCCAATCCAAAGGTCTTTAACACTTCCTTCACATACTTAGATTGACTAATAAAAATTCCACCTTCCAACCGTTGGACCTGCAAACCAATAATTTTTTTTATCTCACCTATCAGAGACATCTCAAACTCTTCCTTCATCTCATCTGCAAAAGTCATACACATATCATCATTTCCTCCAAATATGATGCCATCAACAAATACTTCTGCAATCAACATCTTTTCTCCTCCAGTCTTCAAATAAATATTGATGTCCTCACTGGTTCTATGAAATCCTATCTTTATCAGATGTGCATGAAGTCTTTCAAACCATTCCCTTGGTGCTTGCTTTAATCCATATAATGTTTTATGCAGTTTGCATACCATATCCTTATCTTCTGACAATGCAAACCCATCCGGTTTTTCAATATACACCTCTTCTTTGAGAATACCATTCAGAAATGCTAACTTTACATCCATTTGGTAAAATTTGAAACCTTTACAAACTGCAAATGCAAGTATCATTCTAACTCCTTCAAGTCTAGCAACCGGTTCAAAGGTTTCTCCATAATCTCCGCCTTCTTCTTGTGCATACCTTTTGCAAACTAGTCTTGCCTTATTTCTAACAAATTCTCCTTCTTCATTCATCTTGTATCTAAACACCAACTTAGTACCAATCACATTTTTATCATCAGGTCTAGGAACAAGTGACCAAGTGTTTTTTTTCTCAATCTAATCAAGCTCTTCATTCATTACCTTTAACCAATCATCATCCTTAAGAGCTTCTCTCACTCTCTTTGGTTCAACTGTGGAAATCAGACAAGCACTTTCTCTAATTTTTCTTCTAGTTTGTAATCCAGCATTCCTATCTCCAATTATCTGATTTGTTGAGTGATTCAACTATACGTATCTAGGTATAACTGATTCCAGTATAGAAGTCTCTTCTTGTTCTTATTCTTCTTCATCTTCATCTTCTTCATCTACCGATTGAGCAGTATCCTCCACATTGTTCTGCTCAGCATCATTTTGAATCTCGATTCAATAATCACTATCTTCTATTCCTCAACTACATCAGACTTGCTGGTATCATTAGACTTCTTTGCAACTAGGGTTTCTGGTCTGAATGCTCTTCCACAATCTTCACAATTTGCTATCAACTTCGCTAAGGTAGTAATCAAAAGCTCTCCTATGTTTTTGTCACCCTCCAGATGTACTCTCAAAAATGCTAAGTGGAAAATGAGACTACAAAACACTTTTATTTGCCTTTTACTATACTGGTTGAACATACCCTAATCATTGTTCAACTCTAAAACTTGATACTAGCACACATATCACATTCAATTTATTGGTTTAAGATGTAACCAATTCAAAAGAAAACTTCATAATATCATATCTCATCAAAATATGCAAATTTGACTTACTGTAGACCATTTAGGGGGCTCGAAAATGGATCTGACAATAAGTTCACCCTAAGCTTCATACATAGCTTAGTTTACCAATGAAGGATTCTCCACACTAGGTGAAGAATTAGAGTCCTCAGATGGTTTCTCCTCACTTTTCTTCTTCCATATCTTATTCATCTCACTTCTGGTTTCTTCCACATCTACTTTCTTCCTCCCTTTCTGATCAACAGACTGATTAACCAGTTTGTTCATTCTATCTCTACAAAAATTTGCAATGTGTCCCGATTTGTGACAATGTAAACATGCCATTCCAAATGCACTCCAGGGTCCAACATTGCCTCTACAGTTAAAACATACTGGTTTGTAGGTTCTTTTACCGATGTTCTTCTTTTTGGTATTTGATGCAGATTTGGCTTTATACTGGGTGTCCTTGGTACTTGAGGGTTCTCCTTTCTCAAAAGTTATGTATCCCAAGCCATGTGTATCTCCATTCTACCTTTGTGACTGAATCTACTCATCAAGCATAACGGTGCTCTTGTTGAATTTAGCTAGTATATCATTTGCATCAGCCAACTCTTTGGTAAGTTCCTCATTCTTCTTTGTAAGACTTTCTCTAAGAGACATTTCCATGTCTAGATCAGCTTTTATTTCCTCATTTTCTTCTTTTTCCTCATGAAGTTATGCATGCAAGGTACTAATCTACCAGTTCAGGTTTAAGATCTCATGATCCTTATCTTGTTCAGTATCTTCTGGTACTGGTGGGATGGAAACCTATTGGATTTTATCTATTGGTGGTCCAACCAACACAAAACACCCATAAGATATGGCTATCAGATGTGTTAAGGAATACTTGCCTTACAACTGTCCTATTGTCTAGTAGCCCTATCGGTAGCCTAATAGCTCTACCGGTTGAGTTTTCCAAACACAACTTAACAAAATTCCAAAGGACTAGACAAACTAAAGGTATATTCAGATACCCTTTATCTAGTTACACAATTCCCAAAAGGCTTAGACTCTAACCACAAGTTGAAAGGTATGTACCCTTACTGTCCTTCAAGACCCAAATAAAGCCAATTAAGCCTAATTTACAAAGCAAGTACCCCTCGTATTAGTCCCCTAACTAAACCAACACTTCTACAAGGTGGGGTAAGGTATCAAACCACAAAATACAAGGTTTCAATACTTGATCCCATCTTCTTTATCTTTTGCAAGTGATTTCCACTTCTATAGTTCAAGTGGTCACATAGAGATGCCCGCCTAGGATCAATTCAAACTCTTCGAGCTTGGAGCCTCCCTGCAAACCAACACCAAAATATTATGATATAATGGACCTTATAACATTTTCCCATAGGTTGTTTGATCCTCTGGTGGAAATGTCAGATTAAAGGCATCTTTACAATGAAACCCTAGGTACCGGTAGGGTTTGTAACCAGTCTGGTTAGATTTGGATAGATCCCTACAACTTGGTTGTTAAAAAACCTCAAACTTGATTCAAATGAAAGGTAAGAGACTTCCTTAACTCATCCAATTGGTTTTAGACATCCACCAATCCATGCTGATCAGTAATGAATAGTAAAAACACAGAATTTTAGAAAACTATAAAGTATATTGTATTGCTCCAAACTCCAGAACATCATCAAATTTCATCAAATTCAACAATTAAGCCAACATAAACCTAGAATCGATCCAAGTGGGCATAATATATCCTCCCTAATGGTTTCCAACTACTTTTCAAACTTTGGAACTGTTGGAGGATTAGTTATCTCTTTTTACAACATTTTGCAATGACAACAAAAGTTGTCAACTTGCACTTTTCAAATTTGGCAACTCCAAGGTGTATTTGACCTATTCCAAGGATTGGTCTGATGTTTCTAATACCAATATTGATTTTCCTAACTCATGCCTAGACTCCTACTCACCAACATGGTCATTTATCCATGGTGGCTTATAAAATGCAACCATGACAATGCCTTACATCAATTGGGCCTTATTGATTCACAAAACTATCAACCTATTACAGATGATGATTTTCACCTCATGGGTGATATTAGGTTGTTTTATACTTGGAAATGTACATCTCTCTTTCTTTTTTCAGCCTGCTCCTTGTACTTTTTTGTACTTCTTTGCAATTGCATTCAAACTTGGTCGTGAATCTCCTTTATCCCTTCAGCAAATTCTTCTCCACTAGAATTGATATGTTCTGTTGAGGGTAGATTTCTCAATTCCAAAACACCTCTTGGAGTCAGTCCATAGACAATTTGGAAAGGGCTCCTTCCATTACTCCTATTGATAGAATTATTATAGGCATGAGAGATGTATGTGCAACACTATCATGCAGGAGTACAAGATGAGATATCCTTGATATCACCTTGTGTTGCACAACACTGGTAAGGTAAGGAAGAGAATGTCATTTAGAGGAATGATCACTAGTGTCACTGGTACACAAGTTAGTGCTTAATTTGTGTGAATGAAAGGGCAAGGTTACCAGTACAGTGTATCACTAGTAAGGAAATGATGTCAACTAGAAAGTGATGTGTTGACATGGAGAAGACAAATCAACCAAGTGAGTGGTTGTCAACCGACAAGATTATGACCAGTGACCAAGCAGGATGAGCAAGATGCTTTGATGTTGTTTGTGATGAAGAGGAAGAATGTTACCTAAATCACATCAACATCGAAGGAGAAGAATGGACAGGTCACCAATGTGTTGTAAGGCTGCAGAACAACAGGACTCCCACCGGATGAAGATGCAGTCACCATGTGTTGAGATGATTGACACTGAATGTGCCCACACCAATTTACATGTGCTTATTTGAATATGTGTTGCACAAGTAGGGAAGCCACATGAGTGCATTGCAGGATGCAATTGACAAGGTGTCACTCCACCGTTAAGTGGAGCTTATCTCCTATTATACATAATATGCATTATAGTTCTGTGAGATAAAGAAGAAGAGGTCAAGGCAAGTGTTTGAAGGCTCACATTGGATCTATCGGTGAAACAAAGGAATGCCTCAAGTGCATGAAATCAAGGATATGCACTAGACCGACAGAGATGGCATGTTGAGTTGTCAGGACAGGTGAAGGATTTATGGGTTTGTCCCTTTGACAAACCGGTTGAGATATGGTTCAAGCTGATCAGGAAGAATACAAGGCATAGATGCAAAAGAATCCCCATCTGATGAAGATGTTCATAAAGAAGGTTAGTAAGAGTGCTGACCGATTGATTAGTCCACTGGAAGAGAAGCAGAGTGCAAGGTTGATGACAGAGTGGTTTGAGGGTTTAACCGACAAGATTTAAACTGTTGGCATTCTACACTCTTATGAGAATAGTTGACGTTGTCATTGATGGAAACCAACTGGAAACCAACCGGTATTCATCTGGTAAGCCACTGATAGTTACCAGCACTGGCAATAGACATCTACGTACACCGACATACACTTCACCGGTAGCGGCAACAATGCATACTAGCACCCCGGCCGATAGGGAATAAACTTTGTTTATTGTATTTAAATGTAATTATCTTTTGTAAAAGTTGAAATGGCATATTTTAAAAGACTCATATATATCTATGAGATCTTATAGGTCATTTAACATGTATGGAAGTATGAAAATTGTGTATAAGGTGATATAGTTGACAGCAAAGGTTTTAATAATGGAATGAGCTTAAACCTGTACTGAACCTGGCATAGTTGATGTTGATTTGAAGTAGTACATTGTATTGGATTTCATAATCCACTATTGTAGTTAGTGTGACTCTTATTGAATAGTGTGCTCTAGTCAGTTGGCCTTCTTGCATGTGCAAGCCCCTCATTGTAAGCAATATTTATTCATTGGCCAGTGAGTGAATATTGTGGGTCACAAATCCCATTGAGGTTTTTCCCACATAGGGTTTCCTCGTTAAATATATTATGTTATGGTGTGTTCTCTATGCTGTCTTTATTATTCTTATTTGCTGCATTAGTTATTATTTACCGGTACACTATTTTGGGATGCAAAGTTCTTAATAAGTTTAAATATTCTGCTAACTGGTTAGATACTGATTCACCCCCCCTTCTTAGTATCTCTGGGACTGTCAAAAATCCTAACAATTGGTATCAGATCCTGGTCCTCCATTTCCAAAATCCTAACAGCTTGAGGAAGATTCAGACACCGGTACAAATGGAGAACTTAAGAAAACAATTGGAAGGAGCTCTTGTAGATTATGATGCAGAGAAGTTGAAGAATATCAAACTTGAAGATGATCTGAGGACTGCACAGGAATTCATTTAAGGACTTTAGGAGAATCTTACTATAGCTCGAAATAAAAGAAAATAACTTCATGAGAAGATGTAGAATGATAATGATGAAAAGGAAACTCTTAATGAACTTGTGAACAACTTGAGACAAGAAAACAATACTATGAAGAATGAAATGCAAGATATGACTATGAGGTTTTGTAAAGATATTGAAGATAGAAAGAAGAATGAAGATGACTTGAATAGGAGACTCAATGATGCTGGAAATGAAAATCTAAGACTCAGTCATGAAAATGATATGTTGAAGACAGATTTGATTCACATGCAACATGATAAAACTGAACTTATGAGAAAAAAGAGAATTCTGGAAAATGAGTTAGCTACTGCAAATCAACACAAAGAGAAATTCAAGAAAAGTTCAGAGGAACTTGATGATATGCTGAAAAGTTAGAAACCAAATGGAGATACTAATGGACTTGGATTTGAAGTTGGAGAAAGTTCTGGTATTGCAAACAATCATGATCACAGTAAACTGGTAAGAAAACCTAATGCTTACAAGTTTAATGGCAAATGTTTCAATTGCAACAAATATGGTCATAAATCAAACCAATGTAGATTTAGAAACAATCAGAACATTAATGCACCCACCGATCAATGTTCCAAATGCAAAAAAAGTTGGTCATAATTGAGAAAAATGCAGAATGAATGTGAAATGTTATGTTTGTGGAAGATATGGACACTTATCTAATCAATGCAGAACACAAACTAGAATAGGATATGGAAAAGCTATTCAGAGGAATAATGTGACTTGTTATGCTTGTAACAAGATTGGACATATTGATAGTTTTGATACTTAATATAAGTACAGATCCAATAGCCAACAAGATGAGAGGGGGAGGGGGTGAATCATAAAAAATTAATCTTCCATTAAAACATCAGATTCAACCTCGATAACATATACTACAGTAATATAACCAAAATTGTTAAACATGCAAACTCAAAAGCATATAACCATCATAAACCTCATAACACCAGATTTAACGTGGAAACCCAAATAGGGAAAAACCACTGTGGGATTTCGGACCCACTAAGAAATATACTCTTCTAGAGTATGCTCGGTTAAAAGAAAATCCTGTTAAAGATTACAAACACATTGCTAGATGTGACTCGATTAAGGGATTTCCCTTAGATCTGTTAGGATCTTCAGCTTGTTAGAAGTGACCTTGTTAAAGGATTTCAAACAATCAATCAAAATGTCACCTTGCTAGAGGGTTTTACAAATAAGACTGTTAAGTCCACTCGGTTAAGAGATTTTCTATCACTTTCACAAAATAACAGTAATAAAAATCTATCTGCAACTTCACATCTAAAATGCTAAAGCAGATTCCTATTTGTTCAATACAATCTAGACATAGAACTAATCTTGTCTATCTGTTGGGCTTCTACACTCTGTTATTCAAATAGGTCTTCAAGCTTTTGTGCTCGGTAATCACTATGTAGCATCCCTGTGCATACACTTGCCTGCATACATTGTTTATCAACAGTTTCCTATTTATAAACAATTAGGTAATCGCTTAATCTCCTTGATCACATTTCCCATGATCAATCATAGCCATCAGATCTTCAATCTTGTCCAGGTTCAATGCATCTTTTGATATGAAATTGTTTTACCTCGCATGGGAACTTGCATACATTTCTTGGAACTTGTGCTAGGGTATTGCGGTTCAATCTACACTGTAGATCTTCATGCCGACTTTCCATTGCCTCAAATTCATTAACAAAGTTCATGCATGACTTACGAATCATTAAATCAGTTCTAGCTCATCAACTTCCTTCATTAAATAATGCATGCAAAAATTTAATGCATTCTGTTATAACTCAGTTACAACTCGGCTATAACTCGGTGAATACTAAACTTCACTTGGTAGACATTCTACCTTCATTGACCGATAGCGACAACCATAGGGTTTACTGACTAGGTTCTTTGCTTGGTAACATAGTATAGTATTATCCTTACAATTTACAACATATGTATGATGTTAAAACAATCTAAACATCATGATCTCATCATTGTCTGACTGGGTAATAGTTGCCCATTTAATACCTTAATTCATCCCCTTATTCATCATAATCTTTCCTGTGTCTTTTACCGACATCTTTATATTCTTTAAATCATACTTCTCAAGAAATGGCAACATCATACTGAATAAGAAAATCAATTTATTGACATCAATGACAAAATAATAATATCAAGACAGTAAATATCCTTAATCAATTATATCCATAATCATCAACAACCTTCTCAATATCCTTATGAAATGCCAACAATCTTTCATTGTTTGTTATAATGCAATATTGCCAACAATCTCCCCCTTTGGCATTGATGGCAAAACCAATTGATTTGACCTTAAAAGATTCAGATTACTGTGATTCTGAAATGCTGAAATGCTCTCCCCCATACATTAGACTTCTCCTCTTTTCTTCAGTCTTCTTTCCAATCTGTAGTCTTCTTAGTTTTCTTTTAGTCTTCTCCCCCTTTGACAACAATGCCAAAAAGTAAAGAACTAAAACATAATTTTTTTCTGTATGAAGTGATTTCCTGCTGTTGTGTATCAACTAAGTCTCGGTTAGAGCATTTTGTCTTTAATTCATGTTCCCTGTATTGTTTCCTGTAATATTTCCTATACACCTTTAGAAAACATCCTAAAGTGTGTAATGCAGCATCAAATCCTAAAATATATTCGATAGAGTCATCGGATTGATGCTTTCACCAAACTCGGTCAGTGAGTAGAAGATAGGGGTAGGACCCCTAGTTGACTTCTGAGATATTCAAAAGTGTCCCTTTGTAGTGGCTTGGTGAAGATATCTACTATTTGTTCCTTTGTGCTAACATACTCCAACACCACTTTCTTCTCTTGAGCTTCTTCTCTAAGATAATGATATTTGATAGAGATGTACTTTGTCTTAGAGTGCATAACAGGATTTTTTGAAATATTAATGGCACTAGTATTATCACATAATATAGTTACTGGCTCGATAACTTTCTCATTTATACCTTCCAACAGTTATTTGATCCATGCAATGTTTGTACAATTCAATGCTGCATCAATGTATTCAACTTCTGCTATTGACTATGAAACACATCCTTGTTTCTTGCTAAGCCAACTCACTAGTCTTTCTCCTAAAAAGAAAGCTCCTCCACTTGTGCTTTTTCTGTCATCAATGTTGCTTGCCCAATCAGCATCAGTATAAACTTTTAAATCCAAATCATTTCCTTTCTGATATACTAAGCCATAATCCTCTGTGCCTTTCAAGTATCTAAAAATTCTTTTGATTGTTGTCATGTGTGTTTCCTTAGGATCGGTAGAGAATCTTGCAACTATACCTACTGCATGTGCTATGTCTGGTCTGCTGTGAACAACATATTGTAGTTTTCCAATCATGGATCGGTAAAGTGTCTCATCAATAGATGCAGATTCATCATTCTTTGATAATTTATAGTTGGTAGTCATAGGAGTACTTACTGGTTTTGAATCCTCCATTCCAAATTTCTTCAATATTTCCTTTATGTACTTAGATTGAGTAATGAAAATCTCATTTTTCATTTGCAGTATATGTAAACCTATAAAATACTTTATCTCACCAATTAATGACATCTCAAATTCTTTGCTCATTTCATTTCCAAAGTTCTTGCATAAAGAGTCATTTCCACAAAATATACTATCATCAACAAATATGGCTCAGATCAGTATTCCATTTTCATCATTCTTCATGTACATATTGTTGTTCTCACTTGTCCTTATAAAACCAATCTTAATCAAATAAGAGTGCAATCTTTCATACCATGCTCTAGGTGCTTGTTTCAAACCATATAAAGCTTTGTTCAATTTACATACTTGATCTTTATTATTGTCTTCAACAAATCCTTCAGGTTGTTCAATAAAAACTTCTTCTTCTAATATTCCATTCAGAAATGCAGATTTGACATCCATTTGATATACCTTGAAGTTTTTGAAAGCAGCATAGGCCAACAATATTCTTACTCTTTCCAGTCTAGCAACAGGTGCAACAGTTTCACCATAATCAATTCCTTCTTCTTGAGCATAACCTTTGCAAACTAGTCTTTCTTGTTTTTGAATGACCTCTCCTTTTTCATTCAGCTTGTTTCTAAAAATCCACTTTGTATCGATTACATTTTTGTCCTTCGGTCTTGGGATTAGTGTCCATGTGTCATTCTTCTTGACTTGATCAATCTCTTCTGTCATAGCATTTATCCAATCTTCACTGTTAAATGCCTCTTTTAGTATTCTCGATTCAAATTTAGATATCAAACACGTGTTCTATCTCAGTTTATTCCTTGTCATCACTGGATCATCCTTATCTCCTATAATCTAACTTGGTGCATGATATCTTCTGACATACTTGGCTAATATAGGATCGGTAGGCTCTGTATGATCTTCTTCATCACTCGGTAATTGGATATTCTCTTCATTTTCTTCAATAGTCTTCTTGGTAAGACTTCTCAGTTGAACATAGACAAATTCATCATAGTCTTCTGGTTCCTTGGAATTTCCTTCATCATTTCTTTCTGCAAATTCATCAATTTTCACATTTGCACTTTCTACTATTTTGTTAGATGATTTGATCAGACATTTAAATTCTTTGCTTCTAGAAGAATAGCCTAGAAATGTTCCTTCTTCACTTTTCTGATCAAACTTGCCATTTCTATCATCTTTGTGAACATAGCATCTACTTCCAAATATTTCAAAATAACTTACATTAGGTTTCTTATCATACCAGATTTCATATGGTGTCTTCAAAGTACCTTTCTTCAATTGTACTCGGTTCAAGGTGTAAAATGTTGTGCTTATTGCTTCTATCCAAAATGTTTGTGGCACCTTCTTTTCAATCATCAGTGTTCTAGCACAATACACAGTAGATCTATTTCTTTTCTCAGCTATTCCATTCTGCTATGGAGTTCTCGGTGCAGAGACTTGTCTTTTAATACCATGATCATTGCAGAATAAGTTGAACTCATTAGATGTGAACTCTCCTCCTCTATCTAATCTAAGACATTTCAGTTGTCTTCCTATTTCATTTTCAACTCTTGCCTTGTACCATTTAAACATTTGAAAAGCTTCTGATTTTTCTTTTAAAAACATTACTGACATCATCCTTGAATAGTCATCCACAAATAATATGAAATATTTATCACCAAAATAACTTTGAACTTTCATAAGACCACAAAGGTTAGTGTGCACTAGATCTAAAATTCCCTTAGAAGTGTAAGACTTACTTGTAAAGCTTGATCTTGTCATCTTACCCATCTGGCATCCTCGACACATAGCATTCTCAAGTCTTTCAAGACTAGGTAGACCTCTTACTCGGTGCTTCTTACTTATTTTGATCAGATTATCAAAATTTACATGACAAAACCTTTTATGCCATAACCAGGTATCATCTATCTTTGCATACAAACACTTGTTACGAGTTGAGTCAAGGTGAAATGTGTTACCTTTTGTTTGTGTCCCAGTAGAAGCTAACTTTCCATTCTTGTCATGAACTTTGACAATTCCTTTCTGAAATTCTATTCGGTAACCTATGTTGTTTAGTTGTGCTACACTCAACAAATTGTATTTCAAACCTTCAACCCAATAAACATCATTGCATCTTGCATTGTCAAGAAGTGTTATAGATCCTTTACATTTTACCAGACATGGTGAATCATTGCCAAATCTAACATAGCGTCCATCATAATCTTCTAATATAACAAACTTGTGTTTATCTCCTGTCATATGATGTGAGCATCGACTATCTATGATCCAAGAATCATTAGTGTTTATGTGAGATATTAGGGCTTTTTCTTCATACCTTTCTTCATCTGATCCATCTTTGATAGCCACATAAACTACTTCCTCTGTATCTGTATCATCTGATTTATCATCATTGGATTCCTCATCAGCTATTAAGCATGTCTTTCTATATCTTCTTCTGAAGTCTCAGTGTCCTCTGTAATGATTATCTTTCTGTCTGTCATCTTAGTAATCTCTCTTTTCAGTAAAATCTTTGTCAGGACAATTAGAAGCCATATGTCCTATTTTATCACAATTGAAACATTTCAAAGGTAGTTTTCCTTTATACTTACCTTTGCCTCTCGGTAACCTTTTGGCTAATAGTGCTTCAAACTCTTCTTGCTTTCTAATTTCCTCATACAATTTGTGTACTTCTTCAATGTTCTTATGAAATCTTTCACTTGCTCCACTGTGATCACCTTTAGTGTACTTACTCATTCTATCATTGTAATCATCAGATTCACCAATATGAAAAGAACTAAATACAGATTCAACTTTATTTACCGAAGATCCACTGTTATCAAAATTACTTAACTCAAATGCACGTAGCTTACCAATAGTAGCATCTAAAGAAACTGGCATATTAGGTATAGGCCTCAATTCGTTGATTGCAGAGACTCAGATTGCATAAGCTGGTAGAAGGGTTCTTAACAACTTACTTGTTATATCCTTTTCTTCAATAGTTTCACCTGCTCCTTTGATTTGATTGACAATCTCCTTTAGTCTTCTACTATACTGAGTTATGTTCTCACCTTCATTCATCCTCATAGATTCAATTTGTCCTCTTAGACTATCTACTTTTTCTCTTTGAACATGTTCATCTCCTCCATATACTGATATGAGCTTATCCCACATAGCCTTTGCATCATTGCAGCCTTCTAGATCATTAAACTCTGAATCGGTCAATGCAGATGTTATTTCAATCATTGCTTGAATATTTTCTTACTTTGCCTTTATCTCTTCCATAGTCAGTGGATAGGTGCTCGGTGTAACAAAATCATTCTCCAGATAGTATACAACATATTCTCCAACTCCTGATAGATGCAACTTCATCCTTTTCTGCCATGTAGAGAAACTTGACTTGTTCAGCTTCGGTGCATCGCTCTTATACATCTTTGGATCTTTAACTCAAGTGCCTTTAAAATTTTCTTCTGGAGTCCAAATCTTTGATACCAATTGATAGTATTGATACTTAATATAAGTACAAATCCATTAGCCAACAAGATGAGAGGGGGGGGGGGGGGTGAATCATACAAACTTAATCTTCCACTAAAACATCAGATTCAACCTCGGGAACATATACTACAGTAATAGAACCAAAACTATTAAACATGCAAACTCAAAAGCATATAACCATCATAAACCTCATAACCCCAGATTTAACGTGGAAACCCAAATAGGGAAAAACCACTATGGGATTTTGGACCCACTAAGAAATATACTCTTCTAGAGTATGTTCGGTTAAAAGAAAATCCTATTGAAGATTACAAACACATTGCTAGATGTGACCCGGTTAAGGGATTTCCCTTAGATCTGTTAGGATCTTCGCCTTGTTAGAAGTGACCTTGTTAAAGGATTTCAAACACTCAATCAGAATGTCACCTTGTGAGAGGGTTTTACAAATAAGACTGTTAAGTCCACTCGGTTAAGAGATTTTCTGTCACTTTCACAAAATAACAGTAATAAAAATCTATCTGCAACTTCACATCTAAAATGCTAAAGTAGATTCCTATTTGTTCAATACAATCTAGACATAGAACTAATCTTGTCTATCTGTTGGGCTTCTATACTCTATTATTCAAATAGGTCTTCAAGCTTCTGTGCTTGGTAATCATTATGTAGCATCCCTGTGCATACACTTGCCCGCATACATTGTTTATCAGCAGTTTCCTATTTATAAACAATTAGGTAACCGCTTAATCTCCTTGATCACATTTCCCATGATCAATCATAGCCATCAGATCTTCAATCTTGTCCAGGTTCAATGCATCTTTCAATCTGAAAATGTTTTACCCTGCCTGGGAACTTGCATACATTTCTTGGAACTTGTGCCAGGGTATTGCGGTTCAATCTGCGCTGTAGATCTTCATGCTGACTTTCCATTACCTCAGATTCATTAACAAACTTCATGCACAACTTACTAATCATTAAATTAGTTCTAGCTCATCATCTTCTTTCATTAAATAAAGCATGCAAACATTTAATGCATTTTGTTATAGCTTGGTTACAACTCGGTTATAACTTGGTGAATACTAACTTCACTTGGTAGACATTCTGCCTTCATTAACCGATAGCGACAACCTTGGGGTTTACCAACTAGATTCTTTGCTTGGTTACATAGTATAGTATTATCCTTACAATTTACAACATATGTATGATGTTAAAACAATCTAGACATCATGATCTCATCATTGTCTAACTGGGTAATAGTTGCCCATTAAATACCTTAATTCATCCCCTTATTCATCATAATCTTTCCTGTGTCTTTTACCGACATCTTTATATTCTTTAAATCATACTTCTCAAGATATGGCAACATCATACTAAATTAGAAAATCAATTTCTTGGCATCAATGACAAAATAATAATATCAAGACAGTAAACATCCTTAATCAGTTATATCCATAATCATCAACAACCTTCTCAATATCCTTATGAAATGCCAACAATCTTTCATTGTCTATTATAATGCAATATTGCCAACACATATTGCAAAATTCTGTTGAAGTAAGACTTCACCAGCAAATAATAAAGGATCCAGTTTGAAAGGCAAAGAAAAGGTAGATGAGGTAAAGCAAGAATTTTCAAAACAATAGATTGAAAAGACAAATCAAAATGTTGATGAGACTATTTCTTCACCGGTAGAATAGAGTAACCCTCCAGTGGTAGGAGATTCTTCATCCAACTGAGAAGTAACCCTTTGGGCGTATTGTAGAAAATTGAATATCATACAGATTACCCTTGGTCGATGGTGAGAAGATAGATTTCTTCTTTACCGACAGATGTGTTAAGTTTTCACTTAACTGGCAAGCATTTAATGCGGTTGTTGAGAGAAAAGTCATTATAAATCATCGGATTTCCCTCAATTTTGATTTATCAAGCATTCAAATCAGCAAAGAGTGTGAAAAAGAGCTAAGGCATTCATGGCGAAGGTGTGAAGCGATTTCTTTCAAGCATTCAGATATTGTCAAGCAGCTAAAGGTATTTTTCAAATGGCTTCTTCTTCTGCTCCCGAATTTATTGCAATCCCTACTATCATGGAAAATGTAAAATGCCCTAAGCTTGTGTTTAAGATAATTCCTGAAGTAGCTAAACAAGATGATTCCATAGGTGCATTTTCAAAAATTCCTAAAGGTGTAGCTTATGTTGAAGACCCTAGGATTTATATTCATTGCAACATTGAAGAATTAGGTTCTGAGGAATTGTTGAAAATGTTTAGAACGGTAATTCGTGATGAAAATGGCATTGTTAAACCTGAACACAAGATTGTGGAGACTTTAGGTTTTGTTGAGATATTGAATATCCCTGAATTTCTTGAAGAAGTAGTGAGAATTATCCTAAGTAGAGCACATGGAGAATTTCTATGGTTGGATTATGTCTACAAATTTACCTGGCAAGCAATTAGGGCAGTAATTGGTTTACCCTCAACTGGCAGTAGACCAGACAAAACAAAGAAAGTTCCTAACAAAAAAGTAATGACCCTAACTAGAGAAACATCAGATAGTAGATCACTAAGAGTGAATGACATCAAAGACATCAATGTGAGATTCATAAGTATGATACTTGGTTACAAGACTACACATGCAAACAGACTTAATTCAGTTTCTAGTCTTTGCATTAATAGTGCTTATGAAATGGTCAACAACAATGCAATTATTGATGTGTGTGAATGGCTAAAAGATGAACTCATTGATAATTTGAAAAATATTAAAGGAGATAAGAAAATGACATTTCGCTTTGGTAATCTTTTAGTATGCTTAATGTTGTATTTCACTAAGGAAATTCCTGGTATAGGACCAAAAGACTTTGGATATGACATACTGGTAGGAAAACAATTACAGGAAGCTTTTATCGGCATGGGAACTACAAAAGATAACAATATAACTAAATACTTTAAAGCTTTTCAAGATAAAATGAAAACTAGAGAAAGACTACCGTAGAGTGTAGTGGACAAATATGACAAAGAAATCTATTTTGTCATAAAAAAGGATGAGACATGGATGGAAGTTGTACTTCCTAGGATTGTATGGGTAACTAAAATGGGCTATGAGGTAGATCTCAACATTATTGAGACATATGGAAAAGCCTTGTTAGATGCACCAAGAGAACCAACAGAACAAGTTTTTGGTAGTGTTGAAACTATTGAGAGTGGTGTGAAAACAATGAAGCAAAGGAAGAAAAGAGAAAAGTATATTAGGGATGCATCAAAGAAGGTATAGGAAATCAAAGAAAATGTTGGCATTTTTTATGATTAATGCTATGATTGTCATTGATGGACACACACTTGATTTGAGATCACTTTTTTTTTATGTATGAGTTAATTCTCAACCGATATTTGTTCCAACCGGTATGATGTATTATAGTCTTTAGACTATCAGTGTTTTGCAAAAAGCGTTTACCGATCTGAAGCGGTATGAAGAACCCAAGCGGTTCGAGGATATCAAGTGGTATGAAGGAATGAAGTGGCACAACTTGTATTTCCCAGTCTTCATTATTGTCAAACCGACAACTGGTATTTTTCTTTAACTAGTATTTTTTATGAACCGGTAATACTCTGTGATGAATTACCAACAGACATTTTGTGATGAGTTACCATCCACTAATTGTTTGGCAGTGCCGACACTTTAATGGTGCTTTTTGTGTTGTGTTATAGAATATGTCTAGATGCATTGAACCTAGGAAATTGTATTGTAATCCTATTGGACCAACATGAAATCGGATTCCTTTATAAGGATACCATGTTTAGGGTTTTAGGTAGTTGCTAGGGTTTAAGGTGGTTGAAGAGTTTTTGTGAGTGATAGGATTGAAGAAAAGTTCAGGTCTATGAGTAGAGGCAGAGAGTGAATGTGTTGAAGACTGAAGTAATGCTAGAATGCATTAGGAATGAGCTATCAAGGATCTAACCAAGCAATCTGTGTTATTTACTAGATCACTCACTTGTTGATTACTCACATCTTCGACAAGTCTGAAGCTCTTAACTAGGTAGGCCCAAAAGTATTTTGTAAATCCTCTAACAAGGTGGTTCACATCTGTGGATCTAAAATCCTCTAGCAATGTAGTCTTTAATTGGACTTATCTCCTAACAGAGATTGAGATTCCTAACAGAATCTGTTCTGGTAAAGAATATTGTATGACGTTAACCAGTCTGACCTTAATCATGATAACTCAATGATGAACCACTAGTACCAAACCGGTACTGAGAGGGGGGGATGAATCAGTACAAACATAAATATAGTCCAAAACCGGTTTAACAACAAATACTTCAAATGACTGGCAAACAGGGATACTGATCAAAACAGAGTGCAACCGGTAACATCCTGAACAGCTCAAACAATCATAAACCAGTCACTCACTAAGCTTTCCTCTTAGCTCAATACTATAGTACTATTACACTGTCATACATGAACAGGTAAACTCACATTAGATCTTCATACCAGTGAGTTCAATATGTTTTATAGACAAGCATAAGACATAGAACCATCATATGCTCAACAGGTAAAAACAAAGCATCACAAGATAAAAGCATTACACATGACACACATATTTTTCACGTGGAAACCCCAATGGGAAAAACCATGGTGGGGTTGAATACCCACAAGTTGCTTCTAAACTCTTTTGAAGTCCGCTCTGTTATGAGCCTTGTCTAGTTAAAGACATTACAATAGGTTTTGCTAGGAACCGATCCTGTTAGGGATCACCTGGTTAAGGGATGGCTATAATACCCAGTTAAGGGTTAAACCCGGTTAGGGTTACCTTGTTAGAGGATTTCAAGAACTCAATAGCTAAAGGATCTCAAAATCTCTATAGCTTCTCAGAACTCGTTAACCTCAAGTTACCCTATTAAGGGATTTGAATCAAGCCGGTTAAGACTACCTTGTTAAGGGATTTTGCATCAAGCCTAGTTAAGGCTACCCTGTTAAGGGATTTCACAACTGTTGAAGTGGTTAAAGATCAATAGGAATTACAATGATCTGGTAATAGCACTCAATGCTAATGTAGATCTATTTTGGCTCCTCTTCTTCTTCTGCACATTCACTTTGCAGGTATCTCTTCTCTCCTTTGGTATGGCAAGAATCACGTATCACTTCCCTTGGATACACACTCACAAATTTTGCCAACAACCTTAGAAAGAAACACAACATTGACCTTATAGGAAATAGACAGGTCAGTAGAAAAAACCCTAAACCCTAAACCTATTAGGTTAAGCAATTCAAGCGGTTCAATCATGGCCGTTGAATCATACTGCATTAAATGCAACTATCTTGAATCGATCTCAAGACATTCTCCATCATCCATTATCCACCGATTTCATGGTGGTTGATAATCCATCACGCGTTATCACTGTTTGACAAACTTCATACATTCCTGAGGTAGATAGGAAAAGTCTTCTTCATGCAATATCCTTAACGCGCACAGAGCTTACGTGGCAATGCGATCTATTCTCCATTATACTGCTAACTCATCACACAAAGATCGCCGATTGAGTCACATAGGCTTGAGATACTCCAACTGGAAATCCTGAAGTGGAAACTACCTACCAATCAATAGTCACACAATGCTTCCATGTGTCGGTTCCCATAACTACATGCCGGTTCATCTTGAACAAATATGCCGCTTCACTTTGGCATATAAACCGGTTCATACATATGCCAGTTCTCTCTTTTCACCTATCACTCGCCTATCGCATGTGCCGGTTCACATCATGTCACATATTGACATCAATGACAACATGCAATATCATTATGTCTTCATACCAGTTCACATAATGTCAACAATCTCCCCCTTTGGCATTGATGGCAATATACAAAGATATCTCTCCGCTTCACATCTTCTCCCCCATTTGTTGCAGATATCTTTTCTGCTTCACTCCTTCTCCCCCTTTGACAACAATGCCAAAGTGAAGGCACAAGCATCTCTATTCCAGCATGCTACTCCCCTTGAGGAGTATCATCCTTCAACACATCAATCAACAAAAAATTGACTATGCAATACCTGACTGATGTGGAACAATTACTTTTAGTTCACCTCCTGAAGGGGCAGTACCTCCAATTCACCTCTTAAGTACATAAATGTAGTCTTTGGGAGAGGCTTGGTGAATATGTCTGCTAACTGCTCCTTACTAGAAACATGTTCCAGTGCAATCTCTTTATTATGAACCTTTTCCCTCAAGAAATGATACTTAAGCTCAAAATGCTTGGTTCTAAAATGTAAAACCGGATTCTTTGATATATTGATAGCACTTGTGTTATCATAGAATATACTTACCAGTTCAGATATAGGGATCTTGAAGCCTTCCAGTACATGCTTCATCCAAATTGTCTGAGTGCAGTTCATGAAAGCTACAACATACTCTGCTTCCACTGTAGACTGAGAGATACAACTCTGCTTTTTACTCATCCATGAGACCAGTCTACCACCAAGAAAGAATGCACCACCGGTTGTGCTTTTCCAGTCATCCACATTACCTGCCCAATCAGCATTTGTGAACACTTTCAGATTGAAATCATTGTTGTATGGGTACCACAATCCATAGTCAACTTTTTCCTTCAGATACCTAAGAATCCGCTTGACTAGAATCAAGTGGGATTCTCTTGGACTCTTCTGGAACCTTGCAGTAATGCCAATTGCATGTGCAATATCTGGTCTACTATGCACTATATAATGCAACTTACCAATCATTGATCAGTATTCCTTCTCATCAACCAATGCAGAATCATCCTCTTTTGTCAATTTGCAACCGGTCACCATCAGTGTACCAACTAGTTTGCTATCTTCCATGCCAAAGGTCTTCAACTCCTCTTTGACATATTTGGACTGAGTGATAAAGATTCCATCTTTCATCTCCTGGATCTACAGTCCAATGAAGAACTTAATCTCCCCTATGAGTGACATCTCAAACTCTTTCTTCATCTTATCAGCAAACTCATGACTCATCTTGTCATCTCCACCAAAGATAATGTCATCAACAAAAACCTCATAGATCAAGATCTGATCTCCTTCAGACTTCAAGTAGATATTGCTATCTTCACTTGTTCTCTCAAATCCAATCTTCACAAGATGGGAATGTAGGTGCTCATACCATGCCCTAGGTGCTTGCTTTAGACCATATAAGGCTTTATGTAGCCTGCACACCATATCACTGTCTTCAGATAGGGAAAATCCATCTGGTTGCTCTATATATACCTCCTCTTCAAGTATACCATTTAGGAATGTAGATTTTACATCCATCTGATATACTTTGAACCCTTTACAAGATGCATATGCAAGAAGCATACGATCTCCTTCCAATCTAGCTACAGGAGCAAAGGTTTCTCCATAGTCTTCTCCTTCTTCTTAAGCATATCCTTTGCACACAAATCTGGCTTTATTCCTAATCGCTGTGCCATCCTCATTCAGTTTGTTTCTGAAGACCCATTTGGTGCCAATGACATTTTTATGCACCGGTCTAGGTACCAAGGATGATGTACCATTTTTCTCTATCTGATCAAGTTCTTCTTCCATTGTCTTGATCCAGTCTTCATCTTTATAAGCCTCTTTGAATGATTTAGCCTCAAATTCAGAGATCATACATGAGTTTTCTCTGATCTTTCTTCTTGTAAGGATTCCTGCATCCTTATCTCCTATGATCAACTTAGGATCATGATTCAACTTGACATACCGAGGAATGGTCTTAACTGGTTCTTCTTGCTTTTCCTCTTCATCCTCATCTTCATCGATATCAGCATTCAGTGGTTCAGGAACACTGTTACTAGTACCTAGTTGACTAACAACTGGTTCCCAAAAGGTTGCAACCGGTTCATTTACAGCTTGCTCACTGCCAGTTTCCTCAATTTTCTCAGAGGATTCATCAACTCTTACATTGATACTTTCCATAATTCTCTGAGTCCTATTGTTGTAACACTTGAAAGCTTTACTCTTGGTGGAATATCCTATAAATATTCCCTCATCACATTGAGCTTCAAATTTTCCCTGATGTTCACTCCTCTTGATGTAACATTTGGTACCAAATACCCTAAAGTAGCTAACCACAGGTGTCTTACCGGTCCAATACTCATAAGGAGTTTTGTCCTTACCTTTCTTGATGAGTACCTGGTTCATAGTGTAGACTGCAGTGCTCACCGCTTCTCTCCAAAAGGTGTGAGCTACCTTTCCTTGAATCAACATGGTTCTTGCTGCTTCAACCACAGTCTGGTTATTCCTCTCTTCTAGGCCATTATGCTATGGAGTCCAAGGGGCAGACAACTGCCTCTTGATTCTAAATTCTTCACAATACTTGTTGAATTCACTGGAAGTGAATTCCCCTCCTTGATCAATTCTAAGACACTTGATCCTTTTACTGCTTTCCTTCTCCACTAATGCTCTGAAAGATTTGAATTTCCCAAAAGCTTCAGACTTGTCTTTCAAGAATGTGACCCACATCATTCTTGAGCAGTTATCAGTGAGAATCATGAAGTACCTATCACCCTGCACACTTCTAGTTTTCATAGGACCACACAAGTCAGTATGCACAAGATCAAGCAAGTTGTCAGTAGTGAAAGATTTACCTTTAAAGGTTGAGGAAGACATTTTCCCCAATTGACATTCTCTACAAAAGGTATTATCCAATTTGCCTAGCACCGACAACCCTCTAACTGCCTTGATCTTACTAGCCTTCATAATGTTATCAAAGTTTACATGGCAGAGTCTCCTATGCCATATCCAACTATCATCAAGCTTAGCCATAAGACATGTACTTATATTTGCATTCAGATGAAATAGGTTTCCTTTAGTCTACATGATGGTGGCCACCATTTTACCATCTTTTCCTTTGATTCTGCAAACTCCATTCTTGAATTCTAGAGTGAGGCCACTATCATTTAGCTGGGCAACACTTAGAAGGTTGTGTCCGAGACCATCAACCCAATACACATTGTCAGCACTGCTCTTTCCATTCAGAGAGATGGACCCTTTTCCTTTGACCATGCATGGTGCATCATTGCCAAAGCGAACCACACCACCATCATACTCCTCCAAGGATAGAAACTTGCTCCGGTCACTAGTCATGTGGTGAGAACAACCATTGTCAATGATCCACTCATTTGAATTATCAAACCAGGAGACAAGAGCCTTCTTGTCTACCACATCTTCCTTTACAACAACAAACACAATGTCTTCATTCTCTTCATCTTCTGATTCCTCATCTGTGACAACTTCATCAACTGCTACAAAATAGTTTCTCCGGTTTCATCCTTTGAATTTCCTGAACCTTTCTGGTTTGTCCTTGTTTTTGCCATTAGGACAGTTTATAGCAATATGTCCTATCCAGTTACAAGAAAAACATTTCAAAGGTAGCTTACCTTTGTATTTACCAGTTCCTTTAGGAAGCTTTCTGGCAAGGAGAGCTTCAAATGCCATCAGAATCTCCTCATCATTCATTTCTCTGCACTGACTAGGCTCACCACTAGTGCTATCCTCTTTTCCTTTTCTGGATGGTATAGCAAAGGTTTTAAATGCTGATTCAGTCTTTTGAACACTACCATCAAAACCATTTAGCTCATAGGATGTTAACTTGGCTATGATGGAGTCCAAGGATACTTTAGACTTGTCTATTGATCTCAGCTCCTGAATAGCAACAACCCTTATTGCATAGACCAACAACAGGGATCTCAGGACTTTACTTACCATAGTGAAATCTTCTATTTTACCACCTGCACTCTTGATTTCTCCAACAACCATTTTGATTCTTAATCCATACTACTGTATGGTCTTACCTTCAACCATCCACATATCTTCAAACTTCCCTCTCAGGCTTTCTTCCTTAGCCTATTTTACATGTTCATCACCACCATAGATATTTTCAAGAGCATCCCATACCTCTTTGGGATTTGCCTTGTCCTGAACATCAATAAACTCAATGTCAGATAGACTACTGATGAGGGCTTCCATGACTTGCCCATTTTCTTGTATCTCTCTCTTTTGGTCATCGGTGAGAGTACCGGTAGGGACAACATATACCTTCTCAACATAACTCTAGTATTGAACACCCATGCTTCTGATGAATATCTTCATCCCATCTTTCCATATACTAAAATTTTCCCTATTAAACTTTGGACCTTCCCTCTTCATCATTTGACTAGGATCTTTACCTCAAGTGGTTAAGCTTACAACACAGAGGACCTAGAGGCGCTCTAATACCAATTGATAACTCAATGATGAACCACTAGTACCAAACCGGTACTAAGAGGGGGGGGGGTGAATCAATACAAACACAAATACAATCCAAAACCGGTTTGACAACAAATACTTCAAATGATTGGCAAACAGGGATACTAATGAAAATAGAGTGCAACCAGTAACATCTAGAACAACTCAAACATTCATAAACCAGTCACTCACTAAGCTTTCCTCTTAGCTCAATACTATAGTACCATTACACTCTCATGCATGAACAAGTAAACTCACATCAGATCTTCATAACATTGAGTTCAATATGTTTTATAGATAGGCATAAAACATAGAACCATCATATGCTCAA
Organism: Cryptomeria japonica; assembly: GCF_030272615.1. Taxonomy (NCBI): domain Eukaryota; kingdom Viridiplantae; phylum Streptophyta; class Pinopsida; order Cupressales; family Cupressaceae; genus Cryptomeria; species Cryptomeria japonica. The sequence goes on along the minus strand of NC_081406.1, from coordinate 39,438,849 downwards.
CAGGTAAAAACAAAGCATCACAAGATAAAAGCATTACACATGAAACACATATTTTTCACGTGGAAACCCAACTGGGAAAAACCATGGTGGGGATGAATACCCACAAGTTGCTTCTGAACTCTTTTGATGTCCACTCTATTAGGAGCCTTGTTCGGTTAAAGACATTACAATAGGTTCTGCTAGGAACCGATCCTGTTAGGGAACACCCGGTTAAGGGATGGCTATAATACCCAGTTAAGGGTTAAACCCGGTTAGGGTTACCTTGTTAGAGGATTTCAAGAACTCAATAGCTAAAGGATGTCCAGAGTTCTATAGCTTCTCAGAACTCATTAACCTCGAGTTACCCTGTAAAGGGATTTGAATCAAGCTAGTTAAGACTACCCTGTTAAGGGATTTTGTATCAAGCCCAGTTAAGGCTACCCTATTAAGGGATTTCACAACTGTTGAAGTTGTTAAAGATCAACAGGAATTACAATGGTCTGGTAATAGCACTCAATGCTAATGCAGATCCATTTTGGCTCCTCTTCTTCTTCTGCACATTCACTTTGCAGGTATCTCATCTCTCCTTTGGTCTGGCAAGAATCACGTATCACTTCCCTTGGATACACACTCACAACTTTTTCCAACAACCTTAGAAAGAAACACAACATCGACCTTATAGGAAATAGACAGGTCGGTAGCAAATACCCTAAACCCTAAACCTGTTAGGTTAAGCAATTCAAGCGGTTCAATCCTGACCGTTGAATCATACTACATTAAATGCAACAATCTTGAATCGATCTCAAGACATTCTCCATCGTCCATTATCCACCGATTTCATGGCAGCTGATAACCCATCACGCATTATCACTATTTGACAAACTTCACACATTCTCGAGGTAGATAGGAATAGTCTTCTTCATGCAGGATCCTTCACGTGCACAAAGCTTACGTGGCAACACGATCTATTCTCCATTATACTGCTAACTCATCACACAAAGATCACCGATTGAGTCACACAGGCTTGAGATACTCCAACTAGAAATCCTGAAGTGGACTCTACCTACCAACCGGTAGTCACACAATGCTTCCATGTGCCGGTTCCCATAACTACATGTCAGTTCATCTTGAACAAATATGTCGCTTCACTTTGGCATATAAACCGGTTCATACTGTAGACACCTAAAAATGGTCAACGCTTGCAGAGTCATACTTTAACATTTGTGCATTGCCTCATTTTAGGTTTTTGCGTCGCATTAACATTTTCTCCTATGTCACGCACTTGGTCTTTATCATTTGCGAGCATCGAGTCATTCTTCTGCATTCTTCAATCATCTCGCTCTCAAATTTGGTCTTGTCGACAATGCTATCCAGTCATGATTTGGATCAATTTTATCCTATCACATCAATGTGCGTGCTCATTCGTCATCATTTTGGACATCGTCAATCCTAATTAGGGTTTTGTCCTCTTATCAATCTTGTCATCTATTTGTCATTGATCGTTGTCATCTTGTCATCTTGCAATCTATTTTGTCATTGATCATAGTCATTTTCAATTTTGTCATTTTGCGATCAATTTGCCATCAACCGTTGTCTATCTAAATTATGTCAATTTGGATCAATTAGTCATTGTTCTTCGTCAATTGGCACATTTATCAATCAAATCATTTATCACATTGATCATTTATCAATTCAAAATCATGATCGAATCGACATCAAGCCAATTTTACATCAAGACCTAATTGTCATCCTTGCATTTCTAATTTATCTTCTATGGTTTTATGATTTATTCATTTAACCTTATTTTGTCGTGTCACAATTAAATGTTTAATTTAATTGGTTAACTAATTATTCCTCTTTTTGTGAATTAATTAATAAATGACAAATTATTAGTTAATTTACCTAATTTCCTAAAATTCCCTCTTTGTGAATTATTAATAAATGAGAAATTATTAATTAATTCACTAAATTCCTAATTTCATCATTTCTAATTCTTAATTTCCTAATTTCTAATTTTCTAAATTTCCTAATTCCTAAGTTCCACCTATTTTCTAATTTGTCAAGTTTAATTTCCACCTAATTAATTTGTCTCTAGTTCTCCCTATTTTTGTGCTTTGGTGGAAGCATGAATTTCTCATGCGTCATACTCTTGACATAGCAAGATGTCATAAGCCTCTAGTCCTCTAATCTTTGCATTGGCAATATGTCATAATTCATGACATAGAAGGTGTCATAACCTTCTTCTTTCCACGCTTCCATTTTCCATTTTGAAATCAATTGCTTCTAATATCCATTTCATGCTAATTTGATATTTTCTCCAATTTTTCTATAAATTGGATGATTTTTCTTCAATCAAGGGGAATTACTTTGTCGAAATAATTGCTTTGTCAAAACAATCACATTTCGAGTACTCTTGCACCATAATCTTGTCTATTTGCTTTCATCTCATGTGTATGCACTTGAAGGTGAGATCCACAAACAAAGGCTATTTGGAGAGGAAAGAAGAACAATGGAGCCGCATGAAGGAAGCATTTAGATCTACATTTGGTTTTCATAGTCTTTAGTTTTGAATGCTTTATTTTCATGTCTTTATTGAGTGTGTTTAGGATAGATCATTACATTTAAGCTTTCGTGATTGAGCTAGATTAGTATTTTTATTTGCTTGTGATGATTTCCTATTTCCTAGCCACATTAGTTGGTGAACCCGACGTGAACTAACCCTCTAATCATGTTTTGAGTGCCTTTTGAGTTGATTTGCAGGCCAAAAATCCCAAAACAGGGTAGTGTAGGGTTTTCTAGGGACTTCTGCACCTGTGTGAGACAATCTGCGCCTGTGTAAGGTACATAGGTGCATCTTTATGAGTTTTGCGCCCGTGTCAATGCATTCTGTGCTTGTGTGAAAGAAATAAAATAAAAACAATCTGCGCTTATGTAAGGTATCCTGCGCTTGTGTAATCAATCCTGTGCCTATGTCATGACTTCTGCGCCTATGTAAAGTCCAAAAACAAAGGTAAAAGACAGTGTTTTTCACTTGCAAGTTGTTTTCTTTTGCATTCTGTTTCTGCTTTTTGGGTTTTGTTGGTACTAATTCTCTATGCAGAACCTTGGCATATGCATGGCAAAGACAAACAAATGAAACTACTAACACGTTTTTGTGCAGGTTCGATAGTCAAAGACTAAATATATCAAACTTCTGACTTGGTGATTTTGCAGGTTGCCTTGGAATACAACTAAACTTTGTGTTTGAAATTAATGTTTAGGCACCTAGTGATTTCTAAATAGGATGGAATGAATCTATGCTTGATTTGATTGTTGAGTTTGACATTGGAGTAGGAGAGTATGCTCTCATCCTTCTTAGGGTGATCAGAAATCCAGATCTTCGATACCATGCTCATTGTTTTGATTGTGTGTCACCTTTAGAGGGCCTGCCTTCTTGACCATTTGCTTTTGCAAACAAGTGACAATCGTGAGAAGGGAACGACCCAAAGTGAGTATGACTAGAGTACCTTGGCATTCTAACTCATTATAAAATAATACCTGATGAGTGAAAGCTTTGAAGGAAGGGTTATGTGGGAATTGCAGTTACTTGGGAAGTGATGACCCTTGAACTCTTTCTCATATCAACATCTAAGTAGGACCTCACGGTCTAAATCGTGCTTGCACGACTACATTTGATTGGTATCTTGATGGGCTTAAAGTCTCAATCACGCTTGCGTGACATCAAGGAGTAACACTTAACAGAAATCCTTACTAAACACCTTGTTTTTAGAGGCCAAAAACCCTTCTAGTTGCTTGAGAAGGACAAGTTCGGATACTTGGAAGAGATACTAAGTTCACCATGGGGATATTTCCATGGGGACTGATGCTTGGCTACCCTGAGAAGTGAGTACCGTGGAGGGGAGCCCGTGGGGTCAAGCATCTATGTATTCTCCTTGAATCCCATAATGAGTCTACCTCTCAACTACCTACTGTCCTTGCCTACCATAAGAAATGTGTGAATGAGCATGATTGTCTTGAGTCTATGTTAAAATATCTTGTCTTCTTTACTTGTCAAAAGTTGAATTGCATCTCATTTCAAAAACAAGACAAATTGATTCAAAATAAGGTTAAACACAAAGAACATTTCATTCAACAAAGTTCAAAACACCTTCAAGCAAGGTTGTCAAATATTTTTCAAAATCTTGTCTCAACAATCATGTCACTTAGATTTAGGTTCATCCTAGGTTTGCATTTTGCAAAGTCATTTTCAATTACCAAGGTTAGGTTTCACCTAGGTCATACTCCTTTGCATATCAATAAGAGTCATCCATTTGCATGTGTCTTCTTGCATTAGAGTAATACCATTGTCATACATTCATATTTGCATACCCTAGGTCTCTTCATTAAGTTTAGGTCATTATCATATTATATTAGGGTCACTTGCATAGTAATTGTCCCTTAGCATATAGTGTCAAAATTAGGTTTTGTCATACTTGAGTAATCCAAATCTTTGAATAAACCCTAAGTCATTGTTAAGAAGTCTAGACCTTATCAAACCTTTTCTCTTTTTGTCATCAATGTCATTTGGTCAAACCTAGCTTGGTATCCAAGCATATAGGGGAGACATTGTCGTTTGTCCTTTTGTCACTTGGTCCTTTTGACCTTTGAGGTCTAGACATTATTTCAATTTCCTAAGGGTCTCTTTTAGATCTGCATTCCAAAAAGTTTGTCAAAATCTTGAAAAACAACCAAAAACATAGGTTGCATTCTTGCCATAGATTGCATTTTCATCTATTTAGTTTGCATTTAGTTGCATATCATATATTGTCCTTGAAAATTTCCAAAAATATTGCATTGCATAGTGACATGTCTATTGAAACAAGGTTCCAAGCACCAATGATGCAACAAAGTTTGACGTATCAACCGACAATGCAATCAAATTTTAATCCAAGGCAATCACAATTATATCCAACCCAACAACAAGGCAATATCGATCAAACTTTTTATGATGAAACAAGTCTCCAAATACAAAAACTAGAGGAGAAACTAGCTCAAGAAAATGAGATTTTGGAACAAAGAGTGAAAAACATTGAGAAGAATAGATCACAAATGTCCAAAATGTTTCAAAAATTTCCAGGTCAAAATCCAAAGATTGAGCCAATTGATGTAAGATCTCTTCTTGAACGATCAGACATACCAGCTCTCCTCTCCCAAATAGAGATGATGAAACAATTTCAAGAAAAGAGACAACATCAATTTCAACATTATGTGCCTCCACAACAAGAACAAGAAGGTGTTTACTATCAATCAGATTTTCAACCAATACAACCAATTGTTCAACATATGCAACCAATACAACCAATGGTCCAATTTCAACAATATGTCCAACCAACTATACAATGTCCACAAATGGTTCAACCAATGGTGGAATATCAATGTCAACAACCACAACCAAACATTCAAAAAAAAAGGTTGTAGCACACACCAACCCAAGTTTCAAACATGTCAGAACAATTGAACCAAGTCCAATATCAAAACATGACATCAGATCAGAACCAACTCCTTGCCAAACAAGTTCAAATTCTAGATACAACCATGTCAAAACCTCGAAAGAAAGGTGGCTTTATTGCAATGCTCTTAAGGAAATTACCAAGTGAGTTTATTGAGGAAGATCAAGATAATACACTTATGTCTAGCAATGCCTCATCTCCCCACAAACAAATTGATACTCCAGTGGCATCTATCCCTATACCTTTAGAAGTTTCCCAAGAATCTTCTATATTGTCCTCATCAAACAATACACCCAAGGATGCAATTACCCAAGGGCTATCCATAATTGATTGTCAAGATAATCCAATTCATGATGCACATCCTTGTCATGTTTCAGAAATACAAGACCCAATGCCACCATGCACTTTATTGTTGTTACCTATTTTAGAGGACCCCATTCGAAGTCCCTCTTCCTCATGTTCAAGCATTGATTCCTTGCTAGAATCCATCACAAATGTTCAAAGTGCATTTCCTTCATGCCAAAGCATTGATACCTCGCCAAAATCTCCCATGCATATCCAAAGTCCAACCCCATGTCAAGAGGATAATTTAGAGCATGAAGAAATGAGTCCTAAAGAAAATCAAGATCAAGATCCTGAAACCTTATCATCCCATCCAATTGTTGACCAAGATCCCATGTTCCCAGACACTCATGATGATTCCCCTATTCTTGTCCATCCTATCCAAAGTCCTATTGACACTCCCTTCCCTGAGAAAGATCAAGATATCCTAGTCCATCCAATCCCAAATGATCCCCTTCCATTTCATGAACAAAATGTCCTTTCAAATCCCATTGACATTCCACTTCCTAAGACAGATCAAGATATCCCTTCCATCCTTTCCGATGATCCCATTGAAAGTCAAGAGAAAAGCACCTTTAAAGAGGATTCCAATGATCTTCCTCCTTGTCAAGATCAAATTATTCCTTCAGATCCTCCACAAGATCCACTTGTTCCTCCATCTCCTTGTCTTAATACTCCATATACACTCCAAGATTGTATTCCTTTTGATGATCCCATTATTTTTCCCATTCCATCTCTTGAAGAGCTTGTCATTGAACCATGTCCACTACACAATCCTAGTCCCTCTCATGATCCTAATCCCTCTCATGATTCTAACGTGTCAGTGCAAGATGTTCATGAACCCTCGACATGCATAATGGGTTCTTCCACTTTGGTGAAATCCAATCCACTTCAAGATCTCATTATTTCTCTCATCTCATATCCACCTCATAATGGAGTCACGTCTTCTTCCCAAAGAAAAGAGTATCCTACAAGTCAAGATATTCATAAAGGCAAAGGAGTAGACCTTCATGAGAAAGAATCCCTTCATGTCAAAGAGAATGTTAAGGGTCGTGTCTACACAACTCACTCTCAAGACATTGGTACCCCTACTAAATCCAACATCCCTTCAAAATCAAAACATATCCCTTCCCCTTCATACTTTCCATCCGTCTTAGGTCCTTATATCCCTTCCTCCTTTATGCAAGTTCAGCAAAGGCACACATCCTTGAGTAAATTTCATCAATCCAAAATAACTCCATTTCATTCATATCCATCCATGCATTCCTTTCCCCCTCCAAGCAATTTGGATGCCAAGTATAAAAGTCATAAGTCTAGGAATCCACATGTATTCAAGGATCAACATGTCCAATATAATCAACATGTCAAAACAAAGAACAATATGATCTATAAAGAAAAAGAAATATCCAAAAGGCCACAAAGGCCCATTGAGCAAAATAAAGCAAAGTCAAAATGTATATGGGTTCCTAAATCCCTTACGCAAGCAATGCACTCCAAGGAACCACAAAAGCATGAAAAATAAAAAACAATGTGGATCCCTAAGCGGCTCCTTGAAGCACAAAAGCCTAAAGAAACATCAAAATTGGCATCTAAAATTTCTATTCCTCCATCCAAACCCTCCAAGTCTATTTCTCCATTACCTCCTTCTTCCATTTTGGGCCCTTATGTCCCAAAATCCCAAGTTATTCCTCCATCAAAATCTCAATATCCAAAATACATCTTTCCTCCATCAGTCCATCACCCCTCAAGGTGTGTGCCAATGTCGATCTTGCCAACATTTCTGTCCACTGAAGCCCAATTCTTCCAATATCCTATCCATTATCCAATGCATATTTTTCATCCTTTGATCCCTTTGATCCCATCCTTTGCATAAATCCTTGCCTTAGTTTCATCTCTTTTTCCATGTCCTTATCCTACCAACGTCTTTGAGCATACTTTTAAAGGTCATGGTCCATTTTTTTTTCATGGTTACTATCCAAACAAAAAGATGTTTGAGTCCTTCTTCCATCCCCTATCATGTGTCCATATTCTATTGAAAAAGTCAAAATACAAAAAAAAAAAATAATACAAAAAAAAAATTGAAAAAAAAAAAAGACATTTGAAAAAAATAAAGAAAAATAATCCGTCCACTGGTGGAAATCTGGCAAGTAGGCACCTTGGGCAAGTACCGTAATGAAAACCTGGCAAACAAGCGTCATGCGTAATCTATGAACTTCTTGCACACCACACTTGGGGGCAGGTTTTATCCTATCGAACCCATGTCATGCTCCTTCATATCTTATTGCCCTTCACTATCCTATCGAACCCCTGTCATTACCCTTCATATCCTATTGTCCCTCATGTCCATTTCCTCTTTCCACCTTTGATCTTGACAAGGCTGAGGATCTTCATGAGCATCATGCATCTTGTTTGCAGCTTTTAGTCCATCATAGCTTTTGGTCATTTATCCATTTGCTTGTTACAACCTTTCATCCATATTCCCTAGCTTATTGCAACTTTCTGCCACTATCCCGTATCCTATCCCGACCTTTAGTCCATGTCCCTTATCCATTCTTGGTCTTGCTTATCCTATCCATATCTTATCACTATCCATACACTCTTTCTATCCCTTGATCTTGATCTGACATAAGGATGCAAAATTTAAACATAGTTTTAAAAACCTCTTGACATGTCCCTCATGCCATGTTCCTGCTTTACATTGTCATATCCAGTCTCTTGTCCCATCACGCCATATCCCTTGAAAATTGCATCCATATTGTCTCCATAATAAAAAGCCTTTGTCTTCCCTCTATCCACCAACATTTCAGAAAGCCTATTTATTCACCTGTCATATTCCTTGCCTTACTAGACACTGGGGGCAAAATCAGAAAAAAAATTGAAAAATGTCCTAAAAAAAAATCATAAAAAAATTGAAAAAATGTCCTGAAAAAATTAAAAAAAAAAAAAAAATTGAAAAAAATCCTGAAAACATTCAAAAATCCAAAAAAATTGAAAAATGTCCTGAAATAAATCCAAAACAATTGAAAAATGTCCTGAAATAAATCCAAAAAAATTGAAAAATGTCTTGAAATAAATCCAAAACAATTGAAAAATGTCCTGAAATAAATCCAAAAAAAATTGAAAAATGTCCTGAACAAATCCCTAAAAAATTGAAAAATGTCCTGAAATAATCCATAAAAAGTCAAATAAAGTCCTGAAAAATGAACACAAAAAAATTTCAAAACATTAAAATCCAAAAAACAAGCAATAAATAACCCCTCTATGCATAGACAACTCAATGAGTATACATCCAACAACTCGCAATCCAACGCTGCGCTTTAATGCAATCATGCGTTAATAGATAAACTTTTTCACTCAAACTAGACATTGAAATTGATCAAAAGTGTCATATCAATCAACCTCAAAATTATTCATCCTTGGCACACTATCATGGGTCTTATACAGGGTGTGGTATACTCGAAACCAGACTGTGTCCTATCTTAGACGGGGTACCGCATGTCCCGAAACACCAGACAGCATGATCGTCCTATCAGCACTTTCAACTTTTGACAATGACGATCAAGATGTTTGTTTGATTTGTTGGAATTTGTGCATCTTATCTTTTTACTGATTTATTTTTGGCTTCGATCATGTCCCTATGTTGCTTGATGATGTCACTGAGTGATTTAGAGTGACCGGGATGGTTCATGGTCCCTTTCTTGTTGTTGTGATTGCTGTTTGTCTGTGATGTGTCTGTCTTTTGCAAAAAGGTTTGCATTTCAGCTCTGGCCTTCAATGCCATGATGCTACGCATCCATTTTGCTATATTAAAATAAAGGTTCTCACCTACAAAGTGCATTACTGAAAGCAAGTTTTTCTTCGTCCCCAACTCTTCTTTGTCTCATTTTCTTCTTACTAACATTTCTTCCATCAGTTCGGATAGTCAGTTCGGTTTAGTGCTCCGATTTCTCCAAAAACATAAGCTGCATCCTGCATCCACTTGGTTAGTGCATTTGCGTTAAGCATGTTATCCATTTGATATTATCAATGCATCAAAAACACATAAAAAATGCATCCATACATAAGAAAATCACATAAGTCATAACACATTGCATCCCATCATCTCGATGCATATCATATCTGAGTACAAAATTGGACTGTCTGTCCTAAGTATGGCCCGCAGGCTGACTACATAATATCAAACTACATCTGTCCATCATAAGGAGCATGTGCCTCTGTCACTGGGTGCTCCCTCTGTCCTCCTCATCCCTGCCATGTCTCACGGATGATGTCCCTCCTAGTCCTGGCTGTGGTGGTCTCATAGGTCCACTCACCCCCATGCTGCTCAATGACCTCCGAGAGCATGCCCTGCTCTTTGTCCTCGATCATGCCCGATATGAAGGTGCTCTCTACTCTGTTGGAATGACACCCTCATATAGTGTCCTCCAATGGAATATCTCCTCTCCGGTCTCTACTAGCATCTGTGCCATCTCGCATGCACTGGCATCCCGAATCGACCCAATATACTCAGTGACTCTCTGTTCCTCTTGCTATGCCTGAGTAATTGCTGCATCTCGAGCCACTGTGAGTCTGGCTATCTCCACTCTGAAATGATCCTGCTGTCTCTCTAATGTCGCAATGTGATCCTGCTGACTCGCTATGATAGCCCTACACATCTCCATCTCCTCTGTCCTAGCTGTCTCCGGCTCTATGGGTATATCCTGCAATGCCTCCTGCTCACCTGAATTTGGCTCATCCTCCTCATCCTCATCATCCCCATCCTCATCTCCATCCTCATCATCCCCATCATCCTCATCTCCATCCTCATCATCCCCATCATCTTCATCCCCGCCCTCATCCTCCTCATCCTCATCACCTCCCTCCTCCTCTCCTGTGAGTGGGAAGTCCTCCTATCGCCTCGGTACTGGAATATCTGGATCTGTCAATGGCACTGGCCATAGTCGTGCAAACCATCTCTCATACTCCTCTGTCATCCCGACGTCTACCACATTTGATCTCCAATCCCACTGTCTCTGCTATACCTGTGAAAATTCAGCATATACTATGTGTGGCTGAATCATACTCCCCCACTAACTTGTCTCTCTGTGAGATCGGGAAAAGTGTGCAGTCCTCCTAGGTACATCCTGCCTCTCTCCAAACTATCGTCTGACTCTCTCTGGCAGGTACAACTTAATCACTCTCTGGTGATTCATTGGTCACCCAATCAGGTACCTCTCCTATCTACAATATGGTAGCTCATCACTATCATCTAACCATCCCGAACAATCACGATATGGCCTCCATATGAACTCTCTCAGTCTGTCTAGCTCGTGTCGCCAATATAATATGTACCCAAAAGGACCCTGTCTCGGTGCTCCCCCATAGCAGTACAAATATGGTCGATGTGGTACTACCTGTCTCTCTATAATCGGTCGACATATGGCTATGTGCTCAAATGCCCATACCTGTAGCAATGTGACTCCACAGCTCAAATTCTGCACTCCCTGATATGCTATCTGATGCAACTGAAAATATAGCATAGCCAGTACACATGGTCCCCATGCGTACACCATCCCCTCTGTCGCCATCCGCTCTAGCACTCTTCCCCATCCAATAGGGAATCCATGTCCTCGTCTGTCTCCTACTAGTAGACATGCTATCACCATGTATCATCGATCATACTCTGATGCCATGGTCTCCCAGCCGATCTCCCTCTCAACGATATCCAGATCATCTACGTCGCACTCAAATAATCTGCACAACGTGTCTCTCCCTGTCACTAGGTCATACTCTACCATCTCTCCATGAATCGAAATGCGGAGGATACGCCATACATCGTCCAGTGTCACCATCGCCTCTCCAGTCACTAGATGGAACGAGGAGGTATCCGAATGCCATCGCTCTGCCAATGCGGTAAGCAGTCCTGTGTTTGCCCTAATCTCAGGCATGAATGTAACATAGTATATCCCCAGTCCTACTAAGGTATCTCTGTTTGTGCTCCTGAGTCTATGTCGTAGCATGAAGCAATCTGGTTGGTTCTCTCGCGTGATCAATGGATACTGTCGACTCTGCATCACAATAGGGGCATATTTTGTTAGTTTTAGAGTTTTCTCCTATGGGTTGCATTTCCTCATTTTCATGTCCAAATCAGGGTGTTTTTCATCTAATTTGACCTATCCTACCCTTATCCCCCCTTTTCCGGATCATTTGCATGTTGTTTTGACCAAAATTAGGGTTTAGAATGCACAACTGTGCCTCTGTCAAAGAACTTGAGCCTGTGTCATGTAACCTGCGTCTGTGTACCCTACACAAGTGCAGAACACCTCACACAAGTGTAGGATTCACCCTACACAAGCACAGAAGTCAGTTTCTGCACTCCCTGTGGGCCCCGCAATGTCTCGCAAGCAAGTCAAATTCATAAAATTGAAAACATGGGTTTTTGAGATACATACCACTGCTCCCATGTTGGCCGATCGTCTGAATGTGCATACATGTTCTTCGAGGTGATCTGCCCTTGGAATGTTTGCCATCTCTCTACAAGTGTCCTTTTCCAAAGCAACAAATTCTCCTCTTGGGCTAGTGCAAATGAGCAATTTTCCCTCTCTTGGTCTCATTTATAGATCTTTGTTAGTGCATAGATGGACGTGCACCCTCTCCATCTTATGTTGGTCGTGGTCTTTTGCATCTTTGATTGCTTGTCCTTCGTGCATTTGGTCTTCGATTGTCAGTCTGTTTGCTCCTATCATTTTCTATCATTTTTATTGATCAATTGGCCTCTTTTGTGCATGTTTCTGGCCAATTCCTCGAGGGGGCATGCATATGTCATTATTATCATCTGGGGCATTTTTATTATTGTTATTTGAAACAACGCTTAAAATCGCATTCTCTCAAAGAGGGGCAAAATGTAGAGACCTAAAAATGGTCAACGCTTGCAGAGTCATACTTTAACATTTGCGCATTGCCTCATTTTAGGTTTTTACGTCGCATTAACATTTTCTCCTATGTCACGCACTTGGTCTTTATCATTTGCAAGCATCAAGTCATTATTCTGCATTCTTCAATCATCTTGCTCTCAAATTTGGTCTTGTCGACAACGCTATCCAGTCATGATTTGGATCGATTTTATCCTATCACATCAATGTGCGTGCTCATTCGTCATCATTTTGGACATCGTCAATCCTAATTAGGGTTTTTTCCTCTTATCCATCTTGTCATCTATTTGTCCTTGATCGTTGTCATCTTGTCATCTTGCAATCTATTTTGTCATCGATCATAGTCATTTTCAATTTTGTCATTTTGCGATCAATTTGCCATCAACCGTTGTCTGTCTCAATTATGTCAATTTGGATCAATTAGTCATTGTTCCTTGTCAATTGGCACATTTATCAATCAAATCATTTATCACATTGATCATTTATCAATTCAAAATCATGATCGAATCGACATCAAGCCAATTTTACATCAAGACCTAATTGTCATCCTTGCATTTCTAATTTATCTTCTATGGTTTTATGATTTATTCATTTAACCTTGTTTTGTCATGTCACAATTAAATGTTTAATTTAATTGGTTAACTAATTATTCCTCTTTTTGTGAATTAATTAATAAATGACAAATTATTAATTAATTTACCTAATTTCCTAAAATTCCCTCTTTGTGAATTATTAATAAATGAGAAATTATTAATTAATTCACTAAATTCCTAATTTCATCATTTCTAATTCTTAATTTCCTAATTTCTAATTTTCTAAATTTCCTAATTCCTAATTTCCACCTATTTTCTAATTTGTCAAATTTAATTTCCACCTAATTAATTTGTCTCTAGTTCTCCCTATTTTTGTGCTTTGGTGGAAGCATGAATTTCTCATGCGTCATACTCTTGACATAGCAAGATGTCATAAGCCTCTAGTCCTCTAATCTTTGCATTGGCAATATGTCATAATTCATGACATAGAAGGTGTCATAACCTTCTTCTTTCCACTCTTTTTTTTTCCATTTTGAAATCAATTGCTTCTAATATCCATTTCATGCTAATTTGATCTTTTCCCCCATAGCAGTACACATATGGTCGATGTGGTACTACCTGTCTCTCTGTAATCAGTCAACATATGGCTATGTGCTCAAATGCCCATACCTGTAGCAATGTGACTCCATAGCTCAAAGTTTGCACTCCCTTCTATGCTATCTAATGCAACTGAAAATATAGCATAGCCAGTACACATGGTCCCCATGCGTTCACCATCCCCTCTATCGCCATCCGCTCTAGCACTCCTCCCCATCCAATAGGGAATCCATGTCCTTGTCTATCTCCTGCTAGTAGGCATGCTATCACCACTGCTATCACCACATATCGTCGATCGTACTCAGATGCCATGTTCTCCTAGCGGATCTCCCTCTCAACGATATCCAGATCATCTGCATCACAATCGAACAATCTGCACAATGAGCCTCTCCCTATCACTAGGTCATACTCTACCATCTCCCCATGTATCGGAATGCGGAGGATGCACCTTACATCCTCTAGTGTCACCGTCACCTCTCCAGTCACTAGATGAAATGAGGAGGTCTCCGAATGCCATCGCTCTGCTAATGCGGTCAGTAATCCTGTGTTTTCCCTAATCTTGGGCATGAATGTTATATAATATATCCCAAGTCCTGCTAAGATATCTCTATCTGTGCTCCTGAGTCTATGTCATAGCATGAAGCAATCTGGTCGGTTCTCTCGCGTGATCAATGGATACTGTCGACTCTGCATCACAATAGGGGCATATTTTGTCAGTTTTAGAGTTTACTCCTACGGGTTGCATTTCCTCATTTTCATGTCCAAATCAGGGTGTTTTTCATCTAATCTGACCTATCCTACCCTTATCCCCCCTTTCCGGATCATTTGCATGTTGTTTTGACCAAAATTAGGGTTTCCAATGCACAATTGCGCCTGTGTCAAAGAACTTGCGCCTGTGTCATGTAACCTATGCCTGTGTACCCTACACAAGTGCAGGATTCGCCCTACACAAGCGCAGAAGACCTCACACAAGTGCAGGATTCACCCTACACAAGCGCAAAAGTCAGTTTCTATGCTCCTTGTGGGCCCTGCAATGTCCCGCAAGCAGGTAAAATTCATAAAATTGAAAACATGGGTTTTTGAGATACATACCGCTGCTCCCACGTCAGCCGATCATCTGAATGTGCATACACATTCTCTGAGGTGATCTGCCCTTGGAATGTTCGCCATCTCTCTACAAGTGTCTTTTTCCAGAGCAACAAATTCTCCTCTTGGGCTAGTGCAAATGAGCAATTTTCCCTCTCTTGGTCTCATTTATAGATCTTTGTCAGTGCATAGATGGACGTGCACCCTCTCCATCTTATTTTGGTCATGGTCTTTTGCTTCTTTGATTGCTTGTCCTTCATGCATTTGGTCTCCGATTGTCAGTCTGTTTGCTCCTATCATTTTCTATCATTTTTATCAATCAATTGGCCTCTTTTGTGCATGTTTCCGGCCAATTCCTCGAGGGGGAATGCATATGTCATTATTATCGTTTGGGGCATTTTTATTATTGTTCTTTGAAACAACGCTTAAAATTGCATTGTCTCAAAGAGGGGCAAAATGTAGAGACCTAAAAATGGTCAACGCTTGCGGAGTCATACTTTAACATTTGCGCATTGCCTCATTTTAGGTTTTTTGTGTCGCATTAACATTTCTCCTATGATTCGCACTTGGTCTTTATCATTTGCGAGCATCGAGTCATTCTTTTACATTCTTCATTTGTCTCGCTCTCAAATTTGGTCTTGTTGACAATAATCTTCAATCATGATTTTGGTCGATCTTTGTCCTTGTCAATCTTGTCATATTGCGATCGATTCGTCATTGATCCTTGTCCTTTTCAATCATGTCAATTTGGTCAATTTGTCATTGATTTTTGTCAACCAATCTCAATCAAATCATTTATCAACAATGGTCATTTATCAATTCAAAATTATGATCGAATCGATATCAACTATCCTTTGTCAAGACCTAATTGTCATCCTTGCATTTCTAATTCATCTTCCAAGCTTTTATGATTTATTCATTTAATCTTGTTTGACATTTTCCCTCTAGGTTAAATAATTTATTTATTTATCCTAAGTCTTCTTGTCACAATTAAATGTTTATTTAATAGGCTAATTAATTCCTCCTATTTTTGTAAATTAATTAATGAATGAGAAATTATTAATTAATTTACCTAATTCCTAATTTCCTAATTTCCACCTATTTTCTAATTTGTCAAATTTAATTTCCACCTAATTAATTTCTCTCTAGTTCTCCCTATTTTTGTGCTTTGGTGGAAGCATGAATTTCTCATGTGTCATACTTTTGGCATAGCAAGATGTCATAAGCTTCTAGTCCTCTAACCTTTGCATTGGCAATATGTCATAATTCATGACATAGAAGGTGTCATAACCTTCTTCTTTTCACTCAATTTTGCCATTTTGAAATCAATTGCTTCTAATATCCATTTCATGCTAATTTGATCTTTTCTCCAATCTTTCTATGAATTGGATGATTTTTCTTCAATCAAGGGTTATTACTTTGTCGAAATATGTGAGGCCCTACCCCGACCCATCCTATCTCTTCAGTTATTTTCATTTTGGAACTATTTTGGATGCTAGTTTTGACACACTATGGATATAGAACTTTGCATGGTCCCACGATTTTTGGTAACATTGATATATATGGATGTTTCATTTCTATGCCTTATGGATTATAGAATATTATGTGATTCTAGATTAGGGTAATATTGTGATGAGGCAGGTTATTATCTGAATTTCAGGATTTGATATAATGTTAGGAAAATGTTTGCATATCTTGTAGATGGATCAAATTTTGAGGATTATGAGGAGATTGCTTGAATTGTGACAAATCATATTTCATAATGTCAAGTCTTTGCAAAATGAATGTATTGTATTCTGATTATGTAATATATATCATATGAGGTTATTTGGAAAGTACTAATGTTTAAATTGAGATGTGCAGGAAATTATCCATGTGACCATGGAAATATTATGGAGAATCAAGCCTAGGCCAATGTGCGTTGGTAAAACCAGGGGTTGTCTATTTGGAGAGACAACACCCCGTATGTACTATATTTTATTCGTAAATGTAAAATGTTGCATGAGTGTAATTTGTATTTATTGGATTATTTAAATTGTTTAAGGGACAATTGCCATGTGTTTATTGTGATGTGGAATTATGTTGTAGTGTCACTTGACACCTATGTAGTATGTTGTGTTGGCAATTTGTCATGTCACCTTTTTGAAAGTTTTATTTTTGTTAATAGTTATATCCCCTAATTATCCTTGAAGGAACCAAGAAATCTAGGTTAGAGAGCCACAAGGAAGGTCAACTTAGAGTTGACCCGTAGGTTAACTTCAGGTGGACTTTCTGAAGGTCAAATCAACTCCTAGAGTCAATTTTAGAGCTTTTCTATTAGGCCTCATGGGGTACCTATGGGTGAAGGCCAAAATTGGCTATGTGTCTTTCCCTTAGGACTTGTTTAACCACCCAAAAAAATGGTTTTCCCAAGATGGACGAATTCCATCTATAGGAGTGCCCTCCTTGGTAGGATAACCTTCTTGGAGATAGTAATCCCTCTCCCCCATTCCATTTCCCTTCTCTAGACACCTAGGTTAGGGAGTGTGTAAGACCTAGGGAAGACCAACCCAATGGGAGATCTCTCACACTATCCAAGAGGTTGGAAGGAGTGAGAGAGGCCTTCTTAGGCTAAGAATGGAAGCTTAGTGAGCTAATCACCCACTCTCCATTCTTGGAGATTTTTGAAAAAAAAAAAAAAACACTTGGAATAAAAAAAAAACCAGTTTTAGGAATTAGAGGAATTTGGGGGCCAAGGAATTGCAGAAAGTTGTGTGGATTGGGCAGCTCATCTCCAACTAAGTTTAGCATACCTATTGGCAGAATAAGGTTGGTTGTTATCTCCTCTTGGTTTTGTTGTCTATGTTAGTTATGTTGTTTTGTTGAAGGAAAGAAATGCTTGTAAAGAAAGTGTGTATGTAAATTGTTGTTGAAGAAAATAATGTGTAGTTTCATTTCTATGTTTTTCTGTTTTGTGTTCTTGTTTTGGGAGTGTCCAAGATCTTCTACTCTTGGGAGAGTAGGATGATCTTGGGGTGGAAGAAGCATGACAGCCTTGGGTGAGAGGCTCTCCTTAAGGAGAGTGATCTCAAGGGTGTCCTTTGTGACCCTTGCTGCATAGCCTTGTGTATGCATTTGGGGGTCATAAGGGGAGAGAAATGGCTTTGAGCCTTTGGGGGGCATAAGGTGGTTGGGATGAATTCTGTTGAGTATTTTGAGTTGCCATGAGGTGGCTTGTGTTATATTTTTGGCTGCAGTCTCCCCAATGGTACTTGGTCCACTTCCACCCGTAGATTGATCACCCCAAGTGTGGTGAAAGTGTAGCTTGGGATGGGAAAGTGTATGTGTTGTGTGTTTTCCCTATTGTTGTGTTGTATTGCCTGATTGTAACCCGTCTAGGTCTTGGTTCTCCTAGCTCGGGGGTGGCTTCTGGTAAGCCTAGGCTGGGAGGTGAGCATCCCATGGTCACAGTCCTAAAACTTTACTTGCAGGTGGCTTGGGGAAAAAGACTAGGAGTTGCAGATTTTGTGTTGCAGACTTCTATTTCAGATTTCTGATTTTTATTTAAATGCAGAAAAGAAGAAAGAAATGTAACCTTATGATTTGTAGCAAAAAGAAAAAGGAAGAGAAAGTGCATATGTAAATATAGGGCTTAAAATGAGTCTGTTTCTATTTAAATAAATGTAATTTTTATTTTCTGTGTAAAAATTAGAGAAAGATGACTGTTTAGATTTCCTACCCATTTTCTTATTTGGGTTATTGTAACTATCATTCTGGAAAAACAATGTAAATTTCATTCTATGTTTTGATGTCTATAGTGTTTGCTGTAGTCTACATTTTAAATCTAGTCTATACTCTTGTTATTTACTACAATATTAAAGGAAAGAAACAGAAAAAGAAAAATGCACTAGAATTCCTTATTTACTATTCACTAGTTTATTTACTGCATTAGTAAGGAAAAGAAAAAGAAATGCAGTAGGGTTATTATTTACTTGCATAGTGTAAATTCTGTAATTTTATGACTGTTTTAAAAAGAAAAGAGAGAACTAGTATTGTTTTTATTTCTCACTATTAATTTGCACAATTTAGATTTCTGTTATTTTATGACTAAAAAAAAAAAAAGGGGGGTAAACAGAATTTGTTTTATTTCTGTAGAAAATTTTAAATAAAAGGAAGAAGAAGAAAATAGATCTATTCTAAATGCTGTTAGAAAACAAAAAAAATGTTTAAATGAAAAACAAAAAAATATAGTAATAATAATGCCGGCCGAACCACTGTGTGTAAACACAGTGGACGGCTCACGGGCCGCGCCACTGTGTTTACCCACAGTGGACGGCACGGCAGCCGAGCCACTGTGTGTAAACACAGTGGGCGGTGCTCGGGCCGCGCCACTGTGCTTACCCACAGTGGACGGCACGGAGGGTGCCGCCACTGTGTGTAAGCACAGTGGACGGTCCGCGGCCGCCACTGTGCTTATACACAGTGGACGACAACCGCCGTCACTGTGTATAAACACAGTGGCGATCGGGAGAGCCCCGCGCCGCCTCCTCTCTGCGAAACCCTCCGTCGTGCCCTAGCTTTGCCGTACCTGCAACCTCCAAAACCACAAAAAAAAAGGGGGACACTCAATAAAATATAGACGTTTAATAAACCCTAACCCATTTCGGGTTAGGGTATAAAAGGATGAAAAATAAAATAGGTCAAGTGTAAATTATAAAAATGCAACCCTAACCCAATTTCGGGTTAGGGTTAGCATTATATATATATATATATATATATATATATATATATATATATATATATATATATATATATATATATATATATATATATATAAGTAAGAGAATTAAATTAGAGCATCATAATTGATTTTTAAATTATAATGAGGGTTAGTATTTAAAAATATATATATATATGATTTTATATATATATATATATATATATATATATATATATATATATATATATATATATATATATAAGGAATTTAAATGGGGATTTTTAAATATTGATTTTAATATATATATATTTTGGGGGCAATTCAATAATGGGATTTTTTTTTCATTTTTATATATGACCATTTAGATTGGAGTTTTAAACTTGGTTTTAATATATGAAATGGGGTTAATTAATGATAGAATTATTATACGTCCATTTACTCCTTAGGAGATTTGAAATTTTAAAATAGTAAAATTTTAAAAAGGGATTTAAGAATGAAGGGGTTATCAAAATTGGAAACACCATACATTAACTCGATTAATTTAATTAATTAATCAATAGACTTCCCTCATTATATTTGGGGTATTAGGAAAATTTAAAAGGGGAATTTGTAGAACCAATTTTATGGACCATAAACCCTTGGGGGTAAGCTTGGGCCAAATTTAATTTAATCGACAAATTAAGAAGTTAGGGAAAATTAGAATTGGCCTTAGCTTATTGTCGGTTTTAGTGGGCAAACGACATTGTAGTAATTCGAACCCTCATCAGTTGGATGTATATAATAATTTCGCAAGTGTATCAATTAATCAATAGCATTATCCTTATATGGATTGGGAATGATTTAATACCTTAAGGTAACCAATTATTCCTTGATTTAATTAGCGACAACTTGTCTTAGGTAATTGAGCTAGCTAACTAATCGGCAATGCAAATTAATCTTCACCAATCAAGTCACTCGCTCGAGTTGGTTATTTAACTTAACCTTAGTAAGTAAGTTAATTACATCCTAGATAAGACAAAACTTTAAATACAGTCGTTATGTATTAGGATTTATAGCGAGTTCATGACGTCAAAATTTTTTTTTTGTTGTTCCGTTTTTGTGCCCTAAAGTTTGGGCACGACATTTTGGTATCAGAGCAAGGTTTCCAACACTAGGAACCTTTCTCCATTACATTTCTCTTTAATTATCTAAATTAATCAGATATTTTCTTAAAAAGAAAATATAAATATAAATATATGAAAATTAAATTATTTAATTAATTGTTTATTTATTTTATTTTTGTTTCCTCATAGGATGCCTCCGTCTACGCGACAAGCTCGCAAGCGCGGAAGGGGTCCTAGGCGTACACATATGGCACGCGAGGATGTTGCTAGGGAGGAACCGGTTCCAGAAGGGAACCCGGAAGCACCTCCCGAACCACCGGTTGGCCCTAACCGAGACATCTTGCTAGCTCTTCAGAACTTGATCGGGATCGTGCAGGATAGGCTTCCAGCAGTGGACCGTCATGCAGATAATCAGAACTCAGGGAGTCATAGATCAGTGGATAGGGAACGGAGTAGGAGTCCACCTCCTAATTCCGTAGAGGGTGAGGCAGAGCATGAGCCAGAGTCCGTTCACCTGCCTGAACCCCCTCCAGTAGCAGCACCTGTGTACTTTGAGAGAGCACGTCAGGAACCAGGAGACCTGATTAGAGAGGTTTTACGCCTCCAGCCGCCATCTTTTGGAGGCACTACTGACGGAGTAGAGGCTGAGGCATGGCTTTTAAGCCTAGATCGGTGCTTCGCATTGCAATCTTATGAAAGCAATCTGAAGGCACGCGTTGCAGTCCACCTTCTGAGATCGACAGCCTCCACATGGTGGAAGCAAGAGGAATTCAAGTGCGGACTCACTGCAGATACCATCACATGGGAAATCTTCACAGAGAGGTTCAGAGAGAGGTACTTGTCAGAGCACTTCCGGCAGCGTAGGATCGATGAGTTCCATGACCTCCAGCAGAAGGGTCTCACAGTGACCCAATACGAGAGTAAGTTTATTGAGCTCCTACCTTATGTAGATTACCTGAAGGACGAGAAGCTACTCGTCAACCGATTTGTTAGGGGGCTTAATGCTGGGATAGCAGGACCAGTGAGGATGGCCGCTCCAGGGAGCCTTCGGGTTGCCGTAGAGAAGGCCCTTATAGCTAAGGAGATTCAGATCAGGCCACAGGACATGAGGGATCAGTTCCAGAACCGAAACCCAGCTCCCCAGCCTTTCGGGTTTCAGAAACCCCATTGGAAAGGCAACCACAGAAATGTTTCGGGGTCCCATAAACCCCCTCCTCCACAGCAGTCACAGCAGAGTCAGAGACATAGGCCACCTCAGGCATAGCAGGGCTCCAGGCCCAAACAGTGGTAGTCACAGGGTCCTAGGCGTGACCAGAGAGTACAGGGTACATACACACCCCCGGCACGGGCTCAGCAGTCCTCCAGGGGTGGGTACAGTGGTTCTAGCCGGACAGGTGGGCATCCTTTTACTAGGCCTCAGGGCGCACAGTTTCAGGCACGCGGTGCTTGCTTCACGTGTGGAGCCATGGGGCACATGGCGAGAGAGTGTCCACAGGGACAGATGACAGGGAATCAGAGGATGGCAACATCAGAGCCTATAGTTGGGGACATGGGCAAGTCCCGTAGAGTCTTCGCAGCGGTTGATAACTGCCAGGCAGAGCACCAGGCCACAGTCATCGAGGCTGCAGGTAAGGTCAGAGGTAGTAGTATTTCTATATTATTTGACTCAGGAGCGACTGACTCCTTTATATCTCCATTGGTTGTGGAGCGTTGCGGGCTAGTGGCAGTAAGGCAAAGTGTCAGCTGGGAAGTGGAGTTAGCTTCGGGGGCTAGAGTGTCAGTGGATTCAGAGGTTAGGGGATGACCGCTCCAGATTGGTAATACCACCACCTTAGTAGACCTTAGAGTTACACCACTCGGATCTTATGGCGTCGTACTTGGCATGGATTGGCTTTACGCCCACAGAGCCAAGATGGATTGTCGCTTGAAAAAGGTCGAGTGTGAGGATGATCATGATGCTCCCATAGTAATCACTGGGATTCAGAGACCCGTGTCTCTTCGTATGATATCCGCTATGCAGCTTAAGCGGAGCATGCGAAAGGGATGCCAGTTGTTTGCTATCACAATCAGTGACCGAGAGGAAGAAAATGAGAAGGAGCCGTCCATAGATGATCACCCCATCCTTGAGGCATTTGCAGATGTGTTTCCTGATGAGCTACCTGGTATGCCGCCCAGCAGGGAGATTGACTTCCACATAGATTTGGTACTAGGAGCCGAGCCAGTTTCGAGAGCACCTTATAGGATGACCACTCATGAGCTTAATGAGCTCAAGATGCAGCTAGAGGAACTCTTAGAGAAGGGTCACATCCGTCCTAGCGTCTCTCCTTGGGGCGCACCAGTCATCTTCATGAAGAAGAAAGATGGATCCCTTCGGTTATGCATGGATTACAGGCAACTGAATAAAGTAACCATCAAGAACCGCTACCCCTTGCCGAGGATCGATGATTTGTTTGATCAGCTTTAGGGTGCCAAAGTGTTTTTCAAAATAGACCTGAAGTCAGGATATCATCAGTTGAGAATTGTGGAAAGTGATATCCACAAGACCGCGTTTCGCACCAGGTATGGCCACTATGAGTTCACTGTGGTCCCATTCGGTCTTACGAATGCTCCAGCTGTATTCATGAGTCTCATGAATGGGGTATTCCACACCTTCCTTGATCGATTTGTGATAGTGTTCCTCGACGACATATTGATCTATTCCCGAAATGAGCAGGAGCATGAGGAGAATTTGAGGCAGGTTTTGCAGTGTTTGAGGGACAACCAGTTGTTCGGCAGTTTGTCGAAGTGTGCTTTCTTTAGATCAGAGGTCAAGTACCTAGGGCATGTTATATCCGGTGATGGGATCTCAGTCAACCCATCAAAGATTAGAGCCATCATGGATTGGCCGGCACCTACCAGTGTGACAGAAGTCAGGAGCTTCATGGGTTTAGCAGGATACTATAGGCGTTTTGTGGAGGGATTTTCCAGAGTTGCACACCCCATCACATCCCTCCAGCGAAAAGGGAAGAAATTCGAGTGGACAGAGAAGTGTGAGAGGGCTTTTCAGGATCTAAAAAGGGCACTTACTAGTGCACCTATTCTTATTGTGCCAGACCCCACGGCCGACTTCATGGTATGCACGGATGCTTCCTTAGATGGATTGGGAGCAGTTCTTATGCAGGAGGGTAGGGTTATAGCATACGAGTCTAGGAAACTTAAGACTCATGAGCTTAACTACCCTACGCATGACCTAGAGCTTGCAGCAGTTGTACATGCACTTGTGAGGTGGAGACACTTCCTTTTACGTCATCACTTCGAGCTTCATTCAGACCATCAGAGTTTGTAGTATATCTTCACCCAGCCTAACCTTAATGCACGTCAGAGGAGATGGATGGAGTTCCTTTGTGAGTATGATTTTGATGTTCATTACATCAAAGGAAAGGAAAATGTGGTCGCAGATTCCCTAAGTAGGAGACGACATGAGGTTTACACCATATCCATGAGCACTAATTTGAGAGACCGTATTTTGCAGCAATTGCCAGAGGATGATTGGTATCTTGAGGTTTGTCAGAGGATCCATAGTCAGGAGACCCTGGAGGGGAAGTTTGTGGACTACTCTTTGGAGTCTGATGGTTTATTACGCCATAGAGGGCGCATTTATGTACCCTCTTCTGGGGGTTTGCGAGATTTCATTATCATGGAGGCTCATAGAGCTCCTTATGCAGCACATCCTGGGGTTAAGAAGATGCATGCTGACTTGAGGCAGTTATATCATTGGCCAGGAATGCGGCAGCTTATCGCCGAGTTAGTAGCCCGATGCCTTGAGTGTCAGAGAGTCAAGGCAGAGCACCGCCATCCAGGTGGGTTACTCCAGTCCCATGCTATACCAGAGTGGAAGTGGGATACTATATCCATGGACTTCATTATTGGTCTTCCTATGTCATCTCGTCGCCATGATGCTATCTTGGTGACAGTTGACAAATTGACCAAAGTAGCCCACTTCTCACCAGTCCGGACTACCTTCACAGCTCCAGCAGTGGCACAGGTGTTCTTACGAGACATTGTTAGGCTTCATGGTGTCCCACGCAAGATTATCTCTGATAGGGATTCTCTCTTTACATCTTCCTTTTGGAAGGCATTACAGGCAGCGTTGGGCACTAAGCTCAACTTCAGCACAGCCTATCATCCAGAGACAGATGGACAGACAGAGCGGGTTAACCAGGTGTTAGAGGATATGCTCCGCATGTACGTCATGGATCATCAGACCCGATGGGAGGAGTACCTGCATTTAGTAGAATTTGCCTATAATAATGGGCATCACACTTCTTTGGGGATGCCACCCTTTCAGGCTTTGTACGGCAGACCATGCAGGACACCTTTGAGTTGGGATCGTATTGAGGACAGAGTGGCCATAGGCCCTGAGTTGGTCCGGGATATGGAGCAGCAGGTAATTTTGATTAGACAGTGCCTTAGAGAGGCACAAGATAGGCAGAAGAAATATGCAGATGCAAAGAGGATAGACCGGAGTTACATGGTTGGGGACAGAGTTTTCCTGAGAGTGCGACCGCATAAGAGTCCAATCCACTATGGAAAGGGTTCTAAGCTTGCACCTCGCTTTATCGGACCCTTCAAGATCCTTGAGAGGATAGGACCAGTTTCTTATCGCCTAGCTTTGCCACCTAGCCTGTCACGCATCCACGATGTGTTTCATGTGTCAGTTTTGAGAAAATATATCTATGATGAGTCTCATATTTTAGATTGGGATGCCTTGCAGGTGGAGTCGGACGGGCAGTTAGCCTTGGAGCCCATTCGCATTTTGGCTCGCTGGACGTTGGCCCTTCGAGGTCGAGAGTTGGACCAGGTTAGGGTCCAGTGGGATTGCTATGATGAGGTTACAGCTTCATGGGAAGATGCAACACGTATGAGATCACAGTACCCTCATCTTTTTGATGAACTCCAGGAGGACGTTCATGCCTAGAGGGGGAGGGTGTGAGGCCCTACCCCGACCCATCCTATCTCTTCAGTTATTTT
Source organism: Cryptomeria japonica (assembly GCF_030272615.1). NCBI lineage: Eukaryota > Viridiplantae > Streptophyta > Pinopsida > Cupressales > Cupressaceae > Cryptomeria > Cryptomeria japonica. The sequence continues at coordinate 39,413,100 of NC_081406.1, read as the reverse complement.
CATTTTGGAACTATTTTGGATGCTAGTTTTGACACACTATGGATATAGAACTTTGCATGGTCCCACGATTTTTGGTAACATTGATATATATGGATGTTTCATTTCTATGCCTTGTGGATTATAGAATATTATGTGATTCTAGATTAGGGTAATATTGTGATGAGGCAGGTTATTATCTGAATTTCAGGATTTGATATAATGTTAGGAAAATGTTTGCATATCTTGTAGATGGATCAAATTTTGAGGATTATGAGGAGATTGCTTGAATTGTGACAAATCATATTTCATAATGTCAAGTCTTTGCAAAATGAATGTATTGTATTCTGATTATGTAATATATATCATATGAGGTTATTTGGAAAGTACTAATGTTTAAATTGAGATGTGCAGGAAATTATCCATGTGACCATGGAAATATTATGGAGAATCAAGCCTAGGCCAATGTGCGTTAGTAAAACCAGGGGTTGTCTATTTGAAGAGACAACACCCCGTATGTACTGTATTTTATTCGTAAATGTAAAATGTTGCATGAGTGTAATTTGTATTTATTGGATTATTTAAATTGTTTAAGGGACAATTGCCATGTGTTTATTGTGATGTGGAATTATGTTGTAGTGTCACTTGACACCTATGTAGTATGTTGTGTTGGCAATTTGTCATGTCACCTTTTTGAAAGTTTTATTTTTGTTAATAGTTATATCCCCTAATTATCCTTGAAGGAACCAAGAAATCTAGGTTAGAGAGCCACAAGGAAGGTCAACTTAGAGTTGACCCGTAGGTTAACTTCAGGTGGACTTTCTGAAGGTCAAATCAACTCCTAGAGTCAATTTTAGAGCTTTTCTATTAGGCCTCATGGGGTACCTATGGGTGAAGGCCAAAATTGGCCATGTGTCTTTCCCTTAGGACTTGTTTAACCACCCAAAAAAATGGTTTTCCCAAGATGGACGAATTCCATCTATAGGAGTGCCCTCCTTGGTAGGATAACCTTCTTGGAGATAGTAATCCCTCTCCCCCATTCCATTTCCCTTCTCTAGACACCTAGGTTAGGGAGTGTGTAAGACCTAGGGAAGACCAACCCAATGGGAGATCTCTCACACTATCCAAGAGGTTGGAAGGAGTGAGAGAGGCCTTCTTAGGCTAAGAATGGAAGCTTAGTGAGCTAATCACCCACTCTCCATTCTTGGAGATTTTTGAAAAAAAAAAAAAAACACTTGGAATAAAAAAAAAACCAGTTTTAGGAATTAGAGGAATTTGGGGGCCAAGGAATTGCAGAAAGTTGTGTGGATTGGGCAGCTCATCTCCAACTAAGTTTAGCATACCTATTGGCAGAATAAGGTTGGTTGTTATCTCCTCTTGGTTTTGTTGTCTATGTTAGTTATGTTGTTTTGTTGAAGGAAAGAAATGCTTGTAAAGAAAGTGTGTATGTAAATTGTTGTTGAAGAAAATAATGTGTAGTTTCATTTCTATGTTTTTCTGTTTTGTGTTCTTGTTTTGGGAGTGTCCAAGATCTTCTACTCTTGGGAGAGTAGGATGATCTTGGGGTGGAAGAAGCATGACAGCCTTGGGTGAGAGGCTCTCCTTAAGGAGAGTGATCTCAAGGGTGTCCTTTGTGACCCTTGCTGCATAGCCTTGTGTATGCATTTGGGGGTCATAAGGGGAGAGAAATGGCTTTGAGCCTTTGGGGGGCATAAGGTGGTTGGGATGAATTCTGTTGAGTATTTTGAGTTGCCATGAGGTGGCTTGTGTTATATTTTTGGCTGCAGTCTCCCCAATGGTACTTGGTCCACTTCCACCCGTAGATTGATCACCCCAAGTGTGGTGAAAGTGTAGCTTGGGATGGGAAAGTGTATGTGTTGTGTGTTTTCCCTATTGTTGTGTTGTATTGCCTGATTGTAACCCGTCTAGGTCTTGGTTCTCCTAGCTCGGGGGTGGCTTCTGGTAAGCCTAGGCTGGGAGGTGAGCATCCCATGGTCACAGTCCTAAAACTTTACTTGCAGGTGGCTTGGGGAAAAAGACTAGGAGTTGCAGATTTTGTGTTGCAAACTTCTATTTCAGATTTCTGATTTTTATTTAAATGCAGAAAAGAAGAAAGAAATGTAACCTTATGATTTGTAGCAAAAAGAAAAAGGAAGAGAAAGTGCATATGTAAATATAGGGCTTAAAATGAGTCTGTTTCTATTTAAATAAATGTAATTTTTATTTTCTGTGTAAAAATTAGAGAAAGATGACTGTTTAGATTTCCTACCCATTTTCTTATTTGGGTTATTGTAACTATCATTCTGGAAAAACAATGTAAATTTCATTCTATGTTTTGATGTCTATAGTGTTTGCTGTAGTCTACATTTTAAATCTAGTCTATACTCTTGTTATTTACTGCAATATTAAAGGAAAGAAACAGAAAAAGAAAAATGCACTAGAATTCCTTATTTACTATTCACTAGTTTATTTACTGCATTAGTAAGGAAAAGAAAAAGAAATGCAGTAGGGTTATTATTTACTTGCATAGTGTAAATTCTGTAATTTTATGACTGTTTTAAAAAGAAAAGAGAGAACTAGTATTGTTTTTATTTCTCACTATTAATTTGCACAATTTAGATTTCTGTTATTTTATGACTGAAAAAAAAAAAAAAAAAAAGGGGGGGTAAACAGAATTTGTTTTATTTCTGTAGAAAATTTTAAAAAAAAAAGGAAGAAGAAGAAAATAGATCTATTCTAAATGCTGTTAGAAAACAAAAAAAAAAAACAGAATGTAGATGTTTAAAATCTCAAAACGATATAAGGATTTTTAACCCTATTACTTCAACATTTAGTCATATATATATTTCTATATGTATATAAGTATATATATTGAAAATATATACCTATATATATAGAAAATATATATATATAAGATATCCTGTATATGTATACCTCTGTAACAACGAAATTAAAAAGAAACAAAAACATGTATTCTGAATCCTGTGCATCTCTGTTACAAATCATATAAAATATAATGCAGAATAAACCCTTTTATCCTATATATATATATATATATATATATATATATAAAATACACATTGATATTCAAAAATAAACACATCACATAAGCTATGCCCCACGAAATGTTTAAATGAAAAACAAAAAAATATAGTAATAATAATGCCGGCCGAACCACTGTGTGTAAACACAGTGGACGGCTCACGGGCCGCGCCACTGTGTTTACCCACAGTGGACGGCACGGCAGCCGAGCCACTGTGTGTAAACACAGTGGGCGGTGCTCGGGCCGCGCCACTGTGCTTACCCACAGTGGACGGCACGGAGGGTGCCGCCACTGTGTGTAAGCACAGTGGACGGTCCGCGGCCGCCACTGTGCTTATACACAGTGGACGGCAACCGCTGTCACTGTGTATAAACACAGTGGCGACCGGGAGAGCCCCGCGCCGCCTCCTCTCTGCGAAACCCTCCGCCGTGCCCTAGCTTTGCCGTACCTGCAACCTCCAAAACCACAAAAAAAAAGGGGGACACTCAATAAAATATAGACGTTTAATAAACCCTAACCCATTTCGGGTTAGGGTATAAAAGGATGAAAAATAAAATAGGTCAAGTGTAAATTATAAAAATGCAACCCTAACCCAATTTCGGGTTAGGGTTAGCATTATAAGAATTATATATATATATATATATATATATATATATATATATATATATATATATATATATATATATATATAAGTAAGAGAATTAAATTAGAGCATCATAATTGATTTTTAAATTATAATGAGGGTTAGTATTTAAATATATATATATATGATTATATATATATATATATATATATATATATATATATATATATATATATATATATATATATATATATATATATATATATATATATATATATATATATATATATATATATAAGGAATTTAAATGGGGATTTTTAAACATTGATTTTAATATATATATATTTTGGGGGCAATTCAATAATGGGATTTTTTTTTTATTTTTATATATGACCATTTAGACTGGAGTTTTAAACTTGGTTTTAATATATGAAATGGGGTTAATTAATGATAGAATTATTATACGTCCATTTACTCCTTAGGAGATTTGAAATTTTAAAATAGTAAAATTTTAAAAAGGGATTTAAGAATGAAGGGGTTATCAAAATTGGAAACACCATACATTAACTCGATTAATTTAATTAATTAATCAATAGACTTCCCTCATTATATTTGGGGTATTAGGAAAATTTAAAAGGGGAATTTGTAGAACCAATTTTATGGACCATAAACCCTTGGGGGTAAGCTTGGGCCAAATTTAATTTAATCGACAAATTAAGAAGTTAGGGAAAATTAGAATTGGCCTTAGCTTATTGTCAGTTTTAGTGGGCAAACGACATTGTAGTAATTCGAACCCTCATCAGTTGGATGTATATAATAATTTCGCAGGTGTATCAATTAATCAATAGCATTATCCTTATATGGATTGGGAATGATTTAATACCTTAAGGTAACCAATTATTCCTTGATTTAATTAGCGACAACTTGTCTTAGGTAATTGAGCTAGCTAACTAATCGGCAATGCAAATTAATCTTCACCAATCAAGTCACTCGCTCGAGTTGGTTATTTAACTTAACCTTAGTAAGTAAGTTAATTACATCCTAGATAAGACAAAACTTTAAATACAGTCGTTATGTATTAGGATTTATAGCGAGTTCATGACGTCAAAAAAAAAATTTTGTTGTTCCGTTTTTGTGCCCTAAAGTTTGGGCACGACAAAATAATCGCTTTGTCAAAACAATCACATTTCGAGTACTCTTTCGCCATAATCTTGTCTATTTGCTTTCATCTCATGTGTATGCACTTGAAGGTGAGATCCACAAACAAAGGCTATTTGGAGAGGAAAGAAGAACAATGGAGCCGCATGAAGGAAGCATTCAGATCTACATTTGGTTTGCATAGTCTTTAGTTTTGAATGCTTTATTTTCATGTCTTTATTGAGTGTGTTTAGGATAGATCATTACATTTAAGCTTTTGTGATTGAGCTAGATTAGTTTTTATAATGTTTGTGATGATTTATCAATTTCCTAGCTACACATACATATGCTGGTTCTCTCTTTTCACCTATCACTCGCCTATCACATGTTTCGGTTCACATCATGTCACATATTGACATCAATGACAACATACAATATCATTATGTCTTCATACCGGTTCACACAATGCCAACAAACCAGTCTAGTTCCTATTCTGCAGATAGTTACTTGTGAGTTCCATCTCACCGTGGTTTTTCCCATTTGGGTTTCCATGTCAAAATCTCTCGTGTTATGGTGTTTGTGCTTCTGTGGGTGAATGCATTATTTGCTATTTGGTTTGCATGTGTGCTAACCAGTTTGTCTGCTAAACTATTTTACCGGTTTACTGGCAGTCTAGTAAAGTGTTTAAGTATAGTAATTTTTGGCATACTAATTGACCCCCCCCTCTTAGTATTCATCAGAAAATGTTATGAACTTTACTAGGACAACTTCTAGTGAGCTGGAAGGACTACAACCGGAGGCACACATTTCACTGGTTGGCACATCTTCTAACAGTGAGATACCAGCTGAATTCAAAAGAGTTGAGAGGAAGAGAAAACCTTCACCGGTACCCTCTCCTTCACCCAAAAGAACAAGGACTTTAAGGAAAAAACAACAGGAAGTAAGGGAATCAACTAAAAAACTAACTCCCGAGAAGAAACAAAAACCGGTCATACCTTCATTAGATGATTTACTAAATGAAATAACTGATGATGGTAATTTGGCTAATGTGAGTAAACTGTACAACACATTCAAAGATTCAGACAAGGAAAGCATTGAGAACAATATAATTTTACATCTGAATATATACAAAAAGGTTTTAATTGAAGTAGTGGATGATTTACCTAATGAACTATATAGAAGATTAGATGCAAAAAAGATTGCAATGATGAAATTGGATAAGAAACTAAAAGTTGAAAAACTTCTAGTTGTACATCCGGTTAACTCAAAAGAAAAAATTGATGATTTAATTTGTGAGGCTAATAGATCCATTTTTGCTAGTGGTCAACGACAAGTAAGTTTGATGGCAAGTAGAGTAAATGAGACTACAGAGGAGAGTGCTGATAAATGGGATAAATTTTTTGTGGAAAAAGAAAAATAAGAGGAAATGAACTAGCCAAAGGAAACATTCAAGGTGTATCAGAAGGATAAGGACAAGGAGAAAGGTAAAATTGATGGTATTCCAAACATCAAGATTGTTGACAATTTACCACCACCTTTGGATACTGCACCGGTACATACTGTTGATCCACCGGTTACTGACAGTGAAGGTATCACACATGATGACACTAATCTTGAATCTAAAATACTATTCACCATGAATGTGGATACTTGGGAAGTGAATATTGTTGTGGACAAGGATACTACAGAGGTTAAGGATGATAATGTTGATAGTGGCAACATTGCTGAAAAACTAATAGAGACTATTGAGGTTGAGATCCCAAAAGAGCAATCATTACAAACGGAGCAACCATTGGATACTAGGAAGAATACTAAAGGCATAGATGCTGGCACAGAGAAACCTACTGAGTCTGAGACACTGACAGTTGAGCATATAGAGAAATATACTGAGGTAGAGTTACATATTGAAGCAGAGAAACCAACAATCAATGAGACACCTAAACAGTTAGACAAACCTTTACTAGTTGAAATCCAAACTCAGACTGATCCACCAGAGGTTAACACAAGAAAAATGGTTACAAATTTTGGAAGCATAGAGGTAATTAAGGTAATAGGTTAGACATCCAACACTTCATCAAGTGGATTCAGACCTACTAGTGTAACAGAGGTACTCCTGGATTCAATCAAGAAGATAACAGTCTGTAATGCATTGGCCTACAAGGTAATTGATGACACCATACCAATTCTTAAATTGATTGCACCAAAATGTAACATAGATCATGTAAAGGATTCTTTAGGCAAATTGGACACATTGTCCAAATTCATTGCTGACAATATAATAACGGTTGATAAGGTGAATGAGGACACCTTCAAAGAGAAAGTTAAAAAGGAGAAGGATAAATTCTTTGAGAATACAATAAAGAAGTGCACAAAACACATGAATACACTATTACTGGCACTGAACACTACAATTTTGGAATACAAAGAGCTATACAGAGAAACATGCAAACCACATCTTTTGACAAAGGACATAGAAAAGGAGATCAACAGAGTATAGAAAGAAATAGATGACATAGCTGATAACATAATTGGTTCATCTGAACCTATATCATTTATTGAGCAAGAAATAGAAGGTTTTGAGGAGAAATTGGAGAAATTTGAGAAAGAAAAGGCAAGGATTAAGTCAAATGCCAGAGAACTTAAATACAAACTTGGTCCTAAGTTGGACAATCTAATCTCTCTGAGAAATGAAATCTCTAACGAATTACTTCAAGGAGAATGATCACTGGAAGAGAACATGCATCATCTCACCGACACAATCCAACAGACTAAGGCAACCCTGAATGACAGCAACAGATTCATGCAGAGTCTTAATTTGGTTTTGGCAAATATATCCCAGATTGTAACCAACTGGTTACAAACTTTGAGGTCACATTTTTATAATCATTTGACTATTTTTGATAACCTTTGTCATTGATGTCAAAGGGGGAGTAGTGGAGAGAGAAAAATGATTATTCATAAGAGATCATTTGCTCAGGGGGAGCACATCTTTTTGGTAACTTTTTGGACTTTGATTTTTGGAACAGTTTTTGGATTTTTCTCATGAGTGTTGCCATCAATGCCAAAGGGGGAGATTGTTGGCATTCTACACTCTCATGAGAATAGTTGATGTTGTCATTGATGGCAACCAACTGGAAACCAATTAGTATTCATCTGGTAAGCCACCGGCAGTTACTGGCACCAAAAATAGACATCTACATACACCAATAGTCACTTCACCAACAGTGGCAACAATGCATACATGCACCCCAACCAACAAGGAATAAACTTTTGTTTATTGTATTTAAATGTAATTATCTTTTGTAAAAGCTGACATGGCATATTCTAAAAGACTCATATATATCTATGAGATCTTATAGGTCATTTAGCATGTATGGAAGTATGAAAATTGTGTATAAGGTGATATAGTTGACAACGAAGGTTTTGGTAATGGAATGATCTTAAACCGGTACTGAACCTGGCATAGTTGATGCTGATTTGAAGCAGTACATTGTATTGGATTCCATAATCCATTTTTGTAGTCAATGTGACTCTTATTGAGCAGTGTTCTCTAGGCAGTTGGCCTTCCTGCATGTGTAGGCCCCTCATTGTAAGTAATATTTATTTATTGGCCAGTGAGTGAATATTGTGGGTCACAAATCCCACTGAGGTTTTTCCCACACCAGGTTTCCTCCTTAAATATCTTGTGTTATGGTGTGTTCTCTATGCTGTCTCTAGTATTCTTATTTGCTGCATTAATTCTTATTTATCGGTACACTATTTTGGGATGCAAGGTTCTTAATAAGTTTAAATATTCTGCTAACCGGTTAGATACTGATTCAGCCCTGCTCTCAGTATCTTTGGGACTATCAACAATCCTAATATAAACACTGATAGATGAACTCGGTAATGGAATTGGTCAGTGATCCAATCCATACCGACATAGTGGCTCAAGCAGAGGTGAATTCCGACGTGGAGGCCATGAAGAGATGAGGTGGAAAGGATGCAGAGGTCGGTGGAATGTCGTGTAGAGATATGTGTTTCTATTGTTATGCATTTAACATGGATCCCATGATTTGTGGACTAGATTAGAAGAGTGCAGTTTGAGGAATAATGAGCGACATAGACAAATCAGGGAGTTGTTGGTGCCTAGATCTAAGCAAGAAGATCGGATTGTTAGAAGACCTCGAGAAAAAAACAACGAAAACATTAATGGCATTTTGATAGAGGTAGGTCGAGAGATGACGTCGTGGTTGCTAAGATTAGAAGACCTGTATTGGAAGGTGCATTAATGGTGAAGATGTACAATTGGTTGTTTAGGAGATTGGATCAGAAAAGATTTGATTAGATTTGGTTTGCCTGGAGGTTGGTGAGGAAGCCCTAGCTTCCTAAGATTTGAATTGGCTTTTGGCAGGAAAACCAGGCTATAAATATGCAAGCCATGGATCTTGATAGGGCTTCTCAACAGAAGAAGATAGTGCTACTGCTAAGTGATTGAGTATTACTTCTGCATGTAAGAGAAAAACAGTCAAGTACTCAATGAGTATCTAAGAAGAGATTGAGTGTGAGGGAGAACTAGGTTGAAGTGTTCAACATGTAGTAGTGCAGGAATGGTAGTGTCCACACCGGCATAGTAGAAGTGAAGGAAGTTGCAGAGAAGGCAGACATAGAACTAGCAGAGGATAGTACAAGTAAAGAGAAGAGCAGAGAGGAGGAAATCCAGTAGAGTATAATAGAGGAGAGGTGAATTGGTAGATTTTACTGGCAAGCAAGTAGCAAATGAGAGCAACAAAAGAGTGATCTGGTGCAACAAGGAAGGTGTCTCATCGACAAATTGAGGTATATGAAATGGTTACAAGATTCATTGGTAATAGTATGAATTTTTTTTTATTTAAAGTTATATTTGTGAACACTGAGTTGTAGCTCGGTGTAGGGGTTGTAGCTCCTTTGGGTTGTAGCCCATAAATAAGTCAGGGGTTGGTTCTAAGTTAGATATAATAACCAATTTTCTCACATAGGATAGTTTAAGGGAAAAGTTTGAGAACCACTGTACCCCCCCCTCTTAGTGGTGCATTGTGTCTAACAATTGGTATCAGAGCCTAGGTACCCTATTTATCAAGATTTCTCTTGCTTGGGTAGATCCTGTCTTGTATTTGATGGGTCAAAATATACCATGTGGAATTATAGAATGGAAGTCTATTTTTCTATGTTAGGTTATGATGTCTCGATGGTAGGTGTTAATGGTCTCCCTAGGAATGCCAGTCCTCCTACCAGTCCTGAAGAAGAAAGAAGATCCTTGTGCAATGAAGAAGCCATGAAATCTATTTTCAGTGGACTAACTGGTGATGTTCCCTCACAGGTGGATAAGTGCAGATCGGCAAAGAGTCTATGGGATAGACTAAAGAGGATTTATGGAAATGAACCTTACACCACTGGATCAGTTTGTGAGAGAGAATAAAAATGCAACAAATGGATGTACAGATGACAGAGGCATATCAAATTGTTGCAGTAGCAATGGTGATAAGGAGACTCATCTATTAATGGCCAATGATATAGATATTGAGAATCACACATCAAAAGAGGATAATGCAGATAGATCCCACCGGTATGATGTGTTTGATAGTGACACTAAAGAAGAAGAAGAGGAAGGAGATAAGGTAGACAGATTTATCCGACAAGATCTATTAGGAAGTGATGATGAAGAAGAAGAAGATGCAACGATTGATCTAGAAGGTGAGATGCTAATAACCCTTGATGAACTAAAAAGGGTTAGAAATGAACTTAAGGATTACAAGAAATCAGTTCATGAAGAATGTAGCAAGTTGAGAACCTACCTTGAAGATTGAAACAAAAAGGTCACCTTACTGACCACTCAACTAGATGAGGCAAAAAGAATGGCAGATGATTTGAAGTCTATCTTGGATGCCAAGGAGAGAAGATGTGAGAAGTTACTGCTAGATATGAAGTCTAAGGACAAAGGATGTCAAGACCTGAATAGTGAAATGGAGAATCTGAAAAATGAATACAAGTTGTTTAAGAATGTTGTAGTTGTTGAGCAAAACTGGTTGATCAGATGCCTTAAAGAATCTAAGAAGTGTATCTCAGAGTTAAAGACTCAACAAAAAGACACCAAGGAATGCAAGTGCAAAGATCTAAAGGCTGAGCTGGAGACAAAGGATAAAGAGAATCAACAGATAATAGGGTAAATGTAGTCCCTTAGGAAAGAACTTGACAAATGTCAAGATGAGCTCAAATTGAGAAAGAAGTATGATGGTGGCATTGAAGCCTTGGATAAGATGTTAAGCTAGTAGAAACATTCCAAGGACAATGGAGGATTAGGATGTGGTGCCGATGAATGCTCTACAAGCAAGGAGACCTCCCACAAAGATATTCAATTTGTCTCCTCAAATTAAAATGGCAAAAGACAAACCTTCACAGTCAAAGATACTCCGAGAAAGAAGGTTGACCTGACTTCAACTAGTGAAGACATGAACAGGAAAACCTGTGTTGCATGGAGAAGCAATGCAGGTCTAAAAGGAAAAGGAAAGATGAGGGAATACAGTGTTACCAGTAGCATGAGTAGGAGAAGACCTCCTACCAGTAGGAGACAAATAAATGTTGCTTCCACCAAGTCAAGATAGGCATGTAAAAAGAAGAGATTAGATGGATGATCTACAAAGCATGGACAACCCAGGATCCATTCTCAAGAAATGAGAAGTGAAGATTCTCAACCGATAAGATCTTCCCATGCATGCTAGAATAAATTTGTAAGTCATATGCCATCTTTCTCTGGTTATTTCTTTGCATGCAATGCTTATGGCCATAGGGCAAAGGAATGTAGAAAGAGATCTAAAAAGAATAATATAGGATTTCATTGACATCATGCATATGAGAAAAACATATCTAGGAGTAGATTCATGCATGTACCCTCTCTGTTATGCTAGAAAGAATCCATTTGTTGTCCCTAAAAATGCAAATTTTGTATGTTATTACTCCAATGGATTTGGCCATAGAGAGTTTGAATGTAGGAAGAGGAACTTGCAGTCACATGGAGGCTGGTATAACAATTATACTCTTGAGAAAGGTGGATACAGAGCATATGGAAGATAGAGACCTACATGGAATGAAGGGAGAAATGTCCCTATAGGAGCAAGAGGTCCACCAGTTTCAGCTTCTAGACACAACAAAATGACCAAGATAAGATGGTCAAACCAATATGTTAAGAGATTTCCCAATCATAAAGTTGGGATGAATGTTGTGCGCTACTATAGCACTACTTCTGTGTGTGATGCAGAATATGGAAATGAAAGGACCCATTAGTAGAAGAAGCAAATACCTTCTCCCAAGACTGAAAATTGGAAGAAGAATAAGACCAAGTAGATATGGAGGAAGAAGATCATGGACCGACATTGTACATTAAATTCACAGGTGATATCTCCTAAGGCCTAAAGGAGATGCATGATCTTAGGGTGAGTAATATACTAAAATTATCATTCACCCCCTCAATGAAGAAGGACACATGAAAGAACAAACTGCTACTGGTACGAAGGAAGAAAATGAGAAGATAAGTGTGGGTAGAGGCTTCCCTGAGTACACACCTATAGAGGAATGTTGGATCACTACTACTGCGTCAATATATGATGAGATAATAAATTGAAATTAGATACAAAGTGACACAAAATTTTAGGAGTCACAAGATGGTGCTCCAGTAGTGATGATGGATAGGTACAGGAAACTGATATGTGCAGGATGTTACCGACATGAATGATAATTGATACTTGCAGGTTATGTAAGATAATGAGGTTGGAAATCATAATAATAGCCCTGGTAACATGGAATGGGAAGTTATGTCTTAGGTAGTGTGGATGAAGACCTGAATGACATATGTTATCTCAGAGGTTGATCATGCAGGCATGCATGTGACTGGGATAACCGGTTTGATTTGTGGCTTGATGATGACATTATAAGGCATTATGTACATCCTGGATCTTGTCATAGGCTATGGTAGATTTAATGAGGCTAAAAGATAATCAAATGATCACAGTTGCACAACTCAACCAGTACATGGAGATGATTGGAGCCTTGGTATTGGACCTAAGATGTATGACTTAGGGGGAGTTAAAGTGCTCAAGATGCAAGGCCGACATGCTTGAACTTTAAAGTGTAAGTGCAATGATTGCCGAAACTATAGATGATGGAAGTTACAGTAGGAATACCCAGGAGAGTTTCATTTTTATGGGTATCTACTTGTCATTTGGTTGGTTGTATTCATAGTACAATCACATTTGATTATAAATAAATTTGGGATCAAATAGGAAGTGATGCATTTTGATTGGTAGGTGAGTAGTATTCACTGACACATCCTTATGCAATTGAGTGTTTTAACAAATGGTATCAAATTTGCTTGCTCAATTAGTGTCAGTTGATGGTTGAGTCCTCCATCTCAAGTGTTGTGACTTGAGAAGATGTAACAGTTTATAACAATTGGTATCAAAGAAGGAGAGACATCTGGTAAAGAAAAAGGGGGAGAAATAATTATGTCAGTTCCTGGTAAATACAAGGAGGAATGATACCCCGATAGTGCCTTTTTCCATTGTTGTCAAAGGGGGAGAAGGATTCTATAGTATACAACATACTACATGTGTTGAGAATCCATAGATTATAGAAAGAGGGAGAGAGATTATGTAGTATGTCGGATACTACATGTGTTGACATCAATGCCAAGGGGGAGATTATTGGCTTTCTGTTCTCATTGATGTCAATCGGTATGGGATGACTACCAATATGAGAGATGTATGTGCAAAACTATCATGTAGGAGTGTAAAACTATCATGCTTGATATCACCTTGTGTTGCAGAACACCAGTAAGGTAAGGAAGAGAATGTCATTCAGAGGAATGATCATTGGTGTCATCGGTACACAGGTTAGTGCCTCACTTGTGTGAATGAAAGGGAAAGGTTATCGGTATAGTGTATCACCGGTAAGGAAAGGATGTCAACTAGAAAGTGATGTGTTGAAATGGAGAAGACAAATCAACCAAGTGAGTGGTTGTCAACCGACAAGATTGTGACTAGTGAACAAGCTGGATGAGCAAGATGCTTGGATGTTGTTTGTGATGAAGAGGCAGAATGTTACATAAATCACATCAACATCGGAGGAGAAGAATGGATAGGTCATCGGTGTGCTATAAAGTTGCAGAACAATAGGACTCTCACCAGATGAAGATGCAGTCACCATGTGATGAGATGACTAACAATGAATGTACCCACACCGATTTAGATGTACCTGTTTGGAGATATGTTGTACAAAAATGGAAGCCACATGAGCGCATTGCAGGATGCAATTGACAAGGTGTCACTCCACCGGTAAGTGGATCTTATCTCCTATTATGCATAATGTGCATTATAGTTCTGTGAGTTAAGGAAGAAGAGGTAAAGGTAAGCGTTTGAAGGCTCATACCAGATCTACCGATGAAACAAAGGAATGCCTCGAGTGCATGAAATCAGGGATATGCATTGAACCGACATAGATGTCATGTTGAGTTGTCAGGATAGGTGAAGGATTGATGGGTTTGTAACTTTGACAAATTGGTTGAGATATGGTCTGAGCTAATCAGGAAGAATGCAAGGGGCAGATGAAAAAGACTCCCCGTCTGATGAAGATGTTCATAAGACAGGTTAGCAAGAGTGTTGATCGATTGAGTAGTCCATCGGAAGAGAAGCAGAGTGCAAGGTTGATGACAGACTAGTTTGAGGGTTTAACTGGTAGGGTTAGAACACCAGTAGATGAGCCCGGTAATGGAATTGGTTGGTGATCCAATCCATACTGACATAGTGGCTCAAGAAGAGGTGAATGCCGACGTGGATGCCACAAAGATATGAGGTTGCAAGCATGTAGAGGTCGATGGAGTGTCATGTAGAGATATGTGTCTCTACTGTTGTGCATTTAATATGGATCCTGTGATTTTTGGATTGGATCAGAAGAGTGTGGCTCGAGGAAGAATGAGTGGTAGAGACAAATCAGGGAGTTGTTGGTGCCTAGATCTAAGCAAGAAGATCAGATTGTGAGAAGACCTTGAGAAGGAAACAACAGAAACATTAATGGCATTTTGACAAAGGCAAGTCAAGAGATGAGGTCGTGGTTCCTAAGATTAGAAGACATGTATTGGAAGGTGCATTAATGGAGAAGATGTACAAGTTTCTATCTGGGAGATCAGATCAAATAAGATCTAATTGGATTTGGTTTGCCTCGAGGTTGATGAGGAAACCCTAACTGCCTGAGAGTTGAATTGGCTTTTGGTGGGAAAACCTTGCTATAAATATGCAAGCCAAAGATATTGATAGGGCTGCTCAACAGAAGAAGATAGTGCTACTGTGAAGTGATTGAGTGTTACTTCTGCATGTAAGAGAAAATTAGTCAAGTACTCAACGAGTATCTAAGAAGAGACTGAGTGTGAGGGAGAACCAGGTTGAAGTGTTCAACTGGTAGTAGTGCAGAACCGGTAGTGTCCAGACTGGCAGAGCAGAAGTGAAGGAAGTTGCAAAGAAGGCAAACATAGAACCGGCATAGGATAGTACCGATAAAGAGCAGACTAGAGAGGAGGAAATCTTATAGAGCATAACAAAGGAGAGGTGAATCGGTAGAGTTTATCGGCAAGGAAGCAGCAGATGAGAACAACAAAAGAGAAAGTCGGTGCAGTAGGGAAGGTGTCTCATTGACAACGTGAGGTATATGAAATGGTTACAAGATTCACTTGTAACTGTAGACACCTAAAAATGGTGAACGCTTGCGGAGTCATACTTTAACATTTGCGCATTGCCTCATTTTAGGTTTTTGCATCGCATTAACATTTCTCCTATGATTCGTACTTGGTTTTTATCATTTGCGAACATTGAGTCGTTCTTCTACATTCTTCATTTATCTCGCTCTCGAATTTGGTCTTGTCGACAACACTATCCAGTCATGATTTTAATTGATCTTATCCTATTCCATCAATGTGCGTGCTTATTTGTCATCATTTTGGACATCGTCAATCCTAATTAGGGTTTTGTCCTCCTGTCAATCTTGCGATCAATTTGTCATCGATCGTTGTCCTCTTATCAATCTTGTCATCTGGCGATCGATTTATCATCAATCCTTCAATCTTGTCGTTTAACGATCGATTTGTCATCGGTCGTTGTCATGTTCAATCTTGTCATTTTGTGATTGATTCGTCATTGATCATGGTCATTTTCAATATTGTCATTTTGCAATCTATTTTTGTCATCGATTCTTGTCAACTTGTCGATCTTGTCATTTTGCGATCAATTTGTCATTGATCGTTGTTTGTCTCAATTATGTCAATTTGGATCAATTTGTCATTGTTCCTCGTCAATTGGTGCATTTTCTCAATGAAATCAT
This sequence comes from Cryptomeria japonica, assembly GCF_030272615.1. Classification (NCBI taxonomy): domain Eukaryota; kingdom Viridiplantae; phylum Streptophyta; class Pinopsida; order Cupressales; family Cupressaceae; genus Cryptomeria; species Cryptomeria japonica. The sequence goes on along the minus strand of NC_081406.1, from coordinate 39,396,982 downwards.
TTATCACATTGGTCATTTATCAATCCAAAATCAAATCATGATCGATATCAATTATCTTCAATCAAGACCTAATTGTCATTCTCGCATTGCTAATTTGTCTTCTAGGGTTTCGTGATTTAATCATTTAACCTTGTGTGTGTCATTTCTTCCTTTAGGATTAATAAATTTTTTATTTATCCTAAATCTTCTCATTGCAATTAAATGTTCATTTAATTGGCTAATTATTCCTCTTTGTGAATTAATTAATAAATGACAAATTATTAATTAATTTACCTAATTTCTAATTTCCATCAATTTCCTAATTTCTTAATTTTCTAATTCCTAATTTCAATTTCCTCCTATTTCTCTCCTAAATTCATGGAAATGACATGTCAATTTGTCATAAATTTGTCATAATTGACAATCAATCAATTTTGACATAGAAGTTGTCATAATTTGTCATAAATTATCAATCAACAAATTTTGCATAGAAAGTGCATAATTTGTCATAATTTGTCATAATTGACATAATTGATTTGCAATTTCCATTTGAATTGAATCATGCTAATCTTTTCATCTCTCCAATTCTTCTATAAATTGGATGATCTTCATCAATCAAAGCTAATTGGTAATCAGACTATCGAATTTACGCTTCTAGTACTTTTGATCAAAAATCTCATCTACTTGCTTTCAATTGTGTGTGTGTGCACTTGTAGGTGAGATCCACAACCAAACCATTTGAAGAGGAAAGAAGAACAATGGAGCCGCATGAAGGAGCATTCAAATCACATCTTCGGTTTGCATAATATTTGCTTTTGAATGCTTTTATTTCATGTCTCTATTGAGTGTTGTTTAGGATAGATCATTGCAATGAATGCATTTGTGATTGAGCTAATGATTATTATGTTTATCTTGTTTTGTGATGATTTCCTATTTCCTAACATACATTAATTGGTGAACCCGATGTGAACACTAACCTTCTAACCTCTTTATGGTGTTTTGAGTGCTCTCAAGTTGATTTGCAGGCCAAAAAAACCCCAAAACAGGGTCGTGCAGGGTTTTCTGGAGACTTCTGCGCCTGTGTCCTGCATCCTGCGCCTGTGTTGAGCATTCTGCGCTTGTGTTGAAGACATTCTATGCTTGTGTCCTGCATTTTGTGCCTGTGTCATGGGTTCTGCGCCTGTGTAAAGTCCAGAACAGGAGTAAAAATGCAGTGTTTTATTTGAAATTTGTTTAGTTTTTGCATTCTATTTTCTGTGCTTTGGATTTTGGTACTAATTATCTGTGTAGAATCTTGGCATATGCATGGCAAAGACAATAAATGAAACTACTAACATGTGTTATGTAGAATCGATAGTCAAAGACAACAAATCAAACTCCTAACTTGGGTTTTGCAGGTTGCCTTGGAGAAACAACTAAACTTGGTGTTTGTCTTTAAATGTTTTAGGCACCTAGTGATTTTTTAAATAGGATGGAATGAATCTATGATTGATTTGATTGTTGAGTGTGACATTGGAGTAGGAGAGTATGCTCTCATCCTTTTAGGGTGATCAGAAATCCAGATCTTCGATACCATGCTTTTGTCTTTGATTGTGTGTCTCCTTTAGAGGGCCTGCCTTCCCGACCACTTTGCTTTTGCAAGCAAGTGATAATCGTGAGAAGGGAATGACCCAAAGTGACTACGGCTAGAATTCCTTGGCATTCTAACTCACTATAAAAATACTTGATGAGCGAAAGCTTTGAAGGAAGTATTATGTGGGAATTGCAGTTACTTGGGAAGTGATGACCCTTGGACTCTTTCTCATATCAACATCTAAGTAGGGCCTGTTGGTCTAAGTCGTGCTTGCATGACTACATTTTTTTGGTATCTTGATGGGCTTAATGTCTCAATCATGCTTGCGTGACATCAAGGAGTAATGCTTAACAGAAATCCTTACTAAACACCTTGTTTTTAGAGGCCAAAAACCCTTCTAGTTGCTTGAGAAGGACAAATTCGGATACTTGGAAGAGATACTAAGTTCGCCATGGGGAGATTTCCATGGGGACTGATGCTTGGCTGCCCTGAGAAGTGAGTGCCGTGGAGGGGAGCCCGTGGGGTCAAGCATCTATGTATTCTCCTTGAATCTCATAATGAGTCTACCTCTCAAGTACCTAATGTCTTTGCCTACCATAAAAAATGTGGAAATGAGCATGATTGTCTTGAGTCTAAGTTGCAATATCTTGTATTCTTTGCTTGTCAAAAGTTGAATTGCATCCCATTTCAAAAGCAAAAACAAATTGGTCCAACATAAGATTAAACACAAGAGACATTCATCCAACAAAGGTCCAACAAATCTTCAAAACTCATCTTCAAGCATGGTTAGCAAACATTGTTCAAAATATTATCTCAACAAGCATGTCACTTACATTTAGGTTCATCCTAGGTTGCATTTTGCAAAGTTCATTGTCAAGTACCAAGGTTAGGTGTCACCTAAGTCATACTCCTTTGCATATCAATAAGAGTCATCCATTTGCATATGTCCTCTTGCATTAAAGTCATATCATTGTCATACATTTACATTGCTTACCCTAGGTCTCTTCATTAAGCTTAGGTCATTATCATATCATATTAAGGTCACTTGCATAGTAATGTCCCTTTGCATATAGTGCCAAAATTAGGTTTTGTCATACTTGAGTAATCCTAATCTTTGACGCAACCCTAAGTCATTGTTAAGAAGTCTAGACCTTATCAAATCTTTTGTCCTTTTGTCATCAATATCATTTGGTCAAACCTAGCTTAGTATCCAAGCATATAGGGGAGACTTTGTCATTTGTCCTTTTGTCACTTACATCCTTTTGTCCTTTAAGGTCTAGATATCATTCCAATTTCCTAAGGGTCCCTCTCTTAGATTTGCATTTCAAAAGTTTGTCAAAATCTTCAAAAACAACCAAAAACATAGATTGCATGCTTGTCTATATAGTTTGCATTTAGTTGCATATCATACATTATCTTTGAAAATTCCAAAAACATTGCATTTGCACAAGTGACATGCCTATTGAGACAAGATCAAAATCTAAAAAGATGGGCGAACCAATGTATCAACCCATGGACAACATAGCAAATTCGCAGTTTCAAACCAGTCAAACAGTACAAATTGAAGGTTCATCAAACACATCTCTACCACCATATGGAACGGTTCAACTTGAGCCACCTCCATTATATGAACCAGTGTTTGTACCTATGAAACCAAGACATGGGAGTGTTCCACCAACTCCAAGAGGAAGTGCGCCTTTCAATTTGAATCAACCACACCTACAACATGACATTCAAAATCAAACATTATATGAAGAACAAACCCTCTCACAAGGATTTGGTTCAAATCAAGGCTTTCACCAAGAAACGAATCCAAATGTCCAACCAGATTCCTCATCCGATTCTGATACTTCTGACAATGTTGACATGTTCCTTCAAGATTCGAAGATAACAAAAAAGATGGATAAGTTCTTGAACAAAGTCTTTAAGATGTTTCCACAAAAGTATCTTAACATGATGAGTAATGTGACATCTTCAAGTGACCAAATCAATGTGCAAGAAAAACAAGGTGGTGAGTTGCTAAGTTTTTCCCTGCTTCCAAATGAAGAAGATGCACAACAAGAAACTCAACCTACCTTGATGAGTAAACATACTTCAAAGGCATTGATAGTGACTATTCCTCAAAAGTCACCATTTGAAATGATAAATAATCCACTATTCAACACAACACCTGTAATGCAAGATCAAATGAAGAACACACAAGTATTCACAGCTGTCCCTCAACAAGAAGTGGTTCCTTACATGCATAAAGTGGGATCAAAATCTAAGATGCAGGAAAGCTTCACAACTGGAATGCCTAATGTCACCAATGTCCAAAATAATTCCACGATGCAACAAAGTTCTTATGTCCCGTTAAGTTCAATATCTTTGCCGAATACTATTGCGACAAATCCTTCAATAATGGCAACACAAAGAGCTACAGATAGTGGTTTGCACAAACAACAATTGTTGCAACAATTGAGTAATATACAAAAGGTACAATTGAATGTGCAAACAAGTAATGTGCAACAACAACAATTTCACATTCGACAACAAATTGCAGCACCTTCGACACCATTACAAGTTAGTGCAAACTTGCAACCATCACAATGGATTGGACAAACAACACATCAAGTTAATGCAAGTGCTATACCCCATCCTAAGGAGAAGCAACGAAAAGCGCCTAAACAAATTTTTTTACAAATGATGGGATATACACCATGATGACAATTGGCACAAAGTCAACAAGTTCCGATCCGTCAGCCTCAACACCAACATGTGCCACAATATGTGCCAAGGCAAGCAAGCTATCCTACTTTACAACCACAATTGGCGCCTGTGCAATATCAACAACCTACTCAATTGCAATATCAACCTAGGCTCCAAGAAGCACAACAACAAGGTCAATATCAAGGCATAGCACAACCGCAGCAACAAGCGATGTATCAAGAACTTTATATGCCGGAAACACCAAAAACGGCCATTTCAGAGTATCAACAACCGATTAGAAATGCGATGTATCGACAAAGGATACCAACTGGGATTAATGATGGACCTCTAAATTCTGATACAATTGCGCAACAACTTGAGAAGTTGCAATGAAAAGTTGATGCATTAGAAACTAAAGGAACAAAGAAGTTGTATACAGATCAAGATTTATGTCCTAATCCGTTTGACAAGAGTGTACACATGCCTCCATTCCCTAAGCATTTTGAGGCACCTAATTTTGAGAAATATAAAGGGAATGGAAATCCAAAAGATCACATTCGAGCATTTTTCGCAGCATGTACTGAGGTAAGCTATGAAGAGACGTATTTAATGCGCTTATTTGCACGAAGTCTCACAGGACAAGCTATGGATTGGTATTCACATCTGCCAGGAAATATAAAGACTTGGTCTGAATTGGCTCAAAAGTTTTTATCTCATTTTGCGTTCAACATCGACAGTGATGTGACCATGTTAGATTTATGCAACACCAAGCAAAAGCAAGGTGAATCATTAGTGACTTTCTTGCAACGATGGCGAAGCTTGTATAGTCGTTCTTCTCTTGATATACCCAAAGAACAACAAGTGAATTTGTTTATCCAGAATTTGGTCCCAGAAATGATGTATGAGCTAAAGTTGAAAAGTCCCAGTACTATAGAGAAACTTATTAAGAAGGGAATGAGCATTGAAACAGCTCTGGCAGCTAAAGGAATTATCAAGCTCAATAAAGACAATGACAATACCAATTATTCGGGGGATAGAAACAGATTTTGGTATAAGAACAAGAATGTCACTAATGATGGAGTTGTTGATGCAAGAGCGGTGAATGCAAATCAACCCCCATTCACGATCAAGAAATTGAGTGTTCCTAATATGTCAACTATGGAACAAAATCAAGCACCAATGAGCAATGTTACTCAACAGTCGCAATATCAACAACATGCTCAACAACAGCATACTCAACAACAAGGCCAACAACAAAACCAACAGGGCAAACCCTTCCGATCGTGGGATGGGCCTCCTCGACAATTTACGCCATTGGGAGAGCCTATTGAATCAGTAATGAGACAATTGATACAAGCAAAATTTATTAAGCTACCAGATATCAAGGCAGAACCAGCGGTAAAACCGCATTGGTGGAATGATAATGCGTACTGTGAATATCATCGTTCTAAAGGACACAAAACTGCATCCTGTTTCCAATTGAAACACATGATTCAAGATTTATTAGAGCAAGGAGTAATTGAGGTAGATCCACCCCATCTGACCTCTAACACTGATCATACTATTTTCAAAACTCCTTTGCTTGATCATGACAAGGGTAAAGCGTCTTCTTCCAACTCTGCCCAAACTTCCAATTATGCCAGTTCTGGTTATAATAATGTCGTTAATTGTTTTCGCGCATCAACTGAGTATGTTTCTACCTTGAGAATAAAGGGACAAGATCCTTCTTGTGCGGTCACCACTCGTCGATCCAAGATAGTCCTGAAAGGAGCTCCTACAGCTCCTCCCAAGCCAACTCCTGCAAGTTAGTATAATCTTTTGGATCACCTAGGAAAGACACCTGCACAAATATCAATCCTTGAGTTATTGAAAATGTCTCCCATGCATCATGCAGTCTTGGATAAAGCTTTAGTTGAGTCCACTATTCCGACAGATATTGATGTTGACCAGTTTCAAGCCCGGATTGGACATTTAGCCGTTTCCCAAAATGTCGCATTTTTTGACAATGATATCTCACCCAACAAGCTCCCTCACAATGATCCTTTACACCTTGAAGTCTTTGTTCATAACTGCAAAATCTGACGAGTCTTGATAGATGGCAGAGCAGGTCTTAATATTTGTACTTTGAGAGTGGTTATTGGCCTTGGGTATACAGAAAATGACATTGATGCTTCTAAAAGAATAACAATCAAAGCATATGATGATGCTGAGCGCCCATCCAAAGGGATAATTACATTGCCTATCAGAGTTGGTCCAGTGACAGAAAACACTTTCCTGCAAGTCCTCAACCTTGATCTCCCTTATAATATGATCCTTGGCCATCCATGGATTCATGCAATGAAAGCAGTTCCATCCACCTATCATCAATGTTTGAAATATCCTTACAATGGAACTGAGATAACAATTCCTGGAGATCCTAATCCATTTCAATTTTGTGCTACTCTAAAGGATACCCCTCAGCAGCAAGTCCCAGTCAACAGAGGCGCCAAATCACATAGCTATGTGGATCCTAATCAATTGTTAGATGCTGTCAAAGGAAAATTGAAGATACAAGACCAAGGATGTGGAGAATATTCAATGGATCAGACATTCCTCATCGGGAATTTGCCAATATCTCCAAAATCATATGGCAAACCACATTTATTGCAAAAGGAACCTAAGGTCATTATTCAATATCAGCCTCCTACTACATTTACAAGATGGGGTGAACTTGACAAAGAAACTGTAGATGATGATGTCATAGATTGGCTTTATAAAGATCCAACTAAGACCCCACCTGTCAGGTTGCCAGTGGAATGATATGGCAAAGGATTTACTATGCTACAAAAGAAAGGATATGATGGTTGCAGTGGCTTAGGCCTGAACAACAATGGAAGGCTAGAACCTGTCATACCCAAGAGATGACCTCCAACTTTAGGGTTAGGTTTTGTACCATTGCGAATTGGATCCACATCTACCAAAATGCCCACGTGTAGAAAAGGGCGTGATTCTGACGATGAAATAACACTTGAGGATCCCCGACCCGAAACTGATTCTAATGAATGGGAGTGGATTTCTTTTTCTTCTAGTTCCTATGCCCTCGATAATATTTTCATTGACCCTGATAACTTGCCTATGGAAGACAAACATGAAATAACTCCTCTTCCTAAAACCTGTCCTCACACTTGGATAGAGACATTTTGGGATCCAAGCTCCAAGTCTGATACAAGCAATTCGGATAGTGACACTATAGATGTTCATATCTTTACCATATCAGCCCTCTGTCTCCTTACAACTGATGATGACATGCCCCTCATCTATCCCCAGCTTATCCAACATGACCAACAAGAACCGCTCACATTGGATTGTTTTCAAAATGATGAAGCAATTACAGAATTCCTTGGACTACAGGAAGGCATACCACAAGGTGATCACAAGGCAGGATTTGCTATTGACCTGGATTCCACGACATATTTTGGGGAGTCAACTCCCTCTTCCAGTCATCAAAATGAAAAAAGAAAAGAAATAGTAAAAAATCAAAAGAATAGATCTTTGGGTGAAAACCGTAAGGCACTCTCTGATCATACAAAAGTAAAAAGAAAAGACGTACCTGCGGGTGAAAACCTCTCTGAGGCGCCCAAAGGTGGAAGAGTGGACATACCCCTATCAAGTCAGGACAAATCAACATTACTTGTGGAAATGACTGAGGAAATCAATTTGGGTACACCTGACAACCCTAAGGTCATTCATTTTTCTGCTTCCCTCTCACAACAGGAAAAAATAGATTTTGTCAATTTCTTTCTTGAGAAGAAGATCAGCTTTGCATGGTCCTATGCAGATATGCCTGGCCTTGATCCAGAATTGGTTCTTCATCATTTGCCACTAAAAGCAGATGCCAAGCTTGTCAAACAGAAACTTAGAAAGATGCATCCTCAGGTGGCTCTTTTGGTCAAAGTGGAACTAAAAAAATTGCTAGATGTGGGCTTCATCAGACCCATTAATTATGCAGACTGGATTTCAAATTTAGTACCAGTTAGCAAAGCAACTAGGGGCATCAGAATCTGCACAGATTTTAGGGATCTCAATAAAGCATGCCCTAAAGATGGTTTTCCATTGCCAAACATAGACATCATAGTGGACATGACGGCTGGATATGAGATGCTTTCATTAATGGATGGTTTCTCCGGCTATAACCAAATTCGCATTGCTCTTGAAGATCAGCATAAGACAACATTCACCTATGCTTGGGGTACCTACTATTGGAATGTGATGCCCTTCGGTCTTAAAAATGCAGGTGCAACATATCAAAGAGCAATGACGACAATTTTTCATGATTTCATGCACACTCTGATGGAGGACTATGTTGATGACTTGTTATGCAAATCTGTCACTAGAGATAGTCATCTAGCCATCCTGGGCCCAATCTTTGACCGAATGGAGACCTACAAACTCAGGCTCAATCCAAAGAAGTGTGTCTTTGGTGTCACAGCTGGCAAATTGCTAGGATACATTGCTTCTCACCGAGGCATTGAGGTCGACCCTACCAAAGTCAAAGCAATAATGGATATGCCTCTGTCTTCAAATCTCTGGCAATTAAGAAGTCTGCAAGGAAAGCTCCAGTCAATCTGCCGCTTCATAGCTCAGTTGGCCGACAAATGTCATCCATTCCAGCATCTATTGCATAAAGGTGTCGCTTTCAAATGGACTGAGCAATGTCAATCAGCCTTTCAAGCTCTTAAAGAATATTTGTTGTCGCCACCTATTCTAATGCCTCCGATAGATGGAAAGCCATTTTTATTGTATATTTCTGCAACTGAAACGGCATTAGGAGTTCTCTTGGCCCAACAAGATGAGAACGGCACAGAGCGAGCTATTTACTATATCAGTCGAACACTGGTAGGCTATGAGCTAAATTATTCAACTATTGAAAGGGCATGCTTAGCAGTGGTGTTTGCAACGCAGAAACTCCGACATTATATGCTAAGCCACCAAACATTGTTGGTTGCAAAAATTGATCCCTTAAAATATTTGCTTAGCTGAGCAGCTTTGACGGGTCGCCTAACAAAATGGGTCATGATTCTCAGTGAATTTGACATTGAGTATATGGAGTGAAAGGCCATAAAAGGACAAGTCATAGCAGATCAACTTGCAGAGGCTCCTATTTCTGATGATCATCCCATGTTGACCGATTTTCTAGATGAATCAGTCTTTGTTTTCACATCATCTAATGAATGGAAGTTGTACTTTGATGGGTCCCATACCAAGTTCGGGTCCAGAGCAGGCATCTTGTTTGTCACCTCTCAAGGTGATGCTATTCCAAAGTCTTACAGAATAACATTCGCCTGCACCAATAACATTGCAGAGTATGAAGCACTGGTTACAGGACTCCAAGTAGCAGTCCACTGGAATGTCAAGCATTTGCAAGTCTATGGAGATTCTCAATTAGTCATCCGACAAGTGAATGATGACTACGAAACAAAAGATGAAAAGCTTATTCCCTATAAGCATATGGTAGATTTGTTCAAGACCAAGTTCACGGCTATCCATTTCAATCAAGTTCCAAGAATGCAAAATAAGTTGGCAGATGCGATGGCTACGATTGCTTCCATGTTGAATATGCCAAGCAATATGGACAAATGTGAATTTTTAGTTGAACAATTGCTAGTTCCTTCTTTTGACATTCTGACAGTGGATGTGATGTGCGTTCTTGTTGGTCCCAACTCCCCATGGTACAATGACGTCTATCAATATTTAAAATCCCAAACCTTACCACCCAACCTTTTCGCTAACCAATGCCGAGCCTTTATCCGACAGACAGCCAAATATGTCATCATCGCCGACACCCTTTACCACCATTCCTTTGACCGTACCCTCCTCAGGTGTTTGGATTCTGACGAAGCAAAAACGGCTTTACACAAGGTTCACGATGGTATATGTGGGGGCCATTTCAATGGTCTAAGCTTAGCTAAAAAGTTGATTCGTGCTGGGTATTATTGGCCCACTCTGGAAAAAGATGTTCATGATTTTGTTAAGAAGTGCTACAAATGCCAGATTCATGGAAACTACATTCATGCACCAGCCCAAGAGCTTCATTCTGTCATATCTTCATGGCCTTTTTCTCAATGGGGATTGGATCTTATTGGCAAGATTCACCCGACCTCTACAAATGGACACAAGTTCATCATTACAGCCACAAAGTATTTTACAAAATGGATTGAGGCTATCCCCATGACCTATATCACGGTTGTCCAAATTTCAAAATTCTTGCTGAATTATATCATATGCCGGTATGGGGTTCCCCTTGCCATAGTCACTGATAATGGTCATCCTTTCAAGAATAAAGATGTTAAAGAGCTTTGTGCAAAGTTTCATATCCAACACCATTTCTCTAGTCCATACTATCCACAGGGGAATGGTCAAGCTGAAGCATCAAATAAAACCATTATCAAGATCCTGAAAAAGGTTGTCAATGATGCTAGTCGAGATTGGCATGTACAGCTGAATCTAGCAATATGGGCTTATCGCACTTCTATCCGCACACCTACTGGCGCAACACCTTATTCCTTGGTGTATGGTGCAGAAGCTATTTTACCTTTGGAGGTGGAGATTCCTTCCTTGCGTGTTTCCTTGCAACATCTGATTGATGATGAGACACACAAAGTCTCTCGGCTGCATCAGCTTGAGATGTTGGATGAGAAACGTCAGACAGCTCTCACACATTTGCAAGCATATCAAAACTGTCTCCATCGCTCTTATAATAAGAAGGTCAAAGGGTGACACTTCGAAGTGGGAGACCTGGTTTTAAAGGCAAACCCTAAGAATGCACAGTCTACTGACATCATCAAAGGTAAATTTGAACCTAATTGGGTTGGTCCTTTCATAGTAACTGCAGCATATGGCTCGGGGGCATATCAGCTTGCTACCCCGGAAGGTGAACCTCTGTCCGATCCTATAAATAGCATGCATCTTTGCAAGTACTGGGCATAATTTTCTATCAGTACTTCTTCAAATATGATCCTGAAAAAATACAAAAAAATTGAAAAAAAGAAAGAAAATATAAAAAAAAAAAAAATCAAAAAAATGAAAAATACAAAAAAAAAAAAAAAAAAAGAGAAACAAAAGCAAAAAAAGAGCAAAGAAAAATGATTTGCCCTCTAGTGAAAACCTGGCAAACAGGCGCTTGGGGCAAGTACCTTGGTGAAAACCTGGCAAACAGGCGCCATGTGTAAAATGAGATCGTTGCTCCGTCATCTATCATGACCTCTAAGCTATGCTTTTTTCTCGGCCGGTTTCTCATGTCTATCTTTGTCTTGACCTGATGTCCTATTCCAGGCTCGTTATTGGTCAACATCATTGTCCTACATACCCCGGTTCTTTGTCCATATGTTTTGGTCTTGGTCTATGTATGTCTTTTCGATGCACATTGGGTGCGTTCCCTTGTCATGATCGATCACTGGAACTTTTGCATTTAAAAATGTCCTGAAAAAAATCTCTAAAAAATTGAAAAACATCTTGAAAAAAAATCCCATAACAATTCAAAAATGTCCTGAAAAAATCTTTCAAAAACATTTAAAAACGTCTTGAAATAATTCACAAAAAAAAATTGAAAAATATCCTGAGGAAAGATCATAAAAAATTGAAAAATGTCCTGAAAAAATAAAAAAAAAATAAAATCATATAATGTCCTGAAAAAACTCCCTAAAAAAATTGAAAAAAGTCCTGAAAACAGTATCTAAAAATTGAAAAAATGAAAATCCCTAAAAATCATAAAGTCCTGAAAAAATGACCACAAAAACATTTCAAAATGTTAAAATCCAAAAAAACACGCATTTTGTCAATCAATGATCCCTTTTGTGCATAGACAGATCCCTGAGCATCCATCCAACAACTTGCAATTCAACACTACACTTTAATGCATTAACAGATGAACTTTTTCATTTCAAACCAGACATTCAAACTGATCAAAATTGTCATATCAATCAACCTCCAAATCATTTGTCCTTGTCTCTACTATCATGGGTCTTATACAGGGTGTGGTATACTCGAAACCAGACTGTGTCTTGTCTTAGACGAGGTACCGCATTCCCTGAAACCAGATAGCATGATCGTCCTATCAGCACTTTCAACTTTTGACAACGAAGATCAAGGTGTTTGTTTGATTTGTTAGAATTTTTGCATCTTATCTTTTTATTGATTTATCTTTGGCTTCGGTCATGTTCCTATGTTGCTCGATGATGTCACTAAGTGATTTAGAGTGACCGGGATGGATCATGGTCCTTTTCTTGATTGTGATTATTGTTTGTCTGTGATGTGTCTATCTTTTGCAAAAAGGGTTGCATTTCAGCTCTGGCCTTCAATGCCATGTTGCACCGCATCCGTTTTGCTACATAAAAATAAAGGTTTTCACCTACAAAGTGCATTAGTGAAAGCAAGTTTTTCTTCGTCTCTAACTATCCTCTGTCTAATTTCTTCTTACTAACATTACTTTCGTCAGTCTTGGCAATCCGTTCGATCCTATCATTTTCTATCATTCTTATCGATCAATTGACCTCTTTTCTGGACATTTCCGGCCAATTCCTCGAGGGGGCATGCATATGTCATTATTATTGTCTGGGGCATTTTCATTATTGTTCTTTGAAACAATGCTTAAAATCGCATTGTCTCAAAGAGGGGCAAAATGTAGACACCTAAAAATGGTCAACGCTTGCGGAGTCATACTTTAACATTTGCGCATTGCCTCATTTTAGGTTTTTGCGTCGCATTAACATTTCTCCTATGATTCGTACTTGGTTTTTATCATTTGCGAACATCAAGTCATTCTTCTACATTCTTCATTTATCTCGCTCTCAAATTTGGTCTTGTCGACAACACTATCCAGTCATGATTTTAATTGATCTTATCCTATTCCATCAATGTGCGTGCTTATTTGTCATCATTTTGGACATCGTCAATCCTAATTAGGGTTTTGTCCTCCTGTCAATCTTGCGATCAATTTTTCATCGATCGTTGTCCTCTTATCAATCTTGTCATCTGGCGATCGATTTATCATCAATCCTTCAATCTTGTCGTTTAACGATCGATTTGTCATCGGTCGTTGTCATGTTCGATCTTGTCATTTTGCGATTGATTCATCATTGATCGTGGTCATTTTCAATATTGTCATTTTGCAATCTATTTTTGTCATCGATTCTTGTCAACTTGTCGATCTTGTCATTTTGCGATCAATTTGTCATTGATCGTTGTTTGTCTCAATTATGTCAATTTGGATCAATTTGTCATTGTTCCTCGTCAATTGGCGCATTTTCTCAATCAAATCATTTATCACATTGGTCATTTATCAATCCAAAATCAAATCATGATCGATATCAATTATCTTCAATCAAGACCTAATTGTCATTCTCGCATTGCTAATTTGTCTTCTAGGGTTTCGTGATTTAATCATTTAACCTTGTGTGTGTCATTTCTTCCTTTAGGATTAATAAATTGTTTATTTATCCTAAGTCTTCTCATTGCAATTAAATGTTCATTTAATTGGCTAATTATTCCTCTTTGTGAATTAATTAATAAATGACAAATTATTAATTAATTTACCTAATTTCTAATTTCCATCAATTTCCTAATTTCTTAATTTTCTAATTCCTAATTTCATTTTCCTCCTATTTCTCTCCTAAATTCATGGAAATGACATGTCAATTTGTCATAAATTTGTCATAATTGACAATCAATCAATTTTGACATAGAAGTTGTCATAATTTGTCATAAATTATCAATCAACAAATTTTGCATAGAAAGTGCATAATTTGTCATAATTTGTCATAATTGACATAATTGATTTGCAATTTCCATTTGAATTGAATCATGCTAATCTTGTCATCTCTCCAATTCTTCTATAAATTGGATGATCTTCATCAATCAAAGCTAATTGGTAATCAGACTATCGAATTTACGCTTCTAGTACTCTTGATCAAAAATCTCGTCTACTTGCTTTCAATTGTGTGTGTGTGCACTTGTAGGTGAGATCCACAACCAAACCATTTTAAGAGGAAAGAAGAATTGTAGCGTTGTAAATTGTACGCACTTGCTAGGGTGGTACAATTTCACACCTAGTTTAGCACCCGCCTTGGTGCATTTTGCATTTTGCATTGCATTTCTCCTTTAGCACTTAATTAATCAAATTAATTAGGTCTAAGGTACTATTTCATCATCCTTCACATCATAAAGTCGGGCCCTTTCATTAAAGTGTGCCCCTTTTCATTTTATTCCTCCAATACATCATCTAATCGAAAACCCTAATTAGGCCTTCTTTTGAACTTGGGGGCTTGATTTCGGGGGTCAAAACATCTCGAAATCACCTGTAACTTTGGGATTCTCTCTAAAATCATCATATCTGACGGCCCTGAAAATTTGGTGAAAAGTTGCCAGGACCATGGCGCCCGGAGTGCACACGGTCCCGGACATTTTTCCCAAAATTTTAGGAGCACGATCCAATCATAAAATAAAGCTTAACCCCAAGAAATTGGCGGGATATTCAATCTCTAGGTTGGCCAAAAGATGAAATTATGACCTAGGGTTTCATACATAAGAGCTCTCTTCCTTTATTTGAAAGGATCCAAATTTTGTTTTTAGGAACCTCATATGTAGCGAAAGAGCAGATCTTTGAAGACTTCAACAACTTTCAACATTCAACATCCCTCTATCAAGCATTTATCAATTCCATTCATCCATTTAGGGCTTGGAAGACATTGAAGAACAATAGGAGATTACCGACTGAAGATTGGCTTGTACCTCTCCCTTGGGGGTTGGGGTATGATTTCATGTTGTTATCAAGTCTTTGCATAAGCTTCAATATATCATTTATTCATGCTTTAGATCACTTTGCATCTTGATTTAGAGCATTTACATTATCATTTACAAGCAATTAGGGTTTACTTTCTAGGTTGCTCTAGTTTGCTTACTTGCATTTTAGATCTTGCACACACACAAGGTCTGCACACACATTACTTTTACAATACAACTTGGCTATTCATGGAGGTGGAAATCACCGAAGCGGGGGTTTGACTAAGGCAAAACCCTATATAGCCGCCCAAACACCCTTTTCAGATATAAGTGCAGGTTTCAGGATTCGGACGATGCCGCAGGTTGCAGATCCAGGAAAAGCAGGTCGAGACAGCACTCCACACCAAATTGCAGAGCAAAAGACCAGGACAGGGGCGTGGGGCACCCTGGTCCTGCCAGGACAGGGGCGCTGGGCGCCCTGGTCCTTGGGACGGAGGTGCTGGGCGCCCTGGTCCTCCTGACAGACAACATTTCCGACAATTTTCCAGAGTGCAAAATAGCAGTTTCAGGTGCAGTTTCCGGGATAGAATCAAGACAATGGTGCCCGTGCCCCCGTCCTGAACATTTTCAGTCAAATTTTGACTCCGGGTACGCATCTGCATTCTTGTCTTGTCTTTGTGTTTGCAGCTTTCCATTGTTTAAGTTCAATTCTACAATCTTGTTATTAGTTCATACTTGCATTTTAGGGTTAGGAATTGAACTTGCATAATCTTACCTTTCAATTACAACAAAGGAATAGAAATCCTAATAGGTAGCCCGTGGCTCTCTCTTTCACAAAAAGAAGTAGCCAATTGTGTGATACCTCTAGGATCTTTCGTATTCCGTAATGTGTGTCAAAAGGTAGGATTAGGGCATGATAACCTAGTCTCGCTTTTTTCTCCCACACATTTTGGTGAACCCGACGTGAACCTATCATTTCTTCCTCTTGCATTGCATTTCTTAGATCTAGATCTAGATTTAGTGTGTTTTCATTTCATTTTCATTAAAAAGAAAAAAGAAAAAAAGAGTGTGTTTCTTTGCATTGTGTGTTTAAATTTCATGCAACTTTTATTTCAAAATGTCAGAATTTTATTTGCAAAATGTTCATGCTTATGATGATTATTATGAGTATAGCCAAGATGAATTAGATGAAGCTTTAGATGAGTTTTTGAACCCTAAAGATGCCAAACCTTCATTTTACCAAAAATTCATAAACCTTGTTACTATGCCATTTAGGTGTGATGAGAAAGATAAGTCGAATGGTTCCTCTCAAGGGTACATTCCTATCAACTCTTCCACTAAATCTAGTAACATGGTTGTTTTCAACAATCCCCTCTATGAAGAGATATCTCCTTTTGAACCAAAAGATAAACCTTTTGATAGCTATGATCATACTTTGTTGGATGATGCTCTTGGTGACTTTGTGGCTTTATCAAAATCTTTAAACAAGAACAAGACTTCTAAATTGGTTAACATGATAAACTTAAATGAGCATAATAAGCCTCTCTTTGAAGTCCAAGGTGCTTATCCTTCTCCCACCTTTCAAGTTCCTAAATCACCTCTCCTTACTATCCAAGGAGGGTATGATCATGATTCCTTTCGTACTCCGAATAAACCAATCATCACTGTGCAAGGAAGAAAACCTATAAGTCCTTATAGTTATGCCAAGAAAATAACTAGAGAGAGTTATCATGCGGTTGCCAATACTTATCATACCAGAAATAATAGGCAGCCTAGTCCTCCTCCTGTTATTCCAGTTTCTCTTCCTAATCCTCAACCAATTCTTCCGCCAGCTCCATGTATTTCACAAGTTCTTAGTAAGGAATATGATCTCATAGAACAACTTAAAGTTACCCCTGCTAAGATATCCCTTTGGGATTTGATTCAAACTTCTTCCACTCATCATGGAATGTTACAAGATGCCTTGAAAGATTTGAATGTTCCTCCACCAAATACATCTAGTAATATAGCATCTTTGGTTAACTCTGTGATGAATCCTAAAGCTCAAATTGTGTTTACCCAAGATGAGTTGCCCACTAGTGAAATTCAACATCAACATGATCCCTTGATGATTGTGGTTATCATGAAAGACACTGCTATAAGACGAACACTAGTAGATAATGGCTCTGGTCTTAATGTGTGTAGCATTAATCTTTTGCATAAGATGAATGTGGATACATCCCTAATTGAGCCGGACTCTCGTCCTATTCGAGGCTTTGATAATGTGGCTAAAACTTCATTAGGTACTATCACCTTACCCATCACAGTGGGGCCTGTTACTTTGCCTACTCCTATTCATGTTATGTCGGGAAATCTAATATACAACTTGTTATTAGGGAGACCTTGGATTCACAGTATGCAAGCTGTCCCCTCTACATTGCATAGACAAGGTAAATTTATCTATAACAATAAGACATATACCTTGGTAGGTGATACTAATTTCCAAGCTTGTTTACAAACATCTACTTCCAAAGGGGGTTCTTCTAAGCCGTCCTCGTCTAGTGATGACTCTTTAAACAAGATACCTATCGATGAATCCTCGCTCTCTGATGATCAAAATTATTTGGATGAGTCTGGAGCTCCTGAAGAAGACTCTTCTCGACTTGAATCTACACATAAGAAGGATTTTGATCCTGAGAAGGTTCTCGCAGACGACGATTGGGGATCCCTTGATTTTAATCCCACCTTTGTAGGTGAATATAAGGTTCCTTCTAGAGAGCTTAAAATTGAAAAGAAGGAAGAAGCTAAAAATCAATCAACATTACCTGAGCCTATGAGCAATAATTTTGTGGCCGCTTCTCAAACTTCTTCTCCTCATACCTCTAATTCTGAAGAGTTTGATTCTTTGTCTTATGAAAAACCGCCTTCTCTTTCTGAAATGGTTGATCATTATGGTCATGGTTTTCGCATTTTTGCTAAGCATGGGTATCATGGAAATGGTTGTGGCGCTCACGAACAAGGGATAAAAGTTCCTCTAGAGAATAATCTTCACAATTATGCCTTTGGACTTGGCTATAATCCCTACAAGCGCACTAAAGCTTCTAAGAGACCATGTATTAGTGTTAATGCTATTTCTACATCTCTATCAATGCAACACCCCGAGTACATTGATGAGGATCCTTCGTGTGCCTGTGCTTTGGATGTTTTTCCTACCGATGATGCTTTAGCTGAGTTTTTAGGAGCATATGATACTCTTCCTCATTATCATCACAATAGGGGACTCCCTTATTGTTTGAACACTGAAGCCTATTTTGGAAAAGAGATTGATAATGATGAGATTGTGAAAGAATTCCCTTAGTTAAAGGATACTCCTCAACAAAGTAATCTTCTCATAAGTGACACCACTGATGTTAAGATGGATCCTTGCAATGAAGAAAAAGTTATTAAAATTGGAAAATGTTTGGATGAAGAGGAACAAAAACAATATGAAGATTTATTGCATGAATTCCCCGAGATATTTGTTTGGACATACTCTGACATGCCTGGTATAGATCCTAAGATTGTTACTCATAACATTGTCTTAGTTCCTGATGCTAAGCCCGTGAAACAAAAGATTCAAAAAATGAATCCTAAGGTGGCTTTGCTTGTTAAGGCTGAGATTGAAAAGTTATTGGAGGCTAGATTTATCCGCCCTATTGATTATTCCCCGTGGATTTCAAATATTGTCGCTGTGGCTAAACCAGATAATAAAATAAGAATGTGTACCGATTTTCGAGATTTAAATAAGGCTTCTTTAAAAGATGATTTCCCTCTTCCAAACATTGACATGATAGTTGATTCTACGGCAGGACATGCCTTGTTATCCTTTATGGATGGTTTTTCAGGATACAATCAAATTTACATTAACCCTCAAGATCAATTCAAAACTGCTTTCACCACTCCTTGGGGTACGTTTTGTTGGATAATGATGCCTTTTGGACTTAAAAATGCCGGTGCAACTTATCAACGAGCGATGACCCTTATCTTTCATGATTATATGCATAAGATTTTAGAGGATTATGTTGATGATATTTTGGCCAAATCCATTCTTCGCATAGATCATATTAAAATCCTTCGTCAAATCTTTGAAAGAATTCGTAAATATCACATGCGCTTGAATCCCCGAAAATGTGTTTTTGGTGTGGATAGTGGAAAACTATTAGGATTCATAGTTTCGCATCATGGGATTGAGGTGGATACAAAGAAAATAGATGCTATTGTCAACATGCCACCTCCTAGAAATGTGTCTCAACTCAAAAGCTTACAAGGAAAGATTCAAGCTATTCGTAGGTTTGTATCTCAACTTGCGGATCGTACTTTTCCTTTTACTCAACTTCTCAAAAAGAATATCACTTTTCAATGGAATGAAGATTGTCAGCAAGCATTTGAAGATTTAAAAGTGTATCTGGCTAATCCTCCTATCCTTCGACTGGCCGAACCTTCTAAGCCCTTCCTGCTTTATATAGCTACTTCCTCTCATGCTCTTGCAGCATTATTGGCACAACCTGATAAAGATGGTAAGGAGTGTCCGATTTATTATATAAGTTGTACCTTACTCGATTATGAGACCCGATATTCTGCGATAGAAAGACAATGCTTGGCCTTGGTGTTTGTGACTCAGAAATTGAGATATTATCTCTTAAATTCAGAAGTCCACGTCATGGTAAAGTTTGATCCTTTGAAGCATCTTTTCTCTAAAACTGATTTATCAGGATGCCTAGCTAAGTGGGTTATGATGTTAAGTGAATTTGACCTTAAATTTGTTTCACAAAGAGCAATTAAAGGGCAAGCGTTGACCGATCACTTAGTTGAGGCCCGTTCACCTTTCTCCTTCCCTAACCCTGAGTTTTTTCTTGATGACTTCATTCTTTGTACAGAGAAAGATGAAACTTGGGACTTTGATGGCTCTAAGTGTCGTACGGGATCGGGGGCAGGTGTTGTTCTGATTTCTCCTACAAAGAAGTCTATTCCCTTATCTTATCGTCTCAATTTCCTATGTACCAATAACATCGCTGAGTATGAGGCTCTTATAGCAAGAATAAAGGCAGCCTTAGCTTTGAATATAAAACACATACATATTTTTGGAGATTCTCAATTGATTATAAGACAAGTAACAGGACTATATCAAGCAAAACAAGACAAATTATCACAATATAAAGACCTTGCTATCTCTTTGTTACAAAAATTTGATTCTTATACCACGGAACTTGTTCCTCGAAAAGATAATCGACATATGGACGCAATGGCATGTGTGGCTTCTTTGGTATCTTTAGAGGACCCTATGGTTGATCTTAAATTTGTTATTCACAACCTTATTTCTCCAGCCATTGTAGATGATTCTAGCTTAGTGACATGTTGTGACTTTATTGATTCAGATGAATGGTATTCGCATATCGTAAGATACTTGACTGCTGGTACCTTTCCTGATTCCGCTAATAGGAACACTAGGGCTAGAGTTCGCAAGCTGTCCGCTAGATATATCATTCTTTCTAATGTTCTTTACCGAAGGGGTTATAATGGTCTTCTCCTTCGTTGTCTTAACAAATCAGAAATCCCTATTGCTCTTGAAGAGGCACATTCAAGTGCCTGTGGGGGGCATTTTGGAGGCAAATCCTTGGTTCAAAGGTTGCTTCGTATGGGATATTATTGGCAAACTATGCAGCAGGATTCTTTTTCATTTCTTAAGAAATGTCATCAATGTCAACAACACAATAATTTGATTCATGCTCCTGCCCAAGAACTTCGTTCTCATGTAGCTTCTTGGCCTTTCTCTACATGGGGGCTGGATCTTATTGGTAAAATCTCTCCTCCTTCATCTCAAGGACATACTTTCATTATAACCGCAACAGATTACTTTACAAAGTGGGTAGAAGCCGTTCCCCTTCGCCCTACTACTGCTGAAGTGATTTGTCGATTTCTTCTAGAAAACATTATTTCTCAATTTGGGATACCTTCCACTATAATCTCTGATAATGGGACATCATTTAAGAACAAGGACGTGAAGAAATTCCTCGAGAAGTATCATATCAAACATCGATTTTCTACACTATACTATCCTCAATCAAATGGTCAAGCCAAATCATCCAATAAGATAATTGAACAAATTCTTCGTAAAACCATGAATAAGCATGGTAAGGATTGGAGTACTCAGCTAATTTATGCTCTTTGGGCCTACCGAATGAGCGTACGAATTGCTACCGGAACTACACCTTATAATCTTGTTTATGGTGCTGATGCTATTATGCCCTTAGAATTAGAGATTCCATCACTTAGAGTTTCTCTCAAAGGTATAGTAGATGATGACGCTTATAGAGAACAAAGACTTCAACAGCTTGAGATGCTTGATGAACAGTGTATAAATGCTCTTGAGCATATTCAAGCGTATCACAAAACTCTATAACGAAGTTATAATGATAAGGTTATTCAACGTTCCTTCTCAGTGGGTGACTTAGTGCTCTATGAGAATCAGCGCAATGTGAATGCCTTACCTGAAGAAAAGGGAAAATTTAGTCCTAATTGGCTTGGACCGTATATCGTTATTGAAGATTATGGATCAGGTGCTTACAAAATAGCGGGTGTAGACGGTACGTCTCTTAAAGACCCTATAAACACTATGCACTTGCGTAGATACTATGCTTAATTCCTCATTCCTTATCATTCATCTATTTCCTTTCTCACTTCTTCAAAATTGGATAATATGTTAGCATATCTTTGTTAGAGCAAATGGAATTAAATGATTTTTTGTTTAATCTATATTTCTTTGTTCCTGACAAGCGTGTTTCATTACTTTATGGTTTTTTTTGAATTCATTTATGTAAATTGCAAAAGATTTACATTTTTCATCATGTTGGCATATTATACAATATCTTCATGTGTTAAGTTGAATCGTGTCATGTTGTGTTTAAATTCAAATTAAATCACATTAGTTATATGATTCTTAGGCTTAACACATATTTTTCTTCCCTATCATCAATGTAGTACTTGATCAAATATTTTAATTAAGTCACACATGTATCAATTTAATCATGGAGCATTGAGAAATCAATCACATGGAAATTAAATTCGGAACATACATGTACATCTACCAAATGTATTAACTTTAATCAAAATACCCATTGTTTTTAGACATTAAAGATAACACGTTTGAGACAAAGAAGCATGTATATATATATGTGTGGATCAATATACAAAGGTGGGTCACTACACATTCAAAATGTGACCTACCCTACATCATAAGATCATCTCCTATCCCTAGGGCTGGTGGCTAGAGAGTGACGACTAGAAGCTCCCTCCTGATCCGGCTGTGCAGGTGGACCCATAGGGGTATACCGTGATATAGATCATGAATGGCTCCGAGAGGAACTCCTACGATCCCTATCCATAAGGATCGCGCGATATGAGGTAGCCTCGGTCTGAGCTGCTGCTAGATCACACTGTGCCCGTTGAAGGTCCTCTGATAGAGCTCGCTCTCTCTCCCTCTATATCTCTACCTGTACTCGAAATGGGGAAAACAAATCATCATGCCAACCCGTGTTCCCTTGAGGTCTATAAGCAACCTGTGAGGAACTAGGGATCTACGCCATCATAGAAATATCTGTCACTGCTTGCTGGATCAGAGAAAGCCACTCCTGCACATTAGTTGTAGCAGTAGAACAGAACTTGTATTAGTACCATTGTATATCATCAAAACATCAATCAATCAATTTAAACCTACTATACTTGGATCTCCCTCATGCCAGTAGGGATTGTGATATGGTAGCATCTGTGACTGGGAACTACTAGGCTCCCCATGCTCAAATAATCTGTGCATGATGGGTGTAGGCTGGCCCGTACTAGAAACAGGTCTCCGTATTGCCTCATGTTCTGCCTTTTGGGGAATAAGAGGAGGATCCAGGGCTATGGTATCATCTCCTGAATGGTGGAGAGCGGCATCTGACCCCTCCTCATCATCTCTATCCTCGTCATCCCTATCCTCATCCTCATCCTCGTCCACATCCTCACCTGCATCATCGTTCTCCTCATCTCTATCTGTGTCATCATCCTCCTCCTCCTCGGCACTAGGCTGATCCCTTGTGGATGGATCAGGATCTCCTACCTCCTCATGACCCTCTCCCTCCTCCAACCTGGATCCCTGATCCTCATCTCGGTCTCCATGTCTCCATGGGCCTGGATGGCCTGTCGGGTGATCTGGTGGAAAGATAGGCCCTGGGTATGATCTCATAAACCATGAGAGATACTTGCGCTGTGCCCCGGGATCTGCAGCATAATCAGTGACCACATCCTGGTCAGACCCCTCTATATCTATGATCTCAATATCATCTATCATAGGTCTCGCTACTACTCTGGGTCTGGGAAGGACTCATGAGTGTCGAGTGTAGATGGGCACATCGGCTGGAACACACTGCTCTAGCCCAAACTGCCTCTATACTCGGTCAAAGTAGAATGGGACTATGATGTGTGGATATCGCCCTCTCAGTAGGCAGTTCCTCTGTAAGCATGCTAACTGTCTCTCCATCCCATCCCATCTGTGCATCCACAGATATGGTCTCCACATGGTCACCTCAGCTGTCAATCTGTCAAAATGTCACTCTCCAATATAGTAGATCTCCAAATCTCCACTTGCTGGTAAGTGGATAAGCAAATACCCTAGGTTACTCGCTAGCTGCACTCATTGGATAGCCGACAGGCCTGGTGCATGTAAAGTGCTCAAATATCCACACCTGCAGAAGTGTGCATGTCATCAAGCTGCAACCCTGTCCGAAAACATACTCCTCAAGGTCGTGATAGAGATGTGCAAGCATACTCTGACCCCAGGCATATACTCTCCTGTGTCTCTCCATAGCCCTGATGCACCATGTGAGACCCCCATGCATGTGCGTACCTCGCCCATTAGGGCAAATGGCTAGTGCAATAATGGCTATCATAAGACGTCTCATGAGGGGCACCCCTCCTGTAGGATGTAAGAGCCAGCTGACCATGATACGACCTCTCGTCTCACTCGGCATGACTCTCCCTATGCAATATACTTGCTCCCTCTGATGATCCTCTACTGACCGATCGGTCGCATATGTCACGGTAGCTCCTCTAATCGGTAGGCAAAAAATGCGGTACACATCCTCAAGTGTCACCGTCATCTCCCCTACTAGAAGCTAGAACATGCATGTGTCAAGATCCCATCGCTCCATGAGTGCCATCAGCATCGCAGGATGAAATCGAATGGCCGGCATAAGAATCATAGACCATAAACCCACGATCGATAATGTGTCTCTCTCTGCCTGAGTAAGTCGGGGAATCTGATCTCACAAACTACGAAGAATCTGCCCCATTGTATGCTCTCTCATGTATGGGAGACCTTGCAACACAAAAACATAACTATAATCAGTACTCAATCATCAAAATCATTCATGCAAACTGTTGAACATCGTATGCTAACCCTGACATCTCTCGCCAAGTCCTGATTGGGACCATGGCGCCCTGTCAGGGACCATGGCGCCCTGTCAGGGACCATGGCACCCTGAAGGGACCATGGCGCCCCACAGGGACCATGGCGCCCTGAAGGGACCATGGCGCCCCACAGGGACCATGGCGCCCTGTGTGGGACCCACAGTCCAGTGGCTCGTCATCGATCACGGCCTGTCGCAGGATCTCAATCCTCGTGGGACGCTCCGGTCATCGTGAAGGCATGATGATGGCTATGTGGGCTCCACTGCAATAAACAATATTCAAAAATCAACAAAGTGACAAATGTAAATGTCACTTTCAAGGTATATACTTTCATTCCTTTACCTTTACTTTCAAAACCCTAATTTTCCTCTATCACTCATTTCATCATAACTTGAGTTTGGGAGATGCGATTTTTGAACTGTTTGTTGCGTAGGAATCATATTTTCATTCCCCTACTCTCAGGATGTTCCAAAAAGTGCTCTGATGAAGCCTTTTCAGTGAACATCCCTCATCAATACTCTCTTACACAATTTGTCATAAGTAAACATGCTACCCTGTTTCACCTCCCTAATAAGCAAGTCGAAATTGGGGGGGGCATATAGCTACTCACAAATTTCATCACTTTCCTTAGTAAGCATTAGGTGATTTTGTGATCTAACATATGTTTTGTAGGGTGTGGTTCCTAATTGTGTACTGCAGATACCGTTGGGGGCTTCGTTCGACGAACTTATGGATATATCCTTTTTCAAATGATGTTTACTTTCTGTACTTTAGCTTGCATATGCACGTAGTACTCATATGATCGCTAAAGTGGGGGCTAAATGTAGCATCGTAAATTGTACGCACTTGCTAGGGTGGTACAATTTCACACCTAGTTTAGCACCCGCCTTGGTGCATTTTGCATTTTGCATTGCATTTCTCCTTTAGCACTTAATTAATCAAATTAATTAGGTCTAAGGTACTATTTCATCATCCTTCACATCATAAAGTCGGGCCCTTTCATTAAAGTGTGCCCCTTTTCATTTTATTCCTCCAATACATCATCTAATCAAAAACCCTAATTAGGCCTTCTTTTGAACTTGGGGGCTTGATTTCGGAGGTCAAAACATCTCGAAATCACCTGTAACTTTAGGATTCTCTCTAAAATCATCATATCTGACGGCCCTGAAAATTTGGTGAAAAGTTACCAAGACCATGGCGCCCGGAGTGCACACGGTCCCGGACATTTTTCTCAAAATTTTAGGAGCACGATCCAATCATAAAATAAAGCTTAACCCCAAGAAATTGGTGGGATATTCAATCTCTAGGTCGGCCAAAAGACAAAATTACGACCTAGGGTTTCATACATAAGAGCTCTCTTTCTTCATTTGAAAGGATCCGAATTTTGTTTTCAGGAACCTCATATGCAGCGAAAGAGAAGATCTTTGAAGACTTCAACAACTTTCAACATTCAACATCCCTCTATCAAGCATTTATCAATTCCATTCATCCATTTAGGGCTTGGAAGACATTGAAGAATAATAGGAGATTACCGACTGAAGATTGGCTTGTACCTCTCCCTTGGGGGTTGGGGTATGATTTCATGTTGTTATCATGTCTTTGCATAAGCTTCAATATATCATTTATTCATGCTTTAGATCACTTTGCATCTTGATTTAGAGCATTTGCATTATCATTTACAAGCAATTAGGGTTTACTTTCTAGGTTGCTCTAGTTTGCTTACTTGCATTTTAGATTTTGCACACACACAAGGTCTGCACACACATTACTTTTACAATACAACTTGGCTATTCGTGGAGGTGGAAATCATCGAAGTGGGGGTTTGACTAAGGCAAAACCCTATATAGCCGCCCAAACACCCTTTTTAGATATAAGTGTAGGTTTCAGGATTCGGACGACGCCGCAGGTTGCAGATCTGGGAAAAGCAGGTCGAGACAACACTCCACACCAAATTGCAGAGCAAAAGACCAGGACAGGGGCGTGGGGCGTCCTGGTCCTACCAGGACAGGGGCACTGGGTGCCTTGGTCCTCCTGACAGACAACATTTCTGACAATTTTCCAGAGTGCAAAACAACAGTTTCAGGTGCAGTTTCCGGGACAGAATCAGGACAGTGGCGCCCATGCCCCCGTCCTAAACATTTTTAGTCAAATTTTGACTCCGGGTACGCATCTGCATTCTTGTCTTGTCCTTGTGTTTGCAGCTTTCCATTGTTTAACTTTAATTCTGCAATCTTGTTATTAGTTCATACTTGCATTTTAGGGTTAGGAATTGAACTTGCATAATCTTACCTTTCAATTACAACAAAGGAATAGAAATCCTAATAGGTAGCCCGTGGCTCTCTCTTTCACAAAAAGAAGTAGCCAATTGTGTGATACCTCTAGGCTCTTTCGTATTCCGTAATGTGTGTCAAAAGGTAGGATTAGGGCATGATAACCTAGTCTCGCTTTTTCTCCCACACAAGAACAATGGAGCCGCATGAAGGAGCATTCAAATCACATCTTTGGTTTGCATAATCTTTGGTTTTGAATGCTTTTATTTCATGTCTCTATTGAGTGTTGTTTAGGATAGATCATTGCAATGAATGCATTTGTGATTGAGCTAATGATTATTACGTTTACCTTGTTTTGTGATGATTTCCTATTTCCTAACGTACAGTAACAGTATGAAAAAAAAATTATTTGAAGTTATCCTTGTGAATACTAAGTTGTAGCTCGGTGCAGGGATTGTATCTCCTTTGGGTTGTAGCCCATAAATAAGTCAGGGGTTGGTGATCCTTGGGTTGGTGCCGTAAATCAGGGGTTGTAGCTCCTTTGGGTTGTAACCCATAAACAAGTCAGGGGTTGCAGCTCCTTGGGTTGGTGCCCTAAACATTGTAACAAAGATTCATTGTGAGCCTGGATTGGAGCAATAGACTCTAGTAGCATTGCTCACTGAGGTTTTTCCCATCTTGGGTTTTCCTTGTATATCCTGGTGTTATGTGATGTCCCTTTGTGTGAATGCATTTGTGTCTAGTCTCCTCACTAATCAGTAAGTATGTTCTGAGTTAGATCTAATAACTGGTATGCTCACATAGGATAGTTTAAGGGAAAAGTTTGAGAACCTTTGATTCACCCCCCCTCTCAGTGGTGCATTGTGTCTAATAGTTTGTGCCTAACTTCCTCCATAAAGTCCTCCAAAAATGTCCTACAAATTTCACATCTCTGTCTGACACAATATTCAAGGGTAAACCATGTATTCTCAGAACTTCATTAAAGAAAAGGTTTGCAACATATGTAGCATCACTTGTGCTCTTGCATGACAAAAAATGTGCCATCTTGCTAAACTTGTCAACAACCACAAAAACACTGTAAAATTTTTTTTGAGTTCTTGGCAAACCCATCACAAAATCCATTCTCACACTTTCCCAAGGTCTTCAAGGAATGGGCAATGGTTGGTATAGTCCTGCATTTGTTGTTGTCCCTTTGGCCTTTTGACACACCACACATGAATCCACAAATGTTTTGACATCTGTTTGCAATTTAGGCCAGTGATAAAATCTTCTGACCAACTCAAGAGTTTTGTCTAATCCAAAGTGTCCCCCCCATACAACCACTATACTCCTCCTTAATTATGTTATCCCTCATTGAACATTTAGGAATGCATAACTGGCATCCTTTTAAAACAAGACCATCTTGAATTAAATAATTGAAATACTCTAAATGATACCAGCTACCAAACTCAGTGCATACCTTGTAGATGTCTTTAAAATCTTCATCTGCAGCATACATACCCTTGAGGGAATCAACTCCTACACTCTCTAATTGGATTTCTGAAACTATTAGTGCCCTCCTGCTAAGAGCATCTACAACTTTGTTTCAGACACCTTTCTTGTGTTTGATTGTAAAGGTGTAGGCCTGAATGGACTCAACCCACTTCATATGCCTATGGCTCAATTTCCCCTAACTATTTAGGAAACTTAGTGTCTGATTATCTGTATACACCACAAACTCTTTGGAAAGAAAATAATGCTTCCACTTCTTTAGTGCCTAAACTAATGCATACATCTCCAAATCATAGGAAGAATATTTGTTTTTAGCATCATTCAATTTTTAACTAAAAAATGCAATTGGCCTAAATTCCTAAATAAATACTACACCTATTACTGAATCTGAAAGATTTTGTCAAAATCCGGTGAGGTAAGAACCAGTTGTTGTGATACTTTTTTCTTCAACATTTCAAATTTTTCATCCGCTTCCTTGGTCCATGAAAATTTGCACTTTTGTCCACCTTTGATGGTCTCTAACATGGGAGCACAAATATGGCTAAAATTCCTGATAAACTTCCTATGAAAGGTAGTTAGGCCATGGAAACACCTTACATCACCAATTATTATAGGAGTTGGCCATGTGAGAATGGCATTCACTTTATCAACATTCATTTTCAGATTTCCTCTGATGGTTATCTTGTTAATGGCTCGGGAATCAGTGCATAATCTCCATGTTCCCTCCTTCTTTGGTGCTAAGTAAACCAGGAGTGCACAAGGGCTCAAGCTCTTCCCTATCAAACCTTTATCAAGAAACTCTTGGATCCGCCTTGCAACTTCCTTATTTTTTTGGGGAGTCATTTTGTAGGCTGGCTTGTTTAGTAAGGTGGCACCAGGAATGAAATCAATGCAATGGCTTATCTCCCTTATTGGTGGTAGGGTTCTTGGAAATGTAACGCATGCTAGAATTCATCTTCAAATAAACAAAGTTATCAATTAGAAGCACAAGGGAAATCACGGATCCCTATCTAATCAACAAATCTAACAAACCAGACAATGGAATGATACAATCAAGCAAAATAGGAATTATAATTTCAATCTATAAAAATTCGGTGACTACGTATTGCTTCCATTGCTCTTCTCCTCTTCGTGGTATGATGGCTCTCAGATATTGCGCTGGTAACCTGCAAGTGACACAAAGATTCAAAATTCGTGATTGTTGAAAATGGAGATTGGATGCTCAATTTATAGAAAATTGGAGAAGATTGACTGAAAGGTGGAACAGAATGATCAAGAGGTGTGAACTCAGGTGAGCTCAAATGCAAGTTGATAGTTGAACTGTTGATTGTAGGAGTGAAACTCAATAGATTGAATAGATTAATTGAGTCAACTGATTGAGAAAAAGATGACTGAAGGAAGAAAAAGGATGATTGGTGGAAATAAAGAAGATGACACGGAGAGCTTAATTTAGAAAAAGCTAACTGAAAGATGGAAATAGAAGTTGGAGAGATAAATGATTTAATTAATTAATTTAGCATGTGCTTGCATTTAGATTTAGATTATTAATTTAATCTTTGCATGAGATATTATTCAAATAATTGAATTTATTAATTCAATTTAGCATTTGAATATATTTAGAACTTAACTTTGATTTTCAATTTGGTTTTTGAAATCATGCACATGTGATTGAATTTGGAAGAAATTAGAAGAATATGAAATTAAAAGAAATTAGAATTTGGGGAATTGGAAATGGAAGAATTAATTAGTTAATTAAATAATTTAAAGAAACTATTTAATTATTTAGAAATGGAATTTAATTAAATAATAAAGATTATTTAACTTAAAGGATTAAATCACAATTAATTAAATAATTAATATTTAATTAATATTTAGGAGAGGGTTGAATGATTAGATGATTAGAGATGGAAATTGAATAATTAGCCATTTATTTAAATAATAAAGATTATTTAAATTGAGGAATTAATCATAATTAATTAAATAATAAATATTTAATTAATATTTAGAAAATGATTAAAATGATTGAATGATGAAAGAATAAGAAAATAGAATAATTAGTAAGATGATGAGGAAATATGAAATTAGAAGAATTTAGAAGAATAAGTTTAATTGACTTAATTAAATAATAAAGATTATTTAATCAATTAGAGGAATAATTAGTACATGATCAATGAGACATTTTTAGGTCTCTGCATTTGCCCCTCTTTGAGACGATGTCGGAACGACATTGTTTCAAAGAAAACGAAAAATTCTACCCCAGTATGCCTTTGTATTGCTGTATAGTGTAAATATGCCCCCTCGGAAAAGGTGGTCAAAAAATTCAAAAATTGAGACCATGTTTTCGATACCAGTTTAAAGAGCAAGCATGTGAAATTTCATGTCATTTTGAGATCGTTTGAGTAGGCTACAAGTTGTTTGAAGTTGGTGGGGACCACGGGCGTCAGGGTGTCGTAAAACCCTAATTTTTGAGTTATAAATAGAGAATTCTAGGTTTTCATTTGCTCATTTGTGATTTGGTAGTCCCTTGGTTTCTTTGTAATTTATGTGCCTGTTTCTGAGTATTTGATCATCATGGCTGGTTATAGAGCTCGATTGCACTTGTCAGACCAAGTACGTTCATTTTAGAGACCTCCTGGGACTGGTGGCATGGTATTTTTCATTTTGTTTTTCCCTGATTTTTGCCTATTTTTATGCCTGTTTATCAAATAATGATAAAGGATCATTTTTTTCTCTGCGTTACGCAATCGCTTGTCGATTTTCATGCATTAGTGTTTAGTGTACCACAAATGCTTTAAATGTGGTAAGTGTCATGCATTAGATTTATCATGTTGTATTCTTGTGTATCATTACGCATAAGTGTTTTTTATCACGCATGCGCCCATTTTGTCACGCATTAGCTTTAATCATCATGCAAGAGTCTTATTTGTACCACATAAGTCATAACTACTACGCATTCGTTGTATATGTTATTTTTTGTCATGCGTTTGAAAATATTTTAAGTTTATTTGGATCTGACATCTGATATTTTGATCATTTCTATAGTGCAGGAGAACATTAGAGTGTTATACTGTCAACAGAGTAGACCTAGAGGACTTGATCTTCGAGTTGACCTACCGAATGATGAGATTGAGCATATTCGTTAGCTTGGTCTTTACCATGTATTGCATTTGCCAGAGGTTATGGCCAATAGGGCCATGATTACAACTTTGATAGAGCAGCGGCACTCAGAGATGTGTTCATTTCATCTTCCGACTGGTGAGGCATCTGTTACCTTAGAGGATGTATGGTGTATACTGCATATTCCCATTCATGGTGAGAGAGTTATATATGACCATGATGATGGTATTGCTAGATTATGTGCACTTTTTGAGTGTGAGATTCAAGATTTGCAAATCAGTGGCTGTTATGAGATCCCTTGGGCCAATTAGACTATGATGACTTGACCATTATATTATGTGGTATTGTCAGTGGTTTACTGATACCTGATCGATGAGGTCATGGGTTTTCAGTTGGATGGGGCAGAGTGCTTCATGCTATGATTGTGCATCGTCAACTATGTGCTTGGGGTCCTTGTCTAGTTTCCATGTTGTACTATCAGATGCATGGTATTGTGTATCTGGGATACCATTCTATCAGTTGTGGTGTTACTTTGCTGCAGACATGGGCATGGGAGCACATTTCTATTTCTAGGCTTGTTGTTCATGTAGATTTGCAGCTTGGTGAGCCTTATGCCTTCAGGTATACAGTAGGTATCAGACATAGGGGTTTAGGGAACACCTTATACTAGAGACATCAGTTGGATATATTGCAGCATTTCATTTAGAGACCTTACTTAGATTGCCCCGGTTGGCCTAATGATGTAGTGCACTTGTCTTTCTACCGATAGCAGAGATATCTTATTGGGAGGACCTTTGAGATAGCGGATCATAGAGATGTATCTTGTTGGGCAGGTTCTCAGACAGTTTGGTGAGGTACAGGTGACACCTGTTGTTACTGCATATTTTGCTCGTGTATTGCGGGAGGTATCTAATTGGGGTGTGTGTATTCAACCACATGTTGCTTCTGCTGAGTTTGATTCTTTGTAGCCATTACTCTGGGGTTGGGGTAGAGGTGGAGTGGATTTGGGGACGACAATGAAGTATGATGCGTGGTTTGCTAGGCACGGGCCAGTGCCTTTGACTGATCCTGCTGTTCTGATTATAGCACAACAAATTCACCATCCTAGACAACAATTGAGGATAGATGTAGGGGAGAGAAATGGAGGAGATGGTAGAGATGGGGGAGGAGGTGCTGGAGATGGGGGAGATGGTGGTGGAGGAGAGGGAGATGAGGATATAGACATTGGTGGAGACACTAAGTCTATTAGTAGTGAGGACAACGATGATTCTTTAGAGTCATCAAGTAGCGAGGGTGATGATGATGATGATGATGATGATGATATGCCAAAGTTGGAGGATGTGCCTGGTGCTGAGGATGGGAGAGGGCAGGTTGATGATGAGTTAGAGACTCTTAGGGTGCGGGTTCAAAGTTTGGAGGACGAGGTCACCAGATGAGATATCGAGCAAGATCATCTCCAAAGGGAGAGAGACAAGGTAGTGTGGAGATGTCAGATCACTATGTGTATATGGTGAAAATGGATAACAATAATAACAATATTGAAAGGCTAAATGAATTCAACCACAAAACCCTAGCCTAACAATCAACAAAGATCCACCATAACATATGAAGATTACCTAAGACAATGCAAATCACATGAAATCACAAAGATTATACCATTACATGTCCAATAGGGTTTTGATCTCCATTCTTCCTATCTCCATTGATCTTGCTTGATATATTTGCTCTCAGATTTTATGTGCACAAGAGCTCAACAAAGAACGGAATGTGGTTCCAAGTAGGATCGTAGTGTAGTCAAAATGATCATTAGAATGCTTGATTAGGGTTTGATAATGAAGGAAGCATCTCCTTATATAGAAAACACTATATGAAATGGAGGGATAAGATTGAGAGGTGTAAAAGGAGGTCGGCTATGATTAGAGGGTAGGTAAAAGAAATAATAAAATAATGAGAGGGGTAGGTAGTGTATGAATTAAGAGATGAATGACATGTGTCATGGGTAGAAAAGGCTAATGAATTAATTAAATAAATAAAGATTTATTTAATTAATAGAAGAAGTGGAATCAATTAAATAAATAAGATATTTATTTAATTTAGGAAAATGATAATTTAAATAAATAAATGTATTTATTTAAATGAGAAATAAGGCTAGAAGAGGATAAATGAATTAATTAAATAAATAAAGATTTATTTAATTAATAGAAGAATTAAGCTTAGATAATTAAATAAATAAAATATTTATTTAATTAGACTAGACAATTTTAGGTGTCTACACTATGGATGCCTTTGCTCAGCTTTTTAGAGCAGGTACAGATGTGCGTGACCAAGCAGATAGGTATTTCACTATTGCGCAGGAATCTATTTATTATCGGCAGGCATATGAGAGAGTCATCCCTGAAGGTCAAAGAGAGCCTAGCTTTAGTACATACACGGGGAGGAGATCGAGTAAATCTACTTCACGATGGACTAGCAGTGCAGGTGTTATGGGACCACCTCGACATCCTGGGGCAGGATCTAGTGGATAGGATACACCTGCTAATAGAGGCAGCATTTGTTGATCATGTTATCTAAGCCTTTGGGCTTATTTATTGTATTCACTATTAGGGGTCCCACAGATACTGAGAAGGAGGGGTGAATCAGTATCTAATCGATAATAAGAATTTTTCAAGTTAAAACATGCAGAACATAATATAATAGTGTATTGGTATGCAAGAAATAATGCAATAAACAGAATCAAGAATATCCACATAAAAAGTACACCATAACACAAGATGTTTAATGAGGAAACCCAGTGTGGGAAAAACCTCGGTGGGATTTGTGACCCACAATATTCACTCACTGGCCAATAAGAGAATATTACTTACAAAAGGGGCCTACACATGCAAGAAGGCCAACTGCCTAGAGATCACTGCTCAATGGGAAGTCACATTAACTTACAATAAGGATTATACTAATCCAATAACTTGTACTACTTTACAATAGCATCTTGAATGCCAGATATAGTACCGATTCCCGCTCTGTTCTTTACATATACCTTTGACATATATTTTGCACATTAGGTCTGCCTAATATTTTCTTTTATGCTCTTTACCATCATTATTACAAATGTCTACAATGATCTCCTTTATATATAAGAGTCATTTTAAAATTTTCCAAGTTGGCTTACAATAATAAACAAAATATTACATAACAAAAATCTTGTCGGCCTCTGTGTCGATATGCTTTCTTTCTTCTGTGCTGGTGCCGGTGTAGAGTGTTCTGCTGATGTCAGTGCACTATCTTGCCGATGTAATGCTTTGTCGGTATAATGTCTTGCCAGTTCCATAGGATTGCAAGGTTGCCATCAATGACAAAACCTTCAATCACATACAATGTCTCATTGGAGTGTGCATATGCCAACAATCTCCCCCTTTGGCATTGATGGCAACACTCATGAGAAATTTCAAAAAGTGTCCAAAAGTGTGCAGTCCAAAAATGTTACCAAAAATGTGAGAGCTCCCCTTGAGCATATGATTCCTGTGTTTTGAACTTTCTCATTCCACTACTCCCCCTTTGGCATCAATGACAAAGGTTGTCAAGATGTCAGTAGAGTTTGTAGGTTCAGCTATCCATAACCTCAACCTTGTAGCTGGGTGGTTATAATCTGAAAAAGATCTCCCAAAATTAAGTTTATACTATCCATAAACTTCTTACTATCCTTTATTGTTGTCTCAGTTCTCTTTACTATACCAGTGAGATGTTGCAAATGCTCTGCCAGTGTTGTGCTGCCCTGTGTTAGTGCCTCAAAAATTTCCTTCCGCGGAGATGCTATATAGTCCAATTCTGGACTTAGTTTAGATCTCAAATGTTTTGCCTTATTTATTGTCCTTTCTTTCTCCCTTTCCAATTTGAGTAATTCTTCCTCAAAATTTGCTATCTTCTCTTCAAAAACTGATAGGGAATCAGGTGAGTTGACAAAGTTGTCTACAAGTTTATTTATCTCATCCTGTGCCTTTCTTATTTTCTTGTCAATATCTACAGTCAAAATTTTTGTTTTACATGTATCTTTATACAGATTTTTGTATTCTTTCAACAAACTACATAGTTCCCGTAGAAGTGTGTCAAAAATTCTGTTATACTTCTTTATTTCCTCATCAAAGAGTTTCTGCTTTTCAATCTCTACCTTATCCTTCACTGAATGTTCCTTTATTTTCTCAATATTTTCTGAAATGTATTTACACAATGTATCCAATTGTCCTAAGGAATCTTTATTATCTATACTACAGTTGGGAGCTATTACCTTCAAAATTGGTATGGAATCATCAATTGCTTTATAAGCCTATGAGCTATAGTCAGTTATTTTCTTGATAGAATCAAGTAATACCTCAGTCACATTTGTTGACTTGGATGTTGTTGATGATCCAACAATCTGAGTACCGGTGGTAGTAACCATGCTTGTATTGACCTCTGGTAGGTCAGTTTGTGTCTGCATTTCTTTGAGCACTAGTTTTCCTACTTCACTGGTTATCGATGGCACTGTTTCCTTATGTACCTGTTCCAAAGCCTTTAGTTTTGTTGGTTTCTCTGTATGTTGTGTAGTCTCTGTTTGTGACTCTGTCTCTGCCTTTTTCTTTGTATCTTCTGCCGGTTTCTCTGTTTCCCCTGCTACTGGAGGCTCATTAGCCATATCTGACTTGTCAATTGAATCCTTGTCCACTATTATGTTGATCTTCTGAGTATCAACATTTACAATATATGGGACTTTAGAATTAGGATTGCTATCCTCTACATCCATACTTTCTACTACTGGTTGATCTTCAGTAGTTGTTGTTTTCACCGGTGGAGGTAGGTTGTCTTTAACTTTGATGCTTGGTGGTCCACCAACTTTGCCTTTCTCCTTGTCCCTATCTTTCTGATATACCTTTATAGGTTTAGGGTTCCTGTACTCTTCTTGTTTTTCTTTGTCAACTGGGAATATATCATTAACTTTCTTGTTTTTCTTTGTCACATCATTAACTCTTCCTGCCATTAGTGAAATATGCCAGTGTGCAGTAGAGATTACTGACCGGTTTGCTTGAGCAATCAAGTCATCAATTTCCTTAGGAGAGTTTACCAAATATACAGCAAGTAGCTTCTTAATTTTTATTTTCTTGTCTAATTCTATCACTGCTTGCCTTCTGGCCTCAAGTCTTTTGAATAAATCATCAGGAATTTCAGTTGCTACTTCCATCAAGAATTTCTTGTACATGTCCATATGCAATATAACATTGTTCTCAACTTGTTCTTTCTCATCAACAGTTAGAGTGTCATAAATTTTCTCTATGTTCTTCAGTTTTCCTTCCTCTGTGATTTCATTTAGCAGTACATCGAGAGATGCCAAGTCTCTATTTGTCCTTTTCTTCTTCTTAGGTGTGAGTTTCTTCTTTGGTGTGGCCTTTCTAACTAGTGATCTCACAGCTTGTTGCTTTTGCCTTGTTCTTCTAGGTGAAGGTGTGGTTGCTGATGAGGGATCTCTTTTTCTTACAACTCTTTTAAAATTTGTTGGCATGTCACCTTCCGAAGAAGTACCTACCAGTGATAGATGAGTTTCAGGTTGTGGAGCTTCCAACTCATCTTCTGTTATGCCGGTTTTCTTCAATACATCTTCCTTAATGGCTTTTGCTTGCCTGGACCCTTTCCTTACAAATGCCTCAACCTTCTTTACTCTTTTCTTTGATTGTATTTGGCTTTCTATAGTCTCAACACTACCAAATATTTCTTCTTTAGGTTCATTGGGGGCTTCCAGAAGTGCTTTAGCATATGTTTCAACTATGTGGTCATCTGTTTCATAGCCTATCTCGGTTACCCAAATTGTCCTTGGGATGACCGCTTCCATCCAAATTTCATCTTTCTTAATAACAAAGCATATATCATCTTTGTATTTGTCTACTATTTTTTGAGATAACCTTATTCTTTTCTTCATTTTGGTCTTTAATGCTTGAAAGAAGTCATTAATATTGTTCTCCTTGTTCTCACCCATGTTATTGAACAATTCAATCAATTGCTTTCCTACCGGTATGTCATATCCAAGTTATTTATAACCTATACCAGGAACCTATTTTGTTATGTGTAGCATTAGGCATACTAACATATTTTCAAATCTGAAAGTTCCTTTCTTGTCCCTCTTGATTTTTCCAAGGATGTCAATTAATTCATCCTTTAACCATTCACATATGTCGATTTTTGCATTGTCTGTTACCATATCATAAGCACTCTTAATGCATAAACTTGAAACTGAATTAAGTCTATTTGCATGAGTGGCTTTATAACCTAATATCATACTGATGAATCTCACATTGACATCTTTTACATCACTAACCCTTAGAGATCTCTTGTCAAATGTTGCATCAGTTAGTTTTGTAACTAGGTCATTGGGAAGCTTCTTGGTTTTATCTAGTCTCTTACAGGTGGTCGGTAACCCTGTGACAGCTTTCACAACTTCCTTGGTGAACTTATGGATTGCATCTAACCAGAAAAATTCTCCATGAACTCTACTTAAAACTTCCTTGGTGATCTTATGGATTGCATCTTTCACATTGCTGGTATCATCACATATCACAGTTTTATACATGGTTTTGATTTCCTCATCTCCTAACTCCTCAATGTTACAGTGGATGTACATTCTGGGGTCTTCAGCAAATACAACTCCTTTAGGGATTTGAGAAAATGCACCTAAGGTATCATCCTTCTTTGCTATCTCAGGAACTAACTGAAATACGGGCCTAGGTCTTTTTATTACCTCAACAACAGAAGGGTTTGCTATGTATTCAATTGCAAAGGTGGATGCCATGATTAAATGCCTTTTACTACCTTGGATGGATGATTGCTTGGAGTGTGCTTGCTTCTTGCTCGAAATGCCTTAGCTTGGAATCTTCGCACTCTCTGAAAATTTGAAATCACGGTGAAATGAAATGGAGACAAAACCTTACTTTTATAATGTCTTTTTGCCACCTACCACATTAATTTCATGCCGGTTAAGTATTCACTTAACATTGTTTGCTGGTAATAAGTAATTTTCAACTTCTTATCTCTAAGCGCTGGAATAATTAGCACATGTGTCATTGATTGCCAAACCCTCAAGGAAATTTTCTTCAATCAGATGAAGAACTTCCTACCGGTGGAGCACTGCTCTGTCCTACCGGTGAAGTATCACTTTGTCCTACTAGTGAAGCATTGGTTGGTTCTACCGGTGGAGAAGTATTCCTAATATTTAGATCAGCTTTTCTAATCCATTGTTTTGAGAATTCTTTCTTAACCTCTTCAACTTTTTCTTTACCTTTCAAGCTAGCACTTTTGTTGTCTACCGATGTCCCTTTACTTCTACAAAATTTAGCAATATGCCCAATCTCGTTACATGCATAACAAGTTACATTATTCTTCTGAATAGCTTTCCCATAACCTATGCTGGTTTGTGTTCTACATTGGTTTGATAAATGTTCAAATCTTCCACAAACATAACATCTCACATTCATTCTGCAATTTTCAGAGTTGTGACCAACTTTGTTGCATTTTGAACATTGACTGGTGGGTGTGTTGATATTCTGATAATTCCTAGATCTACATTCATTTGCTCTATGACCATACTTATTACAGTTAAAGTATTTTCCATTGAATTTATAAGCATTAGCTTGTCTT
Source organism: Cryptomeria japonica (assembly GCF_030272615.1). Taxonomy (NCBI): domain Eukaryota; kingdom Viridiplantae; phylum Streptophyta; class Pinopsida; order Cupressales; family Cupressaceae; genus Cryptomeria; species Cryptomeria japonica. The sequence goes on along the minus strand of NC_081406.1, from coordinate 39,357,994 downwards.
ACTGGTTTGTTGTGATCCTGAGTATTTGCAGTACCAGAGCTTTCACCAACTTCAAAGCCAATTCCAGAAGTGTCGCCTTTAGGTTTTTGATTCTTCAACAAGGTACCAAGTTCCTCTGAGCTTTTCTTGAATTTTTCTTTGTGATGATTTTTAGTTTCCAGTTCTCTTTCCGAGATTTCTTTTTGTCTCATCAGTTCATTCGAGTCATTCTGAGTATGCATCAGATCTATCTTCAACATGTCATTTTCATAGCCTACTCTTGTGTTCTCATTTGCTGCATCACTTAGTTTTCTTGTCAATTCTTCTTCTTTCTTCTTCCTATCCTCAATCTCTTTGCAAAATCTCATAGTCATATCCTGCATTTCATTTTTTGTTGTCATGATCTCTTGTTTCAATTTGCTTATCATATCATTAAGTGATTCCTTTTCATCATTCTCATTTTGCAGTTTTTCACAAAGTTCTCTTCTCTTATTTCTTCCAAAAGTAAAGTTTTCTTGAAGTGCCTGAATGATATCCTGAGCTGCCCTTAAATCATCTTCTAATTTGATATTTTTCAATTTCTCTGCATCATAGTCTGTAAGAGCTCCTTCAAGTTGCTTCATCAGATTTTCCATCTTTACCGATGTCAAGATCTTCCTCAAGCTGTTAGGCTTCTGAAAATAGAGGACCAAGCTTTGATACCAATTGTTAGGGGTCCCACATATACTGAGAGGGGGGGGTGAATCAGTATCTAACCAATAATAAGAATTTTTCAAGTTAAAACATGCAGAACATAATATAACAGTGTACCGGTATGCAAGAAATAATGCAATAAACAGAATCAAGAATATCCACATGAAAAGTACACCATAACACAAGATGTTTAATTAGGAAACCTAGTGTGGGAAAAACCTCGGTGGGATTTGTGACCCACAATATTCACTCACTGGCCAATAAGAGAATATTACTTACAAAAGGGGCCTACACATGCAGGAAGGCCAACTGCCTAGAGCTCATTGCTCAATGGGAAGTCACACTGACTTACAGTAAGGATTATTCTAATCTAATAACTTGTACTTCTTTACAATAGCATCTTCAATGCCAGATTCAGTACTGGTTCCTGCTTTGTTCTTTACATATACCTCTAACCTATATTTTGCACATTAGGTCTGCCTATTATTTTCTTTTATGCTCCTTACCATCATTATTGCAAATATCTACAATGATCTCCTTTATATATAAGAGTCATTTTACAATTTGTCAAGTCGGCTTACAATAATAAACAAAATATTACATAACAAAAATCCTGTCGGCTTGTGTGTCGGTGTACTTTCTTTCTTCTGTGCCGGTGCCGGTGTAGAGTGTTCTGCTGATGCCGGTGCACTATCTTGCCGGTGTAATGCTTTGCCGGTATAATGTCTTGCCGGTGCCATAGGATTGCAAGGTTTCCATCAATGACAAAACCTTCAATCACATACAATGTCTCATTGGAGTGTGCATATGCCAACATTCACACACGTTATCATTTTTGAGCTATATATATATGGCATGCGGGTTTTTGGAAATGATCTATGTATATTATTTTTTCCATGTATGCTTTATATGATGTTATGAGTTGTATGATGCATATCTACTTGAATTCTATATGATTCTAAATGCAATGGTAATACATGTATGATGTAATGATGTAATGAAATCTAAAATGAATGCAAATGAACTCTATAATGAATGCAAATGAATCTATAATAAATGCAAATGAATCTATAATGAATGCTTTTTTGTATGATAATGGTTGAATCAATTTTAACTCAGCTACACCTTGAAGAAATGTTAGTCAGATGGTAGAGAGAAAAAATGATGATAGAAAGAATGTTAGAAAGAATGTGATTTAGACAGAAGATGAGAAACCAACAAACTATCAATAAGCAAATGAGATGAGAATGAAAATGAAATTGAATGAATCACGAACCTGTGTCACATATTTTATTGCGTTAATATATATTTATCACAGAGCCTTATTATTTGAGCAATGAAACTTTAGCACATGAAGGTATAAGGAACAAAGATGCAAAGATATCTCATTGTAGAAACAAACACGTAGCAGACAAGGAGTGAACCCTCCATTCTGGGAATTGTGTTAGGGGTCGAGGTATGTGTGGTGATTTCACCTTGATGTGAAGGCTCTTATCAGAAACACTCACTAGAGCAATTCCCTAGAATTTCATCGGTTCACACCACAAATAGCAAACAAAGAAAAAGATAATGCTCATCATAGCTCCTTTAGTCACTTATGGACATCCTTGAGTAGCATAGAAACAATATCTATTGCCAAATGATAAAAAGATAAAGACTGGCCGAGATAAAATTTAGTAGCTATACTAACCTTGTGCCTTTGTTCTTAGTTGTTTGATGTGATGGTTGATAATGTCTGATCTTAGAAAGTTGCAGACCCCGTTTAAGACTGACCTGTCTGATTTTGAGTGTATCCTCTTCTGTTTAAGACAAGATAATGATCACATTGATATGGATATGATACGATTGATAAGACAGTTTGATCAGTTGATTGCAGATGTTTGACTAGATAGTCGTATCCTTTGTTAACTTCATGTGAAGTGTTTGCTGGATATCTCCTAGGGTATTTGTTTCTCGCAAAACATTTTATTGCAAGTTTTTCTGATTAATTGATTTTCGATTTTTAGTTCTTTTCCAAGAGCTTTTTCAATGTTTTTGGATTATGTAGGTAGATTTTTTGAATGTTTTTGTTTAATTTTCTCAGGATCGTATATGGATGTTTTTGGTATTTTAAGATATTCAATGTTTTTGGATTTTATGGTTTTCAATGTTTTTGGATTTTGTGGTTTTCAATGTTTTTGGATTTTGTGGTTTTGAATGTTTTTTTTAAGATGTTTTCAAGACTTTATCTTATTTTTTGGATTTTTTCAGTTATGCCCCCAGTGTGCAGACCTATATGACATGATGATCTGTAGAATGTGCATGGAGACAAATAATTTTTGACATGACCTATGTGAATGCAATAAGCAAGATGAAAATGCACTTCCTATTCGAACAAGGTTGACTGTCTTTATATTTAGCATTTTTAATACACCGATTGAAAATGAAGGTGCAAAACATTTCATAGATAAGTGGTCAATTGATCTCTAAGGCCTTTCACAACATTCATCTCAACACACTTAGTGACTAGGATTTACAAATGGAGATGCGGAAAACTTCCCCATTGGTTCTTGAAACTTTGATCTTCTTTTGCCCATGTGTGTGCAAATGCGTTAATTCCCGCTCTTATGTTCACTAAAGATTCTTAGCATCCTATATGACTAGCTACATTATTTTTCTAACTTCAAAAGCATCCCGAATAGAGCCTCGCTGCCAGCAAGCCTTGAGAGCTCCGACGAGGTTATAGATTGTAATTTCTCAAATATTGCTCCATTGCTAGTAGGCATTCATAGCCCTAATGGAGTTACATGCATGTTCCCATAGTCAAGCTTTTTTATCACATTTGTATACATGATATTTCAGTTATATATCATTGCTCTTTTTGCCTTTAGATGGATATTTGGCATAGCTCTTTTTCTTTTTTACTTTCTTGCCTTGACTTGTAAGTAATGAAACCTACTTGGGTGTGACAATTGCAGCGGCACTAAAGTAGAGTTTTAGATTTTTCACTAGTCATATGATCAACTAGGTGTCTAGAATGAATTAGAGATCTTCTTAATGTGTGAGATATAGCAATTGATAGATTGTGGTTTAACAAGTCTCAAATAGTGAAATCACTACCCAACCATAAGTAAAGCATCGTTACAGGGTAATATTGAGAACGAATGACCTTTAGAACCCCAAAGACTTCATGTCCGAATATCTAAGAAAGGCGACGACCCTTGTTTTCTTTAGATGCAAAAAAATGATAAACTCGAACAATTGCCTTGTTTTATTTGATGCTTCTATATAAGAATGTAGAACTTTAAGAATGCAATGCGTTTAAAAAGGAAACTACATGTTATGCAGTGTTTTAAATGATATGATATGCCATGCAGAAAGTAAAACCTAAGCTACACAGCCCTTAGGTATAATATCACTTAAGGTGCATGTTGTTCATAGCGTCAAAGATTGGATCTCCCTCCGTTGTAGCCAAATTATAGGCTCTATTGCCTATGACCCTTGTTATAATGAAAGGACCTAGCCAATTAGGTTCAAATTTCCCTGGCCTTTCTCATTTTGCTAAGTTCCTTTGATTCTCTTTAAGTACTAGATCTCCCACTTGAAAGGTTTGTGGGCGAACCCTTTTATTATAACTTTGTCTCAGTCTATTTTGATATCCTTGTAAATGATTGAATGTTGTTTGTCATTTTTCATCAAGGGTCTCTAGTTCTTGCAACCTTGCTACCCTGTAGTCTTCTTCTGATATAATGTTCTATAAGGATACTCTTAGAGACAGTATTTCTATTTCAATGGGGAGTATCGCTTCTATACCATAGACCAAGGAATATTGTGTTGCTCCTGTAGGTGTGCGTACTCCTGTTCTGTAAGCCCAAAGAGTAGTATTTAACTAGAGATGCTAGTCTTGTCCTATGTTAGTGACTACCTTCTTAAGAATTTTCAATATTGTTTTATTTGTAGCCTCTACTTGCCCATTACTTTGTGGATAATATGGCGTGGCAAATCTCTGTTGTATGTGGAATTTGTCACACAACTCTTTCACTTCCTGGTTTTTAAATGGATGCTCATTATCTATAACAAAGCACATTGGAACTCTGTACCTACATATAATGTAGTTGAGCATAAATTTTACTATCTGCTTTCCAGTAGTGTATGTTAAAGGAATCACCTCAACCTATTTTGTAAAGTATTCAATGGTTGTCAAGATAAACTTGTGCCCGCTAGATGAAGTAGGGTTGATTTTACCTACTAGATCTAATCCCCATTGTGAAAATGGCCATGGTGATGTGATGGGTTGAAGATCTTGTGCTAGTGCATGAATAAGGTTCCCATGCATTTGGCATTGTTTACACTTTTGTACATACTTGTAAGCATCTTTTTCCATGGTTGGCCAATAATACCCTGTTCTTAGCAGTTTCTTTGATAATGACAGACAGCTTTGGTGAGCCCCATAGATTCCATCATGGACTTCTTTTAAAGAAAGGTGTGCTTCATTCTCATCCAGACATTAGAGAAGAGTTCCATCGAAACCCTTTCTATATAGAGTATCATCTATTATTGTGTATCTAGATGCCTAACGAATAAAGGTCTTCTTTTGATTTCTGGATAGATCTAGTGACATGTATTGGGTATGCAAATATGTATATATTTCATTGTACCAAGGTGATTCTAGACCCACAATTGCACATACATAGTCTGATAGGGGGGTCTCATATGTAGGTAGCATTAACTATTCTATGATAAACTCAAACTGAGTTTCATTAGCAGGCATATTCAAAAGAGATCCTATGGTTGCCATTGCATCTGCTGCCTTGTTTTGTATTTTGGGGATTTGTTCGAAGGTAATTTTGCTAAAGTGCTCCTTGTAATATTCAACCAACTTCTTATAAGGCATGAGTTTATCATCCTTTGTACTATAATCATCATTGACCTAGTTTACAATTAACTGTGAATCACCATAGACCTATAACTCTTGTATTTTCCATTGCATAGTTGTACGAAGTCCTATGAGGAGAGCTTCGTATTCTGCCATATTGTTGGTGCATGGGAAATTGATCCTAAATGACTTGGGTATAACATCCCCTTGAGGAGTAATGAAGAGAATACCTGCTCTAGATCCGTGATTTGTATATGAACCATCAAAGTATAACCTCCACATTACTAAGGCAGTTAGTGTAAACATGGATTCATCTGGAAAGTCTATTAGCAATGGGTGACTATCTTGTATAGGAGCCTCTGCTAATTGATCCACTATGATTTGTCCTTTGATAGCTTTTTTGTCTATGTATTCTATATCAAACTCGCTCAACATCATAACCCACTTAGCCAATCGCTCGGTCAATGTTGTTCTGCTCAATAGGTATTTGAGTGCGTCAAACTGTGCAATGAGTTGTACCTTATGACTCAACATGTAGTGTCTGAGCTTTTGGGATGCAAAGATTACTGCTAAGCATGCTCTCTCTATGGGGTGTAATTAATCTCATAGCCAATCAGAGTCCTACTTATATAATAAATGGCTCTTTCTTTTCCATTTTTGTCATGATGTGCCAATAGAGCTCCCAGAGCTGAGTTCATTGCTGATATGTATAACAATAGAGGTTGTCCTAGAGTAGGAGATATTAACATTGGTGTGTTCAAAAGATAATATTTTAGAGCTTGGAAAGCTTCCTGGCATTGTTCTATCCATTTAAAAGTAACTCCTTTTCTAAGTAAATGCTAGAATGGGTGACACTTATCTGCCAATTGTGTTATGAATCTCCTTATGGATTGCAATCTTCCTTGTAACCCTCTGAGTTGTTTAAGTGTTGATGGAGGTTGCATATCAATGATTGCCTTGACCTTGGTAGGGTCTATTTGAATTCCTCTATTTGATACTATAAACCCTAATAGTTTACCTGCTGTTACCCCAAACACACATTTCTTCGAATTTAATTTGACATTATACTATTCCAACCGATCAAATATCTGTGTAAGAACTGCAAGGTGACTTTCTCTGGTTTGTGATTTATCCAATATGTCATCCACGTAATCTTCCATTATGTTATGGATCATGTTATGAAATAATGTTGTCATGGCTCTCTGGTATGTTGCCCCGGCATTTTAAAGACCAAATGACATCACATTCTAGCAGTATGTTCCCCATGGGCATGTAAAGGTCATTTTATGTTGATCTTCTGGTGCAATTTTAATCTAGTTGTATCCTGAAAAACTATCCATAATATGGTTGTATCCTGAAAAACTATCCATTAAGGATAGCATCTCATTTCCAGCTGTGAGGTCAACTATCATGTCGATATTGGGTAGCGGGAAGTCATCCTTAGGACAAGCTTTATTTAGATCTCAAAAATCAGTACAGATTCTGATGCCTCCTGTGGGCTTAGTCATAGGTACCAGGTTTGATATCCATTCTACGTAGTCAATAGGTCTAATAAAACCTACATCCAACAAATTTTGTAATTCTATTTTAACCATTATTGCGATACTTGGATGCATTTTTCTCAATTTTTGCTTGTAAGGTTTAACTCCTGGTATCAATGGTAAGTGATGCAACACTAATTCAAAATCTAAGCCCGACATGTCTAAATAGGACCAAGAAAAGTTGATAGGTCGTTGTTTGAAGAAATGAATGAATCTGTCTTTTTCTTCTTTTCTCAGTGATTTTTCCAAATGGATGTTATGTACAACTTCCCCTTCTACTATGTTTACTTCTTCTATTTCCTCTATAAGTAATGTTGAACTTTATCTTTCCATAGGAAGATTACCCAAGTCACTTTTGTCATTATGGGTAGTTTGATCCTTATCTTCTATTTGAGAAGTACTTTCTTCTCCAAAGTATGTCATTCTATTTAGGTCTATAGAAAACCCTACTTTATGATCACCATGCGGAAATCCTTCCCTGACTCCTAGAAATTCTGAAATTACTTCATCATTTTCAAACCAATCCATGGTTCATTTTCCTTCTTGCCCCCAATCAATCAAGTGTGAATCTACTAGGGGTAAATCATTACTCCCTTCTTTAGTAGACTCGGATAACATGAAGACTTGATTGTTTAACTGGCTCTGTGTATCTTCATCTTGTATAAGCCTTATTTGATTCCTTAATATTACACTTTTTGGTGGGCTAGAATCATGGAGCGATAAGAATTTGTAGTCATGAGAATCTGTCTCACTGTCAATATATGTTTCATCATATGGGCTATCATCGCTTATTTCTTCTCGTTCTTGTCCTTGATTTCGTTGTAGATTGACTGGTCTTCTTTGTACATTAGTGACTCTTCTTAAACTAGGTATAAGCCTTTGTAATCTTTCTTCATCTATTTTGTAAGGTTGAGCCTAAGTTGCCTCTTGTGGTAGAAGTAGTGACAATAACCATGGGTGGGATTCAGGTGGTGGGGGTAATCCTGCATCTATTTCCACATTAGCCTATAATGTTGTGTCAATAACTGCATCATTTTGTAACTTTGCGGTGGGTTCTTGCAAGAGTTGTCTCATGTCTTCCCCATCTGATTCTATGCTTGGTGATGTAGGTATGTGATTGCTTGTTTGAGGTGAAGATGGAAGAGCCTGTGTGGATCAATTCCTTTGTGATATGTAATCTGATTTTTTGCTTGGTCGATTTAGTATATCAAGGGTACATTGTCTGGCTTGTGTGATATGTTGTACATGCTTGTATCCCAATCCTTGATTTCCTGGATTATCATTAGGAACAACAGGTTCTAGTTTTCCTTGTTTTTGTAACCCAGGGCTTGTGGTACCATCATATCCATGTCTTTGGAGTATTTTGAATCCATTGCCATATTGATATGTGTGTATTTTGGGTGTTGTCATATGATCTTCTTCTCTATATATCCAATGGTTACCATCTTCGTTCAAGGATTCTTCCTCTAAGTCTCCCCATCTAATGAAAGAGCATGAGACTGAGTATCTGACAATTTCTTTTCCTTTGTCTTTCTTTTATACTGTAGTGTGAGGTTTCCCAAAGGACTTAGGAGAAAGAGACAACTATTTCCCATTTAAAGTATTTTCAATAGAGTACTCTCCACAACCCATATCCTTTATTTGTAAGGAGGATTTTGTAGGCATATCATTTTGTATTTATATGATCTTTAATGTTTCCAACTATGTAGTGAGAGGTGCAGCCTGATTGATAGGTACCTAATTATTGACACTGCCTTTTAGATAATTACAATGTTGAAATGGATTTGGATCACCCTTTATGGTGATTTCTATACCATTGTATGGGAATTTGACACACTGATGAAATATAGATGGTACTGCTTGCATGGTGTGGATCCATGGGCAGCCCAATAACATGTTATATCCCAGCTCTCTGTCCAAGACTTGAAAAGCGACCTCTGTCGTTATTGGTCCTACTTGTATAGGTAATGTTACAATGCTTTAGATGGACATTCTTCATCATCGTAAGCCTTGATGTTTATCCTTTTGGAAGAATCAATGTGAAGTTCAGAATATCCCAGTGCTTTGACCAACTTTAAGGTACAAATGTTCAGACCAGCTCCCCCATCTATAAGTACTCTTCTGATTCTTTTCTTGTGAATGTAAGCTTCCAGATATAGTGGGTCATTATGAAGCAATTTATCACTAGGAATATCTTGTTCTGTAAATATAATATGTGTACCTTGTGTTAGATTTCCTACCATAGATTGGAAGGCACGTTCATCTATATCTCTGTCCACTACTAAATCTTGAAGTGCTTTGTCCAGTATAGCTCTATGATTGGGTGAAATACGCAGTAGTTCGAATAAGGATATATGTGCCAGATTTTTCTTGAGCTGCTCAACTACATTGTAAGTCCCTACTGCTAGTGGTTGATTTTGTGGTATCCCTTGCAAGGTTACCTTTGACCTGCGAGTAACCACTACACAGTCTTTGTCTCTGGGATTAATTGTGATTGTAGCAATTGTATCATTTGTATCATAGGTTGTCTTATCTAGATTTATATTAAATCCTTCTTCATAGTCTCAATGTGTATGTTTGACATTCATAATATGTTCAATGAGTTCATCATCAAACCAATCTGAGTGAGATGGTTGATCCTACCCCCGGTCTTGGAGACAAAGATTCGTATCGTCATCGTACTTTGGTCCTTCAGATATCATGCAAATTTGGTTGTCATTTTTATGAGTGTCTTGATATTGGTCCTCTTGATCAGGTGTTTCTTGTGAATCATTGTTTGTTGTATCTCCTAAGCTAATGGCATGAATAGTGTAGTCATAGGAGACCTTCATGTAGTTAGCCAGATTTTCTTGGGTACCTGATGTGGTAGCTTTTCCCTTGTCATTCTTAACAAAAGGATCTTTAAAAATTGTATGATTCCTGTTTGTTGATGTCTTATCCATATCAATTGTGATGTCCCCTTGGTCTATCATATCTTGGACCAAGTTTTTCAATTTATAGCAACTTGCCATTTTGTGACCTTTAGTCCTATGATAATCGTAGAAATCATTGTCACTCCACCATGTAGGTTTGAAAGGACCTGGTTCATATACTCTTACTTGAGGTAGAGTGCTCATGTTTGTCTGTATTAAATTTTTGAGCGCTAACTCAATAGGTTCTCCTAAATGTGTGTAATTTATTCTTGGAGTGTTTAACCTGGGGTATCTTGTGTTTGTATTTTGCGTAGCATTTACATTGGTTGAGGTTGTGTTATTCCCGGTATGTGGATTTGTTGACTAACTCGTTCCTAGTGATAAAACGGGTTGAGTTCTATTTATTGTTCTAGCATCTACAATACCATCATTGGTCACATTTTTGTTTTTTGACCAAAACTTAGATTTGTCATTGTTGTTGGTATTGCCATACTTAATAAGACCTTTCTCTACCCAGCCCTTCTCACATTTTAGAGCCTTTTTTGTGATTTGTTTGAATGTGGTAAGACACTGCATTTGTATCGGATATTTTATCTTAGGAATCAAATTTTCTGTAAACATATCGACTTGCTCTGTTTCTAAGATAATTGTCTTGCATCTCCTATAGAGAGCCCTCCATCCTTGTATGAAGCATGCAAATGTTTCATTCTCGTATTGCTTAGCGACACATAAATCCATCAAAGTACCCTGGGTGTCAATGTTGTACGAGAAGTTTGCAATAAATTGTTTAGCTAATTCCCCCCATTATGTGATGGTTGGTGGTAGATGTGAAAACCACTCTAAAGCCGGACCTCCCAGACTTTTAGGGAATAGTCTCATTAGGTAAGTATCTTCCGAGGCAACTTTTATACATGTCGTAAATTTTTTTTTGATATGATCTCTAGGATCACCATTCCCTTGATATCTATCAAATTTGGGCATTTCAAAATGTTGTGGGAAGGGTGGCATGTATAATGTGTGATCAAATGGATAAGGACATAAGTCTTGCATTGTGTAGCTCTTTTTATCGTTACCAGTTTGCATGGTCATCATCTGTTGTTGCAAACTCTATACTTGATGTGTCAGAATATCTATTGATGTCAAAGGTATAACTTTTGTGTGTGTATGTCCCACAAAAGGATTCGTAGTTGCATAACTAGGAGGTTGTTGAAAGGTACCAAGATTATAACCTTGTGTGTTGTGTGTTCCAATAGGTACTGTGAAATAGGTGATATGCGAACCCATGTTTGGTTGAGTTGTTCCTGTTGTATTGGTAATACCTAGATTTGCATTTTGATAACCATATGTGGATCCCACAGAATAGGAAACTAGAGGTTGGGTTATACTTGTTGCTTGCATTTGAATAGGTCCTGAGACACTTGACATTATCGGTATGTTATGTGATGGTATACTAGCATTGATCACTGAAGATGACATGCTTATTTGAAAGTTTGCATTTGTATTGACATTTGTTGGGAGAGGTACGTTTTGAGGAAGACTAGAGGTCGTTGCATGTATTTGCATGAAGGGTGGTGTTTAACTATTATCTTGACCTAAAGTTTTTCCTGGTGGTAAAATCTTTGTGACATCAAAATCCTCAGGTAATTTTGCCCCATTTTGTATTAACGGTGAAAGATACTTGTCCCTATCGCTATGTATAAGTACATCTAGGATCATAAGGACATGCGGGTCTTGCTGTGTAGACTCAATTTCTTCCTTTGTCAGATGTTGTTGTAATTCATTTATGGTGGACATTGTCTATGTACTTGAGTGTTGACCTGTTGACTTGTCCATGTTCCAAGTAGGGTTTATAGACTGTGTGTTGTTCGAGTCCATTATTCCTTTTGCTTTCTGGGACCTTGTGATGGGCATCTAAAATTGCCTATATAATGATGGTTCTATGCAAGACAATGACCTAACACTAGATAGTAGATGTAAATATGCAATACTAGACTAGACTCTCTATTGAGGATTTTGATGTGAGACCTTTTTAGGCTTTCTAGCTTTCTCTAATGCAAGTCTTTCCATTTGTTGATGAAGTTGTTCAGCCTCAATCTCTCTATCAATCGTACGGGAAATCCTAGACTCAATATCTATCTCATATACAACTCCCATATACTGGGGTGCACTTCTTCTTAAATCCCAAGCTAAGTTAGCTAGACCATCAATGATTTCTCATTGACCGCCGTTTGGAACTAGATTAGGTTGCTCAAAGGGGAGCAAACCATCACCTGGGAGACCCATGAAGGTACATGCTATGAACCTATAACTGATAATGGATTTAGATATATATGAGGTCTAGGTGAAGACGTATATGATAAATGGTGGACTATGCAACTAATATGGATGATAATGAGGGCGTAAATGGGACTATGCAAAAGACTATGGATGATAATGAGGACATAAATGGGACTATGCAAAAGACTATGGATGATAATGAGGACATAATTGGGACTATGCAAAAGACTATGGATGATAATGAGGACATAAATGAGACTACCTATAGTCACAAGTATGTAAGGACGTTTCGAGAATCAGTTTCAAAATGGACTTTGTTTTTGGTAAATTCATGTGTAGGACAATGTTTCTTAGTTTTCCAAATCTGAGAACAATGGTTGGTAGGTATGTATAGCTGACTGACTCAATTTTCATACAATCTCAAAAAATTCAGAGATACGTGGGATAGGGCCTGAAATAGCCCAAGGGACTGACTCAATACTGGTCTATCACAATGATACATAAAAAAGCACGGAACACAATCTTAGGCTGGATAGTGGACACCATTCAGTGAGGCCCTTACGAAATACCGAGACAAAATGAACAGATAGAGAGTCTAGCAGCACTGGCTCCACTCCACAGCACACACTTCTTGGGCATGCTAGTCTCTCTTACCTTGCAGATCTGAGGATCTTATAGTCGAGGGATTCCTATATCATAGTGTAAGGTGCATGAAGGGTATCTATGGGGTATGATCTGCACTCCCAGAACCACTGAATGTAGGATTTTTGGCAACTAATTTTGTTCTTATTATTAGGTTTCGAGGGATCCCAATCCAATGACGGATTCTCAGAGCAAGCCACTTAAGGCTTTAGTTGAGCTTATCGGTGTAGGGAAGGCCCCCACATACATCGAATTCACTCAACACTCTAGCTGCCTGACCAGTATATTTATATAGCGGCTCGAAAAACCCGCTCAAGAGTACGCTAGGAGAGATGATATCCCTAATGCATCCCAATTCGAAGTACCTTTGTGGGGTGATGAAATCCCCAGTCAAAGATACCCCTCACTATGTAGAATAAAAGAAAATTTGGATGTCATTGTCACCTTCCTTCTTTCTCCCAAAAGCCCAATGGCGGGTAGAAAGTCAGTTAGTGCAACTGTAGGTCCACCCCAGATACAATGAAAAGTTCTTTTCCCTTAAGAAAATGAAAAAATGATTTAATCTAATGCAGCCTAATTCACGTTCGTTTTATAGCCCAAATTTAGGTGTTAGATCCGCATGTGCATGTCAATTTTAAACACCAAATCCAAGAATGAAGGCATACATGTCAATTTTAACCATTTGTTGATTTTTTTAAGCACCAAAAACCAAGTGTAAAATGCATGCATGTCAATTTTATCCCATGTTCATTTTAAGCACCACCAATGAAGTGTGAGATTATCCATGCATGTCAATTTTAACTGTTGTTGATTTTAAGCACTAAAAATTGAAGTGTGAGATTATCCATGCATGTCCATTTTAACTATTGTGAGATGTGCATGCAAAATTACTAATCTAATTTTCTCTGCGAATCCGCCATAGGCTGTAAACAGAAGATTAGTAGCAAAATAAACCAATAGAAAATGGAAACTAAGAACTTGACAGAAGCAATTGCATAATACTACCTGAGCGATGGCATGATATTTACTGAGCGAATGCGTGAATCTAACAGAGTGAATACATGAATCTAATAGAGCCAATGCGTGATGTTATCTACTTGATTACGTAACACTAACAAATCGATTGCGTGACAGAATGCAGACAACAAAAGAAATCAAAAAAATACAAGAAAACTAAACCCGATCAGGCGCTTGCGAAACCAATTGTGAAGCCCTAGCAAAATCCCTCATCATCCATTCAATATTGATTAGATCATATTTAACTATATAAGAAATAACTAGGCTATTATATCTATCTAAGACCAGTTGTTCTTCTAAATCCTGTATCAATTTTTCTACCTGGAGAAATTTTTGATATCGTTTGGCTTCTCTCCTTTGTTGTTTCATCCTTCTTGCACCTGAAATCTTGAATTGAACTTTTCTTGCCATAAACTGTGTTAATCAAATCCTGAAGTAAAAAAGTAATTTTGAGCCCGGATTAACCAAATTTAAGACAAAATTATACAGAACCAATAATAGACAGAAGAAAAATAAAACAACAATTAACCCTGCAGATGCGTGACCTAGAAATGGTGATTGCGTGATCTGGACAGGGCGATTGCATGACCCTTTCAGAGCGAATGCGTGACCTCGAAGGGTCGAATGCATAATTTTGTCTATGCGATTGTGTGACGATGTAAGCTCGATTGCATGACAGAAAATCTTTTCTTGAAATTCATGCAACCTGCAAAAAAATAAACAATCCGTACAATCTGCAAAAATCACATAGAACATAGAAAAAGGTTAAATTGTTGTTAGTTCACATCAGATTCACCAAAATGTAATGCATGCTAGAATTCATCTTCAAATAAACAAAGTTATCAATTAGAAGCACAAGGGAAATCACGGATCCCTATCTAATCAACAAATCTAACAAACCAGACAATGGAATGATACAATCAGGCAAAATAGGAATTATAATTTCAATGTATAGAAACTCCCTATTTCATGACTGCGTAATGCTTCCATTTCTCTTCTCCTCTTTGTGGTATGATGGCTCTCAGATACTTCATGACCCACTGATAAAAAGAATTTTTCAAAATAGAAAAACATGCATATTAACAGTGATCCAAACTTTAGTGTATTGGCCGAATTGTTCTTCTTTGGCTTCCTTATGGTGTTCAGATTCTCAAACAGGTTTTTCAGCAATACCTCACATAAATCAATTTTCATGCCTTTCTTCACAATTTTATATGCTAAGTCTACTGCTGCACAGGGTACACTATTTTCCCTTGCCGATTGGAAGAAATAGTAACCTATTACTCTAATGGCAAACTTTAGTTCTGCATCAGTGACATTGTTCAATTTCAGTCCCCTGCAATCAGATTCTACTTTGATTAAACTGATCAATTCCTTCTGTGATATCATTTTCTAAGCTCGGGCATGATCATAAATAGGGTAACCGGTGATCAAATGAATGATTTCCTCGATGATCTTAAAGAGTTTCTCTTCTAGCCACATGAAGTCATCATGAACTCTGCTCAGAACAAACTTGACCCACTGGGGTTTGAATACATGGGGATAGGTTAGGGCTTCAGTCAATCCCTTGATCTTAATGTGCTCATATTTGCTATCCATTTTACCATCAGTGCACAATTCATCATATGTGTCTTTGATTTCAACATGACCTAGTTCTTCAACTCGACATTTGGCAAAGAATCTCACATCCTCGACTAATAAAACTTTATCCAAAATGAGTGAAAATGTAGTTTTGTCATCCGATTCAGATGCAATTTTGGGAGTTAAAGAGTATTTCAGTAAGGGCTTTTCGATGTTCTCAACAAAAACGAGATCTTGGATCTTAGGTGCCATTGCAGATTTCAGATAAAAATTAACACAAGATCCTTAGGGTTTGAAGATTTTCAAATGGTAGACTCTTCACACTTAGCAGATAATAGCAACTTGATATGATCGGTAAACTAGCTTAACAATGCATTGAGATTGATGTAAATACCTTGAATTTTGCTTTGGAGGAGGTTTGATCGCCTTTGATTCGCTTTGCTCTGTTCTCTTGAAAACTTGGTGAGTGAAAAATGACCGCGTAAATGCTTTAAGTACACAATATACCTTATCGAGCTTCATGCAGGTTAGGTCAAAAACATTAAATGCACTCGGTTCCACTAAACTTTCTTTCCTTTTTGCGCTTTAACCAAGTAACCAGACTTTCTTCATTTACTGACTTGACAGGCTTCTTGTATTCACCGACTTGACAGTCTTCCTGTATAGTGCTCCAAAAGACTTTGATAGAATTTCAAACTTACTAATAAATCTTAGTTATGCAGATTTTGAATTAAGTACATAATAAAATAGGAACTATTAAGATTGAACCTTGAGATAATGTTGTTCCTTCATACCTTTACCGATTAATTTGGAATAGGTGCACCTAACTTGGTAGGTAAGGTGCTTTCTTCATTTGACACAATTTCCTTCTTTTTCCAAACCATCTGTAATTTGTCTTTTGTTTCTTTAGTGTCTCCTCTAGGTTGATCTCTGCAATCTCTAGCCAAGTGTCCAACTTTGTGATAATGAAAACATGCCATACCAGGATTTCTCCATGATCTTCAGTTGTTCATTCTAAACCTTATAAAGCAGTTGGTACTGCAGAATATTGTCGGTAAGGATCTGTGTGAGTTCGGTAGACTCTAGTATTTTCTCGGTGTGCAGACCACATATAGTTTTTCTTCTTAAACCAACACTCCTCTGTACTATGTCCATATCTATTACAATTTTTAAAAAACCCTTTAAAATTTGCCTTCCTACAATTGTTAACAAACTTTGTCCTACATTGGTTAAATGTGTGACCATATTTATCACAATTGTAACAATAACCATTAGACTTTGTGACATTCGGTTTCTTACCTTTTCTGATTTGGCACATGTTAGCAGCATGACCTTGATTTCCACAGTAGTTGCAAATAGGCTTCTTTCTTTTGATGTGCTTCTTGTTTCCAGCTTGTTTTGATGATTCTCCTCTCTCGGTTGTATGAATTCCCTTCTCAGTAGAGTCTTTTCCTTTGTAACCGAGTCGTGCTTCTTTGTTGGGTATTCTTGTATTCAGTTGCTCATCCAACATCTTTGATGCTTCATAGCTCTTCTTCAATGTTTCCTTGGATTTCTTTTTTGTTTCAATGCTTGATTCTCATCATCTTTCAGATTTGCTTCATGATGTGCATAACCTAGTTGATCTGACAGATTTTGTTGAATCCCAGTCAACCTTGTGATTTCATCATTCTTTTCAGATACTAATGCTTCAAGTTGTTGTTTTTCTCTTTCTAGATCTCTTACTTTATCCTCGGCTATCCTCAATGCATCAAGATTCTAAGTCATCTATGTGCTGAAATGTTCATGTCCTCTTTTCATTGCTTTTAGCTGATCAACCAGTGCTTTGTTCTTTTCTTTCAATACTCCAATCATTTCTTTAGTCTCTTCAAATATACTGTTCTCAGATGATGTTTCAATTTGTTAAACTAACTCTTGAGAGTTATGTAAATCATCAAATAATCTTCTTCTAACTTTCAATGATTTTTGCATTTGTCTTTGCATGTCTGCAATTACTTGATTAGCATGATCCAACTCTTCTTGCAGATACACAATTCTCTGAGATTGTTTATAGCCTTCCATTGATAAGATCTTTCTCTTTAGGTTGTTAAACCTTTTTCCAAGATTCAAGCTTTGATACCAATTGTTAGGCCCAATATGGAAAGCTAATGTAATAAGAGGGGAGGGGTGAATCAGTACCTCAAATCCTTTTATCAACAATATCTTTACTGTTATGTATAAACCAAAAACTATTGCAACATAACATAAAGCTAAAACAAATAAATAACAATCATACATGATTCACTCCATAACTCATATATTCTGGTTACGCAAAAACTCTTGGTTAGAGAGAAAACCTACGATGGGGATGGCACTCACAACTTCACTATTGCAATAATAAAGGTTGCTCAGTTAGAGCTACATGTTCAGCTATTTTTGATAGCTTACCCTATTAGGAGTATCAAGATCTATTAGATCTACCTTGCTAAAGGAATTTACAGCACTTAAACTAAATGCCGCACCTGGTTAAAGGCTTTACAATTTATAGACTTAGTCAGAGTCTTTTACCCTGTTAAAGGTTTCTCTTACAACTTCAAAATATTTCAATAAAATCTTTACAAATATCTGCAACTTTACATCTGGAATGTTATAGCAGATTCTATGTGCTTAAAATAATATTACCTTTCTTATAGCATACCTCGGTAACCCATAAAGTAACTCCGTAAACCCTTCTGTTTACTCTGTTCTTTAACTGTTCTCCGAAATCCTTCTCGGTGACCTCTGTGTCTTTGTAACAGTCATAACACTTAGTGCTTTCTTATGAATCACACATGTCTTGCTTCATACATCTCTATATCTCTCCCTATCATACTTTTATCCTTAATCCATGCTGTATAAATAGATCTCTTATGTCGGTGATCTGATTCATTACTTTGATCCTACAAACATGATTTATCGAATGAATAACCATATAAAATATTTCATTGGTTAGATGATCTCAAAATCATACACAACCTTTAAGTGCAATTTCCAATGTGATAACAGTTCTATGTTCCTCGATCTTGTAACACATTTTCCCATGTGTGTCTAGATTCAATGAATCTGGTAACATGTTTCACTCGGTGTATATCAACTCGGTGTATCATTATTTCTACTCGGTAGACATGGAATGCTACTTGGTAGATAGTTCGGTGTATACTAGGCTCTGTGAATACTTTCTTCTATAACCGATTGTTCTGTGCATAAAGACTGAATGTTTTGGTAGAGGTAATCGACTATAGTATATAGAATGAATTTGGATATAAAACTAATGGCAACTATAATAAGTAGTAACAACTGCATGTGCAATATTTGGCCTTGTGCAAACCATTGCATACATCAGATTGCCAACAACTGATGAATATGGGATGTTAGACATTTTATTTACCTCTTCCTATGCCTTTGGGCACATCTCCTTAGTCAATTTGAAATGACTAGCCAAAGGTGTACTAACTGCTTTTGCATCCTGCATGTTAAATCTTTTCAACACCTTCTTTATATACTCACTTTGGGACAAATTCAAGGTTCTATTTTTCCTGTCCCATGTAATCCTCATACCAAGAATTTTCTTAGCTGCACCCAAATCCTTCATAGCAAATGACATGGCTAATTTCTATTTAAGATCATTTATATGTTGCATGTTAGACCCAGCAACAAGCATGTCATCAACATAAAGTAACTGGATAATATAACTGTCATTATCCAATCTCTTAAAATATACACAATGATAAGAATAACATCTATGATAACCGTGTTCAGCCATGAAACTATCAAATTTTAAATACCATTATCGGGGTGCTTGCTTTAGGCCATACAAACTTTTCTTCAACCTGCACACCAAGTTCTCCTTACCTTTGACCTCATATCCCTGTGGTTGCAACATGTAAATTTCCTCCTCCAAATCTCCATGGAGAAAAGTTGTTTTGACATCTAATTGTTCAAGATGTAAATCATTCGCAGCCACAAGACTAAGTACAGTTCTAATTGAAGTTAATTTTACAACTGGAGAAAATATTTCATCATAATCTATACCCTTTTTTTGTGCAAAACCTTTTACCACAAGTCTGGCCTTATATCTTTTTTGACCTCCTTCCTCCTCCTTCAACTGATAAACCCATTTGTTAGGCAAGGCTCTTTTTTTTTGCAGGTAAAGGGACTAAGTCCCAAGTCTTATTTTTCATCAAGGAGTCCATCTCCTCTTTCATGCCTAGCTCCCATTGTTCTTTGGCATCCACCTGCATTGCTTCTTCATATTCTTTTGGTTCACCAGAATCAATTAATAAAATAGAATACAAATAAGGAGAAAATCTTTCAGGGGGTTTACTTGACCTTGTAGAAAATCTATCACTTGAAGGAGTTTGTGGGACAATCTGTTGTTGTTGAGCATCAGGTACCTGTGGCATTTCATTTTCAAGAATCTCATCCAACACCACATATTCTTGTTTGTCATGTTCATGCTTCTTTTCCTGCATCTGTTCTTTATACATAACCTTCTCATTGAATATAACATCTCTAATTCTAATTATTTTCTTATTTTCAAAATCCCATAACCGATAGCCATATTCATCTATTCTATATCCAATGAAGGTACATTTATGTGATTTAGCATCAAGCTTGGTTCTATTTTCTTTATCAACATGGACAAAAGCTTCACAACCAAAGGTTTTCAGAAAAAAATAATTTACCTTTTTACCAATCCATGGCTCCTCTAGAATACTACCATCCAAAGGGGTTGAAGGTCCTCTATTTATCAAATAGACAACAGTATGTACAACATCTGCTCAAAAATGTAAGGGCAATCTAGCATGCAATCTCATGCTCCTCGCGCGTTCCATGATAGTCCTATTCATTCTCTCTGACACACCATTTTCCTGTGGAGTTCCTAGAACTGTCTTCTGCTTTCGAATCCCATTTAAGGAGCAGTAATCTTCAAATTCTTTTCTCCAATACTCACCTCCATTATCCAATCTAAGACACTTCAACTTTTTTCCTGTCTGATTCTCAACCAGAGCTTTCCATTTCTTAAAAGTTTCAAAGACATCTGATTTTTGTTTTAGGAAATATACCCATGTTTTTCTAGTTGATTCATCAATAAAAACAACATAATAACAAGAGCCACCAAGAGATGATACCTGAGCCGGTCCCCATACATCTGAATGCACAAGCTCTAACTTCTCACTCTTCTTCTCTTTCCCAACCTTGAGAAATCTGACTCTTTTCTATTTGCCATAAACACAGTTTTCACAGAACTCTAAATCAATCTTCTTTAGTCCTGGCAATAGATTTTTGGAGTGAAGGATTTTCATCCCTTTCTCACTCATGTGCCCAAGCCTATGGTGCCACATTATCGAATATGTTCTTGCAACATCTATTATTGTTGTCCCTGCAGTAACTTTATCTGTAGCAGCTAGGGTAGAGTAAGTGTTACCAGTACATGGATATAATGTGCCTACCTTTGCACCTTTAGCTACTACTAATGATCCTTTAGTGACCTTCCAAATATTGTCTGAGAAGGTAACTATACAACCTTCACTACCTAGTTGCCCTGCAGAAATTAAATTTCTTCTTAAATTAGGAACATGTCTTACCTCTTGCAAAAACTAGTCATTTCCATTCTGCAACTTGATCTTTATCTTTCCTTTTCCAACAATTTGATAGGGCTCATCATCACCCAAATATACCTATCCAAAATCACCTTGAACATAATCTAGAAAATATTTTCTATGGCATGTAGCATGAAATGAAGCCTCAGAATCTATTACCCAAGAATCAGTAACATTATCCAAACATAAGATTAAAGCATCTCGTAAAGTATTGCTTACAATATTAACTTCCTTACTGTCATTTTCATTTTTGTCTCCTTCTTTGTTTTTCTGAGACCAACAGTCTTTCTTTAGATGACCAGGATTTCCACAGTACAAGCAATATTTCTTTCCTCTAGATTGAGAGCGTCCTTTCTTTGACTTCCCTCATGACTTCTCATTCCCGAGGCCTTTTCCTCTTTCCTTTGATCTTCCTCTATTCTCCACATTTAAAACACTACTTGATGATGTTGGAGTCTCACTTGTGCTTTTCCTTTGCATTTCCTCACTTAGGATAACACTAACAATATCATCAAATATCAAAGTATTTTTACTAGAGACGGAGTTACTTACAGCCATAACCAAGCTATTCCCGCTTTCTGGCAAAGAACGTAAAATCAAGAGAGCCCTAACCTCTTCTGCAAAAGTAATTTTTACCGAAGACAATTGACTGGTAATTGTATTAAATTCATTTAAGTGCTCCACTATAGATCCTCCCTCACTCATTTTCAAATTAAACAAACGCTTCATAAGAAATACCTTATTCGGAGCCGAGGGTTTCTCATACAACTTAGCCAATGTCGCCATCAAATCTACAGTCATTTTTTCTTCTGTTATATTGAAAGCTACAGATGGTACAAGGCACAATCGAATGGATCTGAGTGCCTTTCTATCTAAAATGTCTCACTCTTCATCTGACATTGTGGTCGCTTTCTTTACCTTTCCTTCCAATGGCCGCCACAAATCCTTTTGATACAGGTAATCCTCCATCTGCATTTTCCATAACCAATAATTCTGGTCGTTAAACTTTTTGACCTTGAATTTGGAATCCTCCATTGCTCCCACTCAAATCTAAAAGTCCTGCCAATTTACAGAAAACTTCACTCTGATACCAATTGTTAGGGTTTCAAGCAAATCTGAAGCAAATATGAACTAACAATTATATGCAGATCTAAATACAAAACATAAAGGAATAAAACAAGACACATATAACACAGAGATCTAACGTGGTTCACCCAGAATGGGTTATGTCCACCATACACAGCCAGCCAATCTTTCTTATTATCTAGCAAAAATAGTACATCAACCTCTCTATGCCTTAAGCATCCCAGCCACTTATAACATGTGTTTTTAGGGCAACAAACAAAGTCGGCCATTTTAGGGTTTTATTACAATGTCGGTTTTCATCAACAAAAAACGTCCAAAAAAAAAAATTCTTGGGGGGGGTGATAATACGTTCTGAGTGTACAGTACTTTGTTGATCAGTCACCACATATCAACACTATGTCCTTGTATTTTCTCAACATTTCCTCCACTTCCTTAGGGACTGCCACCCTTTTCTTTTCTACTTTGCCATCTGAAATGGGCTCTTCTTCTTGCCTTGGTACTGACATCACTGCAAAACAAGGTGTTCCCTCTTCCTTGATTGTCTTGAGGAACTATTTTCCTTCTATGATCATGATCTTGGCCTCCTTCTCCTTCTGATCCTCACTATTATCGGGAAGGGGTATTAATTCAATCACATTTTCATCGTTAGTGATGGAGTAGGTGTTCTTGTGCCCATCATGACAGGGCTTGAGGTCATATTGCCATGGTTTCTCAAAAAGAAGATGACATACATCCATTTCAACAATATCAAACATAATTTTGTCTTTGTATGCTCCTATTTTAAATTCAACACTTGATTGCTCTTCTACCAAGGTCTGTTTTCCTTTAGTAAGCCAAGAAACTTTATATGGAAATGGATGAGGAATTATTCTCAATTTTAGTTTCTCTACCATTTCTAAGGATACTAAATTTTTAGTTGAACCTGAATCTATTATAACCTTACATACATTTCCTCCTACTTTGCATGTGGTCCGAAAGAGTGTCTTTCTTTGTGGAGGTTTAGTATTGCTTGGTACCTTCAGCAGTGTTCTCCTCATCATCAAGGCTTCTCCTCTCTCTAGAATTCCATAGGAATCAGGTGAATTGACACTCTGACAATCAATGTCTTGAGCCAAATGTGTTCTCCTCACTCCTTGAGAGCTTGATTTGGTCTTCTCAGGGAACTTAGCTATGGTGTGACCTACTTGATTGTAGTTGTAGCATCTAAAAGGCTTTGAGCTTCTTCCACCAAATCTACCTCTATGGTTGGGTCTTCTTCCTCTAAAACCCCCTCTTGTGTTACCATCTCCATGTTGACTTTCTTGATTAGCCTCTCCTTGTGGCCTAGGAATCTGTCCTTTACCATTCATTGGGCCTCTACCTCTGAATTTTCTACCCCCTCTACCTTTGTTATTATGATCATTCTTTCTCTTTAGCTTCTACACACATTAGCAGTATGACCTACCTTATGACAGTTAAAACATACTAGTTTGTAGGTTCTTTTACTGGTGTTCTTCTTTTTGCTCTTTGGTGCAGATTTTGCTTTATGCTCGGTGTCCTTGGTACCTAAGGGTTCTCCTTTCTCAAAATTTATGTATCCCAAGCCATGTGTATCTCTATTCTTCCTTTGTGACTAAATCTACTCATCAAGCATAACAGTGCTCTTGTTCAATTTAGCTAGTATTTCATTTGCATCAGCCAACTCCTTGGTAAGTTCCTCATTCTTCTTTGTAAGACTTTCTCTAAGAGACATCGCAATGTCTAGATCAGCTTGTATTTCCTCTTTTTCTTATTTTTCCTCATGAAGTTGTGCATGCAAGGTAAAAATCTCATGGTTCAGCTTTAAGATCTCATGATCCTTATCTCATTCAATATCTTCTGATATCGGTGGGATGGAAACCTATAGGATTTTTTCTATTGGTGGTCCAATCAACACAAAACACCTATGAGATTTGGCTATCAGATGTGTTAGGGAATACTTGCCTCACAACTATCATATTGTCTAGTAGCCCTACAGGTAGCCTAGTAGCCCTACCAGTTGAGTTTTCCAAATACAACTTAACAAAATTCCAAAGGACAAGAAAAAATAAAGGTATATTTAGATACCCTTTATCTAGTTACACAATTCCCCAAAGTCTGAGACTCTAACCACAAGTTGAAAGGTATATACCCTTACTGTCCTTCTAGACCTAATTAAGCCAATTAGGCCTAATTTGCAAATCAAGTACCCCTTGTATTATTCCCCCAACTAAACCAATGCTTTTTAAAGGTGGGGTAAGGTGTCAAACCACCAAATCTAAGGTTTCAAGACTTGATCCCATCTTCGTTATCTTCTACAAGTGATTTCCACTTCTACAATTCAGGTGGTCACATAGAGATGTCCGCCTACAGTCAATTCAAACTCTTCGGGCTTGGAGCCTCCCTACAAACCAAAGCCAAAATATTATGATATAATGGTCGTTCTAAGATTTTCCCACATGTTTTTGATCCTCTGGTTAAAATGTCAGATTAAGGGCATCTTTGCAATGAAACCCTAGGTACCAGCAAGGTTTGTGACCAGTCTGGTTAGATTTGGACGGATCCCTACAACCTGATTGTTACAAAACCTCAAAATTGATTCAAATGAAAGGTAAGAGACTTCCTTAACTCATCCAATTGGTTTCAGACATCCACCAACCCTTACTAATCAGTAATGAATAGTAAAAACACAAAAGTTTAGAAAACTCCAAGTATATTGTATTGCTCCAAACTCCAAAACATCATTAAATTTCATCAACTTCAACAATTACACCAACAAAAACCTAGAATTGGTCCAAGTGGGTATAATATAGCCTCCCTAATGTTTTCCAACCACTTTTCAAACTTTAGAACCGTTGGAGGATTAGTTATCCCTTTTTACAACATTTTGCAATGACAACAAAAGTTGTCAACTTGCACTTTTCAAATTTGGTGACTCCAAGGTGTATCTGACCTATTCCAAGGATTGGCTTGATGTTTCTAAGACCAATATTTATTTTCCTAACTCATGCCTAGACTCTTACTAACCCACATGGTCATTTATCCATGGTGGCTTATAAAATGCAACCATGACAATGCCTTACATCAACTGGGTCTTATTGACTCACAAAACTATCAACCTATTACAGATGATCATTTTCACCTCATGGGTGATATTAGGCTCTTTTAGACTTCATTTTTTTCTTCCTGCACCAATTTTTTCTACCTCATTAACCAAGGCATCAATGTGTTCTTCCTCACATGAACTGTTTTCAATGAATTCCATCGACTACTCAGCCAACTCTCTTCTCTTAGCCAATGAAGCTTTATACTTGGCCTTTAGTTCATCATAAGCTTCTTTAGATTCTGCAAGATTTTGTGAAATCTCTTGTTTACTCATATAACCTTCTCCCATGTTAGCCATAAGGATCTTTACCTCAAGCGGTTAAGCTTCTGCACAAAGAGGACCTAGTTCTCTAATACCAATTGTTATTGTGAGGATCCAATTATTACTGAGAGGGGGTGTGAATTAGTAATAGCAATAAACTAAAATCTTTTACCAATCTGAAAACACTCCTCAAAAATAGTTCATAACTAGTACCGGTAACTACTCAATCAATCACTTAAAGCAGATTTACCAAACTACTCATTCATGTGTTCATCAACATGTAAGCAATGTAATGATATCAAATCCACACATAAACAAATCAACCACCACATGAACATAGATATTTTCATGTGGAAACCCAAATGGGAAAAACCATGGTGGGAATTGGTAAATTTGCAGTCTTTTGGAATGCACCTTGTTAAATGCCTAGCCCGGTTAGGAGCTTTACAATAATGCACGGTTAAGAGCAGACCCTGTTAGGAGTCACCCGGTGAAACAATTTTAACCTCAGCTCTGTTAGGATCTCTACCCTTTTAAGAGTAGCCTTGCTAAAGGATTTAAACTCAAGTTAATGAGCCACCTAGAGAAGGGATTTACAATATCAGGCCTGTTAGGACCTACCCGGTTAAGGGATTTTGATACTCCTATAACTAGTACAGATCCGTTTCAACTCCAATCTACTTCACACATGCAGATATCTCAATCTGGTTCGGCACACTCTCCTTCTCTGATCACCGACATGAAATCTCTTCACAAACTCGACCTAAATACACTTTTCAACTAGGTCGGTTACATAACCCTAACTTACAATGAATTTACATCATAGATCATATTAGATAATTACAAATAATTATAGATCATTACAAAAAAATTCAAGACAATTATAGTCGTTGAATGATCATAACACATCACCACACATCGATCTGATAAGTTGTCAAACCCTTATCACATTCTGCTAATCACTTCATTGTATCCCAATAAATTTGATCCTTGTACACGCTCAAACAGAATCTTATCCATTCACACAAATTCTAACACATCATCACTAACTTATCAACATGATAAGATTCACCACTAAACCACAAAACATCACCGGTTCTCAAACCCTGCACTGAATATACAACAATCAATTACAAACATGACTTCCAGTTCTCCAAACATGATGTGGTTCCAGTCATAGACTCGTTATAATGTTGTAAGAATAAATTCCAAACCACAACACCTAACTCAACATGGATATCTACCACAACCATCTCCTTCTCAGTTCCTACTTAGTAGTTGATTGCAACTTTGCAGTTTTGTTGTCCAACTCAATTCATTACCTGTTAGGCTATACTGGTAGACTTAGATAACTTATATGACATACCAAACATAAACAAACAAGGTTGCCATCAATAAAAACACAAATAGCTGATCATAAAGCATCATATCACAATTATATCATTACCAGTAATCCATCAATATATCATCGTATCAACATCATCCTTTACCGGTACATCATCCTCTCTATTAGTTATGCCAACATGCCAACACATCCCGATTCTTGAAAGTTCTTCCATTATCTATGATAATGGAACTAGGGATGTCATACTGACAAATGAGGTAATTTATAATGAAGGAAGATATTTGTTTGCCAGTCACTATAGTCAATGGACCTGCCTCAATCCACTTGGTGAAGTACTCAGTGGCTGTGATGATGACATTCTCCTTCAACGAGGAAGAATTAATCTTTCCCACTAGGTCGAGTCCCCATTGATAGAAAGCCCAATATGTAGTGAATGATTTCAACTCTTGTGTTGGTGCATGCATGAGGTTACCACGAATTTGACACTTAGGACATTTCCTAGCAAACTAATAGAACTCTTTTTCCATTGTCGGCCAATAATATCCGATCCTTAAAAGTTTCTTGGAAAGAGTAGGACCACTTGAATGTGTACCACAAATACCTTCATGAATCTAATGTAAGGTAGAGTCAGATTCATTACAATCGAGGCATCAAAAAAGAGTACCATCAAGACCTCGACGATAAAGCATATCAGCAGTTAAGGTATAGCGGGCTGCTTGTTGGATAAAGATTCATTTTTGGTTATGAGACAGGTCTGGTGGGAGGGTATTGTCTTTCAAGTAGGCATACATATTCCTGTATATGGGGGAATCAAAACCTTCTAGGGAACAAATGACTTGGGATTCCAAATTTTCATAGGTCGGGGAAAACAATTGCTCCATCGGGAATTCATAGCGATTCTGTTTATCTAGAATTTGTAGAAGCGAGGCAATAGTCTAAGCCATTGCATCAACAACTCTATTGTTTAGCCTTGGAATCTGCTCAAATGTAATGTGTACAAAGTATTTCTTAAAATCATCCACCATGTGTTTGTATGACATTGACTTATCATCTTTCATCTGATAGTCATCATTGATCTGATTGATAACTAATTGAGAATCCCCATAGACTTTCAATTCTATGATTTTCCATTCCATGACTACTTTGATACCTGTCACTAGAGCTTCATACTTGGCGATATTATTCATGCATGGGAATATCAATCTATAGGATCTCATAATTGTGTGTCCTTCTAGAGTGACGAACAAGATACCGACACCTAATCCATGTTGTGTATAAGATCCATCAAAGTATAGTGTCCATTACTTTGGTGCAACAGTGAGCACATCCATATTTGGAAATTCCACCTATAGTGGGTGTTTGTCTAGTAGTGGTGCTTCTGCCAGTTGATCTGCTATTACTTGTCCTTTAATATCCCTCCATTCTATGTACTCAATGTCGAACTCACTTAGGATCATGACCCATTTTGCTAACCTCTCTATAAGTGTGGATTTTCTGAGTAGATATTTTAGTGGGTCGATATTTGCCACTAGCTTGATAGTATGAGCTAACATATAGTGTCGCAACTTTTGCGAAGTGAATACTACAACTAAGAAATATTTTTCAATGAAAGTGTAAATGAGTTCATAGCCATTGAGCATCCTTCTAATGTAATAGGTGGCTCTTTCCTTTCTGTTGAGTCCTCTTGTGATAATAATTCCCCCAGTGACACTCATGTTGTTGATATGTAGAGGATGAGTGGCTTTCTCGCTATTGGTGGTACTAAAATAGGTGGATTCATGAGATATTGCTTCAGTTGATGGAATGATTCTATACACTTTTCCTCCCATCTGAAAGGTACATTTTTATGAAGTAGATGGTTGGATGGGAGAAATTTGTCTGCCAATTAGGCAATGAATCATCTAATAGATTGTAGCATGTCTTGAAGAGATCGTAGCTGACTAATGTTCCTTGGAGGTGGCATTTCTATGATATCTTGAACCTTTGTTGGATCCACCTCAATGCCTTTTGTTGATACAATGTAGCCCAAGAGTTTTCTAGATGTGATCGCGAAAACACACTTTTTAGGATTCAATCTGACATTGAATCGCTCTAGTTGTTGAAAGATTTTATCTAGGATGTCTAGGTGTTTTTCTCTTGTGAATTATTTGGCTAGCTAGTCATATACATAATCTTCTATAAAAGTATGCATCATGTCGTGGAAGATAGTTATCATTTCTCTCTGCTAGGTTGCACCAACATTTTTGAAGCCAAAAGGCATGATGTTCTAGCAGTATGTACCCCATGGGCATGTGAGTGCAGTTTTATCCTAATCTTCAGGAGCTATCTTGATTTTGTTGTAGCCGGAAAAACCATCCATGAGGGATAACATAGCATTTTCTGTTGTTAGATCAACAATGGTGTCGATGCTTGGTAAAGGAAAGTCATCCTTTGGACAAGCCTTGTTGACATCCCTAAAGTTTTTACAAATCCTGATGCTTTTATCTGGTTTAGAGACTGACACAATGTTATAAATCCATTTCGCATAATCAATGGGTCGGATGAATCCTACATCAAGTAGCTTCTTCATCTCTTCTTTGACCAGTATGG
Organism: Cryptomeria japonica; assembly: GCF_030272615.1. Taxonomy (NCBI): domain Eukaryota; kingdom Viridiplantae; phylum Streptophyta; class Pinopsida; order Cupressales; family Cupressaceae; genus Cryptomeria; species Cryptomeria japonica. The sequence goes on along the minus strand of NC_081406.1, from coordinate 39,328,492 downwards.
CGACATGTGGGTTCATCTTCCTTGATTTCTATTTGACAGGTTTAGCTCTAGGAGAGATGGATAAGTGATGCATGATGATATTTGGGTCTTCCCCTGGCATGTCTACATAAGACCAAGAAAAGTTGATTTGTTTCTCCTTTAAGAATTTGACAAAGTCAGGTTTTTCTTTTTCATTAGTGATTCTGCCAGATGTATGGTTCTTGTTGCTCCTTCAGTGCCAATATTTATTGATTGAGTTGACTCAATCAAGATGGGTGATCTATCTTGGTAATGTTCAGCAATAGTGTCAAGTCTCTCATCTTCAGGGACCTCAAAGACGTTTTCACCATCAGATACGTCCTTTGTTTTTACTTTTTTGTGATCTAATACTACCATTAGATCAAATTTTTATTTTGTTCATTTTGTGACTGAGAGACTTGGCACTCCCCTAATTGCAGATATCATTATGTGGTTCGCTAGTGGAGCATGTTTCAGGGTTGACTAAGCAGAGGTATTGAACAATGGCCTCATCATTTTGGAATATTGTTATATAATTGTGCTCAGGTTCTTCCCAATCTATAATGTCAGGATACATGAGAGGTAGGTAATCATTTGGTGGATCAAGATCATTCATTGTAAGAGTCATGATAGAGATATTGTCATAGTTGTCCATAGGATGGGTGAGGTCTATAATAGTCTCAAGGTTTTCGATGGTACTCTCGTCGATATTGCCTCTTTCGTATTGAAGTTGTTCATTCTCACTAGCCTCATAGATTTGTTGTGGTCTGAATTCAAATGATCTAGATCTTGAGCCTTGTCCCTCATAAGGAATGGGCATATAGGTGTGAATTGTATCCACCTCAAAATCCTCAGTGATATCCAAACAAGTGTCCCATTCATACTCATTGAAATTTGTTTCAGAATGGCTATCCAAGGTTACCCTACTGAATCGAACAGGAATGTTGTATGGTGAAAAAAGCTCACTAATAATCGATACAAGTTGGGTGGCTTATGCTGATTTAGGATTTGTGCTTGTTTTTACTCTTTAGATTTTCTCATACACAGTCTCCCTTCTTTGAGTAGAAATCTCCTCTGATTGTGGTTTGAATTTAGCTTGATCAGGTGCTTGTACATGATGTACTTTTTTATAAGTAGCCTTCTCTCTTTGGATAGAGAGTTCTTCTTGTCACTTATCATTTTCTTCATGCTCTTGTTCTTTTCTTGTCTTTTGGGCTACTTACTGTAGCACCTCTTTCCATGAGTCTTCGTTATGTGTTACCCTTTCTCTTCATCGAGGTTTCTGATGGTGATCTCTCTTTTGCACATGTTGAATATGTTGGCAATACCCAAGTCCTGATTTATCTTTTGTAGGTTGTGAATGGGGTTGTATGGGTTCTAGGATGCCCTCTTGACGCTTGCCAATAGGTCCTTTTCCTTTATATCGCATTCTTTGCATGATTCTGAACCCATTTCCATCTTGTTCTGTGGGAATTACCACTTCAAGGTTAGCAGATCTTATTTCTTCCTCATCCTTGTATAGCTAGCTGAGGATGTCTTTGTCTTCTAATTCATCGATCAGTGTGCCAATTTGGATAAATTTACTATGAAATTTCTTAATGGGTTGTGCTTCTTGGTGTCTTGATGTGGAAGGTTGTCCATGATATTTTGGCGAAGTTGGAAACTTTGATAGACATGGGGGTTCAAAAGAGTATTCTCCCATACCTTGGTCCTTTATCTTCATCTTTTTCTCAAAGTCCATAGACAATGACTTGAGTTTTTCTTGATTGTTGGATGATGAGGAAGCTTGGGTCTCCCTGTTGTGTGGAACTAGGACATTTTGAGTTGCCCCCATAGTGTTGTTGTATTGAAAGGGGTTAGTGTCTGCTTATATCGAAATCTCTTGTCCCTTGTAGGGGAATTTGAGACATTGATGGTACGTGGAAGGTACCGCTTGCATTTCATGGATCCAAGGATGACCCAAGAGTATATTGTATGTCAAGTCTATGTCCAAGACTTGGCACATTGTGTCTTTTTGCACAGGTCCTACCTGAATGGGTAGTACCACTATTCCTTTGGATGACCTTCCTTCATCATCACAGGCTTTGATAGTGATCTTTTTTTTAGGATCAATAAATTGCTCAGAGAAGCCCAATGAATGGATAAGCTTCAAGGTACATATATTGAGACCAACTCCTCCATCTATTATCACTCTTTTCACCCAATGTTTGTAGACTAAAACTTTGATGTGGAGCGAGGTGTTATGTGTATGCCTCAAAGAGATGTCATCATGTTGTGAGAAAGATATGTTATGTGGCACTATCATATGTGCTACCATGGCTTGGAATAGATTTATATTCAAATTGTTTGGAACTGTTGTTTCTACAAGAGATTTCTCCAAGATATCCTTATGTTGGCATTTTGAGTTTGTTGGTATTTTGCATCAAGATTGCATTAATGATATGTTGTCATTGATGTCAATTGAACTGGTAAATGGTATTCATGTTATTTTTCATATTGTTGTTTTTGATATTGGATAGTAACCAGTAAGAAGAGATTTGTGGAAGATGTTGTAAACTTGTATGTTAAGTTTGTGAGTTGAACCAGTGTAAAGGGTTAAACCTTTCCATGTAATATAATCAGTAAACCCTATTAGTTGTTAAACCCCAACTAACCAAGTTTGATGGTTTGTTATCTAATAAGCGATAATGATGGAGACATGTGTGATCATTTGATTAAGTAGATATTCAAATTGTTTTGGCGCATTTGTTCTTGTCTAGGGAAGGAGAAAAGTGGATTGCATCTAATGCACAGTGTGTGATGAGTTACAAAGTCCAATAGAGCGGTGATCATAGAGTTGTTGAAATTATCTTGAAGAATATGAAGAGATTATCATAATTTCTAATGGTCAAGATTGTACCGACTTGTTTGTAATATCGATGATGAGAATTAGGTTTTTGTTGTGTTACCGACCTAATTGATTTCTATTTAAGGTCGATGAAGTTGTTTGTTAAGGTTGTTGGCAAGGTTGGTAGAAAACCTATTGAGTGTATAGTTGCCAAACCGGTGAATGGATCTTCACTTTGAGTGAAGGCAGACTGAAGGTTATAGAAGGATCTGATCAAGCAAGAGTAGTGCTATTCAGAAAAATCAACTAAACTATTATTTTCTAACAATTATACCATAAGTTAAATCCATTAACTAGGTAAGCTCTAACAAGCTTGGTTACTCATTAAATCCTCTAACAAGGTGGTCCATTAGTTTGGGTTCTTAAATCCTCCAACGAGGTTACTCCTAATAGGGTATTGTGCTTCTGACAAGGCATATTTGTAAATCCCTTAACTGGGTGATTCCTAACTGAAATTAGTTCTTAATAGGACTTATTGTAAAGCTCTAATAGGATTTGGCTCCTAATAGGGCAAACTTTGAAAGAGTTCAGATAGTTATCCTTGTGAGTCTCATCTCACCGTGGTTTTTACCTATTTGGGTTTTCCACGTATAAACATTTGTGTCAAGTGGTGATTGCTTTTGTGGTTGTGATCTTATTTGTTGATTTGGTTAATCTCTGATAAGGCATGTTAAGTAGAAGCATTAAGAGATGAATATGTTGAGTTATGATCAAGCATAGTTGATATTCACAAGATTGAAGTTGTTTACTATTAAAGTTGTCATAACAATTAAACTGGTTGATGTCAAGTATTCTTATGATTATTGATCTTGACTGAGATATGATTTCTTTGTTTAACTGAGTTTGATTTTGGGAACTTTGTATCAATTTTTTAGTATACTGATTCAACCCCCCCCCCCCCCCTCTTAGTATTCTACTAGATACTTATTCTTGCATCATACCATCAATTGGTATCAAAGCATCTCGGGTCGTCTTAATCTAAAAGCCTAATAGCTTGAGGAAAAGATCTTGTAGATCATGATGAAGAAAGAAGGTCTGAATTTCAAAAAAGCTAACTATAGCTTATGGAGTGATAGAATGAAGATTTACATTAAGAGTCTTGGCAGTTAGTATTGGGAGAATACAAAAAATAAGTATACAACACCTACTGCACCTCTGACTAATGATCAAAAGAAAGAACAACAAGAAAATCACCAGGCATTAGAAGCTATTATCAGTTCCCTGTTTGATGTTGAATATGTAGATGTTCGTGGTCTTGAAACTGCATATGAAGTATGGAAGAAACTAGAAGAGATTTATAGCGGTGATGAACATGTTAAGATTGCCAAAGAGGAGAGTCTAAGAGGAAATTTTGACAACATGATAATGTCTGAAGGTGAGAATATCCAACAGTATGGTCAAAGGATTAAAGAGATAGTTGGTGAGATAAAGAGTGCAGGAGGGAAAGTGGAAGATACAATAGTAATCAGTAAGGTACTGAGAACCCTACTATCGGTCTATGCTATCTGAGTTGTAGCTATTCAGGAGCTGAAATCCATTGATAAGACAAAGGTAACTCTTGACTCTATTATTGGCAAACTTACTACTTTTGAACTAAATGGCCATGATGGTAGTGTATAGAAATTGAAATCTGCATTTAGAGCTTCTATCTCTAACCCATCTATGAGAAGAAGTAGAGATATCGGCCATAACTATGAATCTAGACCCAGCCAATATGCTGAAGATGAAGATAGCTTAGTAGAACTTGAAGCAGTGTTGGCAAAACGACTGCCTAGAGGCATTGGTAAATATAGAGGTAAACTACCTTTAAAATGTTTTGCATGCAACAAGATTGGTCATATAGTAGCAAATTTCCCTAATGGTGAAAATGAATACAAGAGAGATAAATTTAAGAAATACAAGGGTAAAGGCAAGAGAGATTGTCTTGTAGCTATTGACAGTGGTGTTATTGATGAAGAATCAGATGATAATGCTAGTGAAGGCATTGTGTTTGTAGAAATTAAGGAAGAAATATCAGATCAAAAGGCACTAGTATCCAGAATGGATAATTCTAATGATTGGATCATTGATAGTGGTTTTTCACATCACATGACTGGTGATCGGAGCAAACTTCTTTCCCTGAAGGAATTCGATGGCAGTGTTGTCAGATTTGGCATTGACTCACCCTGTATGGTTAAAGGTAAGGGAGTTATTTCTCTTAATGGGAAAAGCAGTGTTGATGATGTCTATTGGGTTGAAGGCCTAAAGCACAATCTTCTTAGTGTGGCACAACTTAATGACAAAGGATACCCACTGGAATTCAGAAATGGTATATGAAAAATCTTTGACAACAAAGGAGAATTGATTGCAACCGATAAATAGACCAAAGGTAATCTATTTCATCTCAATCCTAAAGTTAGCAACTGTTTGATTGCAAAAATAGATTATAGCTGGCTTTAGCATAGGAGATTTTGTCATATTAATTTTGACAAGATTATTAAAGTAAGCATGTCTAAGACAGTAAGAGGTCTGCCTCAGCTAGACAAACTAGTTAATGCTCTTTGTAAAGAATGTCAACTAGGAAATATGACTTCTTCAACTTTTAAGAGCAAGTCCTTCTCAGCAGAGCACTTGTTAGATTTGGTTCATACAAATCTATGTGGACCAATAAGATCAAGAAGCATTCAAGGTGACAGATACTTCATCATTTTCATTGATGATTGTTCAAGGATAATGTGGGTCACATTCTTGAACAATAAAAATGAAGCATTTGGTAAATTCGAGGCATTCAGAGCCTTAGCTGAGAAAGAGAGTGGCAAAAAGATAAAATTTCTAAGAACAGATCAAGGTGGTGAATTCACTTCTATAGATTTCACTAAATATTGTGATGATAATGGTATCAAGCGACAACTTTCTACACCAAGAACACCACAGCAGAATGGTATAGCAGAAAGAAACAACCGATCAGTGGTTGAAGCTGCTAGGACTATGTTGATACAAGGTGGTGTATCAAAAACATTTTGGAAAGAAGTTGTAAGTATAGCTATGTACACAATGAACCTAGTTCTGGTAAAAAGAGGTAAGGACAATACCCCATATGAGTAATGGTATGGGAGATCACCTCATGTTAGCTATTTTAAAATATTTGGTAGCAAATGTTTTATTAAAAGAGGTGATTACTTAAGCAAATTTGAAGCTACGAGTGATGAAGGCATATTCCTTGGCTATTCTACCAAGAGTAAGGCCTATAAATGCTTCAACAACTGAACATAGAAAATTATTGAAAGTGTTGATGTTCGTGTAGATGAATGTCCTGAAATTGCAAAAGGAATCAGTTCTTAGAAGAAGGATAAAGATCCCTGCATTTTTATTTTGGAACCTGAAACTAATAAATTAGAAACCGGTAAAGAAAATCCCAATGAACTTGTTCAACCAAAACAAATAAATTCAGAGGAAGATGACAATGATGAAGTTGAACTTGAAGAGAATGATAATGTTATTCCCAGGTATGTGAGACTGAATCACAGTCCTGAACAAATAATTAGGGATAAGAATGGTGGAATACTAACTAGAAGGGGAATAAGAGAGAACTCTTGCATGATATCCACCTTTGAACCCAGAAGTGCTAAAGAGGCATTTGGTGATGATAATTGGGTGAAAGCTATGGAGGAAGAGTTAGAAAAAATTGAGAAGAACAACACTTGGACCCTGGTACCCCGACCGATAAACAAGAATGTTATAGGTACTAAATGGGTGTTCAAAAACAAGTTAAATTAAGATGGTGTTGTAGTTCAGAATAAGGCAAGATTAGTATGCAAAGGTTATGCACAAAAAGAAGGAGAAGACTACGGAGAAACTTTTGCACCAGTAGCAAGACTGGAAGGTGTCAGAACATTGCTTGCATTTGTAGCTCATAAAAGGTTCAAGGTCTATATAGAGCAACCTGATGGTTATGCATTGATAGATAAGGAAGACATGGTATGCAAATTGCATAAAGCCTTGTATGGATTAAAGCAGGCACCAAGAGCATGGTATGAACAACTTCATACTCATTTGATGAAGATACGCTTTACTAGAACCAGTGATGACAACAAGATTTATCTCAAGTCTGAAGCAGATGAAATATTGGTTAGTGAAGTATTTTTAAATGACATTATATTTGCAGGTAATGATGACATGAGTAATTGTTTTGTAGATGTAATGAAGACTGAATTTGAGATGTCATTGGTAGGGGAAATAAAAAAAACCATAGGCTTATAGATATAGTAGATGAAGAATGGTATTTTCATTACTCAATCCATATGGTGGAAATTTTGATCTAAAAGCATACACAGATGTTGATTGGGTAGGAAACATTGATGACTAGAAAAGTACTACTAGTGGAGCATTCTTTTTAGGAGGAAGGCTAGTCTCTTGGAGTAGTAAAAAGCAGAGTTGCACTTCACAATCTACTACTGAAGATGAGTATGTAGTAGCTTATATGAATTTCACACAAACTATGTGGATGAGGCACATTTTGGAAGGTTTGAAGATAGAAATCTTAGAACCTATAAAGATTTTGTGTGATAATACAAGTGCAATAAACATTTCAAAAAATCATGTTTTGCACGCAAGGACTAAGCATATTGAATTGAAAAATCACTTCTTGAGGGAAAAAGTTCAAAGTAAAGATGTTATCTTGGAGCATGTTTCTACCAAGGAGAAGCTTGCAAATATCTTTAACAAACCTCTGCCTAATACCACTTTTGAGTATCTTAGAAGTCAACTGGGGGTTGTCCCTCTTCATGAAGTTAGTTAATGGTTCAGGAGCACCTAGGACTTAGGCTATTAGTCTTATCTCAATTTTGGCTTGTACTGACCTTAGCCAAGTCAGATGCTCAATAAGGACTCCAAGAGGGTCCAAGAGTGAGTGTGATGAGTAAAATGTAGGCCTAGATTGAGTTAGTTCTTCTTCGGTTTGCATTTTGTGCATAAGTAGTGGTTTAAGTAGGAAATTGACCTTCTTGATGGTCAAAAGTGGTAAAACTTGGTATAAGAATTAGGGAGGGTTAAAATAGTCTTAGGAATGCTTGAAAATTCATGATTAATGACTTATAATAGGTTTCATATATTAGAAAAGCAAAAAGTGCAAAGTTGCAAAAAGTTGTCATGACAATTTTTGTCCTAGATTACTTAGCGATGGAGTTAGGGATAGCCCAACACCCTGTAATGCCTCCAAATGTGGGGAAGACTATAAAAACCTTCTCTTGCATGGTTACCAAGGTTGGATTTTTGTTTTTGTAAGATTAACAATCTGAAACTACTCATTTTCGGACTGTTTGACACTTTTTTTGGCTTATTTTGCTCATATTGTGAATACAAATGGATTGAATCCATTGATCCGGTAATGAATTGAGTTTATTTGGTGTTTTTTAGTGTCATTTAATTCATTTCAAGCTTTGTAGTTAGGTTATGTTAGTGTTTTCATTGCTTAGTTTGCAAACAACTAGTTTTGGCTTGTACATAGCAATTTTGTGTAAAATGGTTGCCCCATGAATTCCCTTCTTGCTACCATCACGGCCTATTGGGACATGGAAGTAAACCACTTATAAAGTGTACATATGCAGGGAAAATTTTTTGAGATGAAGAATAACATGACTGTCACCTTGTTCTAGGCGAGTCCAGGAGCAACCCGGTTAGAGGAGACAGGGTGAATTTGGTTTGTAAAGTGCAAGGGTGAATGCAAGACCACAATCTAACCTTTTGGAGGGGTCCATGAAGTTCATATAGAGCTTCCTATGCAAAGAGAAGCCTTTACAAGACCACTCTATTCTCATTTTCCAAACTTGACCAGTCACTACCGGTTAGGAGGCCTAGAAACCCTTCAAAACCCTCATTTTTGGGTTAGTGCATTGCACGGTGAGTTCGGAAACCAAAAACACCATAATCACTTGGGTTTAGGTGAGTGTTTGAATAAAAACAAATATTTTTGTAGGTTCTTTTGGACCATTTTCCCCAAGCTCTAGAAAACCGGATTTTGGAAGCCTAATAGGGGCTCATTCCTTGTAGCCCTTTTCTAGACAAAATGGTGAAATCGGTAAGAAAGCTAATGGTTGCAAACCTCAAATGGACCCAAATGGTATTAAAAACATGTTAGAAGACACCTCCACACATCTTCAACAACTCACAATAGTAGGAGGTAAAATTGACAAATTGAGGTCAAGACAAAAAAGATGAGCAAGTGGGAAACATCTTGAAATGGTAGGGTTCCTAGTTAAAAACTTGATGCAAATAGATTGACAATGACAAGAAGAAAGCCCTAGAAGAGATTGAGAAGGAATTGGAGGTCTTATAGCATAGATAGACCTGCATAGTTGGTGGAATTAAGGAACACCAACTAGGTGGAGTGTGAGCAAGCTAGGTGAACCCCATCAAATTGGTATCAGAGCCTATAAGATTTGGGCTAGGTGAGTAGATATCCTCAGTGGAATCTGTAGGTGTAGCATCGTAAATTGTACGCACTTGCTAGGGTGGTACAATTTCACACCTAGTTTAGCACCCGCCTTAGTGCATTTTACATTCTGCATTGCATTTCTCCTTAAGCACTTAATTAATCAAATTAATTAGGTCTAAGGTCCTATTTCATCATTCTCTACATCATAAAATTGGGCCCTTTTCACTAAAGCGCGCCCTTCGCATTTTGTTCCTCCAATACACCACTTAATCAAAAACCCTAATTAAGTCCTATTTCGAACTTGGGGGCTTGGTTTCGGGGTCAAAACATCTTGAAATCACCTGTAACTTTGGGATTCTCTCTAAAATCATCATATCCGACGGCCCTGAAAATTTGGTGAAAAGTTGTCAGGACCGTGGCGCCCGAAGTGCAACATGGTCCCGGACATTTTTCCTGAAATTTTAGGAGCGCGATCCAATCATAAAATAAAGCTTAACCCCAAGAAATTGGCGGGATATTCAATCTCTAGGTCGGCCAAAATACGAATTTACGACCTAGGGTTTCATACATAAAAGCTCTCTTTCCTCATTTGAAGGGATCGGATTTTTGTTTTCAGGAACTTCATATGCAGCGAAAGAGCAGATCTTTGAGGACTTCAACAACATTCAACATCATTCTATCAAGCATCTATCAAATTCATTCATCCACTTAGGGCTTGGAAGACATTGAAGAACAATAGGAGATTACCAACTGAAGATTGGCTTGTACTCCTCCCTTGAGGGTTGTGTATGATTTCGTATTGTTTTCATATCTTTGCATAAGCTTTGATACATCATTTAGTCATGCTTTAGATCACATTGCATCTTGATTTAGAGCATTTGCATTATCATTTACAAGCAATTAGGGTTTACTTTCTAGGTTGCTCTAGTTTGCTTTCTTGCATTTTTGGACCTTGCACACACACTAGGTCTGCACACACAATACATTTTACAAAACAACTTGGCTATTCATGGAGGTGGAAATCACCGAAGCGGGGGTTTGACTAAGGCAAAACCCTATATAGCCACCCCTCCCCCTTTTCAGATATTATTGCAGGTTTCGGGATTCGGACGACGCCGCGGGATACAGATCCGGAGAGAGAAGGTCGAGACAGCATTCTGTGTGAAGTTGCAGAGCAGAAGACTGGGACAGGGGCGCTGGGCGCCCTGGTCCTGCCAGGACAGGGGTGCTGGGCGCCCTAGTCCCTGGGACAGAGGCGCTGGGTGCCCTGGTCCTCCGGACAGACAGCTTTCAGACAGTTTCCAGACAGTGTTTCAGGGTGCAGAACAGTGGTTTCCGGTGCAGTTTTCAGGACAGTGGCGCCCGCGCTCCCGTCTCGAACATTTTCAGTCCGATTTTGACTCCGGGTAAATATCTACATTCTTATTTCATCCTTGTATTTAGAGCTATTCATTGTTTAATCTCAATTCTGCAATCTTGTTATTAGTTTATACTTGCATTTTGGGATTAGGGTTTGAACTTGCATTACTTGATCTTACAATTTCAACAAGGGAATAGAAATCCTAATAGATATCCCGTGGCTCTCTCTTTCACCAAAAGAAGTAGCCAATCGTGCGATATCTCTAGGCTCTTTCGTATTCCGTAATGTGTGTCAAAAGGTAGGATTAGGGCATGATTAACCTAGTCTCGCTTTTTCCCCTACACATTTTGGTGAACCCGACGTGAATCTATCATTGCTTCCTCTTGCATTACATTTGTTAGATCTAGATCTAGATTTAGTGTGTTTTCATTTCATTTTCATTAAAAAAAAAAAAAAGAAAAAAAAAAGTGTGTTTCTTTGCATTGTGTGTTTAAATTATATGCAATCTTTTCAAAATGTCAGATTTTTATTTGCAAAATGTTCATGCTTTTGATGATTATTATGAGTATAGCCAAGATGAATTAGATGAAGCTTTAGATGAGTTTTTAAACCCTAAAGATGCCAAACCTTCATTTTACCAAAAACTCATAAACTTTGTTACTATGCCATTTAGGTGTGATGAGAAAGATAAATCGAATGATTCCTCTCAAGGATACATTCCTATCAACTCTTCCCCTTAATCTAGTAACATGGTTGTTTTCAATAATCCCCTCTATGAGGAGATGTCTCCTTTTGAATCAAATGACAAACCTTTTAACCGATGTGATCATGCTTTGTTGGATGATGCTCTTGATGACTTTGTGGCTTTATCGAAATCTTTAAACAAGAACAAGGCCTCTAAATTGGTTAACATGATAAACTTGAATGAACATAATAAGCCTCTCTTTGAAGTCCAAGGTGCTTATCCTTCTCCCACCTTTCAAGTTCTTAAATCACCTCTCCTTACTGTCCAAGGAAGGTATGATCATGATTCCTTTCGTACCCCGAATAAACCAATCATCACCGTGCAAGGAACAAAACCTGTAAGTCCTTAAAGTTATGCTAAACAAATAACTAGAGAGAGTTATCATGCGGTTGCCCATACTTATCATACTAGAAATAATAGGCAACCTAATCCTCCTCCTGTTATTCCAGTTTCCCTTCCTAATCCTCAACCAATTCTTCCTCAAGCTCCCCGTATTTCGCAAGTTATGGGTAAGGAATATGATCTCATAGAACAACTTAAAGCTACCCGTGCTAAGATATCCCTTTGGGATTTGATTCAAACTTCTTCCGCTTATCATGGAATGTTACAAGATGCCTTGAAAGATTTGAATGTTCCTCCACCGAATACATCTAGTAATATAGCATCTTTTGTTAACTCTGTGATGAATCATAAAGCTCAAATTGTGTTTTCCCAAGATGAGTTGCCTACTAGTGAAATTCAACAACAATATGATCCCTTGATGATTGTGGTTATCATGAAAGACACTGCTATAAGACGAACACTAGTAGATAATGGCTCTGGCCTTAATGTGTGTAGCATTAATTTATTGCATAAGATGAATGTGGATACGTCTCTTATTGAGCCTGACTCTCGTCCCATTCGTGGCTTTGAAAATGTGGCTAAGACTTCATTAGGTATCATCACCTTACCTCTCACAGTGGGAACTGTTACTTTGCCTACTCCTATCCATGTTATGCTAGGAAATTTAACATATAACTTGTTATTAGGGAGGCCTTGGATTCACAGCATGCAAGCTGTCCCCTCTACATTGCATAGACAAGTTAAATTCGTTTATAACAATAAGACATACACTTTGATGGGTGATACTAATTTTCAAGCTTGTCTACAAACATCTACTTCCAAAGGGAGTTCTTCTAAGCCATCCTCGTCTAGTGATGACTCTTTAAACAAGAAACCTATCGATGAATCCTTGCTCTCCGATGATCGGAATTCTTTGGATGAGTCTGGAGCTCCTGAAGAGGATCCTTCTCGACTTGAAACTACACATAAAAAGGATTTTGATCCTGAGAAGGTTCTCGCAGAGGATGATTGGGGATCTCTTGATTTTAACCCTACCTTTGTAGGTGAATATAAGGTTCCTTCTAGAGAAATTAAAATTGAAAAGAAGGAAGAAGCTGAAAATCATAAAGTTGAAAAGAAAGAAGAAGTTAAAAATCAATCAACCTTACCTGAATCTATGAGTAATAATTTTGTGGCCGCTTCTCAAACTTCTTCTCCTCACATCTATAATTATGAAGAGTTTGATTCTTTGTCTTATGAAAAACCACCTTCTCTTCCTGAAATGGCTGATCGTTATGGTCGTGGTTTTCGCATTTTTTCTAAGCATGGGTATCATGGAAAAGGTTGTGGTGCTCATGAACAAGGGATAAGAGTTCCTCTAGAGACTAATTTTCACAATTATGCCTTTGGACTTGGCTATAATCCCTGCAGACGTACTAAAGCTTTTAAAAGACCATGCATTAGTGTTAATGCTATTTCTACATCTCTATCAATGCAGCACCCTGAGTATATTGATGGGGATCCTTCGGGTGACTGTGCTTTGGATATCTTCCCTACCGATGATGCTTTAGCTGAGTTCTTGGGAGCCTATGACACTCTTCCTCGTTATCATCACAATAGGGGACTCCCTTATTGTTTGAACACTGAAGCCTATTTTGGAAAAGAGATTGATAATGATGAGATTGTGAAAGAATTCCCTCAGTTAAAGGACACTCCTCAACAAAGTAATCTTCTCATAAGTGATACCACTGATGTTAAGATAGACCTTTGCAATAAAGAGAAAGTTATTAAAATTGGAAAGTGTTTGGATGAAGAGGAACAGAAACAATATGAAGAACTATTGCATGAATTCCCTGAGATCTTTGCTTGGACATATTCTGACATGCCTGGTATAGATCCTAAGATTGTTACTCATAATATTGTCTTAGTTCCTGATGCTAAGCCCATGAAACAAAAGATTCAAAAAATGAATCCTAAGGTGGCTCTGCTTGTTAAAGCTGATATTGAAAAATTATTGGAGGCTGGATTTATCCGCCCTATTGACTATTCCCCATGGATTTCAAATATTGTCGCTGTGGCTAAACCAGATAACAAAATAAGAATGTGTACTGACTTTCGAGATTTGAATAAAGCTTCCTTGAAAGATGATTTCCCTCTTCCAAACATTGACATGATGGTTTTTCAGGTTACAATCAAATTTTTATTAACCCTCAAGATCAATTCAAAACTGCTTTCACTACTCCTTGGGGTGCGTTTTGTTGGATAATGATGCCTTTTGGACTTAAAAATGCCAGTGCAACTTATCAACGAGCGATGACCCTTATCTTTCATGATTATATGCATAAGATTTTAGAGGATTATGTTGATGATATTTTGGCCAAATCCTTTCTTCGCATGGATCATGTTAAAGTCCTTCGTCAAATCTTTGAAAGAATTCGTAAATATCACATGCGCTTGAATCCCCGAAAATGTGTTTTTGGTGTGGATAGTGGAAAACTATTAGGGTTCATAGTTTCGCATCGTGGGATTGAGGTGGATACTAAGAAAATAGATGCTATTGTCAACATGCCACCTCCTAGAAATATGTCTCAACTTAAAAGCTTACAAGGAAAGATTCAAGCTATTCGTAGGTTCGTGTCTCAGCTTGCGGATCGTACCTTTCCTTTTACTCAACTTCTTAAAAAAGATATCACTTTTCAATGGAATGAGGATTGTCAACAAGCATTTGAAGATTTAAAAGTGTATTTGGCTAGTCCTCCTATTCTTCAACCTGTCGAACCTTCTAAACCCTTCCTTCTGTATATAGCTGCTTCCTCTCATGCTCTCACAGCATTGTTGGCACAACATGATAAAGATGGTAAGGAATGTCCGGTTTATTACATAAGTCGTACCTTACTCGATTATGAGACCCGATATTCTGCGATAGAAAGACAATGCTTGGCCTTGGTGTTTGTGACTCAGAAATTGAGACATTATCTTTTAAATTCAGAAGTCCACGTCATGGTAAAGTTTGATCTTTTGAAGCATCTTTTCTCTAAAACTGATTTATTAGGATGCCTAGCTAAGTGGGTTATGATGTTAACTGAATTTGACCTTAAATTTGTTTCACAAAGAGCAATTAAAGGGCAAGCATTGACCGATCACTTAGTTGAGGCCCCTTCACCTTTCTCCTTCCCTAACCCTGAGTCCTTTCCTGACGACTTCATTCTTTCTATAGAGAAAGATGAAACTTGGGAGTTATACTTTGATGGCTCTAAGTGTCGTACGGGATCGGGGGCAGGTGTTGTTCTGATTTCTCCTACAAAGAAGTCCATTCCTTTATCATATCATCTAAATTTCCTGTGTACCAATAACATTGCTGAGTATGAGGCTCTTATAGCGGGAATAAAAGCAGCTTTAGTTCTGAATATAAAACACATACATATCTATGGAGATTCACAATTGATTATAAGACAAGTCACCGGAATATATCAAGCAAAACAAGACAAATTATCACAATATAAAGACCTTGCTGTCTCTTTATTACAAAATTTCGATTCTTATACTATGGAACCCGTTCCTCAAAAAGATAATCGACATGCAGATGCAATGGCATGTGTGGCTTCTCTGGTATCTTTAGAGGACCCTGTGGTCGATCTTAAATTCGTTATTCACAACCTTATTTCTCCAGCTATTGTAGATGATTCTAGCCTGGTAACATGTTGTGACTTTGTAGACTCAGACAAATGGTACTCGCATATCGTAAGATATTTGACTGATGGTACCTTTCCTGATTCCGCTAATAGGAACACTAGGGCTAGAATCCGCAAGCTGTCTACTAGGTATGTCATTCTTTCTAATGTCCTATACCGAAGGGGTTATGATGGTCTTCTCCTTCATTGTCTTAACAAGTCGGAAATCCCTGTTGCTCTTGAAGAGGCACATTCAGGTGCCTGTGGGGGGCATTTTGGGGGCAAATCCTTGGTTCATAGATTGCTTCGTATGGGATACTATTGGCAAACTATGCAGAAGGATTCCTTTTCATTTGTTAAAAAATGTCATCAATGTCAACAACACAATAATCTGATTCATGCTCCTACCCAAGAACTCCGTTCTCAAGTAGCTTTTTGGCCTTTCTCCGCATGGGGTTTGGATCTTATTGGAAAAATCTCTCCTCCTTCATCTCAAGGATACACCTTCATTATAACCACAACAGATTACTTTACGAAGTGGGTAGAAGCTATTCCCCTTCGCTCTACTATTGCTGAAGTGATTTGTCAATTTCTTCTAGAAAACATTATTTCTCGATTCGGGATACCTTCCACTATAATCTCAGATAATGGGACATCATTTAAGAACAAGGACGTGAAGAAATTCCTTGAGAAGTATCATATCAAACATTGATTTTCTACACCATACTATCCTCAATCAAATGGCCAAGCCGAATCATCCAATAAGATAATTGAACAAATTCTTCGCAAAACCGTGAATAAGCATGGTAAGGATTGGAGTAACCAGCTGATCTATGCTCTTTGGGCCTACCGAACGAGTGTACGAATTGCTACGGGAACTACTCCTTATAATCTTGTTTATGGTGCTGATGCTATTATGCCCTTAGAATTAGAGATTCCATCACTTAGGGTTTCTCTCAAAGGTATAGTAGATGATGACTCTTATAGAGAACAATGACTTCAACAACTTGAGATGCTTGATGAACAGCGCATAAACGCTCTTGAGCATATTCAAGCATATCACAAAATTCTACAACGAAGCTATAATGATAAGGTCATTCAACGTTCCTTCTCAGTAGGCGACTTAGTCCTTTATGAGAATCAGCGCAATGTGAATGCCTTACTTGCAGAAAAGGGAAAATTTAGTCCTAATTGGCTTGGACCATATATCGTTATTGAGGATTATGGATCAGGTGCTTACAAAATAGTGGATGTAGACGGTACGCCTCTTAAAGAACCTATTAATGCTATGCACTTGCGTAGATATTATGCTTAATTCTTCATTCTTCATCTATCTTCTTTTTCAATTCTTCAACATTGGATAATATGTTAGTATCTCTTAATTAAAGCAAAATAGAATTAAATGTTATGTTGTTTAATCTATATTGCTTCGTTCCTGACAAGCGTGTCTTCTTACTTTATAGTTTGTCTTGAATTTATTTATGTAAATTGTAAAAGATTTACATTCCTATTATGCTAGCATATTATACAGTGTCTTTATGTGTTAAGTAGAATCTTATCATGTTGTGTTTAAATTCAGAATTAAATCACATTAGTTATATGATTCTTAGACTTAATGCATATGTCTTCCTTATCATCAATGTAGTACTTGATTAAATATTTAATTAAGTCACAAATGTATCAATTTAATCATGGAGCATTGAGAAATCAATCACATGGAAATTAAATTCTGAACATACATGTACATTTACCAAATGAATTAGATTTAATCAAAACAAAATATACATTGTTTTAAGCATTAAAGATAACACATTTGAGACAAAGAGAAGCATGTATATATACATATATATGTGGATCGTATACAAAAACAGGTCACTATATATCCAAAATGTGACCTCTCTTTTACATCATAAAATCATCTCCTATCCCTAGGGCTAGTGGTTGGAGAGTGTCGACTGGATGCTCCCTCCTGATCTGGCCGTGAAGGTGGACCCATGGGTGTGTAGCACGATACAGACCATGAGTGACTCTGAGAGGAACTCCTACGATCCCTATCCATAAGGATTGCGCGATAGGTGGTAGCCTCGGCCTGAGCTGCTACTAGATCTCACCGCGCCTGCTGGAGGTCCTCTGATAGGACTCTCTCTCTCTGCCGCGCCCGCTGGACGTCCTCTGATAGGACTCTCTCTCTCCCTCCATATATCTACCTGTACTCGGAATGGGGAAAACAAGTCCTCATGCCGACCCGCATTCCCCTGAGGCCAATAGGAAATCTGTGAGGAACTGGGGATCTATGCTATCATGGAAATATCTGTCCTTGCCTACTGAATCAGGGAACACCATTCCTGCACATTAGCTGTGGTAGTAGAATAGATTTTTGTTAGTACCATTCTATATCATCAAAACATTAATCAATCAATATAAAACTACTATACCTGGATCTCCCTCACGCCAGTAGGGATCATGATATGGTACTATCTATGCCTGGGCACCGCTAGGCTCCCCTCGCTCGAATAATCTATGCACGATAGGTGTAGGCTAGACGGTACTAGGAACAGGTCTCCATATCACCTGATGTTCCCCCTGTTGGGAAATAAGAGGTGGATCCAGAGCTATGGTATCGTCTCCTGAATGGTGGGGAGCTGCATCTGATTCCTCCTCATCATCTCTATCCTCCTCCTCGTCATCCTCATCCTCCTCTCTATTTGTATCCTCCTCCTCCTCATCGGCACTGGATTGATTGCCTGTAGGTGGATCAGGATCTCTTGCCTCCTCATGATCCTCTCCCTCCTCTAGCTCCTCTGACCTGGATCCCTGGTCCTCGTCTTGGTCTCCATGTCTCCATGGGCCTGGATAGCCTGTCGGATGATCTGGTGAAAAGATAGGACCTGGATATGATCTCATAAACCATGAGATGTACCTGCGCTGTGCTCTAGGCTCTGCACAGTAGTCAGTGACTACATCCTGATCGGATCCCTCTAAGTCTGTAGTCTCAATGTCATCTACCGTCGGTCTCGCTACTGCTCTAGGTCTGGGAAGGACCCGTGAGTGTCGAGTATAGATGGGCACATCGGCTGGAACACACTGCTCTAGCCCGAACTGCCTCCGTACTTGGTCGAAGTAGAAAGGGACTATGATGTGTGCATATCATCCTCGCAGTAGGCAGTTCGTCTGTAGGCATGCTGACTGTCTCTCCATGCCATCCCATCTGTGCATCTGTAGGTAAGGTCTCCACACTATCACCTCGACTGTCAGTCTATCAAAAATCACTCTCCAATATAACAAATCTCCAAATCTCCACTCATTGGTAAGTGGATAAGCGAACACCCTAGGTCGCTCGCTCGCTGTACTCAGTAGAAAGCCGACGGGCCTGGTGTATGTGAAGTGCTCTAAAATCCACACCTGCAGAAGTGTGCATGTCATCAAACTGAACCCCTGTCCGAATGCATACTCCTCAAGGTCATGATAGAGATGTGCAAGCATACTCTGACCCCAAGCATACACTCTCCTATGTCTCTCCATCGCTCTAATACACCATGTGAGACCCCCATGCATGTGTGTCCCTCGCCCATTAGGGCAGACGGCTAGTGCTATGATGGCTATCATAAGGCATCTCAGAAGGGGTACCTCCCTTGTAGGATGTAAGAGCCAGCTGACCATGATGCGACCTCTCATCTCGCTTGGCATGACTCTCCCTATGCAATACACTTGCTCTCTCTGATGATCCTCCACTGATCGATCGATCACGTATGTAACTGTCGCTCCTCTGATAGGAAGACGAAGTATACGGTATACATCCTCGAGTGTGACTGTCAGCTCTCCTACTGGAAGGTGAAAAGTGCATGTGTCAGGATCCCATCGCTCCATCAAGGCCATCAGCATCGCAGGATGAAATCAAATGGCCGGCATGAGAATCACAAACCACAATCCCACAATCGATAGTGTGTCTCTCTCTGACTGAGTCAGCCGCGGAATCTGATCTCGCAAAGTGCGAAGAATATGTCCCGTTGTATGCTCTCTCATGTACGGGAGACCCTGCAACATCAAAACATGACTGTAATCAGTACTCGATCATCAAAAACACTAATGCAAACTGTCATACATTGTATGCTAGCCTTGTAACCCCTCGCCAGGCCCTGATTAGGGACCATGGCGCCCTGTCAGGGACCATGGCGCCCTGAGGGGACCATGGCACCCTGAAGGGACCATGGCGCCCCTGTCAGGGACCATGGCGCCCTGGGGGGACCAGGGCGCCCCACAGGGACCATGGCACCCTGGGTGGGCCCCGGTCAGCCTTCAAGGCCCGCATACGATCACAAAAAAGTCAAACATGCAAAAAATCAAAAGTCAAACGTTCAGTCAACTAACCTCATCCAGTGGCTCGTCGTCGACCACGGCCTGGCGCAGGATCTCGATCCTCGTGGGATGCTCCAGTCGTCGTGATGGCATGATGATGGCTATGTGGGCTCCGCTGCACTGAATAGTATTCTGAAATCAACAAAGTGACGAATACAAGTGTCACTTTTGAGGTATATACTCTCGTTTGCTTATTCTTACTTTTTGAAACCCTAATTCTCCTCTGTCATTCATTTTATCATAACTTGAGTTTGGGAGATGCGATTTTTGAACCGTTTGTTGCGTTGGAATCGTATTTTCCTTCCCCTACTCTCGGGATGTTCCAAAAAGTGCTCTGATGAAGCCTATTTAGTGAACATCCCTCATCAATACTCTCTTACACAATTTGTCGCAAGTAAACATGCTACCCTATTTCACCTCCCTAATAAGCAAGTCGAAACAGGGGGGGGCATATAGCTACTCACAGATTTCATCACTTTCCCTAGTAAGCATTAGGTGATTTTGTGATCTAACGTGTGTTTTGTAGGGTGTGGTTCCTAACTGTGTACTGCAGATACCGCTGGGGGCTTCGTCCGACAACTTATGGATATATCCTTTTTCAAATAATGTTTACTTTTCTGTACTTTAGCTTGCATATGCACGTAGTACTCATATGACCGCTAAAGTGGGGGCTAAATGTAGCATCGTAAATTGTACGCACTTGCTAGGGTGGTACAATTTCACACCTAGTTTAGCACCCGCCTTAGTGCATTTTACATTCTGCATGGCATTTCTCCTTAAGCACTTAATTAATCAAATTAATTAGGTCTAAGGTCCTATTTCATCATTCTTTACATCATAAAATTGGGCCCTTTTCACTAAAGCGCGCCCTTTGCATTTTATTCCTCCAATACACCACTTAATCAAAAACCCTAATTAAGTCCTATTTCGAACTTGGGGGCTTGGTTTCGGGGTCAAAACATCTCGAAATCACCTGTAACTTCAGGATTCTCTCTAAAATCATCATATCCGATGGCCCTGAAAATTTGGTGAAAAGTTGTCGGGACCGTGGCGCCCGGAGTGCAACATGGTCCCGGACATTTTTCCTGAAATTTTAGGAGCGCGATCCAATCATAAAATAAAGCTTAACCCCAAGAAATTGGTGGGATATTCAATCTCTAGGTCGGCCAAAATATGAATTTACGACCTAGGGTTTCATACATAAAAGCTCTCTTTCCTCATTTGAAGGGATCGGATTTTTTTTTTCAGGAACTTCATATGCAGCGAAAGAGCAGATCTTTGAGGACTTCAACAAAATTCAACATCATTCTATCAAGCATCTATCAAATTCATTCATCCACTTAGGGCTTGGAAGACATTGAAGAACAATAGGAGATTACTGACTGAAGATTGGCTTGTACTCCTCCCTTGAGGGTTGGGTATGATTTCGTATTGTTTTCATGTCTTTGCATAAGCTTTGATACATCATTTAGTCATGCTTTAGATCACATTGCATCTTGATTTAGAGCATTTGCATTATCATTTACAAGCAATTAGGGTTTACTTTCTAGGTTGCTCTAGTTTGCTTTCTTGCATTTTTGGACCTTGCACACACACTAGGTCTGCACACACAATACATTTTACAAAACAACTTGGCTATTCGTGGAGGTGGAAATCACCAAAGCGGGGGTTTGACTAAGGCAAAACCCTATATAGCCGCCCCTCCCCCTTTTCAGATATTATTGCAGGTTTCGGGATTCGGACAACGCCGCGGGATATAGATCTGGAGAGAGAAGGTCGAGACAGCATTCTATGTGAAGTTGCAGAGCAGAAGACTGGGACAGGGGCGCTGGGTGCCCTGGTCCTGCTAGGACAGGGGTGCTGACGCCCTGGTCCCTGGGACAGAGGCGCTGGGTGCCCTGGTCCTCCGGACAGACAGCTTTCAGACAGTTTCCAGACAGTGTTTCAGGGTGCAGAACAGTGGTTTCCGGTGCAGTTTTCAGGACAGTGGCACCCGCGCTCCCGTCTCGAACATTTTCAGTCCGATTTTGACTCCGGGTAAATATCTACATTCTTATTTCATCCTTGTATTTACAGCTGTTCATTGTTTAATCTCAATTCTGCAATCTTGTTATTAGTTTATACTTGCATTTTGGGATTAGGGTTTGAACTTGCATTACTTGATCTTACAATTTTAACAAGGGAATAGAAATCCTAATAGATATCCCGTGGCTCTCTCTTTCACCAAAAGAAGTAGCCAATCGTGCGATATCTCTAGGCTCTTTCGTATTCCGTAAAGTGTGTCAAAAGGTAGGATTAGGGCATGATTAACCTAGTCTCGCTTTTTCCCCTACACAGTGGGAGATAACAACATGGTGACCAATACAAAGTTGGAAAAGAAAGTGGATGATTAGGAGGAAGAAAATAGACTCCTGAAGGAGAAGTTGCTTGAATTGGAAAGTAAGCTTGGTGAGATTGAAACCAAGGGAGATGAAGTGTTGGTAAAGGTTGAAGGAGCAGAAGGAAAGGGTAAAGAAGTGTCAGAGATAGACAAGGTGCCTAAACCTGATCCTGTCTTAGAAAAATAACCTTTCCTAAAGGCATTGAATGCCTTAAGTGGTAAATCACTAGAAGGATTGCCATTGTTCATTGGTAAGATGGAGGCAAAAGTGGTCCTAGAATGGATAGAAGGCATGGAGAATGATTTTGAATGTAAAGGCATAACTGAAACCCAAAGAGTTGAAGTGACCAGGTCAAGGATGAGAGGAGTTTCTCTCACATGGTGGAAATTTGTGCAAGATGAGATGAATAAAATGGGCAAAGCACCCATCTCTTCTTGGAAAAGGATGTTAGTCAAAATCAAAGAAGTTTATCTCCTTGATGACTATGAAGTGCAAAATCATAGGAAGAGACAAAACTTAAGACAAAAAGACCTTGATATCAGTAGTTATACGGAGGAGTTTCACAAACTTAGCCTTAGATCTCATGCGGTGGAAGAAGAAATTCTCAAAGTCGCTAGGCACCTAAATGGTCTACAGTGGAACATCCAAGAAGAAATCAGTCTAATGAGCCCAAAGACAGTTCATCAAACCTATCAACTTGCCCTTCAGGTGGAAGAAAAACTAAAAAGAAGATATGATTCAAGTAGCGATAGGGGCAGAGGTAGAGGAAAAGAGAATAGAGGCCAAAGGGGAGGCTTTGGAGGAAGAAGTTCTGAACAAAGAACACAAGGTGAGTCTAAACTCGCTGAGCAGCAAGAGAGTGGCACTAGTAAAGGAGGATTCAATAGAGGAAAGGGGTCAAATAGTGGTTTTAGAGGAAGATCTAGCGGACAAGGTAGAGGTTCCTCATATTTTGAAACAATGAAGTGTTACCATTGTAACCAACTTGGTCATCCAACATATAGGTGTCCAGAGAAGGGGTCATCATCACAAGGTGGTGAAAGAAGAGTGAACTATCTTCAAGAAGAAAGACTTCAAAGGTTGCCTTAGAATCAGAGGTAGGTGACAACTTGATGATAAGGAGAACTTTGATCAAAGAACTGGTCAAAGAAGAACCAAGCCAAAGAACGTCCTTATTTAGGATCAAATGTAAGATTATGGACAAGGTTTGCAAAGTGATCATTGATTCAGGGTCAGTAGACAACATTGTGTCAGAAGAGGCAGTGACTAAGCTCAAATTGCAAAGGAAACCTCACAATAGCCCATATAGAGTCACTTGGTTGAACAGAGGCTAACATGTCCTAGTCAATGAGCGAGCATGGGTGGATTTTACCATTGGGAGTAATAAGGACAAGGTGTTATGTGATGTCCTACCCATGGATACATGCCATCTTCTATTGGGAAGACCATGTAAATTTGATAGACAAGCTATCCATGATGGAGCCAAGAGTGCATACTCATTCAAGAAAGATGGAGTCACACTCAAGATTTAGTCTATCCTTGAGAAAGTGAAAAGAGGGCAACAGGTCCTAATGTTCTTTTGGTGAGTGAAAAACAATTCTTGAAGACACTAGAGGAAGGTCAAGGTATAGGATTTGCATTAGTGATGAAGCCTAAAGAGGAAGACAAGATAGAGCAGCTAGATTTGCCAATAGAGGTTCAAGACCTATTGAAGAAGTTCAAAGGCATAGTGAGTGATGGATAGCCAGCCACCTTACCTCCTAATAGAACCATAAGCCATCAAATAGACTTCATTCCTAGAGCATCCTTACCTAACAAGGTATCTTACAAAATGACTCCCAAACAAAATGTTGAGATTGCGAAGCAAATCCAAGAGCTTTTAGACCAGGGCCTAACTAGGAAAAGCATTAGCCCTTGTGCTATCCCTACCATGTTAGCGCCGAAGAAAGGTAGTACTTGGAGATTGTGTATTGATTCTAGACCTATTATTAGGATCACCATTAGATATAGGTTTCAAATTCCTAGAATAGAAGACCTAATGGATTGTTTAGGGGAAGCCAAGTAATTTAGAAAGATTGACCTTAAAAGTGGATACCACCAAATTAGGATTAAGGAGGGTGATGAGTGGAAAACTATATTTAAGACTACAGAGGGTCTTTATGAATGGCTTGTAATGCCATTTGGCTTATCCAATGCTCCAAGAACCTTCATGAGACTCATGAATGAGGTGATGAAGGACTTCATAGGTAAATTTGTGGTGGTATATCTAGATGATATTCTCATTTTCAGTAAGGATAGGGCAAATCATATTAATCATTTCCAAGATGTGCTACAAAGATTATATGATGAAAAGATAACCATGAAATTGGATAAGTGTGAATTTGTTAAGCAGGAGTTGGTTTACCTTGGGTTTGTCATGTCTCAAGGAAACCTCAAGATGGATCCCAACAAGGTTGAAGCCATTGTAAATTGGCCTACTTCTAAGTCAACAATAGAGGTGAGAAGCTCCCATGGACTAGCTCAGTACTACAGGAAGTTCATTAGGCAGTTCAATGCTATATGTGCACCAATGTTAGACACCATTAGAGGTGGAATGAAGGAAAAGTTTCAATGGAATGAACAAGCAAATAGAGGATTTGAAACCTTGAAGGAGAAGATAGCTACTCAACCGGTGTTGGTATTGCCTAGTTTTGAGAAACTTTTCATAGTGGAATGTGATGCAAGCAATGTTGTAGTAGGTGTTGTCCTAAGCCAAGAAGAAAGACCAATAGCTTTCCATAGTGAGAAGCTAAGTGATGCAAAGTGTAAATACTCCTCTTATGACTTGGAGTTATATGCTTTAGTGCAGGCTTTGAGGAAGTGGAGATACTATCTCCTTCCTAAGGAATTTGTAGTCTATATGGACAACCAAGCATTGATCTTTCTAAACTCACAAGACAAACTCAGTCATAAACGCCTGAAATGGGTGGAGTACATGCAAGAATACACATTCACAATAAAGCACAAGAAAGGACAGTTAAATTGGGTTGTTGATGCATTAAGAAGGAGACTTTTGATAGTCCAAGAAATCCAATTGAGGAGCATAGGAGTTGACAGTTTTAGAGACCTATACCCAGAGGATGAAGACTTCTCAAATGCCTACAAGGTGTGTAAGGAGTATCAAAATCATTTCCATAGTGAGCATTATGATTTTACTTTGCAAGATAGACTATTGTTTAGAGGTGGACAACTTTGTGTGCCTAAAGGCTCAATGAGAGAAAATCTCATACAAGAAAAGCATAATGGCAGCCTTAGTGGACATTTTGGAGTCAATAAGACTCGAGAGTTGGTTTAGAGGTACTACTATTGGCCTAGGATGAATCAGGATGTGAAAAGCTATGTGGAGACTTGTATAGTTTGCCAAAAGGCCAAAGGTACTTCTTCAAATTCCGGTTTTTACCAACCTCTTCCCATACCAAATAGACCTTGGGAGTGCATTAGTATGGACTTTGTAGTAGGTTTACCAAGGAAAAAGCAAGGATTTGACAACATTTATGTCATTATGGACATATTTAGTAAGATGGCCCACTTTGTGACTTGCAAGACTACTCATGATGCATGCCAAATAGCTCATTTGTTCTTTAAGGAAGTGTTGACGACTGTTTTGGACACCCCCGCCAACAATCAAGTAGCTAGTGTGAACACTCACCACCTCTCTTGAAAAGTAACAAGTTTGGAAAACTCACTACTCCAAGGTCTCTATAGTTGGGTCTCGATGGTAATGGGAAGCCCAATGGTTGATGTGGTTATACCTGTAAAGGGGTCTGCTGGTTGGAAGTAAATCTTGCTTGTTATGGATAACTGCACTTCCTTTCTTTTTGTATTTTTATGGTTTAAGATTCTCAGGGGAAATAAAATGTGAAGCATAAAGGGAAACAAGAAAATAACAATAAAGACCAATATAATAACAAATTAATGAACTACTCAATTAGTTCCCAGCAATCCAAGCAATTATCAAATATTATCCAAGTTAGCATTCAAAAACGGACCTCCAGAAAACATGCAAAATCATCAATTTCACAAATTTATGGAAATAAAATCATCAACAACATGGCCTATCACAATAATTCTCATACACCACTGACATGTGCAATATGATTCATAAGGTGATAGACAAAAAAGATTAAACCACGTTGCTAACTCCAAATAATAGACGTTACCAGATTACACAGAACAATTTGGTAGAATATAAACAGAGATCAGGCAATCTACAAGTTGCTTCTCATATTAATCCTGATGAATATATAATAAAAATAACTCAAACTTCTTAACAATCTGCAAAATATTCTAAAATCTCTAAGTAGGCCACAAATCATCAATTTGGGACCCCTACAAATGAATCCAACCTCTCAATTTATAGAAGTTCTTTACCCTACTATCTAGGAAATAACCCTACCCTAAATTAAGAACTGAAACTAGGAGTCGCAGTTAACTTGCAAGTTTCTGCCTTGACACTCCACTTAACAACTATGAAATGGGGACTGCATGAGCACTACGAAGACCCTGCTAGGTGAGCCACATTTTTGTAATCATGCAAAATTTCTCTCAAAATTGGAACTCGAGTAGGAGCCGCAATTAAAAATACAAGATTAAGGATTTATAAAAAAAGCTTTTCCATCTTTAGCAATTGTGTGCTTATCCTTTATTTCTTGATAAAAGCTCTATAATTATCAACTATACATGCAACTGCTTGAACCGGAGGATCAGCTACATGCTTAACTCTAAATTTATACTTCTTCAAAACTTCATCCGCATGCATTCTCCCCTCCTCTAACTCCTTCACCCTATCTGCCACCTCCTGACACTGAGTAATCAGATATGTGTACATGTCCATAAGGGTGACATCAAACTGGGCCGCGGGTCCTAGGTGTTGTGCCTCATATCATCCCATTGATTCAAAACTTGTTGCTGGTCCATTATTCCTGTATCAGCTAAACTGAGGCCAAAAGGTCCTAGCATATTCTTTACAAAATTCTCGTATGACAAAATTTCCCTCAGGAGAGGAACCCAAATCTCGGTCATATCCTTGATATACTACTGAAACATTTCAATCTTCAACTCCAAGATGTATACATAAGATTGTAAGTTTTTATAGTTGTCACCCCCTAAGAGGTCTTCCTTTATCGCCGTCTCTTCCCCTAGTTGTAATATCTTTTTTAAAACTTGGAACTGTTTATTGAAAATGTTTGACTTGTGTTCCCATTGCATGGAACAGGAAGCCAAAGCTCCACCTGCCTGTACCGTCTTACGATATATCTCCACCGTATTTTGCAAGAATAATCTAATCTTAGCTGCATTCACCTGGGTTCAAGATTTGGTGACAACAGCCACTCACCTCACCTCCACTAGTGCCTTTACTTCTCCCTCTGGCAGCGATGAGGTTGAAGGTAGGTCATCAGCTCTATAGGAGTCTAGAGGTTTGCTCATTTCAATCAAGAGTTGCTTGTATGCCCTAGTTGCACTTTGAGCTCCATATTTGAAGTATGTTCCTTTTCTACACGCCCCCTAACAACACTTGTGGCTAGCTCCAAAGTATCTATCTCTCCCCACTTGGTTTATCTACCCAAATTTACCTGGGAGTCTGTTTTTGATAAATGATGAACATTTTTTAGCTTCTTAACCTTCGGTGGCTCCTTAGTGATTACTTGTTGTAAAGTGACCTTGGGAAGCTTTGCTTTTCTCTTTTCCTTCTCAAAAGTAAACTCAAGCCATTGTGGTATATTTTCATCTTTGTCACCTTGATGTGATACTATGTCTACAGCTATAACATGGACATCTGCCTGCTCCTCTGCTTCGTCTTATACTTTTGTTTCTATCTGCCCAGGATCTCGAGGTGAGGTAATCTACCAAGATAGATTAATTTGGAGAGCTTGTTGCTTATGTAAATCTCCTAATTTGCCACTAACCTCCTCATTAAATGTCATTTCTTCCTCACCTACCTCTATTTCCCCTTGCTTGGTTGCTATATCCTTAGGAAGGTCCTCTTGATCTTGAGGGGTTAGAATCAGGCTTTCATTCAATATGTCTTCTGCCTCATCCCCTTCCTGCTCGCCTTCCAGCGGATGTTGTTGCTCAAGATCTTCTTCCTCCTGATCTGAATCAGACTCGATGTTTCTAACTTTTATTCCTTCAGTGGTAGACCTAAAGCCTTGCACTCCGGACTGCCTTGCGAGTATACTGACTAGTGGTGGTACAAGGGCACTGGTGCCTAGAGCCTGTGTGGCATCTATTGAAGGTGGCTGAGTGGGTATCTCCTCACTAATTTCTATATTTTCTTCTTTCTCTTGGGTACCCTCTCCTTCAATGTTCCCTATAGTCATCCTCGGTGGGAGAACTTTTGCAAGTGGTACCACTCCCAATCCATCAGTCACTCCCAGGTCTGCTGCCTTCTTTAATAATTCAGACTCCCTCATCTTTTCTTGGAGTTTCTTGAGTAAGTACTCAATACTTTCTTGAGGTTTGTCTTCTTCACCTAGATCGGTGGACGTATTTTGCCTCGAGGCTGACCTTGTCTTCTGAGTGTACTCCTTATGGCCCCTTGATTGAGGTACCCCTGAAGTGGATTCCTTCTATTTCACCTTTGAGATGTTGGCCCTTACCCTCTGGCGTAACCATTGCTTGGTCTTGTTGATGACCACTTGGGAGACCTTTTCCATATTTGTGTCTTTACTTGTAGACAACTTTATTGGGGAGAGGGGCCTTTTATCTATCCCTGATTCCCTATAAGCTGGATCAAGTAAGTCCCCATCATCCCTAAGGTCTTTAGGGAGGTTAGTGTCAATTCTGAAATCTCTTACCTGTGGCACATATAACTTGTTATAGCTCAACCTCGAAACTGTCTTGCAAGTTGGCCCAAAAGTCCTCCAAGCTAGGCATGTGCCCCTTATATGCCTTAAGCATAGCTTGTTTAAGTTTCCCGTAGGGATCATAAAACTTCCTAGCATGATTATATTCATTCAAGTTCAAATCTTGAAGATCTTGTTCTGCTAATTTTGCTACTTATATTTTGGAACATGCAAAGTATCCAATAGATACTGAGAAATCGAAACATGCTTTGTGTTTTGATGACAACAATGACTGGAGGCCCACAAGCTGCCTTACATACTCTAGCAAAATTATCCTATCATTGCAGTATCAGAGTAGCAGTATTGGATTTCCTATAAATCCACTAACCCTGATGTAAGTAGAGCATGGGTTTTCGATAAACCAACATGCCCACTCTCGGATGATAGCCATAGCCTCCAGGCTAATCCGATATCATGTATCTCATGTCAATTTGATTATTATTGGGAAAACAAAGGTATCATTAACTCTTTTAAAATGAGTCTTTGCATTGGCTAGAGTGAGTTGAGCATAATACTCCCATATCTTCTTTTGTCCTTCCTCCTCTCCCAATTGACCTTCTACTTGTAGCCCTGGAAACTTTCCAACTCTAGCAGCTACCCAGATGACATATGAAGTGAAAAAGAACTTTTGGGTATGTTGAACTTCTTTCATCTGCTTACAGATATTGTCAGAGAGGATCTGCTGCCAATCAAAGTATTGTTTCCCTATTAAAATAGTGCTCATAAATTGGAACATCTAGGGATGAAAATGCTTGCAATCCAGCTTGCCAAAGGCTCTGCTGAGCATAATGATTAAGTCTCTTTGAGGCTCTTTAAAATTCGCCCTCAAGATCTTCATTTCCTTGAGTCCTGTCTTTCTTTCTTCTTCTAACCAGTTTGTATTCATGTGCCTCTTACTAGCTGATATTTTGTCATTCCATGCCTTTAAGGCCTCTTCTTCGGTTAATAGAAATACCTCCTCCCTAGTTGGGATTCTAAAGATGAACCCAAGCATATCTGGAGACAAGTCTATGACTATTTTTCATTGGGCATCTATGCACTTTCTAGTTTTTGGGTTGTAAAATGGGGCAATGGTCATTATGAACTCTGGTGCCTGTAATGACTATGGGAAGACAATAGCTTCAACTAGGCTAGATCTCTTGATTCTCCTATGAAGGGCCTCCAGATTAGGTTTATCCAATTGAGCCTTGATATCCTCAATTTCTATATGGTCGATTTTAGTATCCGTGACCCATCTGACTTGATCCTCTAGCTTTGAAGCATAGACCTATCCTTGATAATGATATTTCATGGTGGCTGGGAGTATATCAATTTCTTTGCCTCTTTTGTTGGAGGATGAGTCCATCTAACTACTCGAACTTGCAAGCAGAACACAAATCCTCAGTCTTTGATAATAAGCATAAACGTTGATTTACTTTGGGACTTCGGGGTCACGAGCTAGGCACAAGTGAAGAAGGCTCGGAACTCTGAGGTTCTAGGGTTTATTTGGGTGCAAAAGGAACCTTGGAACTTCGGGGTTCTGAGATTAGGCTGAACTAAAGTCACCTGTAACTCTGAGGGTCCGGGGTTCTGGGCTTAGGCTGAACTAAAGCCACTCATAACTCCGGGGGTTTAGGGTTCTGAGATTAGGTTGAACTCAAGCCGCCCAGAACTTCGGGGTTCTGGGCTTAGGTTGAACCAACTACCCAAAACTTTGGGGTTCTGAGCTTAAAACTAGGGTACGCAAACAAGAAAACAAACAACAACCAAAAAAAAATGAGGAGAAAAACTAAACTAATCTATAAACACAAAAAAAGAGCAAGGAAAAATCACCAACCTGGTGAACCAAAATGCCCAAAATCACCAAGGAAAGCTCAAGAGTACAGGGGTTCGCGGCTTGGAGCTAGGGAAGAGGAGCTTTGAATGCACAAATTAACCTTAAAAATTCCTTCATCCCTATTTATAGCTCATCCCAAGCCCGTCCATATGAACGCTTTGAACATGACCTCAGGACTCTGGGGTCCCGAGGTTTTGAGCTCAACACAAGGAAAGGAACACCCCACCCCAGAACTCCAGGGGTCCAGGGTTTTGGGATTAAAAAGGAAGCCCCACCTCAGGACTCTGAGACTCCAAAGTTTCGAGGCAAAAGATGCAAAAACCTCAGGACTCTGGAACTTCAGAGTTCCGAGGTCAAAAACTGAAAAGAATTAAAAGGGACCTCGGGACTCCGAGAATCCAAAGTTCCGAGGTCAAAAACCAAAAAGAAAGCAAAGGGAAAAGAAAAGAAAACAAAGGGGACCAAAATTTCGATGCAAGGAGACTAATGGGGAAATAGATATGCAAGGCATAACAGGAAGTAGTAAGGATACATGGTTTACCCATGAGCGTTGTTTCAGATAGAGACTCAAAGTTCATGAGTCATTTTTGGAAGACACTTTGGCAAAAGATTGGCACCAACCTATCTTTTGGATCAACCTACCATCCACAAATAGATGGGCAGACTGAAGTGGTGAATAGGAGTTTGGGGAACTTATTGAGGTGCCTTACCAAAGAGTATGGTTAGACATGGGATCAAGTGCTTTCACAAGCCGAATATACATATAATGACACAATAAATAGGACCACTAGCAAGAGACCTTTTGAAGTGGTCTATGGTGTTCACCCAAGGAATATTTTGGAGTTGAGAGACTTAGGTAGTGCAACAACAAGAAGTGGATATGTAGAATACTTTTCTCAGTCAATGAAGGAAGTACATGAATCAGTCAAGCAAGCCTTGGTGGAGAACAGAAGCAAAATCAAGCAAAAAGTTGATGAAAGAAGGAAGAACCTACAATTCCAAGTAGGAGACATTGTCATGGTGCACCTAAACAAAGCAAGGCTATAGCAAGGGGTGCCTAAGAAGTTGCAAATGAGAAGGTTGGGTCCATGTGCCATTCTAGGAGAGTATGGAGAAATGCATACAAGGTGGACCTACCTAATGACATAGGATTGTCACTGGTTTTCAACATAGTAGACTTAGAGGTATCAGATGATGCCAACAACCTCCAAAGGACCAATCCAAGGTTCAGATTGCAGTCACTTAGAGGTATCAGATGATGCCAACAACCTCCAACTACCAGCAAAACCAAATCTAAAGGTTGAGAAGGTGTTGAGTTCAAGGATCGCCAAGAAGCCAAGGCATCAAACCTATTGGGAGCACCTAATCAAGTGGCAGGGTATGGATGATTTTGAAGCTACATGGGTGCTTGAGATAGAGTTTAAGAAGTTAGGCATAGATCATAATCTGATTCCCAAGGAGGTGACTTAGTTTTCTTTTGTTTGGGAGAATGGTGCAGGAACACCTAGGACTTAGGCTATTAGTCTTTTCTCAATTTTGTCTTGTAAAAACCTTAGCCAAGTCATATGCTCAATAAGAACTCTAGGAGGGTCCAAGATTGAGGGTGATGAGTAAATATAGGCCTAGATTAAGTTAGTTCTTCTTAGGTTTGCATTTTGTGCATAAGTAGTGGTTTGAGTAGGAAATTGACCTTCTTGGTGGTCAAAAGTGGTAAAAATTGGTATAAGCATTTGGGAGGGTTAAAATAGTCTTAGAAATTCTTGAAAAGTCATGAGTAATGACTTAGAATAGGTTTCATAGATTAGAAAAGCAAAAAGTGCAAAAAGTGCAAAGTTGCAAAAAGTTGTCATGACAACTTTTGAAAGTTGTCATGACAATTTGTGTCCTAAATTGCTTAGAGATGGATTTAGGGATATCCCAACACCCTAGAATTCCTCCAAACATGGGGAAGACTATAAAAACCTTCTCTTGCATGGTTACCAAGGTTGGAGTTTTGTTTTTGTAAGATCAACAATCTGAAACTACTCATTTTCGGACTGTTTGACACTATTTTTGGCTTATTTTGCTCATATTGTGAATACAAATGGATTGAATCCATTGATTTAGTAATTTATTGAGTTTATTTGGTGTGTTTCAGTTTCATTTAATTCATTTCAAGCTTTTTAGTTAGGTTGTGTTAGTGTTTTCATTGCTTAGTTTGCAAACAGCCAGTTTTGGCTTGTACATAGCAATTTTGTGTAAAATGGTTGCCCCATGAATTCCCTCCATGATACCATCATGGTCTATTGGGACATGGAAGGAAACCACTTGTAAATTGTACATATGCAGGGAAAAGTTCTGGAGATGAAGAATAACATGACTGTCACCTTGTTCTAGGTGAGTCCAAGAGCAACCCGGCTAGAGGAGATAGGGTGAATTTGGTGTGTAATATGCAGGGGTGAATGCAAAACCACATTCTAACCTTTTGGATGGTTCCATGAAGTTCATAGAGATTTCCTATGCAAAGGGAATCCTTGACAAGACCATTTGATGCTCATTTTCAAAACTTGACTAGTCACTGTCGGTTAGGAGGCCTAGAAACCCTTCAAAACCCTCATTTTTTGGGGTTAGGGCATTGTACGGTGAGTTAGGAAACCATAAACACCATAATAACTTGGATTTAGGTGATTTTTTGAAGAAAAACCAATATTTTTGTAGGGTCTTTTGGACCGTTTTCCCCTAAGCCTTAGAAAACCAGATTTTGGAGGCCTAATAGGGGCTCATTCCTTGTAGCCCTTTTCAAGGCAAACTGGTGAAATCGGTAAGAAAGCTAATGGTTGCAAACCTCAAATGGACCCAAATGGTATTAAAAACATGTTAGA
Source organism: Cryptomeria japonica (assembly GCF_030272615.1). Lineage (NCBI taxonomy): Eukaryota > Viridiplantae > Streptophyta > Pinopsida > Cupressales > Cupressaceae > Cryptomeria > Cryptomeria japonica. Next base: position 39,294,801 of record NC_081406.1, on the reverse strand, counting down.
AGATACCTCCACACCTTTTCAACAATTCACAACAATAGGAGGTAAAATTGAAAAATTGAGGTCAAGACAGCAAAGATGAGCAACTGGGAAACATCTTGAAATGGTAGGGTTCCTAGTTAAACACTTGATGCAAACACCTTGAGAATGACAAGAAGAAATCCCTAGAAGAGATTGAGAAGGAATTGGAGGTCTTAGAGCATAGATAGACCTAGAGAGTTGGTGGAATTGAGCAACACCAACTAGGTGGAGTGTGGGCAAGCTAGGTGAACCCCATCAGTTAAGCATGATGTTGATTGCATCAGTCCCTGAACCACTTGTAGAATCTTATATGGATTGATGAAGGAGTGGATGTATTTCATAGGGGGGGAATAAACATCATAGTGAGAGTAGAATTACATGTTTTACTTTCACTTTGGCATTGTTGTCAAAGGGGGAGAAGAATTATGTGATTGGGGAGAAGGATTATGTGTCTAATTAAGTGAACCAATGACAGGTTGAAGATAGACAAAGCAAGGTGAATATTTGGTAATGTAAACCAGGATTCCTATTCACCAATCTCACTTATCTCAACATCAATCAAAGGCATTGATATTTGTATTGCCATCAATACCAAATGGGGAGATTGTTGGCATTTTGAGTTTGCTGGTATTTTGCATCAAGATTGCATTAATGATATGTTGTCATTGATGCCAATTGAACCGGTATATGGTATTCATATTATTGTTGATATTGTTGTTTTTTAAATTGGCTAGTAACCGGTAAGAAGAGATTTGTGGAAGATGTTGTAAACCTGTATGTTAAGTTTGTGAGTTGAACCAGTGTAAAGGGTTAAACCTTTCCATGTAATGTAATTGGTAAGCCCTATCAGTTGTTAAACCCTAACCGACCAAGTTTGATGGTTTGTTATCTAATAAGTGATAATGATGGAGACACGTGTGATCATTTGATTAAGCAAATATTCAAATTGGTTTGGTGTGTTTGTTCTTGTCTAGGGAAGGAGAAAAGTGGATTGCATCTAATGCATAGAGTGTGATGAGTTACAAAGTCCAATAGAGCAGTGATCATGGAGCATTTGAAATTGTGAAGAGATTGTCATAATTTCTAACGGTCAAGATTGTATCGACTTGTTTGTAATCTCGATGATGAGAATTAGGTTTTTTCTGTGTTACTGACCTAATTGATTTCTATCTAAGGTTGATGAAGTTGTTTGTTAAGGTTGTTGGCAAGGTTGGTAGAAAACTTGTTGAGTGTATAGTTGCCAAACTGGTGAATGGATCTGCACTTTGAGTGAAGGCAGACTGAAGGTTATAGAAGGACTTGATCAAGAAAGAGTAGTGCTATTCGGACAGATCAACTAAACTGTTATTTTCAAACAATTACAGCATAAGTTAAATCCCTTAACTGGGTAAGCTCTAACAAACTTGGTTACTCATTAAATCCTCTAACAAGGTGGTCCATTAGTTTGGATTTTTAAATCCTCCATCGAGGTTACTCCTAACGGGTTATTGTGCTTCTGACAAGGCATATTTGTAAATCCCTTAACCTAGTGATTCCTAACCAGAATTAGTTCTTAACAGGACTTATTGTAAAGCTCTAACAGGGTTTGGCTCCTAACAAGGCGAACTTTGAAAGAGTTTGGATAGCTATCCTTGTGAGTCTCATCTCACCGTGGTTTTTACCTATTTTGTTTTTCCATGTATAAAAATTTGTGTCAAGTGGTGAATGCTTTTGTGGTTGTGATCTTATTTGTTGATTTGGTTAATCTCTGATAAGGCATGTTAAGTAGAAGCATTAAGAGATGAATATGTTGAGTTATGATTAAGCATTGTTGATATTCACAAGATTGAATTTGTTTACTGTTAAAGTTGTCATAACAGTTAAACTGGTTGATGTCAAGTATTCTTATGATTATTGATCTTGACTGAGATATGATTTCTTTGTTTGACTGAGTTTGAGTTTAGGAACTTTGTATCAGTTTTTCACTATACTTATTCACCCCACCCCCTCTCAATATTCTACCAGATACTTATTCTTTCATCATAACACCACCTTATTCTTTGGTGAAAGTTTGAGCAATTCTAATATGGATATCTAAATGGGTATCCTTTTTAGTTGATCGACCAAGTTATATTGAGTCTTGGGGATAGTTGTTTGTTTAGATGTGTTCCCTTTCAAGACATATTTTTGAGCCCTTGTTGTCACATTTACCAGTGCATGTTCTTGTTTATCTTTGATCTATATGACATTTACTTGATTGACGCATGCCGATATGTGATTTATAAATGTTTTCATATATGTGATTGATGTGGGCTCCTTTGTTGTTTTTTGACGTTGATGATCCTACCTTGTCGTAATTAGGAAGAGGATTTTTGAAAGCCTCATGATCACCATTGGTTTCATGACCATCGACCATTATGTCTCCCTTATCTATCATATATTGAACTAGGTTTTTCAACCTCATGCTATCATTTATTCTATGACCCTTGTTTCAATGATAATCACAATAATGCGAGTCATTCCACCATGGTGGTTTGGCTTGGGCTTAAAACTTGCTTATGACTGGCAATCGGATAATCTTGTTTTCCAATAGTTCTCAAAATGCAAATTTTAGGGTTTGTCCCAATGGTGTATATGTTCTTCGATGTGGGGGAGGTGGAGTGCTAGCGTTACCCCCTTGGTTATTGTTGTTCCCTTAATTGTTTTCGTTATTCCCTCAGAAGTTATTGTTTCCTTGGTTTGTATTACATTGATAACTGTTAGTACCTTGGTTGGCACTTCTTTGATCATTGTTGGATGGTGTGTTACCTGATAAAGTCAGCACTGGTTGCTTAGACTTTACATTATTGGCATCGACTACACCATCATTAACAACATTTTTATTTCTAGTCCAACATCTGGACTTGTCTAAGTTGTTGTTATTATATTGATTGCTATAGGTGTTATTGCTTGATGAACTAACATCTTCCTTAGAGAACTTTAAGGTCTCATTTTTTATCGAGGCTTCCCCTACTTGGATACCATTCTCTATCTATTTTTGTAAAAGTAGGTAGACACTTTAGTTTGAGTTGATAACTCATTTCATTGTTTAAATTGTCTATGAAGATTTCCATCTTTTCCTTATTAGGTACATCTTGTGGGTACCTTGAGACCATACATCTCCATCGTTGTAAGAATACCATGAACGTTTTATTTTTATTTTGCTTCGTATTGCATATGTCAAGCATGGCAACCTCAGGTTGGATATTGTAGGAGTATTATGTGATGAATTTATTGACCAACTCATCGAATGATTTGATGAGATGTGTGAGTTTTGACAACCACTCCATTGTTTGCCCTCCCAAACTTCTTGCGAATAGCCTCATCATATATGTATCGTTATGAGAAAAATCCAAGCTCATGGTACAGAATTGCCTGACGTGATCACGGGGATCACTCTTACCATTGTATTTGTCATACTTTCATATATCTGAATTTGGTGGGAAAGGTATCATTTTTAGCCTCCTATCAAAAGGGTAAGGACAAATATCCTCCAAAGAATACCTCATCGTAGACCCTTGTTGCATATCTTGCATTTTTCATTGGAGTGCTTGAAGTTGTTGCATAATGTTAGCTAATGGAACATTTCCTTCATTGGACCTTTGATGACGGGCATCCCCTTGCTCACTAACATTGTCATAATTATGGGTATCAACTCACTTGCGGGTGTTCTCTTGATCATGTGTGTCCTCTCCTCTCAAATGCTCTTGATTCTGAGTATTATATGTGTAGGTCCTTGACCTTGTTCTTGGGATTCTTTCATTCCTTGAATTTTGTATGTCAAAATCCTCAGGAATCCTGACTCATTTGTTATTTAACATGAGGAGGTACTTTTGTTTGTCCGCTTCTATAAGCCTTTCCATGAGCTTTTGGAAGGCAGTGCTTTGTTGGCATTGTTGGATGAGTTCCTCGGTGATGTCCTCTTCTTTCATATTAGTATATTCATCAAAGGGTTAGATTCCCTACAACTCATGCTAGATTATGGTTGTGGATCCAATTCTTTGCCTTTTCAAGATCGAGTGCTATCGTGCATCAATATATTTCTATAGTAGTGAATTCCTCCTCTTATAATGGGATTCTTGATGGAGTTGGTGGCTTGGGTTGAGCCTCATTGTAAGTGATGCAATTTCTTGGAAATAAGGCAGGATTGATCTTTCCCCCGTTGTTAAGGCATTGATTGAATGCTTCTTTCTGAATGTAACCCCTACTTCTCAAAGGTTCTTTGTCAAACTCGTTATATTTTCCTTGAAGGTACAATCACATATGACACAAGAAAATGTGATGTGATGCAAAGACTTGACGGTTATTGTAGAGAAACTTTCTCCTCTTGATAAGTGCCCAAGGACTAGGTTGTCTCTTCTTCAACGTAGTCTTTTGATGAAGACTTCTTCTTCTCAAAATATGGGGAGTGGTCATACAATGATCTAAGAGTGTTGATCTTGATGGTTGATATGGATACTTCATTTCAAATACTCAAGCTTAAAAAGTCTAATAGAGGGTTTGTTTGATAGGCCCCTATGACAAAGTGCGTCAAATGATATGAATAAAGTCTCCCGATATGGAAACTTGATTTGACTAACTTGAATACCTAGCTAGGTATTGTTTGTTGAGATAGTTGGATGATGAACTCTTGATCACTTGGTTTTGATACTCCTCTAAATTGGTTGGATAAAAATCTTGCCTAAAGATAGTTGAAATGTTGATAACCACCTCCAAAGGTGCTTGGTTGAATTTGAAAATTTCTTTCACTTTGTTTTGAACTGATTTTTGAGCTTGATTGTTGGATTTTTTTTGCAAGATATTTTAGCATTTATGACAAAAATACATAGCACACAGGAAGACTATCATCATCCTAATGCTAAACATTCAGTGTATGTTCTTTTGAGGATGTGTTCAAATCCTCAATTTTTTCACTAGTTTGGATACAAATAAGACACACCAAGTAGACTCTTTATTCAAAGGTCGTTGACAATATCATAGCCCACTGGTCTTGATACTCTGTCAGCTCAAACAACCTTGTCACCCCCAGAGGGCACCCATTTTTTTGTCTTTTTTCTAGAAATTAACCCAAAGTGAATTGCTTCACAATTGGGTAGTTATCTTGGGAGATATATGGTGAGTAATATTGGGGATGGATTCTTCCCCACCCTTGCACTATGATATTGCCAATGTATGGCAACTGACTCAGCTCAAAGTTTCTACTTCTATGGTTCGTGATAAGGAATTCATTCAACATAGCAAATGATAAACTCAATTAAGAGGCTTCCCATCCTTTAGAACAAATGATTTTTGCATCACAAGGATACTAGGGGAAGGCTATCAAATACACGCTTCCATTGGAGGGGATTTTCATCAGCCTCCACATTTGATTATAGTGGGTTGGGAAACTTGGCGGTAAAGTCATTGACCACTTGGGTCATTCCCTTCTCACTAGCCCCCTCAAGACTTCGGGAAGATAGACCCTCTAAAGGATTTAATTTTTTTGAAAGTAAAGAAAGCATGAAAAAGAGTGGGTTTGGCTTTTTGGCCACCCAATTAAGGGGAGAGCATATACCTACCACTTTCAAGACACGAAATACAAGTGTTCTTTTTACCCTTTCATAACAATGTGAACTATCCTCTATTTGGAGATGTTGCTCCAACAAGCATGGCGTTTATTTTAGTCCCTCATAGAAATTTGTTTTCTAACTAGGAATGGAAATCCTGGTCAATGAAATGAAAGTGCGTTGCTTGAAAGTAAATCACTTTGTAAGAAATGGACAAGTTGATTGTTCTTTTTAATCTTGCAAGAAAATGTGGATTGTTCTTTTTACATTTTGCAAGAAAATTGAAAATTTGTTTGTTCTTTTTAAGCACCAAAATGAAGTTTTTTCCCCTAATCTTGCAAGAAAGCAAAGTGTTTTATTTGTTGGTCTTTTTACCTTGCAATGAGATTCTTTTTAAGACCAAAAGAAAATGTAGTTGATTTTAAGCCCAAAAGAAAGATGAGGTTCTTTTTAATCCAAAGGTAAAATGAGTTCTTTCTATCCAACTTTAAAAAGCTAGAAAGAAATCACAAATCCTAATTCTAACTCCTCCAACCTGCAAGAAACTGTTAAAACCTGCAAGGAAAGAAGCTAGTGAAAAATCAAAACCTTTTGTGGGCTTACACAAGCCTAAATTCAAAATTTGGTTACAAATTTTCCATGTTGTCTCATATGCACGAAAAACATAGATCAAATGTACTAAAAGACATATCAAATGCCCTATAGAATCTAGCATATACGCTAAAAGAACTACCAGATGCATGACAAAATTTATCAAATGCACTGAAAGAAGTTACATATGCGCTAAAATATCTGTTGTATGCACCACATAATTGGTCATATGCACTGAAACAAAGGTTAAATGTGCTAAAATTATTGTTATATGCCCTGGAAAAACTGTCAAATGTGCTAAACTATGGTTTGGGTGTGAACCTGCAGAAAAAATGAGAAATTTTGAGATTTCAGGGATCTAGCCCCACGGTGGGCACCAATTAATGTATGCCAGAAATGTGGTATCAACCTGCAAGAGGGGAAAACATCTCAAACATACACATGAAACATTGCATTAGAGTTAGAAATCACAAAACAAGTTAGTGAACCAAAAACTCTCAAAATCGTTACATGCTCCTCTATCCCTAAAGATCTTCAAAATTCAAGGTGGCCCTCACTTGGAAGAGCACTTTATCTCTTATATGACAACCTAGAGAACAAGATTTAAATGATGATTCTTAGATCAAAATGAATGCAACTAAGATCCTAGTGAATGGTGAGATGATGGATGAAAACTAAGGATGCAAGATGCAAAACTAGATATGATCAAGATGATGAAAATAAGATGAAGTTGTGTTAATTCCAAACCGAAGATTAAGATGAACTAAATAAGCTATATGAAGATGAAAACTAAGTAATTGATAAGAAATTAAGCTAACTAAAATGACCTAAAGCATGGTGCAAATGATAAGTGCTATAATGTTAATGCTTGAAGACTTGGACGCTTGAAGGTGACCAATGAGCTCCTTTGATAACCTACAAAAGACTATAATTTTGATGCACAAGATTGGGGATTGGATTGAAGAAATGAGCTCTTTTTATAGGCAAAATAGAGAAATGGATGGTTGAGATTGAGTAATCTCAACAAGGGCTAGGATTGAAAGTTATCAATCCATGGCAGAGATACAATCTAATCCCAAGTTGACAAATGTCATCTTGAGAGGGCTTGAGAGGATGCCTACAAACATTAAAATGATGGTGACTGTCACAACATAAATAACCGCACAAAAACGGAATGGACGAGAGAGTTTTCAACAGAACATTTAATAATAGGTGGGCCCCACCTTGGTGTGCAAAAGATAAGTAAGAGATAGACAATGGTGTTTTTTTTTTGTTTATAGCTATTGTTATGCTTCTCCATAATAATGATGTACGTTGTGGATATGTTAGACTCGCAAGGGTTAAAAAGTACACATTTTAAAGTATCGTGTAATATTTGTTTAAAGATGCCCAATAACTATGCACTTAAAATTGTTAATACTCATGCACAAGTGTCCCAATAGTCATTTGCTATGTGTACCAATAAAGGTCCACAATTGGTCCAATTATTAATGGCTTTTTAGTATTTTTTTTGCTCCAATAATCGTTCGCTATGTGTACCAATAATGGGCTTCTAGTTTTTTTTGCCCAATAGTCGTTCGCTATGTGTACACATAAAGGTGCACAAATGGTCCAATTATTAATGGGCTTTTAGTAGTTTTTTTATCCCAATAGTCATTCGCTATGTGTACCAATAAAAGTGCACAAATGGTACAATTTTTAATGAGCTTTTAGTATTTTTTTTGGTTTCTTTTAAGTTAGTAATTGAGAGATTGGGTGTGCAAGGAATAAACATTTGTTGAAAAATGGATGGTAGCTAGCGCTCTTCCCCTATTAGTATAGATATATCTTAATTTTGATCTATATAAAGTGTGTCATGTTTAATTTTTTTAATAAGTAAATTTAATGTTTATTTTTTGAGTAGAGAATTGTTAAAATTGTTCGCTATAAGACTTATTTTGTAACTTGTTAATGTTTTTCTTGTTTTGTTGAGAAGCTAATTTTATAAATTATGCTTAATTACATAATTTTAAACATGATTTAATATAATAAGAATAAACATAATATAATATAACAAGAAAAAGTAAATTTCGATTAATAATTGACATATACATTTTAAATATAATGTAAATAATATATATCTTTATTATTATTTTGTAATTAATATTATATTATTTTTTATATGTATCATTATTATTTTTATTATTATATTACATTGTCTTATATTATCATTTTTATTATTATTCTCTTATTATACGATTATATTTATATATTATTATAATAAAAATAATATTATATTGTAATTAATTTTATATTATTATTATATTATCTTATATTCTTATTATAATATTATAATTATTATTTTTAATATTTTTCTATATTAAACTATATTATTAAAATTTAAAATATTATAATTAATATCACATTATTATTATATTATCTAATTACAATATATGCATTCTTTTGATAGTAAACCTTTTACAAAGAAGTTAAAATCCATCATTATCTATTATCACTTTATATATACTAAATGGTTACTAAATTTGGTTTATATTAGGTGAAATGTTTTTTTCCTTATGTAACCATTCAAAATCCACACACTAATATAATCATAAATATTTCATGTTACATAGCTTGTGAGACCAACTTTTTTTGTCATGACCACATTTATTTTATGAGACTTGTTGTATTTATAAAGCTAGTAGATAGGATACTTTACTATGTTGACGTTTAATATTTTGTTTTGAGTAGAAATTTATTTATTTATTTTCATTGGTGAAATGCAAGGATATTTAGTCTAGCCTACTCTAGGTGAGACCACAAATGAGGGACCTCAACCCTGACATTAACACACTTCCTCCTTGTCCTCCTCCTCCTCCTATATGTCCTGCACATCCTCCTCTATGTCCTCCTCTTCCTCCTCCTCTTCTTCTTCCTCTTCTTCTTCTTCTACCTCCTCTCTTCATCCTCCATGGGATTTGAACCTTCATGGTAGTATGATGTAGGAGAAACAAAACCTCCATCGAAGACTAAGATTCTAGAAGATGAAACTTCCAACAAATAAATTCTTTCCTAATTGGCATTTGGTAAATATATAAGATTTAATCCTAGTTAGTTATGATTAAGATTGTTTCAAATTTCATGGATCTGGAAGTCTCATTCTTCCATATAAATATTGTATGCTTGCAAGCTTGTAGGGGCAAAAATGAATATTTAATTTGGTTCTAGTTGTCTATGTGAGTTGAGAGTTGATTTAGTTTTGTTTTTTTCACTCTTCCTGTTGTGCATCATGTTTGGTATCAAAGCCAGATCATTTTTGTACTTATTCTTTAGTGATTATGAGCTGATTTTTGTTTATTAGAGTAACACATGAGCAACAATCTTAGCATGAACTATAGACAATCAGAGAAGTAGTATACATCTCCATACATTTTGGCGCCGAAATGCAGAATAGAGGAGTGAACATCAAGTTTTGGCATCATGATTGCATGTATCATTGTCTGAAAGACAATTTGTATAGTTAAGAGGTAGATTTAAGTGAAAATATTCCTTGGTCAAAGGAGGCCCCCAAGAATAAGATAGAGGTGAAAGTATTTTTGAAGAATATTAGTTGCATATTCAACTAGTTTGACATCTCTATTGGCACGCAACTACATACTTCATGGCATCAAAAATAGCCTCCAAAGGTTGGAACCACTTGGGACAACGTACGGGTAGAGGAGATTTAGATGTGGTGCTAACACAATATGCAGGAATTCAAAAGACCTTCCAAAAGAAGTAGAATTTGAAGGAGGTATAAATCTTATTTATTGTGTTAGTCGATTATGGATCATTGAATTTCATAAATAAGTTTGAGATCTGAGTATCTTTGAGATATGAATTCTTGTCAAAAAAAAATTTATTTGATTGAAATTTGACACTATAGTTTTGATTCAAGAAAGATATTTTAGGCATTTTATATAAAACAAAGATGGTCTCTAGCCAAATTGTATGACAAGAAGATTATTTTTCAATCCTATTCCATTATTGGCATCTAAGAATGAAACAGCCCCTATAAGTGTGAGAGAATTTTTTTGCCAAGAAATGGCATTTAGAGTCCGTGGAAGAGAATAAGGTCGAGGAAGACCAACTACAAATGCAAAGATTCTAGAAGAGCTGGGGAACATTCAAGCACAGTTTTAGGCTATGGAACTTGCACAAAGAAGAGAAGTTGACATAGGATATGCCAATGAAAAAGATGAATAACCTCAAGAAGAAGAGGCAAAGCTTGAGGTTGGAGGAGTTGAAACAAGAATCTTTAAAGAAATTTTGGGAGCGAGTTCCAAACCAAAGTTGGAGGTACCTATGTATGAAGGTAGCTTGAATGTTGATGAGATGATTGACTGGAAGTGCAATGAATAAATATTGAGTATGAAAATGTTGATGATGACAAGAAAGTGAATTTTGTAGTAACCAAACTGAAGGGTCATGCATCCTTCTAGTGGGATGGAGTACACGATGAAAGAAGACAAAAAGACAAGCCTAAGATCAACAGTTGAGACATGATGGTGGCTAAGCTAAAAGATAAATTCTTCCCCAGACATTACCAACTTAATCTTTTTAAGAAATTGCAAAATATTAAATAAAAAGAAATGTCAATTAAAGATTATATAGAGGAATTTTATAGGTTGATGATTAAAGCTGGTCACATTGAAGATGATCCTTAGAAAGTGGCTCAATATCAATGGATTGAGATACAATATTCAAGATTAAATCAACCTTTTGTGTCCAATAACAATGGAACAAGAATATATGTATGCTCTCAAATCAGGGGAGGAGTTTTGTTCAAGTCTTGATGATAATTCAATCTCTCCCAAATCTAAAGTTTGTGAATAACATAATGAATTAAGAAAAGCAACTATGTTTTCATTTGAACCCTTTGAGATAACTCATTTCAATTATCATGAGGTTGTGGAAGAAGAAGTAGTGAATAAAGGTGGAACTGACAAGAAGAGTTCAAATTTGGTACTTTCAAGGGGATGACCAATAAGACATCTAGCTTGGTTGGAAGCCAAAAAGTGATAAAAGATCATGCTTGTACCCAAGCATGAAGATAAATTTGACAATGGAGCCAAATATACACTTGCAGTTGAGAAAGATCAATCTAGATTCATTGATCCACTCTTGAACAACATCATGTATGATCAATTTGAGGAGGAAAGTGAAATAATTCATTTCTTTTAGGGAGCGGTGCATCAAGTGTCATGGTACAAATGTTTTTGCTTCATCTTTATGTGGTTGCCTTTGATCATGTAAAACATTCCATCTTGTTGAAGAACGGTGCATACTTTGGAGTACTACTTAATGGTTTCATTTGAAGAATTTTCCATTGTTGGCTAATTTAGGTTATTTTAGTTTCCCTTTCTAATAAGTGTAGTTGCATAATGTTGAGTCTTAGTTTCCTTCAAGTGCTAAAGCACATTATTTTAGTCAGTTGCATTGTACTTTTTGTCTTTAGTATCTTTTGTTGCTCGACTTAGTAGTCCAATGGATGGATAAAGGCACTTAGAGTTATGGCTTCTACTCCCTTTAATCATTTCAGAGAATGATCAAAGGAAGTTCCCTAGTTAGAGCCAATCGTTATCCTCGATTTTAGCTTACTCTAATTGTGGTATAAACCCTACAAAATTTGTCTATTTTTGTAGCCCACGTTCTCTAAGCATGCATACCGAGGTGATTGTCAAACCCCCTCCTGAGTAGTCAGGTTCATTGAGAAATTATCTCGTTTGGACCCCTAAATTTGTCTGTTGAAAAATTAGCAAGTTAGTTTTTCAACTGTTAGTTTTTATAATTTTATGTGTTTCGGGTTGTAAAATTTGAAATGAAATTTATCTCTTTGTCATTGTGTATTTCACATTTTAAAATTTGAACTGCACTTTTTCATCATTTGCACATGCATTTCAAGTTTTAAAACCCAAAATGTACATCTTTGATTGTCTTTGGTTACCACCCACTTACCACCTCAAACCAACAATGTGTTGGGAGAGTTTCAAACCCTGGCCAATGCCTTTTGATTAGCCACCTTATATCTGATGAATACTAAGAGGGGGGGTGAATTAGTATACCAAAAAATACTGAACTCAAACACTTTATCAGTCTAGCAGTAAACTGGTATAACAGTTTAACTAACAAACCGGTTAACACAAATGCAAACCAAACAGTAAGTAAGGCATTCACCCATAGAAGCACAATCACCATAACACAAGATATTTTGACATGGAAACCTAAATGGTAAAAACCATGGTGAGATGAAACTCACAAGTAACTATCTGCAGAATAGTAACGAGACCGGTTAAGGTCATACAATGTTCTTTACCAGAACAGATCCTGTTAGGAATCTCAATCTCTATTAGGAGATAAGTCTAATTAAAGACTACCTTGTGAGAGGATTTTAGATCCATAGATGTGAATCACCTTGTTGGAGTATTTACAAAGGCTTTTCTGGGCCTACCCGGTTAAGGGTTTCTAACTTGTCAAAGATGTGAATAATCAACAAGTGAATGATCTAGCAAATAGCACAGTCTACTTGGTTAGATCCATGATAGCTCATTGCTAATGCATTTCAGCATTACTTCAGTCTTCTGTAAATCCACACTCTATTATAGCACACAAACTTGATCTTCTCTATTAAGATCGCACATACAAGAACTCACCAATCACCAAAAACCCTAACAGCTACACACACATCCTAAAACCCTAGACATGATGTCCTTAAAAGGAATCTGATTTCATGTCAATCCAATAGGATTATATTGCAAGTTCCTAGGTTCATTGTATCTAGACACATTTGGTAACACAACACAAAATCACCGTCAAAGTGTTGGTGGATGGTAACTCATCACAAAAATATATTGGTTGGTAACTCATCATAGAGTATTACCGGTTTATACAACTTTATCGATTACCGGTTGGTAACTCAGAGTAATACCGGTTTAACTATTAAACAAATTACTGGTTGACAAAAATTAAGACTGGGAAAATGATAACTACCGCTTCTAGTTCCTTTGCTCCATTCCACTTGAGGTCCTCATGCCACTTGAGATCGATAAACACTTTCTGCAAGACACCGATAGTCTAAAGACTATAACATAATACCGGTTTGAAACAAATATCGGTTGAGCATAACTCATACATACAAAAAGTGATCTCATAGCAAGTGTGTGTCCATCAATGACAATCACAACATAATCATCAAAAAAGCCAACAATATCACCTTACATTGCTAACCATTGAACCCAATGTCAATCGGGCTTTAAAACCTAATCGACAAACCTTGATCTCTGCATTCACAGTGCACATTAGGTTTTAAAACCTAATTAGCATGAATTCATGAGTCCCACACACTTATAAATCAAGTTTTGAAACCCGATTTACATTACTTTGCATCACACCATGTCATATGCACCTTTGCATCATCCATATGCACCTTAGATTTCAAAACATGACGTGCAACCTTTTTCACTGTGACCCTTCAAAAGTGTAAATTGGGTTTTGAACCACAATTTGCATTTTTGATACAATATGCAAAATTTGCCTCTCTGAGAAATGCTCAAACTCAATGTTGCAATTTTGTTCTAGATGACTTTGAAGAACCGAGCACCTTGCAAAGAAGGATGATGATAATGAAGACGTGTCTCTAGATACTTAGTTTATTTTTATATTGTCAATTATGCATTATGTAATTTGTTTATGACATTTTACATGTAATTTGTAAAATTGTGATTACATGTAGCAACAACACAAGTCAAATTCAAATAGCACTCTATTGTTCAATAAGTCAAAGTTAGTTGCAAATTTTCCTCTTCTTACTCATAAGCTCTCCTCTATAAATATGAGGGGCTTGTTTGCAAATAGGATCTTTAGCTTATGCACTAAAACTCTACCACTTCAAAGAGCATTTTAAGAATTTGTGTTTAATTTGTTCTTCTCATTGCATTATATTATATTGACTAAATTGTGTATTGTAGAAAGGCAGTTTGTTTAAAGGTAATCAAATATGATTTTGTAGACTTTGTGCCACATCATTATATTTCAGTTTCTTGATATCTACAATTTGATAATAGTTTGGAGACTTTGTGTTGTACTCTATTATCTACTTAGAGTAGTTTGAATTGTCGTGTAAGTGAGAGACTTTGAGCTACTCATATATCATAAATTTGGTATTGTGATCAACTTGGAGAAGCAATGGAAGAGTTTTGGCTTATGTAATTTTCTTTATTATTTAAGAATCTCTGGTACATTCTTAGTTACTCTTTTGTACATAACTTGATTATTTATCGACTATAATTACTTTAGTGAATATCTTGTGGAATCATATATTATGTAATGGTCACAAGTTTGTGATCAAGGTGATTTTGTAAGAAAAAGAACATCTATTTTGAAAGAAGAGCATATGATGAATGTGGAATGGTAAAAAATTAGGGTTAGGATTAAATTAATATAATAAAAGCACTTAATTAACTAATTAAAAATTACATTAGGGAGGAGAGGAATCTAATAGATCTAGCCTTGATAGATTAAGATTTTGATCAAATTCCAGCCTCCTTGGATAGGGGTTTTCTCCTCCTTAAGTTGAATTGAATGGGATTGTTGAAGATTAGGGAAAAATTGGTGATTATTGAAGAGATCAGGCAAAAACAATGAGCTACAGGTGTCGTATGGAGACACCAACCTGGATATGGGCAAAATAAGATGTCACAAATTTATTCCTAGAAGTTTGGCCTCATTTTTCGAGACCAGGAAGTATCAATTCACCATGATCATATAAATTTATCCTTTTTGAAAGGTGAACTTATTTGTCTCTATGAATTAAGTCGATCCTCCCAAATGCAACTCTGTACCTATTTCCTACACATAGAAAGAAGGGGGAAATTGTTGAGAATAGGGGTTTTCCTAAGTCAAACACTGATTTAGGAATTAACCTTGAATGAAATAATGCAAATTTTGAAATAAATGTTGAATAGATATACCTCAAATCTGCAATTGTTAACGATGATTCTTTTCTCTTTTAATGATATCACATATGTTGTATGAAATGGCATGACAAACACAAAAACCTAATCACACACATGTGCTTGCATAAGCTTGGTGCAATTTTGCTCCACAATGGTTGAATGAGGAATATGTAACCTTGAAGATCTCTGAAAATGCTTGATGATGGATGCTTCATAGATGCACAAATATTAAGGAAGGAGCCTTAGATTTAAAATGAATTGATTAATGTCTTTATATAGAGGCTTCTAGGTAAATTACCGATTAGGCCAACCTCCAATAGCCATGCAAATCCACGAGGATCAAATCTTACAGATGAGATATATCCCCCACCCTATTTTAAATTGGGGTCAGATTGAGTAGGACCTTGGTGTTTTGGGGTGCCATAGTCTAGACCAGGGCACTCCACACACTATTCCCATCACAATCAGGACCAAAACAATGCTAAAATGGGGTGGGTATCCCATGGCAGAACCCACAAAAATTTGTTCATGGCATCAAAGCTAGAGAATAGGCACAAATATACCTAGAAAGGAGATGAGGATAGGACATGCTAAAGTAGAGGCACAAACATGAGGTGTAAATTGGATTGGTGACAATTTATGATGCTACAAAATGTAACACCCCTGAGAAAATATTAGTGTAAATATATTTAGTTTATATATTACTTGTAATAGTTAGCAATAAGAATGCAACCTCCCCTTTGTGAGGAGAGATATTATCTCATCATAATTATGATTAAATCCATCATTTTGTAATCAGTTACCTGATTGAAAAATATTCGCCCAATAGTTTTTTAGCAACCCTGCTCAGGAAACAAACACACATCCAAGCACTTTATGCTCTTGGTTGAAGTTTTCCCAGTGTCTTATTTGTTGGTATTTTCTTTCAAGTGTTGATCTACATTTCTTTTTGAATCTTCTACACTGGCCAAACCGTGCTACATGTGTGGAAGAAGAAGTCAAGGAATTCTTGATCCTACATTTGAGTTATTTCAAAAGCATAAGGGTATGTGCACAAACATGGTGGTCAAAAAAGTGGACACCACCCAAAAAAAACATGAAAAAACAAGCAGTGTGTGTGTGGTTATAAAATTTGAAATCACCCCATACACGCTTACGTCCGTTATTCCTGAGCCTAAAAAAGGTAACCCGTACGTGGTGCTTTTAGGAAAGTGAGCACGTATGTGCTCATAAGCCCTAAAGAACTGCGTACGTAGTCCCTGTCAAAAAAAGTTTTAAAAAAAAAAGTGGGTCTTATTTTCCTGTGACCACCGCATTTTTTTCCCCATTTCCTCCACAAAACCGTGAATGAGGTGCCTCATTTCTCCTCTAGACGCTATTGATCAAGGTTGTTTTTTCTTAATTTTTGTCTTTCTTTCCCTTTTATTCAATTTGTTTTATGTTTTGAATTTAATTTCATTAGTTTTGATTTGGTTTTTTTATTTTTTGTTTCAAAAACCAGATTCTGATAATCCACAACAAGAACAACAAAATGCACCTCCTGATAACCCCCAATTCCTCCTTTTGACCGCACACCTAAAACACAGGAGCAATTGATTAATCAGTTAGGGAAAAATATGTCTAAAATAAATAGACTGATTAATAAATTGAAAGCATCTGAACTTGAGCATCTTAAATCCCTCACCACTAGCCTAGAAACATTAGCTAGTTGTGCCACAACCGTTTCCACACAAATTACAAAATGGGGAAACTTTAGGGATAGGTGTCATCTATCTATGCTGATGGGTTATCATACGAGGGAATAAAAAACAACAAATATGTGCCCTTTTTATTGATCTTAAAACTGGTGAGTCGTTACCTCTTAATGCAAAGAGGTTTCTCATACCTTGGTGTACCAATGTGTAGATGAAGAATCTTTTTTGGCAGAGGTGGTGGATGGTCTTTGATGATTCACCTTGTAATAATTATGAGGTGCCATTGTATTTTTTGAGAAAAGTATACTATGAGTTTGTCCTCAATGTGCAGCCAAACTATTTTGACATGAGAGAGTTCCATGGTAGAGGTGATGGCTCTGCCCAAGATAGACTTGGAACCCGTAGGCGAGTAGCCCCAGAGAGTCGTCAGCCCCTAGCACCCAAACCCAAGGTGCATCAGGTTGTCCTAGTACAACTGAAAGATTCGATGGAGCTACAAACTCTATAGGCGGCCACAACATTGATTGGTGCCATCATCCAGCATGGGAAATCGTTAGCACACCCTATTGTAGGGATGATGAACCATTAGTTGCTCCATGTGGAGACAGAGAGCCCATTCAGCATATTTGTGTCAGTTGCTCGAGGATATGCTCAAGGACAGATGATGTGGTTGCTGCAGATGGATTCGCATCTCATTCATGCATGATTTGCGGGAGTAGATGTTAGGCCTGCATGGCTAAGGATTTAGAATTGACAGAGGAGTTGATGGACATGGTGTTTGCCCATCAGCGACAGACAAAGGTGTGTTGATTTGAATTCATAGAATTTTATTTATTAGTCACTTTAAATTTTTAATTACATAAATGAATTTTCATTTATACATAAATTTAAATTGAGACAAATAATATGCATTTTAGGATGCAACAACGATATCCCATACTCCTCCTACAGTTACTACAGTTGCAACTTCGATGCCTGAGGAATTAAATTTTTTAACATGTTAAAATAGAATAGTACACTTTGAATCCAAAAAAAATATAAGATATTGTAGACACCTAAAATTAATATTTAATTAACTTAAGCCTATCAACATAATTAATTAATTTAATTGTGTTATCATCATTCCTCTCAGAATCAATTAAATCTAATTTAATGAATCCTGTCACTATTGTCCAATAATTAATTTATCAAATAAATTAATTATTCCCCTATTCTTCTAAAGTCCACTCCAATAATTATTTCCTCTAAACCCACTCGATTAATTAATTTTAATTAATTAACCTATTCATGTGATTCCTACAAATCATTTTTCCTAATCCCATTAGCCTAATTAATCCTTCTAGAATCTCTCATAATCATGCTTATCATTATCCCTCAATTTTTAATTCCCACTCATGTCACATCAACATTGAGTCTCTCAAAGAAATTCAAACTTCTTTGAATCCCTCAATGCATCCTTATTTTGGAATTTTTAATTCCTCATGTTTGAAATTCAAATTTCTCCCCCTTTTCCTAGGGAATTTTATATTCCTATTTATTTTCCCAAGGAACCCTTGATCCATGTCTTTTATCTCAAATCAATATCAACCCTTCATAATCAAATCAATCTTGGCCCTCCATTAGCATCCTCTAATCTATAAATTGGAGTCTCTTCTCCTCACAAATCAATTAGCATCATCTATGGCATTCTTATGCTACTCTTTCCTCCTCTCATCCTCTTCTAATCATCCCTCTATCATGTCCTCATAATCCTCCATTATCAAATCCTTCTATCCATCATCCAAATCCAATCCAATAATCCACTTACCTTATTGAGCATTTGGAGAGCATTCCACATCCATCAAGACGGAGCCCATCCAATCAAGTTGAAGAGAGGCGCTATATAACTTCACCGAAGGCTCAATCCAAGGGAGAGGTAAAATAGCAAAGGTATAAATGATCTTTTGATGTTTTAGTGTTTTCTTGATCATTTCATTGTGTTTTTGATCATTTGACCTCTCAATCCATTTTCCCCATCTTCATTCTGGCATGCCCGATGGGACCCACGTCCCTAAAATTTAATATTTTTTGATCTTTTTGTGATTTTTTATCGTAGGTACCGGAACAGCATGACCAGCTCGGGTACAGCACGAGCGACAAGACTATCAGCACGGGCGCATGTGCATTATCACGAGTGCTATGTTTTCAAATCTATTTTATCGCTCCCCTACAGGTCTGCACATCAGCATGAGCGCTTCGGGAACAACACGTCTGATCTCAGAATTTTGTTGCCTAATCTAACAATATTTTATGTTTCTCATTTTGTTGTTTATCTTACAGTTAACATCCAAAAACACCTAAAAATTAAAAAAAAGGAAAAAATTTGTTAGTTAGTTGCTTAATAAACATTTTTTTTTAGTAGTCCCAATTCAGCGTGAGCGACCTGCGAATAGCGTGGGCGCTCTACTAGTTCCCCGCCTAAATTTTAAATTTTGAATTTTTGAATACTGTTGACTGTAGTGACCTCATTCAACACATATGCTCAGGCTTCAGCGCAGGCGCATCTGTATCGATGCGACCATTTCTCAAAATCCCGCCCAGCTTTAAAAATTTAAAATTTTGAATTTTTGTCTAACCGCTAACTTGTTTCTGAGTTTCTGTGTTTTAGCGTGAGCGCAGCCGCTTCAACGCGATTGAATCAGAATAGCATGACAGTCAGGTATAAATCAGCAATTCTATTTTGTTTTATTTTATGCATTCTTTTTTTTTGCTTTCGGTCCAATTTAGCGCATACACAAGCGTTTCAACGCTTATGTAGGTGCTTCAGCGTGGTTGACCATAGATCAGCGCATGCACTATTTTTGTAGGCTCGTGGCTACTAATTCGATTTTTTGTGATTTTTGCAGCTTTTTCGATTGTCCAAGACCTACAAAAACACAAAACTACTAATCAAGTGGTTTTGCAGGTTGCCTAGGAGGTTCAAGTAAACATTGTGTTTTTTTATTAGGCACCTAGATCTAATTAGGGGGTAAAATAATCTTGTGTTTTCTTTGTCTTGAAGAGTCAAAGGGTAGGAGAGTATGCTCTTGCCTATATAGGCAATCAGAAATCTAGACCTCTTTGGTATTTTCTAGGAATATTGCATGTTTACCCTTAGCGGACCTGCCCTCCCGAGTTTCTCTTTGAGTCGGTGAGAGGGGAATGACCCAAGTGAGTACACTCGAACCTGGGGTTCCCAACTCACTATAATAAATAGGCCATTGAGATCGAAAGAAACAATGGTTGGGGCTATTTGAGAGTTCACTCTCACATTGGGTGCTTAGTAGGATACTAGAGATCTCAAACACGCTTGCATGACTACTAAGTTCTTGGTGCTTCGTTGGGCTATAGGCCTCAATTGTGCTTGCGCATGTTGGAAATGTGCCTCTAATTCACTTGAGATGTTCAGGTTGATTGGGCTAGCCTACACCGATGGAAGAGCAGAGTGGAAGACTGCATTGGAATTGTATCGATGACCCAATGGAGCTATCCTAGGTGGTTTGGGTTGTCCTCAGCTATCAGATGTTTCTATTGGAAGCTATTCTGATACTCGATGGAGCTATCTTAGGCAGTCCGGGTTGATATCAGCTATCAGGTTAATGTACTGAAGGCTATGCCAAAGTCCCAATAAGTTCATCTTGTTCTATCTCGAAGTGCTTCACTCATCGAGATAGCAGTTTTGGGCTTGATCCGATGAGCCAGTGAGACTGCTCTCAATTATCAAAGATCGGGGTAACAATTCATTTGTCTGGCCGATGAACTGATGGAGTCACCTTAGGCAGTCAATTTTTATCAGGTGATCGGCTCTATCATTTGAAGGTGTAGCGTCCTAAAATTGCGACACTTGCAATTTCGACTGCATTTGGGTCTTCATGATGGCGGCGCAACGTTGAACCTGAATGGAGACCCCGAAACTTGTTTACGACATCAAAAACTACATATTTATGCACCTTGGCCTGATCCTTCCTTGCACCCTGTTGTCCCGGGAGGTGGGACCATGGCGCCCAGTGCCCTGATCCCTAGCCCTATTTTGGGCCCAGTCTCTTGTTGGGCATCGGGTCTTTAAGTTTGCAATTCGGAAAACAATGCTTCTAGGTCGGCCTAAGGTCGGAAAAATCAGTCTCCTAACCCTAATTGACAAGTATATAAACTACTTTTCCTCTCCTAGAAAGAAAAGGAAGGAAGTAAGCAAGAGAAAGATGCGGAAGCGATATTCAAACATTCAAACATTCAAGCATTCAAGCATTCCTTCAAGCAATTGAGTATTCTAAGTCTCCATTCAGGGCTAGGTGTTGCATTCAAAGACAAGGATTCAACCATTGAAGAGGAGATCACTTACAACATATAACATACAACATCATTACACCTTCGCATGTAAGAATACAAACATTCTTACAACAAGGTATCAGTACTTGTTTACATTACAAATATTTACATTTACAGCATTCTCATTTCTTGGTTAATTCCAAAACCGAGGTTTGACCTAAAGGCAAACCCCTAATCCCTAACCCCCCAATCATCCTCTCTTTTCTGTGTGTAGGTTGTAGGTACGCGGCTATAATTGAAGATCTGGAATCCTTGTGCAGAGATGAACAGATCCCCCTTCGTTTCGTGGATTTTTCAGAGGACCGTGTGCACTCCGGGTGCCATCGTCCCGTCAACTTTCGCTCAAACTTGCAGGACAGCGTCATCTCAACATTTTACTGCTAATTTCAAGTCTGTAGCTTCATCCCGTGTCCCTATCTCCATCTACAAGCGAATCTTTCTTACTTTACATGCATTCCTAGTTCAATCATTCTATCTACATTCTTTACAAAAGAGGGTATCCTTGATGTCTTAACCCTTGAAACTCATTTAGAATTCAGTCTTGCATTGTGTGGGATTGGATCTTGTGGGTTTCAACCCCTCTTTTGAATGTAAAGTCTCTCCTAAGTGAAAACCGTCAACCCTAGTGACCCTCCTTTCTCTCTCCTTGGAGTGGGGGGGGAACACCTAGGGTTCAATTTTTCCGCTTTACAGAAGGCTATACCAATGACCGATGGAGCGAAGATTGACGTCGGTGTGAGAATGAACCAAGATCCAAAAAAGGTGACCACTCGGACACTAAGGATGAGAGTGTTGGTGTATGTGAATACGAACCGACCCGACTTCCTGCTACATGTGGGATAATTGGTTTTCTTTAATTTGTGGACCAATGTAGGCAGACGGTTAGACTTCCAGTCATTGTTGCAGTTGCTTAGATGAACTGTTAACTGGTTTGGTATTCGAAGAAAAAATGTGAATTGAATGTAGAGAGAGTTACGATAGCCATGGAGTGTGTTGTAATTGTTATCCAAGTGTTGTATGTTACGTCTGGAATGATTGTATGATAGAGTGAAGGAAGTCTACAGACTTGACTTTATTGTATTGTTTTTGACATACTATTAATAAAGTTGATTATCTGTTGGTGGTGGGTTTTTTCTCCCGAAAGGGTTTTCACATGTTAATTATGTGTGTTCTCTCTCTGTGTGTTGTTTAATTATGTTTGCTCATGCTTATGCCATATTTTGTAAATGCTGAAATTTTGTATGCACTAGTCTATTCTCCCCTGCAAACTGACATTAGGAAAGTGAATTTCCGTACTTGCTTTCCTTACAAGTGATATCAGAGCTTAGCCCATTTTTTTATCCTTGTTGGGTAGGGTGGGTTTTTTGTATCAGTTCCATTTCAGTGGGAGTCTTGCAGAGTGTCTACTTGTTTTACAGTTTGAGATGGCGAGCACCTCAAGGCACATAGACATGGAGAAGTTTAATGGTTCCAGTTTCAAACTATGGAAACTCAAGATGGAAGACTTGTTGGTTGATAGAGATCTCTGGGGTGATGTGACTGCAACTTCTAAGCCTTCAGGCATGAAGCAAGAAGATTGGGATCTAGCCGATCGGAAGGCAAGGGGTCTAATCAAGCTATGTATTGTTGATTCTGTTCTATTAAACGTCCATGAAGAGAAGACTGCACACCTTCTCTAGAATAAGTTGGGAGATATTTATCAAGGCAAATCCTTGGTGAATAAACTTTTCTTAAGGAAGAAGTTGTACTCTTTGAAGATGGATGTAGGAACACCATTAGCAGACCACTTAAATGCATTCAACATGGTTCTTGCACAATTAACTTATGTTGGTGTGTCCATCCATGAAGAAGAACATTGCATGTTGTTGTTGTGTTCATTTCCTGACTCTTGGGAACATTTAGTGATGGTTATCGGTAGTACTATGACCCAGTTCAAGATGGCTACTATGGTAAATACTCTTTTGTCATAAGAAATGAGAAAGAAGTCTTTTGAGATGACAAAAGATGCACTCTTTGTTTGAGGTAGATCGAAGGACAAAGACAAGAAAATAGGCAAGAATTCCAAGTCTCGAGAGAGATTTAAATCTCCAGGCAAGAAGTCAAAGGTGAAGTGTTGGAACTGTGGGCCGAAAGGGCATATCTGAAAGAATTGCAAGGAGAAGAAGAAGAAGAAGAAGAAGTATTTCGACACTAAATCTTCTCAAAGTGATGCAGATGCATTTGTAGCAGCCCTGGTAGTACCTACCTTAGATGACACCTGGTTAGTAGATTCTGGCGCATCTTTCCACATGACCTCCCACAAGGAGTGGTTCTCAAAATATGAACCGTATGCTGGTGGAAAGATATATTTGGCCAGTGATTCTACATTGGAGATTGTAGGGAGAGGTAGAATTAAAATTCAATTCCCAGACAGTAGAGTGAAGGGGATCAATGGAGTTCTTCATATACCAGGTCTGGCAAGAAATCTTCTCTCTCTAGGTAAACTTAATGATGTTGGAGTACAAGTTACATTTGAATCTGGTGGTTGCAAGATGACTAGGGGTTCCATTGTATTGGAAAAGGGTGATCGTTTTGGTACTTTATATAAGTTAAATGTTGAACCTATATGTTGTAATATGGCCTCTAAAAAGTTAGTTAAGACAATTGTAATGATGCATAATGCTAATTCATTGGAAGCTAAACTTCCTGCTGAGAAAACAATGCTCTGGCATAATAGGTTAGGCCACATAGGTGAAAAAGGATTAAGAACCTTGAAGAATAAGAATCTGGTTGAAGGTCTGGATGATTGTAGTTTTGAGTTCAATTTCTGTGAACACTCCATATATGGAAAACATAACCGTGTTCAGTTTTATTCCAGATCTCATAAGTCTTTTGATATTCTAGATTATATTCACTCTGATGTGTTTGGTCCAATGGATGTACCTTCTTTGTCTAAGTCTAAATACAATGTATCTTTTGTAGATGATTATTCAAGAAGGGCATTTGTGTACTTTCTTAAAAGTAAATTAGAAGTGTTCAGTCGGTTTAAGGAGTTTAAGAACCTTGTTGAGAATCAAACTGGGAGAAAGATTAAATATTTAAGAACAGACAATGGTGGTGAATTTTGTAGTGCATGTTTCAACAATTACTGTGTTGATCATGGAATTAAGAGACATAAGACTATACCTTACACTCCACAATAGAATGGAGTTGTAGAAAGGTTGAATCAGTCTCTAATGGAGAAAGCAAGAAGCATGTTGAGCGGAGTTGGGCTGGAACAAAAATTATGGGCTAAAGTAGTTGCTACAGTGTGTTACATGTTGAATCATTCTCCTACTTCATCATTGGTTGAGAAAACACCTATGGAAGCATGGTCTGGTAAGAAACCTTCTTTAAGGCTTCGTATTTTTGGTGCAGAGGCATATGCTCTTGTGCCTGATGTTAATAGATCTAAATTGCATAACAAAGTGGTGAAATGTATCTTCATTGGCTATGGAGTTGGTGTGAAAGGATACAAACTTTGGAATCTAGTGACTGGTACGGTTGTATACAATAGAAGTGTGATTTTTCATGAGTTGAAGCCTATGTCACTAGATCATAATATAGAAATGAAAGGAGAAGCTAAGGTTGAAATTCTTCCAGCCAAAGAAGAGTCTCCAGAGATACCTGAAGAGGAGAGTTCAAGCAGTTCAAGTAGTTCTAAAGAAGAACATGATGATGAGCCTCCTATGGAACCTCAAGAAGCCTCCACACCAGAGTTAAGAAGATCTACTCGAGAGAGGTGGCAACCTAATAGGTATACACCAAATAAGTACAGTCATTCTATGTTGAATGTTAATTGTGCTTATTCTTTATTTGCAGATACTGATGAGCCTAGGACTGTCAAAGAAACAATTGAAATGCTTGATTCAGATTCTTGGTTGGAAGCCATGAGTGATGAAATGTCATCATTGGATAAAAATGGAACTTGGGATTTGGTGTCAGTGCCTAAAGGCAGAAAGCATGTAGGTTGCAAATGGGCGTTTAAAAAGAAGTATGGTCTAGATGGCAGTATTGACAAATACAAAGCAAGATTGGTTGCAAAGGGGTATTCGCAAAAACAAGGTATTGGCTATGGGAAAATCTTCTCTCTTGTAGCTAAGCTACATCTATTAGATTTCTCTTGTCACTTGCAGCCGCATATAATTAGGAGATTGAACAGATGGATGTGAAGACAACGTTTCTTCATGGTGACCTTGAAGAAGAAATTTATATGTCCCAGCCTGAGCATTTTGTGGGAAAAGGTAAAGAACATCTAGTATGCAAACTCAAGAAATCTCTGTATGGTTTAAAACAGTCTCCCAGAATGTGGTATCAAAAGTATGATACATTTGTTTTGTCTTTGGGATTTGTGAGATCAAAGGTTTATCACTGTGTTTACTACATAATTTATGGTGATAGGATTCTTATTATAGCTTTGTATGTAGATGATATGTTGTTCATAGGAAACACAAAAGGTATGATCTCAGATTTAAAATCTCAGCTTTCTATGAAATTTGAAATGAAGGACGTAGGACCAGCAAATTACATTCTGGGAATGGAGATAAAAAGAGATAGATCAAAGAGGAAACTTTGGCTCAGCCAGAGGAAGTATATAACCAATGTTCTTGATAGGTTTCTTATGTCTGATTGAAAACCACATGTTGTTCTCATCTTGCAAGGAACTAAGTTGTCTGTGCTTGATAGTCTGAAATCTCCAAAACAGATTGAAGACATGAAAAGTGTACCTTATGCAAGTGTTATAGGTAGTCTGATGTATGCTATGGTCTGTACAAGACCAGATATTACCCAACCAGTGGGAGTACTTAGCAGGTTTATGTCGAATCCAGGGAAACCACACTAAGATGTTGTAAAGAGAGTGTTCAGATACCTAAAGGGTACTTCAGACTTTGCATTGTGTTATCATGGTAATCTGAAGGATTCAAAGAGAACTCTCAGCATTTGTGGTTATAGGGATTCTGATTGGGTAGGGGATATTGACAGCAGGAGATCCACTAGTGGATATGTTTTTGTCCTAGATGGTGGAGCAATTAGTTGGATGAGCAAGCAGAAAGCTATAGTCGCTTTGTCCACTACAGAGGCAAAATACATGGCGATCGCACATGCTTGTAAAGAAGAATTCTGTCTTAGGCGCTTGAGTTCAAGTATTGGTTTTTGATGCAGGGCAGGTTGAAACCTGGAGTGATAGTCAAAGTGCCATATGTTTGGCAAAGAATCCTACTTTCCATGCCAAGTCGAAGCATGTTGATGTTCAGTATCACTTCATTTGTGACATGGTGGAAGATGGAAAAGTTTATCTTAACAAGGTAGACACTCTGGAAAATGTTGCAGATGCCTTGATGAAACCAATGAGCACGCACAAGTTTAGGTGGTGTTCAAATTCTTTGGGTCTTCATACCCATGTTTCTTAGTAATGTCTGAAATTGTATTCGGTCTAGCGAATTCCTCATCAAGTGGGAGTTTGTTGGAAATGTGCCTCTAATTCACTTGACATGATTGGGTTGATTGGGCTAGCCTACACCAATGGAACAACAAAGTGGAAGACTGCATCATAATTGTGTCAATGACCTGATGGAGCTATCCTAGGTGGTTCGGGTTGTCATCGGCTATTGGGTGTTTCTATCGGAAGCTATTCTGATACCTGATGGAGCTGTCTTAGGTGGTCCAGGTCGATATTGGCTATCGCGTTAATATACTAAAGGCTACGCCAAAGTCTCGATAAGTTCATCTTGTTCTGTCTTGAAGTTCTTTGCTCATCGAGATAGTAGTTTTGGGCTTGATCTGATGAGCTGATGAGACCGCTCTTAGTTATTGGAGATCGGGGTAATAGTTCATTTGTCTAGCCGATGACCCAATGGAGTCACCTTAGGCGATCGGTTTTCATCGGGCGATTAGCTCTACCGTTTGAAGGCTATACTGATGCTCGATGGAGCGAAGAACGACGTCGGTGTGAGAATGAACCGAGATCAAAAAAAGGTGACCACTCAGACACTAAGGGTGAGACTGTCGGTGTATGTGAATATGAACCGACCCAACTTCCTGCTGCATGTGGGATAATTGGTTTTCTTTGAATGCAAACTAACGCAAGTAGACGGTTAGACTTCAAACCATTGCTACAGTTGCTTAGATGAATAGTCAACTGGTTTGGTATTCGAAGCAAAAATGTGAATCGAATGTAGAGAGAGTTACGATAGCCATTGAGTGTGTTGTAATTGTTATCTGAGTGTTGTATGTTATGTCTGGAACGATTGTATGATAGAGTGAACGAATTCTGCAGACTAGACTTTATTGTATTTTTTTTGAAATACTGTTAATAAAGTCGATTATCTGTTGGTGGTGGGTTTTTTCTCTTGAAAGGATTTTCCCATGTTAACTATGTGTGTTCTCTCTCTCTATGTTGTTTAATTGTGTTTGATCATGCTTGTGCCATATTCTGTAAATGTTGAAATTTTGTATGCACTATTGTATTCTCCCCTGCAAACTGACATTAGGAAAGTGAATTTCCGCACTTGCTTTCCTTACAACGCAACTGTGAAGGGTAATTCCTAATGGGAAGCCATACCAAACACCTTGTGCATAGTGGCCAAAAACCTTCTAGTCATTGGTGCAGGAGGTCAGACCTCTGAAGCCACCCATATTTTTATGTCCCTTAGTAGAGACACAAAGTTCTCAATGAGGATTTTTCATGGGAATTGATGCTTGGCTACCCTGGAGAAGTGAGTGTCATGGAGGGGAGCGAGTGGGGTCAAGCATCTAAGTGTCCACTCTAGGTAAGCGTAGTTGGGAAACCAATTGGGATCCATTGACTATTATCCTTACTCGCCATAGGATATGTTGTGAAGGAGCATGAGTGTCTTTTGAGTCTAACTTGTTTTGACCATTGTGTTTTCTTTACTTGACATCTCTTGCCAAGTCCCTCTGAATTCCATCTTGTAAAATCCTCCCTTTTTCCAAATTCCCTCTTGTCATCATCAAATCTTTAATTCATTTCTATCTATCCAAGAAATTCTCCAATCCCCAAATCCACTTTCATCCACTCAAATAATCATCCTCCCTCAACCAATATTTTTGTCCAAATCATGCATCCAACTTTGGGTAGCCTCCCCCTTTATTCTTCCTATTATCTATCTGTTCTTCCATAATCATTCTCCCTCTAATCCAATCAAATCTCCAAAATTCCAATCAATCAAATCCATCCATCTTCCTAGTCCGGTTATCCAACCCTCCATCAAGCAATCATCCAATCCTTTAATCCAATCAAATCAAGTCCTAATCCAAGGACCCATTCCAATCCAAATCAAGTCCTAATCTAAGGACCAATCCAATCAAATTAAGTCCTAATCCAAGGACTAATCCAGTCCAATCAAATCAAATCCAATCTAAATCTAATCAAATCTAATCCATCATCATTCCAAGCCAATTCCTAATCCTCATCTTCATTTAACATCATCTTCATAATCTTTCTCCTCCAAAACATATTCTAATCCTTCACTCTCAACATGAATACCCAAAATTTCAAATCTTGGTATGAGAAGATGCTCATGGAAGTTCACGAACCTGCCTACCAAGTCAATCCCATAATCTCCCACTCGCCTATCATACCTTCATCCATCCCATCTCAACACATTACACCCAATCCCAATCTATACCATATCTCTTATCCTTCCTCTACCTTCGACAAGGGAAATCCATATTATTCCCTACCCATATCTCCATATTATCCCTCACCCACATACTCCTCTAATCCAATACGTATACCTCCATCTCCCCCCCATCTACATACCAATCCCCATCCTTCTACAACACATTCATTACCCCTACTCCCAATCCAAATCATTCACTCCGTAGTCCTCCAAGCACTAATCCTAATCCCCCAATCCATTATCCTAATCCTCCATCTAATCCTCATCCCCCATCTAATCCCAATTATCCATCTAATCCTAATCCTCCAAAACCCATATTATCCACATCCTCCAAATCCATCATCCATAATCTTATCCAAGACATGCTAGCAAAGGAGACAAAATCCCCACCTCGAAACAAATTGGCCAAGTCTCCTCAAGACCTTCATCCACCCCAATCACCTCCACCTTAAAATAAATCCCAATCCCCCGCACTTCATGATACCCCCATTTCCCCATCTACTCACATCAAAGCTTCCATAGCTTCCTCTAGCACACAATCCCCACAACTCCAAACATGCCAAAAGCTTGTTCCAAAGCATGCTAGCATAGAATACTCTCCATCTCATTATGCATCTCCATCTAATGATGGCATTCCCTCCACTTCTTCTCATGATCATATGATTCCTTTATCCAACCCTCTCCCTCCATCACATGATCATCTTCCATCTCATGACCTAATCACTCCTCCCACTCCATCTCATGAAACCCTCCCTAGTCAAGATCAAAGTATCCCTTCATCTCCATGTCATGATCCCAATCCATCTAAAGATCTTAATCTTCCTTCAACATCTCATCCCCCTCAAAATGGACTCACATCTTTTTTCTAAAATAATAAGGGTCCTCAACCTAATGCTCAAGATGTTATTGCATCCTCTATTCCTCTTGAATCCAAATTTCCTTCATACAAATCAAAATCCTGTTATCCCTTGTCATCCACATCCATTTTGGGACCTTATATTCCAAAACTAAATCCTCCATTTCTTCCATCCATTTTGGGTCCTTACATCCCTCCATCTGCCACCCTATCACCTCAAATAATCCTAAAATAAGATCAACAAAGGCACACATCATTGAATGCCTCCCAACATGCTCCTTCCATCATCCCACCATCCATAAAATCCTTAAGTCATTCATCCTCATGCACCCATCCCATTGCTATTGGAAGTAATTTGGATGCCCAATCTAAAAAGAATAAAGCTCAAAATCCACAAAAATCAAAGGATCAACATGTCCCCTCAAAATGACATGCTCAAAACAAAAATATGATCTGAAAGAAAGAAAAATCAAAAAGGCCACAAAGGCCCCAAAAGAAAAAAATCAAAATCTATGTGGATTCCCAAAGAGGCAATGCATCCCAAAGTAAAATAAAAATTGGCATCCAAACTTGCTAATCCAAAAGCTCCATACATTCATAAGTCCTCCAATCCTCCATCTAACACTCCTCCATCTTCAAAATCCATTTTGGGTCCTTATGTCCCAAAATCCACCATCCCAACTCCATTATCCCCTTCTTCTATTTTGGGTCGTCATTTCCCAAAATCCACACTCTATCCCCCATCTAATTCAAAACACTCTCCTCTAGTAATCCACCACCCTTCAAGGTGTGTGCCAATGTTGATCTTCCATAAATTCTTTAAAACCCCATCCATTATCCACCATCCACTTTTCACAATCCCATTTCCTTAGTCCAATCCTTTCCAAATCCTTATCTTTCATCCCCTATCCATTTCATCTCCCCAATTATTGTTACCAACATCTATGAGCATACCTCCAGTTCAAAGCAATACTAAGGGATACTATCCATGGAGCTAGATGCTTGAGTCCTCCCTTCCTCCTTCACATATCCACTATCTTCCACATCTACTCATCCTCATCCTTATCCAACCAAACTATTCTAAAAATCCAAAATTAAAAAAAAAAATTAAAAAATCAAGAAAAAATACAAAAAAAAATAAATCAGAAAAAGTAAAGAAAAATCATTTCATCTAATGGTGAAAACCACTCCTTATGGCGCCTTGGGTAAGTACCATGATGAAAACATGGCAAACAAGCATCATATGTAATCCCCTCATCCCTTTGCACTCTACACTTGGGGGCAAGCTTCATCCACACAATCCTCCCATCCATCTATATCATATCTAAGTCCATTCTCCTTTCCTATCTTTGATCTTGACTATCCTATTCATATCCTCCAGCTCATATCCCTCATCCTATAAAAATGAATCCTCTATTCCTATCTTTCATCTTGATCATATAAAGGCAAAATAAGGTATATGCATGCATGCTTTGGATCATTCAAGCCTTAATCCTCTACCATTTATATCCATTACATATTATCCTTCAAACTCATACATCTTTATCCACCATCCTTGCATCCTTAATTCCACTAACTCTAGTGTGGGGCATTTCACTCCTTTGCAGCATAGTCCTTGGGTCTCCATCATCCTATCCTTCATCCTTCATTCCTCCATTTCCTATCCATCCACTTGATCCATCTATCCAAACAATCTCTATATCCATTCATCCATCCATTCTCTAGTTCTCCCTTGTCATTGGTTGTAGTCAATCAAATCCTATCTATAATTCCACCCCATCCTATCCAATTACTAATCCAATCCTACTCAATCATCCATCCCCCTTTTTCATCCTATCTAATCATTTATCCTTCTTCCAATCCTACCCAATCCTTCAAACTGAGCTTTCCCCATCAAACTGAGTTTTCCCCATCTACCTGAGCTCACATTGACTTGTGCCTAATCCAACCACCCATCCATACTTTGCCAATCAAATCTGAGCAACAATCCTCTCATCTATAGACCTTGCACATCCAATGCCTATTTTTTCATCCATCAATCAATCCATCGCTCTGCCCATCGGGATGAATCCTTCCCATGTCTAGCAGTTCATCCAAATCAATCACCTACCCATTGGGATGTCTCCCTCCCTCATATGAAAATTTATCCAAATCCATGTCCTACTCTTGGCAAGAGATGTAAGTTGGTCATGTGCATGTTGTTTGCATGCTTGAGCTTTTCGCTTTGTTTTCATCTTGTGTCCCAGGACTATACTTGTTTAGGACTTCATCCTATATCTTGGTATGTCTTGGCTGGTGTATAATGGGGCATAGTTTTCATGGAATAGTGTGTTTGAAGGTCTTCCTTGTACGAACCGACAACCCTGCATTAGTGTTTATCAACACTTGCATGATTATGTGCAAGGCATTCCTATTTGACTGAGCGTCAGTCCATGCCTCAAATCTTCATATCATCTTGGTTCTTATAATCAGTGGTGTAGACTATCCATGGCAATATGAAATCTAGGTTTGATCTCTATACTTTTTCAACAAGAAATACAATCCATTTAACATTTATTTATCTCATTTCATTCACAACACTCCAACCCATTCTAGTTCCCTCTTTCATTATCTTCATCCTTTCATCACTTATTCTTCTAATTCCCTTCAAGAGCACACCCGTGTTCTTCAAACTCACATGTCCTCTCGAGGGGGCATACCACTTCTTCCTCATCATCCTTCCTCCTCATCATTCTTCCTCATCTCATGACTGGGAAATCATGCTACCAGTCCTTATCCTTTTCTTCCAGTATGTTTTATTCTTCTTTGATATAACATCATTTCACGATGCTATATCAAAGAGGGGCAAAATGTAGACACCTAAAATTAATATTTAATTAATTTAAGCCTGTCAACATAATTAATTAATTTAATTGTGTTATCCTTATTCCTCTCAGAATCAATTAAATCTAATTTAATTAATCCTGTCACTATTTTCCAATAATTAATTTATCAAATAAATTAATTATTCCCCTATTCTTCTAAAGTCCCCTCCAATAAATATTTCCCACTCATGTCACATCAACATTGAGTCTCTCAAAGAAATTCAAATTTCTTTGAATCCCTCCATGCATCCTTATTTTGGAATTTTTAATTCCTCATGTTTGAAATTCAAATTTCTCCCCCCTTTTTCCAAGGAATTTTATATTCATGTTTATTTTCCCAAGGCACCCTTGATCCATGCCTTCTATCTCAAATCAATCTCAACCCTTCATGATCAAATCAATCTTGGCCCTCCATTAGCATCCTCTAATCTATAAATTGGAGCCTCTTCTCCTCACAAATCAATCATCATCTTCTATGGCATTCTTATGCTGCTCTTTTCTCCTCTCATCCTCTTCTAATCATCCCTCTATCATGTCATCATAATCCTCCATTATCAAATCCTTCTATCCATCATCCAAATCCAATCCAATAATCCACTTACCTTGTTGAGCATTTCGAGAGCATTCCACACCCATCAAGAAGGAGCCCATCCAATCAAGTTGAAGAGAGGTGCTATTCAACTTCACCGAAGGCTCAATCCGAGGGAGAGGTAAAATAGCAAAGGTATAAATGATATTTTGATGTTTTAGTGTTTTTTTGCTCATATCATTGTGTTTTTTATCTTTTGACCTCTCATTCCATTTTCGCCCTCTTCAGATATACTAACTATCTTTAATGTTTGGTCCAATTATTGGTTTGTAGGTGTTGACAGGGGACCAAATGTCCCAGATTGATGACATCACGCTCTGAGCAATTGATTTTGGCCTACAAGGCTATACGGTATCATATTTTGTACAAGCTTTTTTATGTATTGTTTTGATGGAATATGAAAGTCATTTCATTTTAGATTTTTTAAATTATGTTTAATATATTATCTATACTAATATCTCATGTTAATTTTAATTTTTTAGGGTACTCCCTTCGCGTCTAGGCCTCGTCCTAAGAAAAAGAATTCCTCAAAGACGCCAAAATGTGGGAAGAAGGTAATTGAACACATTTTTAGTTGTACAATTGTTTGAAAATATTGAAATCGAGTCTTAGTTGGGGTTTGTAGATTGATTAGTATTTTTTGTCTATTTTACATGTACAATGGCCATTGAGCTATGTGGATTTGTTGAATGCACCTGATTCGCCCATGGATCAAGAGAGGGCGGAGGTATGTATCTCTACTTTATTTTCTTGATTTCATGATTATATGCATGTGTACATGTGGACTTGTGATAAATTAATATCTTAGAATTTTTCCATATAGGAAATATCCATAGTTGCTTCATCAATGGTGAGCCCTCCTCCATGCACTAGAGAAGCATCTTAGGATCCAATACACTTTTTTTTTATATATTACTTTAATTGTTTTTAACCTACAATACTTATCATTATATTAATTGTATTTAATCTTTGATCATTTTTTGTATAGGTAATAGCAACATTTTCTCCATTGATGGTGAGCCATCCTTAGTCTATTGGAGAAGCATCTCAGGCACCAGTACATCATTGTTCTCTATATTATAGATTTTAAGTGTTTTTGATGTATTTATGCTAGTACATTGTATTAATTGTACATTTAATCTACAATAGACCCCTTCGCAGTTTGGCCATAACGTGGATCCCTATAATTTTGTCTTCAAGAAAACTCTTAAGAGTGGCAAGAAGAGGAGAGTGAAGACATTAGCTCCGAGATCAGCCGATGAGGTAATCTATATTTTAATTGCAAAGGAATTATAGTTAAACGCATAGTTATGTTGTTAATTGTGAACTATTTTCTACAAAAGAATTCTAACTTGGCTTTTGAATTGTGGTTTTACAGCCATCTGCAGAACTACGTACTGCATCGAAGAGGCTTGATTTTGATGATCCATCACAAGTTTAGGATCATATAGTGTTAGTTGTGGTCATAGAATGACCAATACATGTAGATATATTCTACATTTTTATTGTATATTGATTTGGAGATGGCATATGCCACATTTTTGTAATACTTGTATTGACTTGGCAGACATGCCTTTTTTGATATATATATAAATGTTGATATTCAATCCAATAAATATGTACTGAGTTAATTATTTTGTATTCATTGTATTTCATGGTTTTCCTTTTATAAATTTAATTGATCATTTGCATATGTAATCAACAATATGAATATAAACAACAAAAATCTATGATATAAAACATTGCAATCATGGAATATGATTTGATAAAATTTCTAAAATGTTGAATTAACCCTACAAAAATCCTTGTATTCAGTTAATTATTGTGTATTTGATGTATTTGGTGTCTTCCCTTTTATAAATTTAAATGAATATTTGCCTATGTAATCAACAATATGTTTGTGGTTCGAGACCACCCTCATGCTCGCAATGGTCAAATTTTGGTTCTCATGTGCACAAACCGATGTCATGAGCACATCTAGGTGGGAAGTTTTACACTAGGCATGCTCCTCATATGCATCCCAAAGCGTCAGAACGTCGAGAGTCATACCCTACCGACACGATCTCTCAAGTGCCCTGTGTCGAAAAAATTATCAAACTTTGACGGACTGTTTCTTTCAATCTAGGACACATGTGATTGATCCATTTGAACCTATGGGGTCGCGTGAGGCTCCTCTACAATGGCCTATCTCATTTTTTGACGACTCAAAGCCATTTACGATTGGTAGCATTTTTCACCTGCTACAAAAACTGTCAGTTGTATGCAATGCAAAGTTGCAAGATAGGATAGAATTGATTAAGTTCATCATGTGCACAAACCGACGTCATGAGCGCATTTGGGTAGCCAGGTTTATGCTAGTAATTCTCCTCATGTGCATCCCAAAGCACCAAAACGTTCAGATTCATACCCTACGGGCGTGATCTCTCAAGTGCTCTGAGTCCAAAAAATTAACAAACTTTGACGGACTATTTCTTCCAATCCACGATACATATGATTTTTCTGTTTGAACCCGTGGGGTCATGAGAGGCTCTTCTACAATGGCCTATCTCAGTTTTTGAAAAATTAGAGCCATTTTCAATTGGTAGCATTTTTTCGCCTGTTGCAAAAACCGCCAGTTGCATGCAATGCAAAGTTGCAAGATAGGCTAGAATCGATTTGGTTTGTCGTGTGCACAAACCAACATCACGAGTGCATTTGGGTGGAAATTTTTACACTAGGCATGCTCCTCTCGTGCATCCCAAAGCGTCAGAACATCGAGATTCATACCCTACCGGCACGATGTACAAGTTGCTTGACAACGTTTTTGACAATTTTTTGACAATAATGATAATTTTTGTCAAATTGTATCTAGACTCAATCTATGACTCCTATGACCCGATAATGACTCAAATAATTTTCCATGATTATACAAGAATCAATAATTCTCATGATTGACCTTATCACATCACATAAACTCAAAACATAGGCACAAAACATAGACACAAAAAATAGTCACAAAACATTGTCACATATTATTCAAAAATTTGCCTCTGAATATGGTCAAATCAGCTCTTGGCTATTTGAATATACAAAAACATATCTTACAAATCATCTCATGGGCTTTTATAAAAAAATTGGCATTACAATATGTGTGTTTCAGCTCATCACCATTTTAATATTCAAAATTTGGCATCTACATATGTACAAATCAGCTCATTGTCATTTAAATATACAAAATTATGCCCCTAAACATATAAAAATCAGCTCATGATTTATATATACAAAAAATGAATATAGAACAATTCATCAATTATATATACAAAATTCTCAAAATCATTCTACTCTGAACCGTAGAATCAATCAAGTGAGCCTTCAAGATCAACTCTAACCCATATTGTGTCAAGTATTGCCTCGTGGTCAGATTCACGAACTTTCCATAAAATCTTGTTATGAGGTCTACCATGATACTTCATCAAAT
Source organism: Cryptomeria japonica (assembly GCF_030272615.1). Taxonomy (NCBI): domain Eukaryota; kingdom Viridiplantae; phylum Streptophyta; class Pinopsida; order Cupressales; family Cupressaceae; genus Cryptomeria; species Cryptomeria japonica. The sequence goes on along the minus strand of NC_081406.1, from coordinate 39,258,191 downwards.
GAATATTTGTTGCAACAACAACGTTAGAGAAATGAAGAATGTCTATGTCTTTCAAAGTCCTCGAACAACCAAACATCAAAATTCTTGATAGGGTATCTCCTAAGCCATGTTCTTGTTGTTGGCATATGATGAAGCAGTGACAAAGTATGTTGTCATTAATGTCAATAGGTGAACCGGTATGAACTGGTATGAAGATTGGAAGCAGTTATGGTCAACCAGGATGGAGTGGACTGGTGTCGGGGCTCACTAAGTGTGACTACTGGTTGGTAGTCTCTGTTCAGCTCTAGGATTCCGGTTTGGCTTATGCGGTGCAACCGATGACATTCTGTGATGAGTTAGTTAAGAGATAAGGATGAGATCATGGTGTCATGTCAGTTATGTCCATGTGAAGGATTTCTTTGAGGATCTTGCGCGTGAAGATCGAATGCATTGAATGTCTACCTCGAGAATGCGCAATGTTCTGAGCGGTGTATGAAGTGTACGTGATGGGTTACTGATTTCCAAATGCGGTGAAGATTGGATGATGCAGAATGACTTGAGATCTATTTTAGATCACTTCATTCTATGCAATGGATCTAACAATCAGGATTGGACCGCTTGTAATTGTAAACCTAAAATGTTTAGGGTTTAGGGTTTATACTACCGACCTAATTGTTGTCTATAAGGTCGATGATGTTTGTTATTGTTTGGGTTGGCAAATGATGTGTTTGTGTGTTGAGATACTTGCCAAACCAGAGTGCAGAATTTGTAGAGTGTGATTGCAGAGGAAAGGAGCTGAAAAGGATCTACCTTAGCAAGTAGTGTTGTTATCAGATCAAAGCTTTACCTGTTGACTTCTAACCATTTCAACAAAAGGAAAATCCCTTGACCGAGTAGCTTTAATAGGCTTGTTGCAAATCCTCTAACCAGGTGACTCAAGTTCATCGAGTTCTTTAAATCCTCTAGCAAGGTAACCTTTAACAGTGTTTATAGCCATCCCTTAACCAGGTGATCTCTAACAGGATCGATTCCTAACAAAACCTTATTGTAAATTCTTTAACCGAACTAGGCTCCTAACAAAGCGGACTTCAAAAGAGTTCAAATCAAGCTTGTGGGTATTCATCCCCACCATGGTTTTTCCCATTTGGGTTTCCACGTGAAAAAAATCTGTGTGTTATGGGTTGTGAATTTTCATGTGATGATTGAGTAGTTGTTGATTAAGTTAGTTATGCATGCATTGCTCAATGATTGTGGTATTGTTGATACAACTCATGCTTGATTATATCAGGAGGTAGTCATCAAGATTTAAGATCTATCAAATGGTTTCTGAAGTATCTGTGTTTAACTGGTATACCCATGGTTAAGTTCAGTGGTGAAGACAACTGGTCAGTATTGTTTTAATATGATAAAGTGTTGAGAAAGTTTTTGTATGTACTGATTCACCCCCCCACTCTCAGTACTAGATAGGGTATTATTTGTTCATCATTATTCATCAATTGGTATCAGAGTGACTCTTGGTCCTCAGTGATATACACTTAACCACTTGAGGCAAAAGATCATGCTTTAATGATGATGAGGGAAGGTCCTAAGTTCAATAGGGATAACTTCAAAATATGGAAGGACATAATAAAGATTTATATCAAGAGTTTGGGTGCTCAACACTGGAGCTATGGTCAGAATACCTATGTAATCCCCACTGGCACTCTAACCGATGATCAGAAAAGAGAGATTCAAGAAAATGGGCAAGTCATCGAAGCCCTTATTAGCAGCCTATTCGATATTGAGTTCATTGATGTACAAGATAAGGACACTCCTAAGGATGTATGGGACACACTGGAAACCATTTATGGCGGTGATGAGCATGTCAAGTAGGCTAAGGAAGAAAGCCTTAGAGGAAAATTTGAAGACATGAGGATGGTTGAAGGTGAGACCATTCATCAATATGGCCTAAGGATCAAGACTGTGGTTGGAGATATCAAGAGCACTGGTGGAACAATTGATGATGCCATCATTGTCAGTAAAGTTTTGATATCATTGTTACCGGTCTATGCAATCAGGGTTGCTTCTATTCAAGAGTTAAGGTCTATCGACAAGACAAAGGTATCTCTAGACTCTATCATTGCAAATTTGACTACATATGAATTGAATAGCTATGATGGTAGTGTTCAAAAGACAGAATCAACCTTTAGAGTGTCTGTTTCCTTCGCACCAACCAGAAAAGGAAAAGAAGTCAGCACCAATTATGAATCTAGGCCAAACAAAGACATGGATGATGAGGAGATTCTGATGGAGTTTGAAGCTCTTCTTGCCAAGAGACTTCCAAAAGGCATCGGAAAATATAGAGGTAAGCTTCCTCTAAAATTTTTTTCCTGCAATAAGATAGGACATATAGCTATTAATTGTCCTAACAATGACAATAAGGATAAATTGGAAAGGTTTTGAAAGTATAAAGAAGGAGGTAGGAGAAATTGTCTTGTTTCAATAGATGAAGGTGTTACCGATGAAGAATATGGGGATGAAGAGAATGAGGACATAGTGTTTGTAGCTATAAAGGAAGAGGTATCTGATCAGAAAGCCCTTGTCTCTCGCATTGACAACTCTAATGAGTGGATCATTGATAGCGGGTGTTCTCACCACATGATCGATGACCAAAGAAAGTTTCTGTCTCTAGAAGAATATGATGGAGGTGTTGTCCGGTTTGGCAACGATGCACCTTGCATGGTGAAAGGAAAAGGATCCATCTCACTAAATGGAAAAAGTAGTGTGGATGATGTCTACTGGGTGGAAGTCCTTAAGCACAACCTTTTGAGTGTTGCTCAGTTGAACAACAAAGGACTCATTCTGGAGTTCAAAGGTGGAGTCTGCAGAATAATTGGAAAGAGTGGTGAACTTATTGCCACTAGTAAGAAGACTAGAGGAAACCTGTTTCAACTGAATGCCAAGATTAGTCAGTGCCTATGGCGAAGTTTGATGACAGTTGGATATGGTATAGGAGACTTTGTCATATGAATTTTGATAATATTGTAAAGGCGAGTAAGATCAAGGTAGTAAGAGGATTGCCTTTGCTGAACAAACCGGAGAATGCTTTATGCATAGAATGTCAACTTGGGAAGATATCTTCCTCAACATTCAAAGGTAAGTCTTTTTCAGCAAAGAACTTACTTGATCTTGTGCACACCGATCTGTGTGGTCCGATGAAAACTAGAAGTATTCAAGGAGATCAGTACTTCATGATTCTTACTGATGACTACTCAAGAATGATGTGGGTCACATTCTTGAAAGACAAGTCTGAGGCGTTTTGGAAAGTTCAAAGCCTTCAGAGCATTGGTGGAAAAGGAGAGCAACAAAAGAATAAAATGCCTAAGAACTGATTAGGGAGGTGAATTCACTTCTGATGAATTCAACAAGTACTGTGAAGAGAACAACATCAAGAGGCAGTTGTCTGCCCCAAGGACACCACAACAGAATGGCATAGTAGAAAGGAATAACAGGATTGTAGTTGAAGCGGCCATAACTATGCTGATCCAAGGAAAGGTTGCTCACACTTTTTGGAGAGAAGCAGTGAGCACTGCAGTCTATACCATGAATCGGTTACTCATCAAGAAAGGTAAAGAAAAAACCCCCTATGAGTAATGGAACGGGAGAACTCCTAATTTGAGTTATTTCAAAGTGTTTGGCAAGAAATGCTATATCAGGAGAGGTGAGCATCTGAGTAAGTTTGATGCTAAATGTGATGAAGGAATATTTATGGGATATTCCACTAAAAACAAGCTCTCAAATGCTACAACAACAGGACTCAGAAAATTGTTGAGAGTATGAATGTCAAGGTTGATGAATCACCTAAGGAGCCTGAGGAAACCTGCAGCAAGCAAGCGGAAGATGAACCAGGTGTAGCCTTCTGGGAACCGGTTAAGAAGGAAACAAGTTACAAACACTAGAAAGACCTCAGTGTTTCTATACCAGTAGAAGCTGCAGCAGGTGAAGAAGAAGATGAAGTGGAAGAAGAAGAGGAAAAGCAAGTAGAACCAGTCAGGGTCATTCCTAGGTATGTGAAACTACATCATGATCCAAAGCAGATCATGGGAGATAAAGATGTAGGGATACTCACAAGGAGAAAGGTGAAATAAAACTCTTGCATGATTTCAAAATTTGAGCCTAAGACCACTAGAGAGGCACTTACTGATGAAGACTAGATAAAGGCAATGGAAGAGGAGCTGGACCAGATAGAAAAAAATGCAACATGGTCCTTGGTACCCAAACTAGAACACAAGAATGTAATAGGTACCAAATGGGTCTTCAAGAATAAGTTGAATGAAGAAGGCATGGTGGTTAGGAACAAGACAAGACTTGTATGCAAGGGATATGCTCAGGAAGAGGGAGAAGACTATGGAGAAACCTTTGCCCCAGTGGCTAGACTGGAAGGTGTCTGGATGCTACTTGCATTTGCAGCATTCAAGGGATTTAAGGTATACTAGATGGATGTGAAGTCCGCATTCCTGAATGGAATCTTAGAAGAAGAAGTGTATATTGAGCAACCAGATGGGTTTTCTTTGTCAGAAGATAGTAACACGGTGTGTAGATTACACAAGGCCCTGTATGGATTGAAACAAGCACCAAGGGCATGGTATGAATGGTTACACTCTCATCTTGTGAAGATAGGATTTCAGAGAGCAAGTGAGGACAACAACATCTACCTAAAATCTGAAGGTGACCAGATTCTAATCTGTGAAGTATTTGTAGATGACATAATCTTCGGAGGAGATGATGAAATGAGCCATGCATTCACAGATGAAATCAAGAAAGAGTTTGAGATGTCTCTAATTGGAGAGATAAAGTTCTTCATTTTTCTATAGATTCAGCAGATGAAGGAGGGTATCTTCATTACCTAGTCCAAGTATATCAAAGACGTATTGAAGACCTTTGGCATGGAGGAGAGCAAACCGGTTGGAACACCGATGGTGACCGGCTACAAACTAACAAAGGAGGATGATACAACATTGGATGAGAAGGAGTATCGGTCGATGATCAGTAAGTTGCACTATGTGGTGCACAGCAGACCGGATATTGCTCATGCAGTGGGAATAGTAGCCCGTTTTCAGAAGAGTCCAAGAGAATCCCACTTGGTAGCGGTAAAGAGGATTCTTAGATACCTGAAAGGGACAGTTGATTATGGATTGTGGTATCCATACAATGGTGACTTTGGTCTCAAAGTATTTACCGATGTAGATTAGACAGGTAATGTGGATGACCAGAAGAGCACAACCGGTGGAGTGTACTTCCTTGGTGGAAGACTAGTCTCATGGACGAGCAAGAAGCAGAGCTGTATTTCCTAGTCTATAGCTGAAGCAGAGTATGTGGCAACTTTTATGAGCTACACTCAGGCAATCTGGATGAAGCATGTACTGAATGGCTTCAAAGTGCCTATATCTGAATTGGTCAGTATTGTATGTGATAATACTAGCGCAATCAATATTTCCAAAAATCCGGTATTGCATGCTAGGACAAATCACATTTAGATCAAGTATCATTTCTTGAGAGAAAAGTTTCAGAATAAAGAGGTTGTATTAGAACATGTTTCCAGTAAGGAGCAGTTAGCAGACATATTCACTAAGCCCTTATCGAAGACTACATTTACCTATTTGAGAGGTGAATTAGAGGTTATGCCCCTTCATGAAGTAAACTAAAGTTGTGTGATCCACATCAGTCAAGTACTACCATGTCAGATCTTATAGGGTTGATGTGTTGAAGGATGCTACTCCACAGGGGGAGCAACATAGTGGAGCTTTGAAGCTTGTGCCTCCACTTTGGCATTGTTGTCAAAGGGGGAGAAGATATTTGATGAAGAATATATATTGTTTGGGGAGAAGATATTGAGCATGTACACATGGACCAGTCTTGATGGTGGTGGAAGTGATCATTTGACATTGAACCAATATATGTTACTGAGCAATGATACACTGAGTATTGCCATCAATGCCAAAGGGGGAGATTGTTAGCATATGATGAAGTTGTGACAATGTATGTTGTCATTCATGTCAATAGGTGAACCGGTATGAACTGGTATGAAGATTGGAAGCGGTTATGGTCAACCGGGATGGGGTGGACCAGTGTCGGGGTTCACTAAGTGTGACTACCGGTTGGTAGTCTCTGTTCAACTCTAGGGTTTCCGGTTTGGCTTATGTGGTGCAACCGATGATATTTTGTGATGAGTTAGCTAAGAGATAAGGATGAGATCGTGGTGCCATGTCAGTTATGTGCATGTGAAGGATTTCTTTGAGGATCTTGCGCGTGAAGATCGAATGCATTGAATGTCTACCTCGGGAATACGCGATGTTTTGAGCAGTGTATGAAGTGCATGTGATGGGTTAGTGATTTCTAGATGCGGTGAATATTGGACGATGCAGAATGACTTGAGATCTGTTTTAGATCACTTCATTCTATGCAATGGATCTAACGGTCAGGATTGGACCACTTGTAATTGTAAACCTAAAATGTTTAGGGTTTAGGGTTTATGCTACTGACCTAATTGTTGTCTATAAGGTTGATGATGTTTGTTATTATTTGGGTTGGCAAATGATGTGTTTGTGTGTTGAGATACTTGCCAAACCAGAGTGTGGAATCTACAGAGTGTGATTGCAGAGGAAAGGAGCTGAAAAGGATCTGCCTTAGCATGTAGTGTTGTTATCAGATCAAAGCTTTACCTGTTGACTTCTAACCATTTCAACAAAAGGAAAATCCCTTGACCGAGTAGCTTTAACAGGCTTGTTGCAAATCCTCTAACCAGGTGACTCAAGTTCATTGAGTTCTTTAAATCCTCTAGCGAGGTAACCTTTAATAGGGTTTATAGCCATCCCTTACCTGGGTGATCTCTAACAAGATCGGTTCCTAACAGAACCTTATTGTAAAGTCTTTAACCGGACTAGGCTCCTAACAAAGCGGACTTCAAAAGAGTTCAAAACAAGCTTGTGGGTATTCATCCCCACCGTGGTTTTTCCCATTTGGGTTTGCACGTGAAAAAAAATTGTGTGTTATGGGTTGTGAGTTTTCATGTGAGGATTGAGTAGTTGTTGATTAAGTTAGTTATGCACGCAGTGCTAAATGATTGTGGTATTGTTGATACAACTCATGCTTGATTATATCAGGAAGTAGTCATCAAGATTTAAGATCTGTCAAATGCTGTCTGAAGTATCTGTGTTTAACCAGTATACCCATGGTTAAGTTCAGTGGTGAAGACAACCGGTCAGCATTGTTTTAATATGATAAAGTGTTGATCCTTCTTCATTGTTCTCTTCTGCAACAATTGCATACACATGACCTGCATTTTATAAAGTGATAATTAATACCAAAAATAAAGTGTGATGTACAACAAAATGAACCAAAATGAACCAAAATGTGAAGGTAAATCTAAATAGTTGATATTGAGGCCTAAATGAACATCAACATAACTATTATACGAAATATAATGAAATTTTTGTATTATTAAGATTACATGCATACCATTAATATATCTTAAGGTATATTAATGGTGTAAAATGAGGGAACACAAGAACAAATCAAGTAAATTGTAGTATAAAAGTACAAATTGCATAAAATCAAATGTAAAGGTAAATGACAAACTTATGAATATGAAAAATAATCATAATCCATAGACTTGACCCTTTATAAAGTACATATTTAATGTAGAGTTCAAAACATCACACTTACATAAAGATGAATATAATTCAATATTATAACATTTTAAAGTAAATAAAACTTATAATTCAACATTACATTATAAACATTAACGTGAGGGTGAGCGTTACAGTTAGAGCATTTATAATAATAATAATGTTGGAACAGTCACGGCGTGCCTGCAAACATTAACGTGATGGTGGCTGTCACAGCATAAAATAACCACACAAAAACAGAATGTACGGCAGAGTTTTCAACACAACATTTAATAATAGGTGGGCCCTTCCTTGGTGTGCAGAGGATAAGTAAGACAGAGAAGGGAGTTTTTTTGCTGCTTCATAATAATGATGTATGGTGTGGATATTTTAGATGCACAAGGGTTAAAAACTACACATTTTAAAGTATTTCTTAATATATGTTTAAAGATGCCAATAACTATGCATTTAAAATTGTCAATACTCATGCACAAATGTCTCAATAGTCGTTTGTTATGTGTACCAATAAAGGTGCACAATTGGTCCAATTATTAATGGGTTTTTAGTGTTTTTTTTGCTCCAATAATCGTTAGCTATGTGTACCAATAAAGGCGCACAAATGGTCCAATTATTAATGGGATTTTAGTATTTTGTTTGCCCAATAGTCGTTTGTTATGTGTACAAATAAAGGTGCACAAATGGTCCAATTATTAATGGGCTTTTAGTATTTTTTTTGTCCCAATAGTCATTCGCTATGTGTACCAATAAAAGTGCACAAATGGTAAAATTATTAATGAGCTTTTAGTATTTTTTTTTGTTTCTTTTAAGTTAGTAATTGAAGGATTGGGTGTGCAAGGAATAAACACTTATTGAAAAATGGATGGTAGCTAGTGCTCTTCCCCTATTAGTATAGATATTTCTTAATTTTGATCTATATAAAGTGTGTTGTGTTTATTTTTTTTAATAAGTAAATTTAATGTTTATTTTTTGAGTAGAGAATTGTTAAAATTGTTCGTTATAAGACTTATTTTGTAACTTGTTAATGTTTTGCTTGTTTTGTTGAGAAGCTAATTTTATAAATTATGCTTAATTACATAATTTTAAACATGATTTAATATAATAAGAATAAACATAATATAATATAACAAGAAAAAGTAAATTTTGATTAATAATTGACATATACATTTTAAATATAATGTAGATAATATATATCTTTATTATTATTTTGTAATTAATATTATCTTATTTTTTATATGTATAATTATTATTATTTATTATTATATTACATTATCTTATATTATGATTTTTATTATTATTCTCTTATTATACGATTATATTTCTATATTATTATACTAAAATAATATTATATTATAATTAATTTTATATTATTATTATTATATTATCTTATATCCTTATTGTAATATTAAGATTAATATCACATTATTATTATATTATCTAATTACAATATATGCATTCTTTTGATAGTAAACCTCTTACAAAGAAGTTAAAATCCATCATTATCTATTATCACTTTATATATACTAAATGTTTACTAAAGTTGGTTTATATTAGGTGAAATGCTCTTTTCCTTATGTAACCATTCAAAATCCATAAGCTAATATAATCATAAAGATTTCATGTCACATAGCTTGTGAGACAAACTTTTCGTCATGGCCACATTTATTTTATGAGACTAATTTTATTTGGATAGGATACTTTACTATGTTGACATTTAATATTTTGTTTTGAGTAGAAATTTATTTATTTATTTTGATTAGTGAAATGCAAGGATATTCCAAATGAGGGACCTCGTTCCTAACATTAACACACTTCCTCCTTGTCCTCCTCCTCCTCCTATATGTCTTGCACATCCTCCTCTATGTCCTCTTGAGCGTCCTCCTCTTCCTCCTCCTCTTCTTATTCCTCCTCTCTTTGTCCTACACGAGATTCGAACCTTCATGGCAGTATGATGTAGGAGAAACAAATTTGAACCTTCAAAGACTAAGATTCTAGAAGATAAAACTTCCAACAAACAAATTCTTTCCTAATTGGCATTTGGTAAAGATATAAGATTTTATCCTAGATAGTTATTATTAAGATTGTTTCAAATTTCATGGATCTGGAAGTCTCATTCTTCCATATAAATATTGTATGCTTGCAAGCATGTAGGGGAAAAAATGAGTATTTCATTTGGTTCTAGTTGTCTATGTGAGTTGAGAGTTGATTTAGTTTTTTTTTTTTTCACTCTTCCTGTTGTGCATCATGTTTGGTATCAAATCCAAATCATTTTTGTACGTATTCTTTAGTGATTACGAGTTGATCTTTTTTTATTAGAGTAACACATGGGCAACAATATTGGCATGAGCTATAGACAATAAGAGAAGTAGTATACATCTCCATACGTTTTGGCATCAAAATGCAGAAGAGAGGAGTGAACGACAAGTTTTGGCTTCGTGATTGCATGTATCATTGTCAGAAAGACAATTTGTATAATTAAGAGGCAAATTTAAGGGAAAATCTTGCTTGGTCAAAGGAGACCCCCAAGAAGGAGATAGAGGTGAAAGAATTTTTGAAGAGTATTAGTTGCATATTCAACTAGTTTGACATCTCTATTGGCATGGAACTATACACTTCATGGCATCAAAACTAGCCGCCAAAGGTTGGAACCACTTGGGAGAACGTATAGGTAGAGCAGATTGAGATGTGGTGATAGAACAATATGGAGGAATTCAAAGACCTTGCAAAAGAAGTAGCATTTGAAGGAGGTATCAAGCTTATTTATTGTGTTAGTGGATTATGGATCATTGAATTTCATAAATAAGTTTGAGATGTGAGTATCTTGGAGATATGAATTCTTGTCAAAACAATTTTTATTTGATTGAAATCTGACACTATAGTTTTGATTCAAGAAAGATATTTTATGCATTTTCTATAAAACAAAGATAGTCTCTACCCAAATTGTATAAGAAGAAGATTATTTTTCAATCCTATACCATTATTGGCATCTAAGAATGAAACAACCCCTATAAGTGTGAGATATTTTTTTTGCCAAGAAATGGCATTTAGAGTCCATGGAAGAGGACAAGGTCGAGGAAAACCAGCTGCAAATGCAAAGATTCTAGAAGAGCTGAGGAACATTCAAGCACAGTTGCAGGATATGGAACTTGCACAAAGAAGAGAAGTTGACATAGGATATGTCAATGAAAAAGATGAAGAACCTCAAGAAGAAGAGGCAGAGCTTGAGGTAGGAGGAGTTGAAACAAGAATCCTTAAAGCGATTTTGGGAGCGAGTTCCAAACCAATGTTGGAGGTACCTCTGTATGAAGGTAGCTTGAATGTTGATGAGATGATTGACTGGAAGTGCAATGAATAAATATTGAGTATGAAAATGTTGATGATGACAAGAAAGTGAATTTTGTAGTAACTGTAGTCACATAAATCTGTCCATTTTAATTAAATGAATATTTCGTATTTATTTGATTAAAAATCCACTAGCCATCAGTTAATTAAATTAATATTTAATTAATTCATCTCCAAACATTCTTCTATTAATTAAATAAATTATTCAATTTATTTTAATTAATTCATTAAATCAAATTCCATTCAATTAAATAAATAAAATCAATTTATTTAATTAAAATCCCCCTATTCCTCTTTTAAATAAATTAACATTTATTTAAATCATTTTAAAACCTCCCCCACTTGCATTTTCCTACAAATGCAACTTGCACATATTTATTGAAATAAATGAATTTTTATTTTAAATAAAATCCTATTTTCCCTCACCCACCAAATCCACTTGCAAAATCTAATCCTCTTCTAGATTCTTCTAACCCCTTCCTAATTAGCCTAATCCATCCCCTAATTATTGTCACATTCCTAAGCAAAATGGAGTCACTTCTCAAAGCCTAAAAGTCTTTGATAACCATTAAAGGCTTTCAACCTTCAACCACTAAATGGCTCAAAGTCTTTGATAACCATTGAAGGCTTCCAAATTTCAACCACGTAATCCACAAAGTCTTCAAAAACCATTAATGGTTAACCCAAACCCTCCTACATAGTTAAAACATTTGTTTTGACTCAACCTCTACCCAACCCAAGGGTCTCATCAAGCCTTTAATGCTTTGACCATGATTATCTCTTAATCATTTGCACAAAGGTTTATCCTTGCATTAACTCCTAATCCAGTGGGTAATCCTAATTTAGGCTTGACCCTTACCTTCTAGATAACCATGAGGTCTCCTCAGGCATTTAATGCCTCCAACCTCTTCTCTCAACCCAATCTTATGTTGACACTTGTCACCATTTCATTGGTGCAAATTGTGCACATGGATCCCCAACTTTCAAGCTTGACCCTTGATTAAACCTTTCAATCCTGGCCATCCATTGCTCCATTTTTCCTATAAATAGAGCCCATTCCTTCATAATCCAGATCCTGAAAACTTGTAAGCATTTAGACTATAGCCATTTTAGAGAGCATTTAGCATAGCATAACTAAATCTTGTCTTTTTGGTTAAAATACATCATTTTAGCATAAAAATAGCTTTTCATTTCATGTTTGGAGCTATACTACAATCTCAATCCTCCATAAGCATCCATAGTGCAAAAAGCTGCTGAGAGCTACACTATTTTGGAACTTGGAGAGGAGAGGAACAAGGGAGAAGGAGCTAATATCATGCTAAGAGATAGTTGGAGATGTCTCATTGTCTTTACTTCTTTAGTTAAATTCATTAGCATGTTTTTAGTGTCTCTCTTGGAATGCCTTCATATGTTTTAGTTTTTGATTGACTAACGCTAATACTTTGTGTGTTTTTGTGTTATTTGATCTTAGACTAAACCATTGTGCCATTTAGGAGGGCGTCATTTGGTGAACCCGACGTGAATCGAACACGCAACCTTCTGATCCTTTTTTTTGAAAATTAACATTTTGCTTGTTGAAATTGCCACACAGGTCGCGCTTCGGCGCTATTGAACACGTTTTAGCGCTGTTGCAACAATTTCTTTTAGCGCTATTGACCCTAAGATAGCGCTATTGAAAAGGTTTCAGCGCTATTGGCAACATTCTAGCGCTTTTGTCACAGTTTTGGCGCTATTGACACCCTTCCAGCGCTTTTGTCTTCTCGGATTTTTCTCTTCTTTCAGCGCTACGGTGCAAATTAGCGCTTCTACGACCGCAGACTAGCGCTATTGCATGAATCAGTGCTTCTGTAAAAAAAAAATAGACTAGCGCTATTGCGACAGAATGTTGTCCGATTCACTTTGTAACCAAAAAAATCAGAACTTAGGCTTGTGGAAGCCCCCCCTTGAGCATTGGTTTTTATTAACTTTTTTTTTTCTTTGTGCAAGTTAACAACCCAACAAAAATCACAAAAAAAAATTCATTTAGTGCTTAAAAAGAACTTTAAAAAAAAAAAAAAAAAAAAAACACAAAAAAAATTTTCATTGTTTTCTAGTTAGGCCTCATTTTCCTTTTGGTGCTTAAAATTAACAACACAACTTTGATTTCATTTGCATCAATTGGGACTTAAAAATCACAATCCACACTTCAATTTTTGGTGCAGTAAAAAGAACAATCCACTTGTTTTTGATTTATTTTTGGCAAACAAATTTTCCTTCAAAGCAAAACGTGTTTTTCATTAAGTTGACTAGGATTTCCCAATTCTAGATTACAAAACACATTGCCTTTGAAGTTAAAAAGAACACCATGACTATTGGAGCAACATCTCCAAATAGTTAGATCATCTTTGCAAAATGTGGGATTAAAAAGAACAAGTGTTTTTACGTATTTGGCACGCTTGTGCAAACAGTCAGTCGAGTGGACCTACTTCTAACACACACTATCCTCTCCCTTGGCTCTCGTGGTCCTAGGTGCAAGAGAAAAGTGTTAGTGACACTCAAAATTTTATCTTTTTAAGAGAGGCCTGCCAAGGGATCGATACTCTTGGGAACGACCTCGAGCGGTAAATCCTTCGAGCCGCTATAGAAATCAGGTGAGAGCGAAAGCTATAGCCTTGGGTATAGTTGTTCCTACAGTGTAACTGGCCGAAAGGACAAATGGGCCCCACCACCAGTTACAAGGCTCTTAAGTGAGTCACTGCAGAATGAACTTATGTCCAAAGCCATCGAACATGACTAAACACCTTTAAAGTAGTAGCCCACCTGTTCTATTGATTGAGGATATTTGTGATATAATTTAGTGCAAGAGCATAGATGGTTTTGCTCCCAAGATACTCACCATACATATTTCCTTGAGTAGAAACATAGCTTTTTGAAAAGTCACTTGTGGCTTGATAAAAGTGGTGACTCCCCCATCATAGGGATCATCTATTTGTTATGCTCGTGCAAGACTTAGTATATCACATCCTTACCTGCCACGGCGGGATTCATAAGGTATGTAGTACCAAAGTCGAAGAAATATCAAGATGTGGGCTAAATTTATCACAATTGGCCATTTGACCTTAGGGATAAAAAGTGTTTGAAATGTGTTCGTTTTACAGACCTAGTGCAAATTGAGCCGACTTCAGGCTTTGGAAATACACCTTAAAATAAATCTAAAGGAAGGGTCAAAAACAAGTCCAAGGATTGGGTTGATCTAGACCCATACTCATTTGTGCCTTTGAGGCAACATTCTTGTGTTTGTGTGCTTGCTTTGTTTTCTTGTCAAAGAAAATCAGAAAATCAATCCCAAAAACATAGTATTCATCCAACATTTCTCAAAAACAAACAAAAATACCAAAAACAAAGTGCAAACAACAAAGAGTCAAATTTTATGACCATTCTTCACCTCTTGCGAAAGAAGAAGTGTCATCAGAATATCACCTTGAAAAGGAGACCACTAAGCTCAAAGGCTTTAATCAAAAGGAGGAAATTCTTCTATCTAAATAGACAAATCTTTGTCTCACATAGAATCTTTCTACATCGCATGCATCTATACCTTCAAGGTAAAACAAATGAGTTTGATTTAGAATCATTGAACCGCGGAGCTTTTATGCAATATAGAGCTCTGAGTTATCACAAAAATCAAGGAGGAAAGATTAATCCCAATTTCTTCCCAAACATCTGTATCACCTACAACACAGCTCGAGAAATACCTCCAACACCTGAAAGGGAAGAGATAGAGTTTGTCCCATTTGTAACACAAAGTTTTTATTGAAGTTGAAAACATTTTCATCCATCATCTCACTCATACATCATCACTTCATCATCAATCCGTCCCAACTCTCAAAACATTAAGAGGTTCTAGTCCCAAATTTCTTTTTTGATATTGCTTGAAATCAAACACATCGCATCACTTTTTAGATTGTTTCTACATCTAGGATAAGCTCATCCTAAGAGACACATCTACGCAGGTTAAAACTAGTTCATGAGTGAATCCTCTCATTACTAGGTAGTCAAAATCTGTAACACATCTCAGATTTCTCTACACCTTATCACATCCAAAATCATCAAAACAAACAAGCAATTCAAAGAAAGAATTCTGGTTACATTTACCTTTAGAGTGCTAGAGATCTACAATCCACTAATCATCCATCTTTCATCGAACAACTCATCATCATCTTCAATCAACTTCAACACAAACTTGCAAACAAAATGGCTCAAACCCGATCGCGATCAAGGCAACGAGAAATAGAAATTGAGGAAGAAGAGGACAACCTCAATGAATTTCAAGAAGCACTTGGAGGAAATGTAAATGATGAAAACCCAAGTAGTCCCACTCCTTCAACAATCGAAAGGGTTCAGCATAACCCTCATTTTAACAGATTATTTGATGAAATTCTCAGGAGCAATGCGGATGCTCACTTCTTAAGACTTGCTCAAGAAGGAGCCAAACTCCCCTCAGATTTTGATCTTGCCCAATTAAGACAAGCATCAGAAAGACAAACTCGCCATGAGGAGGAAAGGCGTAGAGATCCCATCAGATATAACATCCCTCGAGGTAACCCACCACCTCCTCCTCCAAATGAAATGGAGATGTTGCGGCAACAAGTCAAGAATCTCGCCCAACAACTTCATAGTGGTGTCAAGATTAACCAATTCTCACTCAATGACATCTGTCCCTATCCTTTTGATAGGAATCTTTATATGCCACCCTTTCCACGCGGGTTCGAAACACCCAAATTTGAAAAATATAGAGGAAAGGGAGATCCCCGTGATCATGTCAGAGAATTTCATTCCGCTTGTCTTGAAGTGGCATATGAAGACACATACCTAATGCGCCTCTTTCCCCAAAGCTTGGGAGGAACAACTACATCATGGTTTTCCTGACTTCCAAGTGGCATTAGAACATTTGAGGAACTCATCCAGAAGTTCCTATCTCATTACTCTTATAATATTGAACGCGACATCACCATGGCTGATCTATGCAACACCAAACAAAAACCAGGTGAATTATGCTCAGTATTCCTGCAACGATGGCGCCAAATGTCTAGCAGACGTTCTCTTCAGTTACCTGAACGAGAACTAGTGGAAATTTTCATTTCCAACTTAAACGAAGAAATGGAATTTCACCTGGATGTCAAAGACACAGACTCTTTTAACGATATGATCACCAAGGGTATAAAATGTGAATGGGCACTCATCAAAAAAGGACTCATCAAAATCTTTAATGAACCAAAAGATGGTCCTCGCCCGCGCTTCAATAGTGATAAACCAAACTTCTGGAACAAGAATAAGAATATCGTCAACGATGGGGTTGTGGATGCTCGAACTATCCAAAATGCACAACCTGTGGTTCGGTTTGCAGGACAAAATCCTCCACCTCAAAATAACACAAATGTTCCTCCTAATCAAGGTCACATCACATCTCATGATGAACCAAGACCTCGTCCACAAAAACAAAAACGCACATACACTCCCTTAGGGGAACCCATTGAAACAGTGTTGCGACAACTCATTTCTCAAAATTTGATCACTCTACCTAAGCTATCCAATTATGAGCCGCAAGTTAAACCGGCATGGTGGAGAGATACTGAACACTGTGAGTTCCATCAAGGAAGAGGACACAAGACAAGTAATTGTCACCGATTGAAAGATCTCATTCAAGATCTTATTGATCGAGGAGAAATTGAGATTGAAGGACATGATCCAAAAACGACAAATAATGATCACCTGATGTTCAAAAATCCACTTCCATCACAAGATCAAAGGGGTCCTTCCACTTCCCGACGAGGCACTGATACCACTGATTATACGCAGGCTGCGTATAATTATATTGTAAATCACCTGTATGATGCCAGTGAACAAATTGCAACCATAACCTTCAAAAATCCCACCTCAAATTGCAATGTTGTTACACGTCGTGACAAGGTCACCATCAAGGCAGCTCCACAAGGCACCACCTCTGTCCCGAAGCAATACAATCTTGTGGAACAATTAGATAAAACGCCTGCGCTCATTTCCATTTTAGAACTATTGCGCCTATCGCCATCTCATAAAACAATCTTGGATCAAGCACTCCAAGAAGCGTCAGTCCCTGCAAACCTTAATACGGACCAGTTTCAAGCTATGGTTGGAAATCTAAAGTCATCACCTTGTCTCACTTTTTCTGAAAGTGACAACTCTTCTTTCCAACAACCTCATATTGCTTCGCTACACATTGAAGGCTTTGTCAACCAACACAGGATCAAGCGAGTCTTGATCGATAATGGAGCAGGCCTAAACATTTGCACACTACAGTTGGTCACAGCATTGGGATATGCAATAGAATCAGTGGATCCTCACAAGAAGATCACCATCAAGGCCTATGATGATGGAGAGCGTTCATCCAAAGGAGTTGTGGTACTACCAATCCGAGTCGGCCTTGTGGTAAAGCACATCATCTGTCAAGTTCTGGACCTTCCTCTGCCATATAATCTATTATTAGGGAGACCTTGGATACATGCCATGCAAGCTGTTCCATCTACCTACCATCAATGTATCAAGTTCCCACATAACGGTACAGAGATCACAATCTTGGGCGATGCAAATCCCTTTGATTTTTGCCATAATATCAGCCATCAACCAGAGATTACTGTTCCTAATAATAGGGAAGCCATTTCCTCCACATCATATGTAAATCCCGCCTCTCTTGCCAGTTCAAACACTCCTATACCCAAGCAAGAAAAGCTTAAGATGAAAGTCGCAGAGGAAGGTCCTGGGGAATATAACTTAAGTCAGCTCTTTTGTGTGGGACAAATGCCTACTTCTCCTAGAACGCATGGTAAACCACAGCAGTTACTCCAAAAACCCATAGTCACGCCCACATGTGCTTTGACGCCTTTCATCCTTGGGAAGAGTCAAGAGGAAGAAACACAAGATGAGGACCTAGCGGAATGGATCTATAAGGATCCCATCACAACTGATAAACCGCAAGTTACACTTCCTACGGAACAGTATGGTAAAGGCCTCCTCATTATGCAAAGAATGGGGTATGATGGTCAGAGTGCTTTGGGATCCTGCAAACAAGGACGACATGAACCGCTGTTGCCAGAGTTCAAACCCAAAGGTAATACAGGCCTAGGCTTTGAAAAAGAAGTCCTTCCTAAACTCAGATTCAAAGGAAAACCCAGCAAACCATTTTGCCCACCTACTGCAAAGAGGACACCTTTCATAATCAAAGCACCATCAAGCACTATCCCCACTGCCCCATCGAGGCTCACAACCCCACCGCAACCATCACCAGTGCCAAACATACCACCAAATGAACCAGTAATCCCATCAATAACACCAATAGCAGCAGCAACTATATCAGAACCAGCAGCAGCATCTATGGCACCAACCCTTCCAGCAGAAGCCACTAAATCAACACTGTCGATACTTCCAGTGACAAATACTTTAAACCCCATCATGGTTCCTGCAGCACCGATCACTACAAAGATACATAAACCAATCACACCTATCGTGTTTAACTCCAAAGACATCCCAGTATGGTATAGCAATCGGAAGCTAGAGAGTGATTCAGAGACCGACTCTCATGAGTGGGAATTTGATTTTGTACAGCTTAACACTTCAGATGAGGAAGACACAACACCACCTCCGCCCCGCAAAGACATCCCTATTTACGGAGAAGCACAGATAAAGACCACTTGGGTACCTGAGCTGGAAACATCTTCCACAGACCCTACGTCTCATCCTACGCCTGATTCTGACAGGGAGAGTACCATCAACGACCTTCACCACACTGTCTTAACCCTCACTGATACCTCTAACGAACTTAATCTAATCGATGAAGTAATGCCCATTATCCACCCTGAACTCATCGAATGGAACCAACCAAATCCCCCATGTCTTGACCTCTTCCAAAACGATGAGGCTATCATTGACTTTTTGGAATTAAGGGATAATTTACCAAGCGGGGATCACAAAGCTGGATTCGCCATTCAACTTAATAGCGCAGCATACTTCGGGGCGGATGCCAAACCCTTCAGCTGCAAAAATATAACAATACAACATGGATCTTCCAGTGAAAACCACATTGTGGCACTGTTTGATCTGACAAAAGTAAAAAGAAAGAGCGTATCCAATGGTGAAAACCTCTTTGAGGCGCCTGAGGATGAAGGGTTTGACATTCTCCCTGCAAGCACACAACAGGAACGATCAACGATCCTCATTGAGGAGACTAAAGAATACAATGTGGGGACTCCTGAAAACCCTCATATCATACATCTGGCATCACTTCTCACTCCAGAGGAACAGCCTAAATTTATCGAGTTCTTCTAGTAGCGTCAAATCAACTTTGCATGGTCATATGCAGACATGCCTGGGTTTGATCCGGATTTAGTTATGCATCATCTCACAGTAGCAAAAGGAGCCAAACCTGTCAAACAAAAGCTTCGTAAAATGCATCCTCAGATTGTCGTGCTAGTCAAAACAGAACTCAAGAAACTCCTGGATGTTGGTTTCATTAGACCAATTGATTATGCAGAATGGATCTCCAATATTGTGCCAGTTGGCAAACCAAAAAGGGGCATCCGCATTTGTACAGACTTCAGAGATCTAAATAAAGCATGTCCTAAGGATGACTTCCCTCTACCAAATATTGACATCATAGTGGATTTGACAGCAGGACATGCCATGCTTTCACTCATGGATGGTTTTTCGGGATACAATCAAATAAAGATCGCACCAGAGGACCAACATAAGACAGCCTTCACATGTCCATGGGGCACATACTGCTGGAATGTAATGCCTTTCGGTCTAAAGAATGCAGGAGCGACCTATCAACGAGCAACGACCACCATCTTCCATGACATGATGCATACTATGATGGAAGATTATGTGGATGACTTACTAGCAAAATCACTCACTAGAGATGGACATCTCCACATCTTAGATAAAATCTTTGATAGACTAGAACAATACCATGTTCGACTCAACCCAAAGAAATGTGTCTTCAGAGTGACCTCCGGGAAGCTTCTAGGATACATTGTCTCAAGCAAAGGCATTGAGGTCGATCCAGCAAAGGTTAAGGCAATCATGGACATGCCACCTCCAAAGAATATCAGTCAGCTAAGAACACTACAAGGACGGCTTCAATCCATCCGAAGATTCATTGCACAACTGGCTGATAAGTGTCACCCGTTCACACACCTGCTACACAAGAACATCCGCTTTCAGTGGGATGATAGATGCCAGCAAGCATTTCAGGCACTCAAAGACTATCTCATGAATCCACCATTGCTAACACCACCAGATCCAAGTAGACCGTTGTTACTTTATATCTCAGCAACAAGTACAGCATTGGGTGTACTATTGGCACAACATAATGCAGAAGGCAAAGAGTGTGCTGTATACTACATCTCTCGCACACTGGTGGGCTATGAACTCAATTACACACCTATTGAGCGAGCTTGCCTAGCAGTAATCTTGGCAGCCACTAAATTGCGGCACTATCTATTGACGCACAAGGTACAACTCATCGCAAAGATTGATCCACTCAAGTATTTACTCAGTAAAGCAGCACTGACAGGTCGCTTGGCCAAATGGGTGATGATTCTAAGTGAATTTGACATTGAGTATGTGGACCGTAAAGCTATCAAAGGTCAGGTTATTGCAGATCAGTTGGCCGATGCACCACTCATAGACGATCATCCTCTCATGTCCAATTTTCTAGATGAAGAGATATTCATGATCATAGAAGCACAGCCATGGAAATTATACTTTGATGGTTCATACACTAGGCATGGCTCGGGGGCAGGAATTCTGTTTATCACACCTCAAGGTGATAGCATCCCGAAGTCCTACAGGCTCACATTTCCATGCACAAACAACATAGCAGAGTATGAGGCCTTGATCACAGGACTCAGGCTAGCCATACAATGGAAATTACAAGAACTGCAAGTATATGGCGACTCGCAACTAGTCATTCGACAAGCAACAGATGAATATCAGACCAAAGATGATAAACTCATGCCATATAAGCAAATGGTGGACACTCTAAAGACATCATTTACTACTATCACTTTTGAGCAGATACCAAGAGATCAGAATCGAGCTGCTGACGCTATGGCTACCATAGCATCTCTACTAGATCTTCCACAGAATTCAACACGCTACGAGTTCTTGGTAGAACAGCTTTGGATCCCCGCTTATGATATCCCTGAATCCGAAATGATATGTCGCCTTGTCGGTTCTGAATCCCCATGGTACGGTGAGTTCTACACCTATCTCCGGGATCATACCCTTCCTCCCAACCAATCAAATAACCAACGAAAAACCTTCATTCGCCAAACTACTCGATATACCATTATTGCCAAAACCCTATACCAACGCGTTCTTGATGGTACTCTCCTTCGATGTCTGGAACAAGGTGAGATAACAAAAGCTTTGGAAGAGGTACATGAAGGAATTTGCGGGACTCATTCAAGTGGTCCATCACTAGCCAAAAAAATCATGCGAGCTGGATACTATTGGCCATCTATGGAAAAGGATTCCTACTACTTTGTCAGAAAATGCAAGAAATGTCAAGTTCATGGCGACCTGATACATGCACCAGCCCAAGAACTGCAACCAATCACAACACCATGGCCTTTTTGTCAATGGGGCCTTGACCTTGTGGGTAAGATTCATCCATCTTCATCCAACGGCCATAAATTCATTATTACCGCCACCGAATATTTCACCAAGTAGATCGAAGCTGTTCCACTTACCCAAGTCACCGACAAGCAGATCGCCTCATTCATCCTCAACTACATCATCTGCCGGTATGGTGTGCCCATGTCCATCATCACAGATAATGGTCTTCCTTTCAAAAATCAGGATGTCCGTGAGCTTTGTGAGAAATTTCATATCCAACACCGCTTTTCCACCCCCTATTACCCACAAGACAATGGTCAGGCCGAAGCATCCAATAAAAACATATTAAGGATCCTCAAGAAAACAGTCAATGATGCTGGTCGTGATTGGCATATTCAATTGAATCCAGCACTATGGGCATATCGAACTAGCATTCGAACCCCTACAGGTGCAACTCCTTATTCATTGGTCTATGGTACAGAAGCTATCTTGCATATTGAGGTCGAGATACCATCACTACGGGTTTCCTTGCACAATCTCATCGATGATGAAGCATACAGAGTATCCCGTCTTCAGGACTTAGAATTACTTGATGAGAAGCGACAAGCTGCATACAATCATCTCAAAGCCTATCAGCAGCGCATGAGTAGAAACTACAATCACCGAGTTAGATCTCGTACATTTGAGGTAGGTGATCTTGTTCTTCGAGAAAATCCTCGCAACCAACCAAACAGAGAACATCAAGGCAAGTTTGAATCAAACTGGCTGGGCCCATATGTTGTCACAGCTGTATTCGGGTCCGGGGCATATCAGTTGGCTACATCAGATGGAGAACCACTCGCAGATCCAATCAATAGCATGCACCTCAAACGGTTTTATACCTAAGGTGTACAGAGCATCAGGCCCCCCTACATATCAGAAAAATACCAAAAACATTCAGAAAATGTCCTGAAGAAAATACAAAAACATTCAAAAAAGTAAAGAAAAATCATGCATCCAAACGGTGAACAAACACTCCGATGGCACCTTGGGTAAGTACGATGGTGAAAACCTGGCAAACAGGCACCACTCGTAAAGGCAATGGCTCCAATATCTTTCAGGCTCGTTGCGATCACATTCATGCACACATACATCCATCCATCCCAACCATGGCTTGTTAATTGATCTGCAATTAAGATAGTACTCCATGCATCTAGCATCCCACCTTTTCATAGTCAGGTCTACAAACTGGGGGCAATACCCTTACCCTAGTGATGGAAGTGGATTCTACATTGTCTTATATATCATTACGCTCTTCATTCAGGAAATCATCAGAAAATATCAAAAACATTCAAAAATGACTCTCAAAATACCAAAAACATTCAAAATTGTTTCACAAAATCCAAAAAACATCGGAAAACCCATCAAAAATCACACAAAAAACATGGTAACACCTTGTACATATTTAGCCGATCAGATACAAAATAAACATTGACAACTACTCACACACTGACCATTTACCAATCAAACCAACACAATCGACTTCAACAATCCAAACCTGTCTTTAAAACAAGGATGCATCCTTCCTTACCAAAACAAAGACAAGATGACGTTTTCTTTGACAAGAAAATTATGTTAAGCTATCAAATACTTGGTTGATTTGTGAGTACAATCGTTTGTTTATCTGTATCGGGATCTTTCAGCATTGTTTTGTATCGTTTGCGCATTATTTCCGATGAAGTTCTGGGGCATGTACTAATGGTGTTTACGTGGGAAGTTCACCAAGCTACGTGATCTTATGCCAAATGCAGTCATAGATCACTATGGCTTGCTGACTATAGCGTATACCTCGACCATATGAGCATGAACCATTACCAAGGATCCTTATTCTTTATTCTTTATGTATATACTGTTTGATTGCAGGTACAATGCTCATCCTTTGGTTCCTCTTCCTCCAAATTGGATAAAGGTTTTATTTTCTTAGTACGGTATGCACTTGTCTCAGGATCTGATCAAGCCTAAGATCAAGGAGGATGATCCAAGTCATGCACGAAAGGAGATAATCCTTGTCTGTTCCGCAAGCAATACTCAGGTCAACTTGATCCCTTATATCAAGTTGCTTGTATTAACTTGCTATATAAAATCCATGTAAGGAATACTCAGGTCATCTTGAATCATTATGTCAAGATGCTTGTATTCTCTTCCAACATTTTAAAGCTTAATGATGAAATAGAGCACTATGGATCATCATTTCATCTCATCTGTTTATATATTGCATTCCGTTGCATATCACCCATCCGTTCACTTATTCATATAGAGGTTTTATATGCAAAAATGAGAAAATTAAGCTGGTCTTGGATACAATCACGATCGAGTACTCTGATACATCATCAATGCATCATGCAAAGTCTTAAAAACCTTGCATTCCTCATGATCATATCATCCTTACATTTAGTTGCATCTGGCATTAAACATTTAGTTGCATCTTGCATTAAACATTTAGTTGCATTTTGCATTAAAACTTCATGTCATTTTTTTTAACTTTGCATATAGCTCATTTTCTTGCCATTTAGTTTTCATTAATCATTTTTGTAGCATTGCATCAATCATAAATAATTAGATTCATTCATGGGATCACATTGTCTTTGGTTGTTTTAAATCATTTACTAAGCATTTCATCCAGTGTAAATTATCCATTATCATTTTATTAATCTTTTCATCATTTATCATTTGCATACATTTCTTTATAGTTAAAAGATGCATTCATTCATTACTAAGTATCTTCTTAGGCTCATTAAAAGATTCATTCACATTACATTCATTATCATTACATAAAGGTGCAGTTATTATACCCATAAGTTATCATATCATCCCATTATCATTTGTACTTACAAACATATTTAAAAGCATTTAGATTCATAAGTCCATTTGTTCACAACATTGGTTCATACCATCTAATATATCCATTTTTGCATATGCATTCATTTAACACATTATCATATAAACATTTGTACTTTACATTTTGTTTATCCATATTACATTCATCTAAACACATCTAGATGCATATCCAGACATAAAATCATTCATCTAACCATTGCATTTACATCATTACATAAATCATCGCATCATTATATTACATATATAAATCATCGCATCATTAACAAAATAGGAAATACCAAAAATCCTGTTCATAAATCATCATAAGCATACATCATCATCATGGCATTCCATACATAAAGCATTACATCATAACTCATCATAAAAACATACATCATAAACATCTCAACCGGCATTCATATGTCAGTATCTCACATCATAACTCATCATAAAAACATGCATAAAAGAAACATCTCATCAAAATGCATACATGTACACATATACATCTAAGCAATAAATCATCATCATGCATAAACATCCATACATCATCACATGCATAATCATCACCATATGGGATCTCCTCATATATATCATCTCATATAACAGAGTACAATGAAGTCTACAAAAATCGGCTACCAAAAGCCATCCAAGATACAGTTCATAAATAGACAATGATACAATACATGTATGCAAAAATGCTCTCTCAAATGCCGCTCTGGCCAGATGCTGTACCACCACCACCCCTACCTACTCCACCACTGGTACCAGCACCACCTGATCCATCTCTCCGTGGAGGCCTCATCGAACCCCCACTCCCTCCTGCATCTCCTGATCTATCCCGCCTCAAAGGACCCATCACACCCCCACTTCTCTGCATCCTCTGTGATCGCTCGGATCTGGCCTACCGCATCTGTGAATAGCTGAGAGCTCGCTGGCTAATCGGTACCACCTGCTCATATAACCCCCGCCAGTACTCTATCTCCGCCTGTGCTCGCCGTATCTCCCTCATAATCTCCCCTGAAGGCCCCTGTGCACCAGTCTGCACTCTATCCTGCAGCTCCGCCAATCTCTCCACCGCAGTATCTCTCTCCCGTGGCACCACTGTCAGCTCTGACTCACGTGCAAATAGCTGCACATCCCTAGCTGCTATCTCCTCCTCTAATCTCTCCACCCGGGTCTGCAAATAACCTATCATATGCTCCCGCAGATCCCCAGTAGCTCCCTCCCCATGTCCATGGCTGCCGTACCTGTATCACCCCCTCCACTAGGTCCCTCCCCTGCACCACAGTCCCCTGCACCTGTATCCATCGGGATCTCTCTCTCCATCCCCCTCCCACTCAGCTGCACTCCTCCCTGCATCAAAGGTCCCTGTGATATCTGCAGAGGTAGTCCACCTCTCCCTCTCTGCTGCCTCGGCATCCCCAAACCTCCTCCACCTCCTCCACCACCTCCTCCTCCTCCTCCTCCACCTCCTCTTCCATCTCCTCCTCCTCGACCTCCTGCTCTCCGTCCTTGTCCTCGTCCTCTCTCATCCTCAAATGCTGGGATCGGCTCAGCTGGGTCTGATATCCACAGGATCGGGTGCGCCGCCCGATACTGTGTATACTCTGCTGTCACACCTACATCCACGACCCTCGGTTGTAAGTCCCATGGCCTCGCCTGCAGTGTCCGAAACTCTGCCAGTGCCTGATCATACGGTAACACTGGACCCCATGCATACCGCTCCCGAATCACTCGTGCATACTCCCCTGATCCGCTCGGCAGTCCCTGCTGCCATCCGAACTGCCTCATCACTCGTCCCGGCACCTGTCTCTCTACATGATAAGAGGTCCTCCCAATGAGGAATCGAGTCATGAAGACATAAGGTAGTGCCTCCGCATCATCCTCCCATGGCTCACACTCCAAGTATGGCCGCCAGATCACTGCATCTAGGTCATCCAATGCCCGTCGCCACCACTCTAACTTCCCCAAGTGGGGCTGACTCATCATTCCACTATACATAAACATGTATGGCTGGTCCACGGTTCGGAATCTGAGACTCACCGGTCGAGTCACTGGTAGGTGCTTCCATGCCCACACATGCAGCAGCGTCATGCCCACTGCTAGCGACCCCCGCCCTCTGTACACTACCTCGTGTAACTCCTGATACATGTGCGCTAACACGCACGACCCCCAGGCATATCGGGTCCCCTCAGTCACCATCATCTCTATCACCTGTCCCCATCCCACCACCAATCCATGTGACCGCCTGTCTGGACACAGAAGTCCTCCCACGATCCCTGACAAAACTGCTGGAAGGGGCTCATATAGTGCCGCTATATCCTCCCATGGGATCGAGTCATCATCAATGTATACATCCTCATCAAATATCCTCTGACAAGACACCGTCCCCTAGGATCGATCATATGTCACCAGCTCCCCCCGAATCGGAATCCGGAGGATACGCCACACGTCCTCTAAAGTCACCGTCATCTCTCCCTGAGCTAGATGGAACGTGCACGTCTCACTGTGCCATCGCTCTGCCAATGCTGTGATCAGGTCGTGATTCATCCGAATCACGGGCATGTGCATCACCTCGTACAGGCCAGTAGCTGCAATACAGTCTATCTCTATCTGTGTCAACCGATCTCGCAATCCTTGTGTCGCGAGGTGGCACTCGCGTAACTGCAACATGCACAGATCCTCCTGCACGTCGACATTCATCCAACCACCATCAGTTGTTTTGTTATCAAACTTTCTTAAAGTTTAAACCTAGACTATCATCAGATACTTTGATCAAGTATCTTCGGGTCTCAACAGGTAAGCAATCATGGCCGCCTAGACTTCAACAGGCATTTATCCTAACAAATGACCTAAGTCTCATCGGGCTGCTATGGTTCAAAACAACTCCCACTTCACCTCACCATCCATCAATCGTTAGGCATCAGGAGATTTGTTTTGTCCAAAACTGGGGCATCTCGTTATACTAAAGCAAAAGCGCTATTTTATCTACAAAAGCGCTAAATCTACCCAATAGCGCTACAAACACATCAATAGCGCTCAAACCAGACTACAATAGCGCTATAAAACCAAAAGCGCTACATCCACTATACAATAGCGCTATTACGGGTCAATAGCGCTCAATTAACCCTACCATAGCGCTACTTTGTCAAGTGCGCTAAAACTTGCCTACATTAGCGCTAATGCATACAAAAGCGCTCAAACCAGACCACAATAGCGCTAATTCATGGGGCAAAAGTGCTAAAACCATAGTTCCAGCGCTCTTGCTCCGACTTGACTTGGACTCAGCTAAAAACCTATCAAAAACGCATGAAAATTGAGTTTTCGAATTTGCGTACCGCTGGTCCGTAGTCCTCTGGGCGCTGGAACCGTCGGATTCGCTCGAATCAATGCTCGGTGATCGGAAACGGCATCGTAGCTCCTCCTTGCTTCTCCAAATGTCACTGTCAGAGCTCTCGTTTTCAACTGGTCGCGGTCACAAATGATCCTGTTTTCACCCCTTTCACCCCATTTATACCCCCCGCCGTCACCATAACTTCGCCCCGCTCATCGCCGTGGTCCCCGTGAACTTCCCGAGCCCCCCATTTCTCCATGTTTCTCCCGTTTTCTTCTATTTTTTCCTAGTATACCTAACTTCTTCTTTTCTATCACCTCGCCAATTTTCATTCTTTTTCGAGAGATCACCCGATTTTTCGAAATTTTTCGGCCCATCTCTCGAGGGGGCATACCACCCATTAAATTTACATTTTAAGGGGCATTTCTTCACACCAGTTTTTCTTTCTTTGAAACAATGCGATAAACCGCACCGTCTCAAAGAGGGGCAAATGTAGTCACATAAATCTGTCCATTTTAATTAAATGAATATTTCGTATTTATTTGATTAAAAATCCACTAGCCATCAGTTAATTAAATTAATATTTAATTAATTCATCTCCAAACATTCTTCTACTAATTAAATAAATTATTCAATTTATTTTAATTAATTCATTAAATCAAATTCCATTCAATTAAATAAATAAAATCAATTTATTTAATTAAAATCCCCCTATTCCTCTTTTAAATAAATTAACATTTATTTAAATCATTTTAAAACCTCCCCCACTTGCATTTTCCTACAAATGCAACTTGCAAATATTTATTGAAATAAATGAATTTTTATTTTAAATAAAATCCTATTTTCCCTCACCCACCAAATCCACTTGCAAAATCTAATCCTCTTCTAGGTTCTTCTAACCCCTTCCTAATTAGCCTAATCCATCCCCTAATTATTGTCACATTCCTAAGCAAAATGGAGTCACTTCTCAAAGCCTAAAAGTCTTTGATAACCATTAAAGGCTTTCAACCTTCAACCACTAAATGGCTCAAAGTCTTTGATAACCATTGAAGGCTTCCAACTTTCAACCACTTAATCCACAAAGTCTTCAAAAACCATTAATGGTTAACCCAAACCCTCCTACATAGTTAAAACATTTGTTTTGACTCAACCTCTACCCAACCCAAGGGTCTCATCAAGCCTTTAATGCTTTGACCATGATTATCTCTTAATCATTTGCACAAAGGTTTATCCTTGCATTAACTCCTAATCCAGTGGGTAATCCTAATTTAGGCTTGACCCTTACCTTCTAGATAACCATGAGGTCTCCTCAGGCATTTAATGCCTCCAACCTCTTCTCTCAACCCAATCTTATGTTGACACTTGTCACCATTTCATTGGTGCAAATTGTGCACATGGATCCCCAACTTTCAAGCTTGACCCTTGATTAAACCTTTCAATCCTGGCCATCCATTGCTCCATTTTTCCTATAAATAGAGCCCATTCCTTCATAATCCAGATCCTGAAAACTTGTAAGTATTTAGACTATAGCCATTTTAGAGAGCATTTAGCATAGCATAACTAAATCTTGTCTTTTTGGTTAAAATACATCATTTTAGCATAAAAATAGCTTTTCATTTCATGTTTGGAGCTATACTACAATCTCAATCCTCCATAAGCATCCATAGTGCAAAAAGCTGCTGAGAGCTACACTATTTTGGAACTTGGAGAGGAGAGGAACAAGGGAGAAGGAGCTAATATCATGCTAAGAGATAGTTGGAGATGTCTCATTGTCTTTACTTCTTTAGTTAAATTCATTAGCATGTTTTTAGTGTCTCTCTTGGAATGCCTTCATATGTTTTAGTTTTTGATTGACTAACGCTAATACTTTGTGTGTTTTTGTGTTATTTGATCTTAGACTAAACCATTGTGCCATTTAGGAGGGCGTCAGTAACCAAATTGAAGGGCCATGCATCCTTCTAGTGGGATGTAGTACACGATGAAAGAAGACAAAAAGCCAAGCCCAAGACAGAGAGTTGAGCCATGATGGTGGCTAAGCTAAAAGGTAAATTCTTCCCAAACATTACCAACTTAATGTTGGAAATATGGAGGAATTGATTATGTGTTGCATTGATGTTTTGTCATTGATGTCAACACTAGCTATTATGGTTGGTTACCAGCAGACGAGTTTTGGTTACCGGTAGAAGATCTTGTGTTACCAGTAAGGGTTTAAGGTTTTACCGATAGAGCTTTTACTAAGAATCTTTGACAGGATGCATAAGTGGTGTTGGTGTGGCTTCTAGATGGAATTCATGATGTAGAAGGTGATCCTTGTTCGTGCCTCAACTGATTGGAGACATCACTTTAGCATGGTGGACGTAGTTTAGGTCTGGTACCTATCTAGGTTATGGACTGGTATCATGTTAACGTGTTCTCTACACGTTACCAGGATGATTTATGGATTGGTTAGTGTTGTTTTGGTCTAAAGCCGACATGGCATATCATTGTAATATGGATGTATGTAATGATCTTATTGTACTATCTTTTAGGTGGCCGACCTAATTGGTTTAGGCCTTAGGGTTTGTATAAATTGATGTAAGATCTCATTGTAGATCAAGGGTATGGGAATGAAATATATATCATGCTCATGGAATGAAATATCATATTCAAAGGAGACTTGGTCGATCATAGGTGATCGAATTGGGTTTGAGTAAGAGGTCAAAGGCCTCTAATATTGAGCTTAATCAGGACTGTAATCAGGCATGGTAGATGCTATCTCTAGCAGTTCATTCTTCTGGATTGTTGTCCAATTATCTTGAGGTGGTTATAACCTCTCTGTAGCTAGTGAGACTCCTTTGTAATGAGAAGTATGCTCTAGGTAGTGTGCCTTCCTACATGTGCAGGCCCCTTATTGTATCACATACTTTCTGCAAAAGTATCATTTGACTGTGGGTAGGCTTCCCATCATGGTTTTTCCCTTTACTGGGCTTTCCACATACAAATCGTGGTGTTATGTGGTATGGTTGCACTATGTTAATTATTTGTTTCATTCTTAAGTTTTATTGCTTATTGGTATCTGTTTCTGCTATTTCGGTATTCAATGTTTATGTGCTCTGGTTAAAGGTTATAAAGTGGTTTGATTAATATAATTTGTTGACAATTGATTCACCCCCCATCCTCTTAGTTGTCCATCGGTTATCCTAAAAATTGGTATCAGAGCTTTGGCCCTCTTTTGCAGAAGCTTAACCGCTTGAGATAGATCCTATGGCAACTAATACTTCAAATCCACCGACAACTATTTTCAGAAGAGAAACCCCTAAGCTTGATGGAACAAATTATGGGATATGGAAAATTCGAATGGAGACTCATCTTAGATGTCTTGGCAAGGATATTTGGGAGATCACTGAGAAATGATATACACCTTATCATCTAGCATTTGGCAATCCTGCTCCTGCAAACTTGGACAGGAATATTAAAAATGATTGGAGAGCTAGAGAAGCTCTCTTGAGTGCACTTATTGATCAAAAAATCATGGGATTGACTGATAAATCATCTACAAAGGTTATGTGGGATAAATTGTAAACTCTAAATGAAGGTGATCCTACTATCAAAATTGCTAAACTTGATGGTTATCGGGTAAGATATGAGAACTTGAAGATGGAAGATAATGAAAGAATTGCTACATTTATGAAAAGAGTAAATGAGATTGTCATGGGAATTCAATGTTGTGGAGGATCTCTGAGTGAAAATGAAATAGTTTCCAAAGTCTTGAGAGCCCTTCCACCGGCTTACAAGATGAAGGTAATTGTAATTAATGAATTGAGAACAATGGCAAACACTTCAGTTAACAAAGACATTCTAATTGGGAAATTATCTCCTTTTGATCTTGAATAATTTGGACCCTTTGGAGCTGCAAAGTCTGAACCTGCTTTTCATGCATCATCATCTACTGGCAAAAGTGATTGGAAAGCCCTATATGCAAAAGAATTGGAAGAAATGAGGAAAGAGGATGAATAATTTGAGCAACTTGAAGCCTTATTTGCTAGAAGAGTACCTAAAGTAACGACAGGAAGTAAGTATGAAGGAAAAGGACCTTTTAAATGTTTTGCATGTAATAAGATTGGTCATTTTGCATCTAGATGTCTTGAAAGGAATGCAAGATTTGAAGAAAGAGTTAAGAAATCATTTAAACCTAATCAGAACAGATATAGATTCAAGAAAAGCAAACAATGCTACATAGCGAATGAGGAAGGAGTAAGTGATGACTCTGAGGATGAACCGACAGCAGACTCTGCTAGTGGATTTGGCAATGGAAAGGAATGGGTGTTCTATGCTTTAAAGGAAGATGAACTGGAACCAGCTATCAAGAATGAAGAAAAGGCCCTGGCAGCAAAAGTTGAAGACAAGGATTAATGGGAAATTGATAGTGGATGCTCACATCATATGACTGGAGATAAAATAAAAATTTTGTCCCTGCAAGAATACAATGGTGGTCAAGTTAGATTTGGGGATGACAAAGCATGCATGATCAAAGGTAGAGGTATTATTTCTCTGGATGGAAATCATAATACTGATAATGTCTATTATGTAGAAGGTTTAAAGCATAATATTTTAAGTGTTGGTCAATTGGTGGACAAGGGATTCCAACTTCAGTTTAAAGATAGAAAATGCAAAATCATTAACAAAACTGGTTTGGAGATTGCAACTGGTACTCAGACTGGAGGTAACATCTTTCACTTGAACACTGGCAATAAGACATGTTTTATTGCTCATATTGATGAGAGTTGGCTATGGCATAAGAGGTTGTGTCATTTTAATTTTGATTGTATTATTAAGATCAGTTCAACAAAGGCAGTTAGAGATATACCTAAGATTATAAACCCTCATAATCTAGTATGTAAGGAATGTCAATTGAGAAAGCAAGTTAGAACTTCTTTTAAGAGTATACATGATAAATCTAATGATGTGCTTGATTTGATCCACACTGACTTATGTGGTCCAAAAAGGACTAGAAGCTTTAAAGGTGATAGATACTTCATGTTGATAATTGATGATTATTCTAGATTGATGTGGGTGACTTTTCTAAGGGAGAAGTCTGAAGCTTTTGAGAAATTCAAGATCTTTAAAGCAAAGGTGGAAATAGAAACTGGATTGAAAATCAAATGTCTGAGATTAGATCAAGGTAGTGAGTTCACTTCTCAGGAAGTTAATAGTTATTGTGAGACAAATGGAATTAGGAGACTGTTATCTGCACCCTGGACTCCTCATCAGAATGGAATAGTGGAAAGGAAGAATAGAACCATTTTGGATGCAACAAGAACCATGATGATGGAAGCCAAATTGCCTCACATCTACTAGAGAGAACCAGTGAGTAAAGTAGTCTACACATTCAACAGAGTTCACATCGAAGGTGAAACCGATAAGACCCCTTATGAATTACGGTTTGGACATACATCTACTGTTAAATATTTTAGAATTTTTGGAAGTAAATGTTATATCAAAAGGGATGATTCAATTGGGAAGTTTGATCCTAGATGTGATGAAGGGATATTTCTTGCATATTCAATTCAAGGAAAAGCATATAGATTTTATAACAAAAGATTGCAGAAAATTTTGGAGAGCACAAATGTGAAAGTGGATGAGCAATACAGAAATCAATCTATATCATATGACATGGAACCGGTAGTGGAAATGATCATAACTGAACCAACAATGCCTCAACTGTTACAAAACACTAAGACAGTTACACCGGTACAATCAAAAAATTCAACTATGACTGATGATCAGAATAGTGAACCTGAAGTTCAGAAGACACTAAGGTATGTAAGATTAAATCATTATGAAGATCAAATCATTGGAGATACGAACAAGGGAGTTATGACAAGAAGAAGACTAGCAAATGAACAAGTATGTCTTATTTCTCAAATTGAACCGACATCTGTTATTGAAGCTTGTAAAGATAAACATTGGTTAAAGGCTATGGAAGAGGAATTAGATCAAATAGAGAAGAATGAGACTTGGTCTTTAGTTCCCCAGCCTAAAAATAAGAATGTTATTGGAACTAAATGGGTTTCTAGAAATAAACTAGATGAGGATGGTCAAGTTGTAAGAAACAAGGCTAGACTAGTTTGTAAAGGATATTCTCAAATGGAAGGAATTGATTATGGTGAGACATTTGCACCTATAGCTAGAATTGAAGTTGTTAGACTATTTCTTGCCTATGCAACATATAAGAACTATAAGGTCTATCAAATGGATGTTAAATGTGCATTTTTGAATGGTGAACTTGAGGAAGAGGTATACATTGAGAAACCTGATGGATTTTCACTGACAGATGATAAAGATATGGTTTGCAGGTTAAGGAAAGCATTATATGGATTGAAACAAGCTCCTAGAGCTTGGTATGCAAGGTTGGATAAATATCTTTTGAAGCTTGGTTTTTACTGAAGGCAATGTTGACAGTAATTTATATTATAAGATCACTAATGATGATATTCTGATTATTAAAGTATTTGTTGATGATATCATTTTTGGAGGTGAAGATAAATTGTGCATGGAATTCTCTAATAATATGAAGAATG
The DNA here is from genome assembly GCF_030272615.1 of Cryptomeria japonica. Taxonomy (NCBI): domain Eukaryota; kingdom Viridiplantae; phylum Streptophyta; class Pinopsida; order Cupressales; family Cupressaceae; genus Cryptomeria; species Cryptomeria japonica. The sequence goes on along the minus strand of NC_081406.1, from coordinate 39,223,824 downwards.
AATTTGAAATGTCCATGATTGGTGAGATGAGATTTTTCTTAGGTTTGCAGATTACTCAAACTGACAAAAGCATTTTTATCTTTCAAACTAAGTATCTAAGGGAATTGTTGAAGAAGTTTGGTATAGATAATTCCAAACTAGTAAGTACTCCTATGGTGACAAGTGAGAAATTATCTATCAAAGACACATCTGCATCGATAAATTTGACAAGGTATAAGTCTATGATTGGTGGCTTGTTGTATCTAACTCAGACTAGACCAGATATTATGAATGCAGTAAGTATTGTTTCAAGATGTCAAAGTAATCCTAAAGAAAATCATGAATGTGCAGTAAAGAGGATATTTCGGTATTTGCAAGGAACAACATAATATGGCTTATGATATTCTAAAGAGGATAACTTCACTTTATGTGCATGTACAGATTCAGATTAGCTAGGAGATACTGATGACAGGAAGAGCACTCCTGGTGGAGCTTTCTTTCTTGGAAAGAAATTGGTTTCATGGATCAACAAAAAAAACTCATGCATTTCTTTATCTATTGCAGAAGCTAACTATGTTGCAGCAGCAACTAATTGCACTCAAGTCTTATGGATGAAGCAAATGTTGAAGGATATCAAGGTAAATTATAGTGAACGATAGTTATCTAGTGTGATAACTCTACAGCTATTGACATGTCTAAGAATCCAATATTTAACTCTAAGACTAAGCACATTTCAATAAAATATAACTTCCAAAAGGACAAGGTGGAAGAAAAGGAAGTCAAATTGGTTTATGTGAACACTAAAGAGCAGATTGCAGATATATTCACTAAACCACTGCCTAAGGAATCATTTGAGTATTTGAGAGACAGGTTAGGGGTATCTACCCCTCTGGAAAACACTTAATTGATGGAGTAGACCATCATTCTGGTATGCATCATCAACTTTATCCTTTGCTCTGGGTTGATAGAGTGGTGCTACTACTTAGGGGGAGTAGTCAGCTTTGGGATTCACAGAATTTTGATATCTATGTCATATCTTTGGCATTTATGTCAAAGGGAGAGAGTTATATGTGCAAAATAATGTTTACGGGAGAGAGATTTAGATGTTTTAGATTGGTTTGCACTCCTCAGGGGGAGTTGTTGGGATTTTTCAGTTTTTCATTGTTATATCTTCTATGAGAAATGTTTGGCACTTCTTGGCACTTAGATGTTTTCTTTTTCACATCTAGTGTTACCATCAATGCCAAAGGGGGAGATTGTTGGCAATATGGAGGAATTGATTATGTGTTGCATTGATGTTTTGTCATTGATGTCAACACTAGCTGTTATGGTTGGTTACCGACAGATAGGTTTTGGTTACTGATAGAAGATCTTGTGTTACCGGTAAGGGTTTAAGGTTTTACCAACAGAGCTTTCACTGAGAATATTTGACATGATGCATAAGTGGTGTTGGTGTGGCTTCTAGATGGAATTTATGATGCAGAAGGTGATCCTTATTCGTGTCTCGACTGATTGGAGACATCACTTTGGCGTGGTGCGCCCAGTTTAGGTCCAGTACCTATCTAGGTTATGGACCGATATCATGTTAACGTGTTCTCTACACATTACCAGGATGATTTATGGATTGGTTAATGTTGTTTTGGTCTAAACCCGACATGGCACATCATTGTAATATGGATGTATGTAATGAGCTTATTGTAATATCTTTTAGGTGGCCGACCTAATTGGTTTAGGCCTTAGAGTTTGTATAAATTGATGTAAGTTCTCATTGTAGATCAGGGGTATGGGAATGAAATATATATCGTGGTCGTGGAATGAAATATCATATGCGAAGGAGACTTGGTCGATCATAGGTGATCAAATTGGGTTTGAGTAAGAGGTTAAAGGCCTCCAATATTGAGCTTAATCGGGACTGTAATCAGACATGGTAGATGTTATCTCTGGCAGTTCACTCTTCTGGATTGTTGTCCAATTATCTTGAGGTGGTTATAACCTCTTTGTAATCAGTGAGACTCCTTTGTAATGAGCAGTACACTCTAGGCAGTATGCCTTCCTGCATGTGCATGTTGGCATTTTTGATGATTATGTTGTGATTGTCATTGATGGACACACACTTGCATTGAGATCATTTTTGTATGTATAATTTAAAGCTCAACTGGTACATGTTCCAACCATTATGATGCATTATAGTCCTTAGACTATTGGTGTTTTGCAGAAAGTGATTACCAATCTAAAGCGATATGTTAACCCCAAGCGGTTCGAGGATCTCAAGCGGTACGAAGGATCAAAGCGGCAGAACACATATTTCCTAGTCTTCATTTTGTCAAACTGACAACTGGCATTTTGCTTGAACCAGTAATACTCTGTGATGAGTTACCAACTAGCATTTTGTGATGAGTTACCATCCATCGATTGTTTGATGGTGCTGACACCTTAACGGTGCTTTTTGTGTTGTGTTACCAAGTATGTCTAGGTTCATTAAACCTAGGAAATTGTATTGTAATCCTATTGGACCAACATGAAATCAGATTCCTTTATAAGGACATCATGTCTAGGGTTTTAGGTTGTTGTTGTTGTTGTTGTTGAGGTTGATGTTGTTGCTAGGGTTTAAGGTGGTTGAGGAGTGAGAGAGTATGAATGTGTAGAAGACTGAAGTAATGTTGGAATGCATTAGGAATGAGCTATCAAGGATCTAATCAAGCAATCTGTGCTATTTTCTAGATCACTCACTTGTTGATTACTCACATCTTCGACAAGTCTGTAGCCCTTAATCGGGTGGGCCCAAAAGCCTTTTGTAAATCCTCTAACAAGGTGGTTCACATCCGTGGATCTAAAATCCTCTAGCAAGGTAGTCTTTAATCGGACTTATCTCCTAACAGAGATTGAGATTCCTAACAGGATTTGTTCTGGTAAAGAACATTGTAAGAACTTAACCGGTCTGGTTCTTATTTTGCAAATAGTTACTTGTGAGTTCCATCTCACCGTGGTTTTTCCCATTTGGGTTTCCACGTCAAAATCTCTTGTGTTATGGTGTTTGTGCTTCTATGGGTGAATGCATTATTTGCTATTTGGTTTGCATGTGTGCTAACCGGTTTGTCTGCTAAACCGTTTTACCGGTTTACTGTTAGTCTTGCAAAGTGTTTATGTGCAAAGATTTTTGGCATACTAATTCACCCCACCTCTTAGTATTCATCAGTGCAGGCCCCTTATTGTATCACATACTTTCTCCAGAAGTATCATCTGATTGTGGGTAGGCTTCCCACCGTGGTTTTTTCCTTTACCAGGTTTTCCACATATAAATCATGGTGTTATGTGCTATGGTTGCATTGTGTTAATTCTTTGTTTCATTCTTAAGTTTTATTGCTTACCGATATTTGTTTTTGCTATTTCGGTATTCAATGTTTATGTGCTTCGGTTAAAGGTTATAAAGTGGTTTGATTAATATAATCTGTTGACAACTGATACACCCCCCCCCCTCCCCTCTCAGTTGTCCACCGGTTATCCTAACACTTAATCTTTTCAAGAAATTGCAAAATATTAAACAAAAAGAAATGTCAATTAAAGATTATATAGAGGAATTTTATAGGTTAATGATTAAAGTTGGTCATATTGAAGATGATCCTTAGAAAGTGGCTCGATATAAATGGATTGAGATACAATATTCAAGATGAAATCAACCTTTTGTGTCCAATAAAAATGGAGCAAGCATATGCATATGCTCTCAATTCAGCGGAGGAGTTTTGTTCAAGTCTTGATGACAATTCAATCTCTCCCAAATCTAAAGTTTGTGAACAACATAATGAATTAAGCAATGCAACTATGTTTTCATTTGAACCCTTTGAGATAACTCATTTCAATTAGCATGAGGTTGTTGTTGAAGAAGTAGCCAATAAAGATGGAACTGACAAGAAGAGTTCAAATTTTGTACTTTCAAGGGGCTGACCAATAAGACATCTAGCTTGGTTGGAAGCCAAAAAGTCATAAAAGATCATGCTTGCACCCAAGCATGAAGATAAAGTTGACAATGGAGCCAAAGATACACTTGTAGTTGAGAAGGATCAATCTAGATTCATTGATCCACTCTTGAACAACATCATGTATGATCAATTTGAGGAGGCAAGTGAAATAATTCATTTGTTTTAGGGAGCGGTGCATCAAGTGTCATGGTACAAATGATTGTGCTTCATCTTTATGTGGTTGCCTTTGATCATGTAAAATATTCTACCTTGTTGAAGAAGGGCAACTACTTTGGAGTACTAGTTAATGGTTTCATTTGAAGAATTTTCCATTCTTGGCTAATTTAGGTTATGTATGTTTCCCTTTCCAATAAGTGCAGTTGCACAAAGTTGAGTCTTAGTTTCCTTCAAGTGCTAAAGCACATTATTTTAGTCAGTTGCATTGTACTTTTTGTCTTTAGTATCTTTTTTTGCTCAACTTAGTAGTCCAATGGATGGATAAAGGCTTTTAGAGTTCTGGATTCTACTCCCTTCAATCATTTCAGAGAATGATCAAAGGAAGTTCCCTAGTTAGAGCCAATCATTATCCTCGATTTTAGCTCACTCATATTATGGGATAACACCTACAAAATTTATCTATTTTTGTAGCCTGTGTTCTCTAAGCACACATGTCGAGGTTCTTGTCAAACCCCCTCGTAAGTAGTCAAGTTCCTTGAGAAATTGTCTCGTTTGGGCCCCTAAATTTGTCTGTTGAAAAACTAGCAAGCTAGTTTTTCAAGTGTTAGTTTTTCTAATTTTATGTGTTTCGGGTTTTAAAATTTGAACTAAAATTTATCTTTTTGTCATTATGTATTTCGCGTTTTAAAATTTGAACTGCACTTTTTCATCGTTTGCACATGCATGTCAAGTTTTAAAACCCAAAATGCACATCTTTGATTGTCTTTGGTTACCACCCACTTACCACCTCAACACAACAATGTGTTGGGAGAGTTTCAAACCCTGACCAATGCCTTTTGATTAGCCACCTTATATCATCTTACATTGCTAACCATTGAACCCAATGTCAATCGGGCTTTAAAACCCGATCGACAAACCTTGACCTCTGCATTCACAATGCACATCAGGTTTTAAAACCTAATTAGCATGAATTCATGAGTCCCACACACTTATAAATCAAGTTTTGAAACCCGATTTACATTACTTTGCATCACACCATGTCATATGCACCTTTGCATCATCCATATGCACCTTAGATTTCAAAACATGACGTGCAACCTTTTTCACTGTGACCCTTCAAAAGTGTAAATTGGGTTTTGAACCACAATTTGCATTTTTGATACAATATGCAGAATTTTCCTCTCTCAGAAATGCTCAAACTCAATGTTGCAATTTCATTCTAGATGACTTTGAAGAACCGACCACCTTGCAATGATATGGAGATTTTTTGAAGAAGGATGACGATAATAAAGATGTGTCTTTGGACACTTAGTTTATTTTTATATTGTCAATTATGCATTATGTAATTTGTTTATGACATTTTACATGTAATTTGTAAAATTGTGATTACATGTAGCAACAACACAAGTCAAATTCATATAGGACTCTATTGTTGAATAAGCCAAAGTTAGTTGCAACTTTCCCTCTTCTTACTCATAAGCTCTCCTCTATAAATATGAGGGGCTTGTTTGTAAATGGGATCTTTAGCTTATGCATTGAAATTCTACCACTTCAAAGAGCATTTTAAGACTTTGTGCTTAAGTTGTAAATCAAGTTTCAGTCAATAAAGAAAGCAAATTGGCATCCAATCTTTGTTTTCGATTCAATGTGTTTATGTGATGAGATTTTTCTTATGTTCTTCTCATTGCATTATATTATATTGACTAAATTGTGTATTGTAGAAAGGCAGTTTGTTTAAAGGTAATCAAATATGATTTTGTAGACTTTGTGCCACATCATTATATTTGAAGTTCTTGATATCTACAATTTGATAATATTTTGGAGACTTTGTGTTGTACTCTATTATCTACTTAGAGTAGTTTGAATTGTGGTGTAAGTGAGAGACTTTGAGCTACTCATATATCATAAATTTGTTATTGTGATCAACTTGGAGAAGCAATGTAAGAGTTTTGGCTTATGTGATTTTATTTATTATTTAGGAATCTCTGGTACTTTCTTAGTTACTCTTTTGTACATAACTTGATTATTTATCGACTATAATTACTTTAGTTAATATATTGTGGAAACATATATTCTATAATTGTCACAAGTTTGTGATCAAGGTGATATTTTTAAGAAAAAGAACATCTATTTTGAAAGAAGAGAATATGATGAATGTGGAATAGTGAAAAATTAGGGTTAGGATTAAATTAATATAATAAAAGCACTTAATTAACTAATTAACCCTTACAGCAGGGAGGAGAGGAATCTAATAGATCTAGCCTTGATAGATTAAGAATCTGATCAAATTCTAGCCTCCTTGGATAGGGGTTTTCTCCTCCTAAAGTTGAATTGAATGAGATTATTGAGGATTAGGGAAAAATTGGTGATTATTGAAGAGATCGAGCAAAAATAATGAGTTACAGGTGTCGTACGGAGACACTAACCTGGAAATGGGCAAAATAAGATATCACGGATTTATTCCTATAAGTTTGGCTTGATTTTTCAAAACCAGGAAGTATCAATTCACCATGATCCTTTAAATTTATCGTTGTTGAAAGGTGAATATATTTGTCTCTATGAATTATGCCAATCCTCCCAAATGCAACTCTGTACCTATTTCCTACACATAGAAAGAAGGGGGAAATTGTTGGGAATAAGGGTTTTCCTAAATCAAACACTGATTTAGCAATTAACCTTGAATGAAATAATGCAAATATTGAAATTAATGTTGAATAGATATGCCTCGGATTTGCAATTGTTAACGATGATGCTTTTCTCTTTGAATGAAATCACATATGTTGTATGAAATGGCATGAAAAACACAAAACCCTAATCACACACACATGCTTGCATAAGCTTGGTTTAATTTTGCTCCACAATGGTTGAATAAGGAATATGTAGCCTTGAAGATTTATGAAAATGATTGATGATGGATGCTTCATAGATCCACAAATATCAAGGATGGAGCCTTAGATTTAAAATGAATTGACACATCCATGCAGATCCACGAGGATCAAATCTTACAAATGAGATATAGCCCCCACCCTATTTCAAATTGAGTTCAGACTGAGCAGGACCTTGGTGTTTTGGGATGCCATGGTCTTAACCAGGGCACTCCACGCACTGTTCCCATCACATTCAAGACCAAAACAATGCTAAAAGTGGGTGGGTATCCCATGGTAGGACCCACAAAAGGTTGTTCATGGCATCAAAGTTTGAGAATAGGCACAAACAGACCTAGAAAGGAGATGAGGATAGGACATGCTAAAGTAGGGGCACAAACATGAGGTGTAAATTGGATCAGTGACAATTTATGATGCTACAGAATGTAACACCCTTGAGAAAATATTAGTGTATATATATTTAGTTCAGATACTACTTGTAATAGTTAGCAATAAGAAGGCAACCTCCCCTTTGTGAGGAGAGATATTATCTCATCATAATTGTGGTTGAATCCATCATTTTGTAATCAGTTAGTTGATTGAAAAATACTCGCCCAACAGTTTTTTAGCAACCCTGCTCGGGAAACAAACACACATCCAAGCACTTTATGCTCTTGGTTGAATTTTTCTCAGTGTCTTATTTGTTGGCATTTTCTTTCAAGTGTTGATCTACATTTCTTTTTGAAGCATCTACACTAGCCAAACAATGTTACACTTTTGTGGAAGAAGAAGTCAAGGAATTATTGATCCTACATTTGAGTTATTTCAAAAGAATAACTTTGACTTTCTTCTTGTGAGGGTGAGGTCTCCTCTTCACTATACAAAGAGTTTTCCTCCTACTAGTGCAAGATCTCCCATATAGAGTGAAGCTTCCAATGCTTCAAAACTGTTCACTAACTCATTTGATTGCAAAATTCGATGCAAATTTCTGACGAAAGATGCATAATTAGATGTTTCATTGGATAATTAAAATTTATGCCTGACGTTCATCGGAATTTCAATGAAAATTTCTGACAAACATTCATCGAAATTTGTATGAATGTTTTTTTAATAAATAAAAGTGAGCTCAACAATTTATAAATGACTAATTTAATCATCAGATAAAATACACAACTAAACATTAGATTTATGCTTCGACAATATGTGTGTGTGTGTGTGTGTGTGTGTGTGTGTGTGTGTGTGTGTGTGTGTGTGTGTGTGTGTGTGTGTGTGTGTGTGTGTGTGTGTGTGTGTGTGTGTGTGTGTGTGTGTGTGTGTGTGTGTGTGTGTGTGTGTATAAGTTACACCAAGTTATGGGTACTTAACATCATGGTCCCACACCATGATGGTAGTCATAATTAATTATTTTAATTTCCATAAAAAACTTCCAGCCACATCCTATTGGGTTGTGCAAAGAATCTCATCCATTAAATTTTTTTAATCTCTACCATTGGATCTTAGGGCTTGAATGGAAAACCCTAACATCTATTATGATGGAAAGTAACCCTATTCTCTCATTTGAACATTTTATCAAGCTTTCTAACCCTAGCATCATCCATGGAAGCCATTTTTGCAGGTTTCTCAAAAGTGCTTTGGCTTCATCAAATAAGCTATGGATATCAAAGATTTCACCCAATCGGTTCTTATAGTATTTTTAAAACCCTAGATTTGATGTAATTTTTCTCTTATATTTTTTGCAATTTTCCAAGTTGGGAAGGAGTGGTGGCCATAGGCATTGTGAGAGATCAAAATCTCCATTTTATTTGTTTTGGGTTCGCTCCAATTTTATTTTGAGATTTTTTTTCTTTCCCTCTTGTTTTCTCAGTGAAACCCTAGATCTAATTTTTTGCATCTTTTCTTTTTTTTTTTGCAGATATCTCATAGGTGTGGACTGGAAAAGAGTGGCGGCAATGAAAATATTATAGGATTTTTGTTTCCTTTCAATTTGCAGGATTTATATTTTTTTTTAAGAGAAGGGGTTTGAAATTCCCCTCCCTTTCAACCTTGCCATGAGGACTTGCAGCCTCCATGGAGGTTGCAGCCCCCACAATCGTGTGGGTTCTACGACCTCCATGGAGGTCGCAACCCCCACCGTAGGTGCTACGGCCTCCATGGAGGTCACAGCTTCAATTTTTAAATATATATATATATATATATATATATATATATATATATATATGCAATTTTTAATATTTTCTTATTTCAACTACCTGATGGTAGCTTTATTCTTGTAATTGCATTGTTTCAATAAATAAATAAAATTAAAGTCTATTTTTTATATTAAATTTCAATAGTTTAAGTTCAAATTTATTTAAACTAAATAAATGTCCAGTTAACAACAATCAATGACTAAATAAATGACTAGTTAACAACAATCAATGACTAAAGAGACATTTAAAGAGACATCATACAATGTTTTATGATTATTTTGGATGAATTTTTTGTTGATTTATTGACGAAAATCTATTTCAATGACCATGCCAATGTCCGACGATAATTTGTTGAAATTTCGATGTATATAATTTTCGTCAAAAAAGTGACGAAAAAAATGCGACGAAAATTGTATGGGTGTTTCATCAGTAATCCGACAAAAGTTTGTCGATATATCGACAAACATTCATCGGAATTTGGAGTCAAATACAGTAGTGGTTGGTTATCCCACAAATTTAGAGGTTCATTATTCCTCCTTTCAACTAAAGCAAAATGGGTGCTCATGTTCTAGGTCCATGGGCACATAATTTTTGTCCTTTGAATGTGACACCACCTTTACATTGACTTCCTCATGGTTCACAAAATTATATTCCAAATTTTTATAAAGATGACAAACAACATTTGTATTAACATGTTGTTGCTTTTTACATTGCATGTGGTGTTCTTGGTGTAGAAAACGAAGGTGCTTTAGTAAAACTATTTACTGAAACACTCCAAGGTGTTGTTGCAAATTGGTTTTACCATCCAACAACTCAAACCATCACCAACTGACAAGTTCTCAGAACAAAGTTTGAAGAAAGATTCAAACCTGCTAAAGATGTGCATGCTAGATATTGGCTCAAGTTCTTTCAGCTGGTTTAAAGAGACTATGATTGACAGTAACAACTTCACCATTATGGGGAAATTTCAAACACTTATGAATACGAGAAGCAATAGCTTTCATGGAAGATAGCCAAGGATAGCCAAGCTTCACACGAAATTGTTCGGATGAAGGAATAATAGCAAAGTTCACATCAAGGGATTTGCTATGGACCTCAATAGGCAATGTAATAGAACCAATTGCAGGAGAAGAAAATGCATCAAATAGTTTCACAATCACATCTGTTTTGTCATAAATCACTTGATTCAATTGCAAAGTAAAAAGAAATTCTTCAGTAATAACATTAACCATGCACGAAGGATCAATAAGCACTCCACGGCAAGGTGTATTCTTGACTTTTGCAACTATGTATAAAGGACCATCAGGTGCCCTTATGGTTTCACTGGAATCAAATGTGATGGAAGGTTCTTTAGGGTTTTCTTGCTGCTCTACAAAGTTAATCACATTCGGAGTCATAGACACGAGATCATCAGGTGAGACAGAGGAATTAGTAGTATCAATCGCATTAGAGGTATGAGAAGGTAATAGATCAGTGAAAATCTGAAGATTTTGATTAGGAGGAGCTACAGATGTGTTGCCTTTATCATTCACTCCAGAAACAGAGATAGTATTATTATCAATCAAATCTTGAATTTTCCCCTTTAAAGAAAAACATTTTTCAGTATCATGCCCAGGTTGACGATGAAATTGACAAAAAGCTTTGTTATCAAAATAAGGTGAAGTAATCTTTGCAAGATCAATTTGCCTTATAGGAGGAAGAGTAAGCACATTTTGTTCCAATAACTTATTCATAATACTATGCAATGATTCATTCAAAGGAGTATACTTTCTTTCTTTCCTGAAAAATTTAGAAATAGGAGGCACACTTGATGCTGCATTCACATTGTTGTTGATGATGTTTTCATTGAATTTGATGGAATCTCTGTTCGGTTTAAACTTCCCAAATGGTTGTTGACTGCTATCACCCTTATCACTCCGAGCCATAGGATGTGATTGTTCCATTTGACTCACAGTCAGTTGATAATTGTGAAGAGTTGCACACAACTGTTGGAAAGAAGTAAACTCAGAAAACAGAAGTTTGTCTCGAATATCTTTTTGTAAATTAGAAATAAAGATTCTTTGAATATCATTGTCAGGCACTGGAAAATAAATTTGAGCATACAAATGCTTATATCTACCAATGAAATCAGTCACTTTTTCTTTAACACCTTGTTTACAATGCATTAAATCAATCAAAGTAACTTTAGGACTTATATTGTTTTGAAATTGTTGAATGAAAGCATTTGCAAGTTGTTCGAAAGAAGTAATAGAATAGGAAGGCAACGAGCAATACCATTGTAGGGCTTTGTCTCTTAATGTTCTAGTAAACAATTTTGCAAGCAACCTTTGGTCATAAGCAAAATCAGTACATATTGTTTGAAAGGTCTTAACATGTGTTAGAGGATCACCCTTACCATTATAAAGCTCCAAATGTGGAATTTCAACATGTTTAGGGGGAATAGCTCGAACAATGTCAAGAGAAAGTGGGCTCGCAACATCAAATGTGGGCACACTAAACTTAGATTGATTCATAGAGGCAATTTGTTGTTGTAAAGAAGAGACAGTTTGTGCAAGATTGTTAATGGTCGCTTCAGTCGAAGAGTTCATATTAGACGTGTTAGATTGTGATGGAGGTGTTATGTTATTGAAAGAAGGTAAAGAGTAAGGTGGTGGGACTCTATGATAATTAGTCATAGGAGATGATTGGACAAGAGGAACACTACAAGGAGGAATGGAATGGTTAAATGAATTGCCCCCTTGCGTCATGTTCATTTGTGGAGATGTAATAGGGACACTCATTGAAGGAATGAATGAAGAAGTCGGATTAAATGAAGGAAGAGGGTTAATTGAAGAAGAAGGATTGCCCCCATGACTGGTGATCACAGGAGGAATGTCTTGTGTAGAAGTAGCCATTATGTTTGATGTAAAGGTAGGTATGCTAGCAATAGAAGTCGTCAAAGGAATAGAATGATTGACTTGAGTAGGAGGTTGTGTATAACCCAAATTTTCAGCACAACTCTTCATAGGCATCACATTCGAATCCACAATGTGTGCAATACCACGCAAAATATCAATTCCATTCTTATCACTTTGAAGCATACATTTTAGACCCTCAATTAAAGGAAGAGCTTGACTATCAGGGTATTCTTGAGACATCCATTGTCGAAAATCGTCAAATTGGTTATCCAATTTTGAAAGTTGTTCTTCAGAAACCTCATGGAGAGCTTCTTCATCATTAGGAGGATTAGAGGAATTACCCATGTCCTCATTAAAAAGGCTATTCAAATTAGGTTCCATCTCCTCAATAGTTAAACCTCGAAAAGACTTAATTCTACGGCTTCGTCTAACGGGAATAGTGTAAGTAGGGCTTATTATTGTAAAACTCATGCACTAGAGAGAGAGAGAAAGTTTTGAATTTAGAGGTAGCAATTTTCAGTAAAATCAGCCAATCTTCTAGATTTAAGCTGTTAAATGCAATCATGACAGTCTCTCGAAATTTCGGAAAAAATGTCCGGGACCGTGGCGCTCGGAGTGCACACGGTCCTCGCAACTTTTTTCGAAATTTGCAGGGATGAAAGTTATGATGATTTTACAGCTAACCTGAAAAAATTGAGTGATTTTACGATCTGTAGATAGGCCAAATTAAAGTTGCAATCTCAAAATTGAACCCTACCAAAATTGTCGAAAAATGCAAAAATTTGAATTTTGAAAAAGAGAGGGAAACTGAAATTTTGAATTTTATGATTTTAGAGGGAATGTCAAGAGCAATGCAAATTTTGAAATTTGAAAATTGACTCAATTTCACGCAAAATTCAATTTTGAAAGCGGAAGTCAAAGTTGTTGTAATTAAGCACTTAATTTCAAAAGTCACAAATTGCAAAAATTTAAATAAAGCACTGAGATTTTTAATGAATGCAAACACACTTTTCAGATTTAGGATAGTAAGAACACAATTTTGACACAAAATTTCAGTTTCAATGATTTTTGAATGATTAGAAGCGTTAATCCAAGCAATCCCTAGACCAACTTTGACTTTCATTTTGAAAGTGTTATAATTGATAAAATCAGCCAAAATTCTGGATTTTAGCAGGAAAATACAGTAAGATCTAGCTCCCGAAATTTCGGAAAAAATGTCGGGGACGATGGCGCTTGGAGTGCACACTGTCCTCACAACTTTTTTCCAAATTTTCAGGGATGAAAGATATTGTGATTTTATTGCGGAATCCAAAGTTACAGCTGATTTGGAGATGTTTTGATCAGTGAAATTGTCGGACAAAGGTTGAATCAAGAGGGTTTCAAAAATTAGGGTTTTGACACTTAACCACTTGTAGCGTCCTAAAATTGCGACACTTGCAATTTTGACTGCATTTCGGTCTTCACGATGGCGACGCAACACGCAACCTGAATGGAGACCCCAAAACTTGCTCGCGACACTGAAAACTGCATTTTTCAAGCACCCTGGCCTGAACCTCCTTGCACCCTGCTGTCCCGGGAGGTGGGACCAGAGCGCCCAGCGCCCTGGTCCTTCAGGACCAGGGCGCCCAACGCCCTGGTCCCTAGGTCCTATTTTGGGCCCGATCTCCTAAGGGGCTCGGGTCTTTTTGTTTGCAATTTGGAAATTACATTTCCTGGTCGGCCTAAGGTCGGGAAAATCAGTCTATCAGCCCTAAATGACAAGTATATAAACTACATTTTTCTCTCTCATTGGGCATGAAGAGGATATGTGTACAAAGCGTGGAAATTATACTCAAGCATTCAAGCATTCAAGCATTCTTTCAAGCAATTGATCATTTCAAGTCTCCATTCAAGGCTAAGTGTTGCATTCAAGTCAAGGATTCAACCATTGAAGAGGAGATCACATACTACATGCTACAACATACAACATACAACATCTATACCTTCGCACATAAGGATACAAACATCCTTAGAACAAGGTATTAGTACTTGTTTTACAGTCATTTACATTTACAGCTCTTGCTCATTTCTTGGTTAATTCCAAAACCGGGGTTTGACCTAAAGGCAAACCCCCAATCCCTAACCCCCCAATCATCTTTGCTTTTCTGTGTGTAGGTTGCAGGTACGCGGCTGAAATTGAAGATCTGGAATCCTTGTGCAGAGACGAACAAATCCCCCTTCGTTTCGCGGATTTTTCGGAGGACCGTGGCGCCGGGCGCCATCGTCCCGACAACTTTTGCTCAAATTTGCAGGACAGCGCCGTATCGACATTTTACTGCTAATTCCAGGTCCGCAGCTTCATCCTATAACCCGAACTCAGTTTATAAGCGAATCTTTATGACTTTCTATGCATGCTTAGCTTAATTTCCTTAACAACATTCTTTACAAAAGAGGGTAGCCTTGCTTTCCTAACCCTTGAAATTCATTTAGCATCCAACCTTACATTGTGTGGGATTGGATCTTATGAGTTTCAACCCCTCTTTTGAATGTAAAGTCTCTCCCCTAAGTGAAAACCATCGAATCCTAGCGAACCTCCCTTCTCTCTCCTCGGAGTTGGAAGAGGGGAGAACAACTAGGGTTCGATCGCGATTTTTCGCTTTACATTTTGGTGAACCCGATGTGAACATCCTTTCTGATTTTTCATGCTTAGATCTGAAAAAAAAATTGATTACATTTCCATGTTTGATCTTTTGCAAAATTTTAGAGGTGATTGCATAAAAACCCTAAATTTTCTTTTTAGTAATTGAACTTGCGAAATGTCTAAATGTTAATGCCTGTTTCAGATCTGCCCTTCTATTACAAATTTTCAATTCATATTTGTGCTTTAATTCTGAAAATTAAGTGGTTTCCACGCTTTTTCTATCATATCGAATGAAAGAGGAAAATGTAGTCTATACACTTGTCAATTAGGGCTGATAGACTGATTTTCCCGACCTTAGGCCGACCAGGAAAGATAATTTTCCAATTTGCAAACATAAAGACCCGAAGTCCAAAAGAGACCGGGCCCAAAATAGGACCCAGGGACCAGGGCGCTGGGCGCTCTGGTCCCACCTCCCGGGATAGCAGGGTGCAAAGGAGGTTCAGGCCAGGGTGCAAGAAAATGCAGTTTTCAGTGTCATAATCAGGTTTCGGGGTCTCCATTCAGGTTGCGTGTTGCGTCGCCATCGTGAAGACCGAAATGCAGTCGAAATTGCAAGTGTCGCAATTTTAGGACGCGACAGGAATAATTTTGATCTCAAAGTTTATACTGATGCTGATTGGGCAGGCAACATAGATGACAGGAAAAGCACAAGTGGTGGAGCTTTCTTTTTAGGAGAAAGACTAGTAAGTTGGCTTAGCAAGAAACAAGGATGTATTTTTCAATCTACAACAGAAGCTGAATATGTTGCTACAACATTGAATTGTACCAATATAGCATGGATCAAACAACTATTGGAAGGTATAAATGAGAAAGTTACTGAGCTAGTAACTATATTCTATGATAATACTAGTGCCATTAACATTTCAAAGAATCTAGTGATGCACTCTAAGACAAAGCATATATCTATAAAGTATCACTATCTCAGAGAAGAAGTTCAAGAGAAGAAAGTTGTGCTGGAATATATCAGTTCAAAGGAGCAATTAGCATACATCTTCACAAAGCCACTGCCAAGGGACACTTTTGAGTATCTCAGAAGCAAGTTAGGGGTCCTACCCCTATCTTCTACTCACTGACCGAGTTCGGTGAAAGCATCAATTTGATGAATCTATAGAATATTATGTGTGGATTGATGCTGATTTATGCACTTTAGAAGGTTTTCTAAAGTTGTGCAGGAAATTATGAATAGAGACAAGTTGCTCTGACCGAGACTGAGATGTTACACAGCAAGACAAATCACTTCACAGAGGAAGAAATCATGATTTAGTTCTTTTACTTTTTGGCATTGTTGTCAAAGGGGGAGAAGACTATAAATGGTTAGAAGACTAAATGGTTGACTAAATGGTAAAGCCCTAAATGATGAAAATAAAAGAAGACTAATGACAGGGGGAGTAGAATGAAAAATGGAGAAGATTAAATGTAAGTCAATAGCTCAGAAGCCTAATGAATAATGGAGAAGACTTCACAAGACAACAAATCAAGGATAACAGGAGAAGTCTAACAACAATTTGAATCCGAATCAATTTGAGTATCTTGTTGGTATTACCATTTAATTGTTGGTTTTGCCATCAATGCCAAAGGGGGAGATTGTTGGCATTACAGTAAGAAAGATTGTTGATATTCAATAAGGATATTGAGAAGGTTGTTGAAGATTATTGATATAACTGAAGAAGGATGATAACTATCTTTATAACATTATTTTGTCATTGATGTCAAGAGATTGATTATCTGATTTAGTATGATGTTGCCATATCTTGAGAAGATTGATTAGAAGAAGATTAATAAGAGGAGGAATAAGTTATTCAATGGGCAACTATTACTCAGTTAGACAATGATGAGATCATGATGTTTAGATTGTTTTGATATTCTACATATATTGTTTATTGTAAGGTTTATACTATACTATGTCACCGAGCAAAGAACCCAGTTGGTAAACCCTAAGGAACCTAGTCGGTAAACCCTAAGGTTATTGATATCGGTTAATGAAGGCGAAATGTCTATCGAGTAAAGTTTAGTATTTACCAAGTTATGACAGTGCGCATGGGATGGATAAAAGCATTATTTAATGAAGGACATTGATTAGCTAGAAATGTATAAATGATTGGTATGCCATGAATGAAGTTTGTTAAGGATCTATGGCAAAGGAAAATCGGCAGGAAGATCTACAGTGCAAATTGAACCGCAATAACCTATGCAAGTTCCAAGAAGGGAATGCAAGTCCCGAGGTAAGGTAAAACGTTTTCAGATCGGAAGGATACATTGAACCTAGTCAAGTTTGAAGATCTGATGGCTAAGATGGATCATGGGAAATGTGATCAAGGAGATTCAGCGGTTAGCAATTGTTTATAAATAAGGAATTGTTAATAAACAATGTATGCGGGCAAGTGTAAGCACAGGGATGCTACATAGTGATTACCAAGCACAGAAGCTTGAAGACCTGTTTGGATAACAGAGTAGAGAGCCCAACAGAGGGACAGATAAGTCCTATGACTAGATTGTTTTGAGCAAATAAGAATCTGCTTTATCGTTTTAGATGTGAAGTTGCAGATAGATTTTTATTACTGTTATTTTGTAAGTGATAGAAAATCTCTTAACCGAGTGGACTTAACAGTCTTATATGTAAACCCTCTAGCAAGGTAACATTCTAAATGAGTGTTTGAATCCTTTGACAAGGTCACTTCTAACAAAGTGAAGATCCTAACAGATCTGAGGGAAATCCCTTTATCGGGTCACATCTAGCAATGTGTTTGTAATCTTTAATAGGATTTACTTTTAACCGAGCATACTCTAGAAGAGTATATTTCTTAGTGGGTCCGAAATCCCACAGTGGTTTTTCCCTATTTGGGTTTCCACATTAAATCTGGTGTTATGAGTGTTATGATGATTATGTGTTTATGAGTTTGCATGTTTAGTAGTTTTTGGTTAAGTTGCTGAAGTATAAATTACCAAGGTTGAATCTGTTGATTTTATGGAAGTTTAAGTTTGTATGATTCACACACCGCCCCCCCCCCCCCCCCCCCCCCCCCCCGCGCCCCCCCTCCTCATCTTGTTAGCTATTGGCATCTGTACTTTACATTAAGTATAACTAACACATATATTTAGTTTAGATACTACTTGTAATACTTAGCAATAAGAAGACATCCTCCCCTTTGTGAGGGGAGATATATCCTCATCATAACTGTGGTTGAATCCATCATTTTGTGATCAACTACCTGATTACAAAATATTCACCCAACATATTGATTACAACTATTACTAGAAAATCTCTTATTATTATTTTTTGAAGTTTAGAAAATGGTAAAAGTCTTTTTTTATTATTTTAATTTTGTATCTTATAAATCCCTTTATTGCATCATGCACATGCAAAATATCAAAAATTAGATACCTTGGAAACAAGATACTATTGACCTCAAAGGTTTACTTTCTTATAATGATCATTTGATCTTTTGATTTGAGAAAGTTCTACTAGATAATGAAGTGCAAACTATAATAAAATGTGGAATTCAAAATTGAATAGAAAACAAGGCTATTCTTAATGGTGTAATGTTCACAAGCAATAATGGTTCATTAATATAAACTCTTTAGTGAAATGTAAATGCATGTTTGATTTATTTTATAGTAGTAAATATATTAAACATTCTGATTTTAAGTTTATGTATTGTTATAGATTCTAAAAGGTTCTCACTAACACAAATTTACATATATAAGCAAAGTAAATGTATAGCATTAATGAATTCAACTTTTGCCATTTCCTTACTTCCATAAATATGATATTCTTAAGAAAAATAGATGTGCTTCAAACTACTATTCCTTTTGACATAACAAATTATTATTATCGTGCATTGATATATTCCTCTTTGCTGCAAACAAGTTATAACTAACATGGTATTTCCATAACAATAATGTGGTGGTGTATTTTACCCCGGAGGGAAAATATAAGACCTTTTACTTTTATCACTTTCCGTTGCTCAATCACTTAAGGAATTGTAGCCTCATGTTTCTTTTCCATTTTTCCTTTTCAATTCATTGGAATGTTTGGGGAATGAGGTTATGGAGAGTGCCAAGAGACAAGGGAAAAAGCACATCCCACTCCATCAAGGCTTGATTTTCCACCTTTACCATTTTCACTTGGCTTGACGCCCCCTAGGCAAATTGTTGTGCAAGAAGTGTTGTGCCCCGCTACTCTTCCTCAAGCCAACCCCATTGATATCCTTGGCCTCGGTTCAAAAAAATGTATCAAATTCCCAAGTGCTAGCAAAACTGTGTCTTGACCCATGTCTCTTGAATCCCCCTCGATGACTGAGTGTGAACAGAAAGAACCCAAGCACAAAGCCTTGGCCTCTGCTACTAGCAACAAAAAAAGGCAAAATATCCACCTCTTCTAGCTAAAAAGCTCAAAATGTTTGTAAGTGAAGAAGAGGAAGAGGAGGGGGAAGACTTGAGTAAATGTGAAAATACCCCTAAAAGATCCTTTAGGCTGGTCATCCACTCTAGTGGAAAGGGAAAGCCGAAAAACATTATAGATTATGAAACGAATGATGAGGCTGAATTGGGTAGCGAAGAGTGGAAGGAAAGGGAGAGTCCTAAAATTGACAAAGGAGGGGATAAAGACAAGGAGAGGGAAATCTCTACTAATGATGATAGCTCCACCCATATTTCAGAGAGCCCAATTGACCTCACAAAGGATATGATGGCCAATATTATGGAGATAAACAAACCAAAAGTTGAAGAGACTTGTAACCCTCAACAGGAAGGGACTTGTTCTAGATGCTAGTCGAATGCCTTAGAGCTAGAGAAGGTTATTAAAGCTAAGGTCTCTGATCTCGAAAAGAAACTAGGGAGTGTTTCCCGGTTTAGTATGAGGATCATGCATAGGTCAGCGACATCCTTGTGTTTAATGCAAAAGAAGATCTTGGGAGTAGACAAAGATGCGTTGGGAAACTACAAGGAACATTTTAATTTTCTTATTGAGGATTGGTCCAATATTCTCCACCAAGCTTACTGCAAGTTTTAGGGATGTTAGCTAGGGTTGTTTTAATTTTTGGTGTCATTGTTGTTAATGTTTGTTCTAGCCGTTGTAGGCCTTCTATTAAGACCGTTTCATATTTTGATACCGTTTATATTTATGGCCATAGGTGGCCTGGTATTAAGACTCTTATTAGGATGCTAAAGATGCTAGCTTTGATATATGTTGTTGATAGTTAGTTTTTGATATTAGTTAGTTGTTAATGTGCTACAAATGCTCTATTAAACATGTGGTCGTTGTGCTGTTGTTTTTGGGACAACACCCTTGTTTTGCTGCTTTTTAATATAAAAAATAATGTGATGGTGTTGGGTGTGTAAAATTTAATTTTATACAATTTGAAAATTTGACAAGATAAAAAATACTTTATTCATCTTTATAATAGTTTACGTGATATCACCCTGTGTTCTTCATTTTAAGGGATTTTGTTTTTTGTTTTTTTGTGTGTTGACGATATAATGATGTTGATTATATATTCTTATTTTCAAAGTGATTTTGTCAATGCCACATCTGTAGAAATTGATTGTCTTGCAAAATGAATGGCAATATTTAATTGGGCCACATTTTACCACTTGCCATTGAAGACCACGTTATCATTGAATTAAAAGCGTAATCATATATTAGACCAGAGAATAAACTAGTAAGCCAATATTACAACATAGTGAATTAATAAAGAAAAAACAACAAAAATGTATACATAAAAACTTATTCTTTTAGAAAGATAATTGTTTTTTATAGTAAACAAGAAGCAGCAAAACAAGGGTATTGATCTTGTAGACACACAACCTGTAACAAATTTAACAGAAATACCGTTGTTTCATTAATTGCAAAGGACTTTTTTTAAAAATTAGACCACTAAAATTGTTAATCATTTCCCTAATATATCAATTACACTTAAAACCACATTGCAATCACAAAAACTACACATTAAAGCAAATTATACACTACAAAATTGACTGCTCCTGTTTACAGGTGCATTAAAAAACAATCCTCTAAAGATCTCCTGTGCGTTAAAAATCTGTAACGGCAGTTCTGCAATGAAGTCCTGCGATAATAAAAACAGGACACAGACCGCCAAATTCTGACAAATGTTCCCACCGAACTTTCCAGGCAATTTATTGTAGAGTTGAAGAGGCAGGCGTCAAAATGACGGTGTTGAATGAGGTCATCTAACGTTTCAATTCCAACAAATTTCCAAATCACACTCATGAACAATAATCCCTAGTCATGAGGGCTACTAATTCAGCTTTGAATTTATAACCAATGACGTTAAAATCGTACGTTGCAAGCTTGACGGGATGGTAATTGTAACCGATTCAAGGAAGTTGATCGTAGACCTCAAATTTGTACCAGTCAAATAATTTCGCTCACAAATGGTGGAAATTGGTGCTATCCTGTCAGAAAGGGCCCGCGTAATGAGTGATCTTCTCTTCCGCTAACTTTAGCTGGCTAGAAATAGTCATTTGCCGCACTGATTAAATATCGAGAAATAGGAGCTTTGCCTTTGTGCGGTGCAAAAGATTTGGGCTGTTGTTTTTGGATGGATATACATACAAGTCGCGGGCTCGAGTCCTGGCGGTGAAAGAGTAGCAAAGAGACGATGAAGCGGGGGTTAGAAGAGGGGGAGGATGGGGAAGAGGGAAAGCGGGGGCGGAGGGAGGGAGTAGACATTGATGTGGAGGAATTATTTGCTGTGTTGAAACGAATCGAGGCGACAAAGAAGCAGCTTGGCTGTATTTCCATGGCGGACAAGAAGAAACCCTTTCCTGCTGCGACTGCAGAGGCGGTCTCTTCGAAGACGCCATGGCGGCTGTCGTTCGAGTGGGAGGATTTCTGTTGCAGCAACGGGAATCGATCCCGCGACCTCAGTCATGCCTCTGCATCTGTGGTCAAGAAGGCGAATTTCAAACAAGGAAATCGGCTTAAAGATGATGATAATAAGCAGTGGTTTGTTTGTCTGCACCAGAGTATTAATGGTGATGAGGCCACTGAGAAGCTGGATCTCAATTTGCCCGCCACGCCCGCAGGATTTCATCTCTTTTTATGATATCGCACGATCTACAGTTATTATTAATGGCCAGGCCATTTTTTTTGTGTTTGCTTTTAATGGATTACTGGGTGGTTGTAGATTATGGTCCTAAACCAGGAGCACCAGACAGATTTCCTACTATACAGCAGTTTTTTAGTCTGATGGTATTGGATATTGTAGAAGATGATTATATTATGGTAAATCTGAAACATATATTTAATTAATTGTCTTGGTGTCCTGATTTTGGGGTTTTCGTATAGAAAACGATTTGTTATTAAATTCTTTCCGCGTTCGCTCTGGAAATTAATGAACGGATGTAAAGAAAGCTGGTATTTGACTGGTAAGAATGACCCATCATTTATTAGAGGCCTTAAATTGGAATCGTCCTGGAGTAAGTTTTGGTACTCAACTATTTCCTTGTTTTTGCTGTACCTCACACAACAATTTGCTGACCATTGCTACCTATTACTATATTTTGTAGCTCATTAAAACCCAATAACTAACCTGTTTTTTACCTCTTATGGGATTTGCAGGAATGATATTTTTTATAAGCTGGAAGGTTTCTGGATTCAACTATGTTTATTTTTTTGAAGTAAGGATTCTCATCACTATGATTCATCATCATTTCTTGCTTTCTAGCTCACTATTCTGATGATAGATTATAGGGTGTGATTCAAGATATTGATTCAAAAAGATAAATACAATTGAATCTAAAAGCCTTCGAATTATATTTCTTTCTGCTCTCTAGCTCACTATTCTAATGATAGATTATAGAGTGTGATCCAAGATATTTGATTAAAAAAGATAAATATAATTGAATCTAAAAGCCTTCAAATTGTGGAAACATAACTTGTTTGAATGATATTATTTGTTTTTCTCCAAGTGATATTCATGATCTATTCAGTAATTCATGTTTCTCTGAACAATCCAGATGTTTTAAGGATAAATGTAATAGCAAATTCAAAAACAGGCTGTACCGGTTATCATCATTATAATGATGTAAAAGGATTAAAAAGCGGGGGGAGGATAATTTCGTATGAGCGATCCGTTTCTGAAAAAGTATTTGTTTTGAACAGCAAGTCGTTCCATCTGATCTGATGTGCACGCATAGTCTGAACAGATTCAACCTTAACAAACGGTTGTTAACGATTAGTCAGCTGGATCAAATGCAAACTGGGTAGGCTTATAAGAGTTATATTGAGTATAGAAGATAAAAATATGATATCAAGAAACAAAAGCTTTCTTAGAAGTTTACAAATATGTTTTGACGTATGTTTTACCGTAGTACAATAAAAGAAGAGAAGGAAATAATAGACAAAGGAGAAGGCAAAGAAAGGATGAAAGTAAATGGTATTTTATTATAAAACATATAAGAAACTGGGATTTGAACTTCTTAAAATGTTTGACTATTGTAAGGGTTATTTGAACTTCTTAAAATGTTTGACTATTGTAAGGGTGAATTGTAAGGGTTATTTGAACTTCCTAAAATGCTTGACTATTGTACGGATGAATTGCAAAGGTCATTTATGGTAAAGAGGGCTTGGATTGGGGTCTATAGTAAAAGAAAAAGAAAGAGATTATCATCTTTATAGAGATGAATGAATATGATGACTACAAAGTTCTGATTTTGATGAGTATAAAAAGATATTTTGTGAAGAATGAAAGGATTGATAGTGATAAAGGTCATGGACATATTATGGTTATAATCAAAGACTCGTGGTGGGGAGTTATAAAAGTGGAGAAAAAAAACCCAAGAAAGCAAAACATATAGTTGAAAATAATAGAAAATTAAGCTATAATAAGGTTAATTATTTGATACTTTACACCAAAAGATTCAAAGTTGCATGGGAAAAGGAATCTAGATTCTAAAGAACTTATACATCATTTAAAAATAATATTTCAGTTTTTAGTATCATGTTGTAAGTCTTAATAATAAGTGTGATCTTAATGGAGACCAACAAGCAATCAAGCCCTCAATTTGAAAAGTGAGTACAAAAAGAAAAGTAATTTGTTATGGTTGAAGGAAGGGACTATTGAATTATGCATTTAAGGATTCCACAGGGTAATAAAGGAAATGTTAACATACTGTAGGGTAGGATTATTTGGTCTATGTAGTTTATATGACATGGTCATATACAATAGTATGAGAACATGGCTAAAATTTGGCATACTCGCCTTAAAAACTTAGAATGGCCAAAGTGCAGTGAACTATGTTATTTGCTCACATAATCATATCTCTAGGTTGATGTAGTTAGAGGTTAGTGTCTAACCTATAGGGCTAAAATCATATCATAACTCAACATAAGTTAAGCTAAAAATTCACATAAACACGTGCAACACGATTAAAAAGCTCACTTCAATCAAAATGTGTCTTTGCATACCTTCTTTCTTTACTAGCAAAGCAAGGAAATGTCAGAGAGGGTAAAATCCTCACCACTTAAGATTATTATAATATTTTCAAGGTTGCCCTTAAAATGATTTTTTTTGTGAATTTGACGATAATACAACTTGTTCGAAGAGCCATCCAATAAGAAAAAATATGGCGTCACCATTAATACACAAGGATTTAAGTTAATGTATAAGGTCTAGATCGAAAAGAGTTCAAGGTGGGAAAAATAAATATGAGAGAACACAAGTTGGACTAAGAAAGGAGTATGAAAAAGTATTACTATATAAGACAAAATGTATGTGAACATAAGAAAGGAGGAACTAATTTATCTTGCAAACACAACCCCAATGGAACAAACTATAATAAAAGAATAAAATTAATAGAAAATAATATCATAAACTTCCAATGGCTTGCATATGCAAAGCTATTA